>NC_052317.1:18325438-18940438 GCF_016432855.1 Salvelinus namaycush | reverse complement strand
GCAGCAGAGAACTGGAAGGAAAGACGAACAAAGGAGCAATTGGCTTTGGGGGTGACCAGTGAGATATACCTGCTGAGGCGCGTGCTACGAGTGGGTGCTGCTATGGTGACCAGTGAGCTGAGATAAGGCGGGGCTTTACCTAGCAGAGACTTGTAGATAACCTGTAGCCAGTGAGTTTGGCGACGAGTATGAAGCGAGGGCCAACCAACGAGAGCGTACAGGTCGCAATGGTGGGTGGTGTATGGGGCTTTGGATGGCACTGTGATAGACTGCATCCAGTTTGTTGAGTAGAGTGTTGGAGGCTATTTTATAGATGACATCACCGAAGTCGAGGATCGGTAGGATGGTCAGTTTTACGAGGGTATGTTTGGCAGCATGAGTGAAGGATGCTTTGTTGCGATATACAGTAGTTAGCCGATTTTAGATTTAATTTTGGATTGGAGATGCTTAATGTGAGTCGGAAGGAGAGTTTACAGTCTAACCAGACACCTAGGTATTTGTAGTTGTCCACGTATTCTAAGTCAGAGTCGTCCAGAGTAGTGATGCTGGACGGGCGAGCAGGTGCGGGCTGTGATCGGTTGAATAGCATTCATTTAGTTTTACTTGCGTTTAAGAGCAGTTGGAGGCCACGGAAGGAGAGTTGTTTGGCATTGAAGCATGTCTGGAGGTTAGTTAACACAGTGTCCAAAGAGGGGCCAGAAGTATACAGAATGGTGTCATCTGCGTAGAGGTGTATCAGAGAATCACCAACAGCAAGAGCAACATCTATGTATACAGAGAAGGGAGTCGGCCCGAGGATTGAACCCTGTGGCACCGCCATAGAGACTGCCAGAGGTCCGGACAACAGGCCCTCCGATTTGACACACTGAACTCTATCAGAGTAGTTGGTAAACCAGGCGAGGCAATCATTTGATAAACCAAGGCTGTCGAGTCTGCCAATAAGAATGTGGTGATTGACAGAGTCGAAAGCCTTGGCCAGGTCGATGAATACGGCTGCGCAGTAATGTATCTTATCGTTGGCGGTTATGATGTCGTTTAGGACCTTGAGCGTGGCTGAGGTGCACCCATGACCAGCTCTGAAACCAGATTGCATAGCGGAGAAGGTACGGTGGGATTCGAAATGGTAGGTAATCTGTTTGTTAACTTGGCTTTCGAAGACCTTAGAAAGACAGGGTATGATAGATATAGGTCTGTAGCAGTTTGGGTCTAGAGTGTCACCCCCTTTGAAGAGGGGGATGACCGCGGCAGCTTTCCAATCTTTGGGAATCTCAGACGATACGAAAGAAAGGTTGAACAGGCTAGTAATAGGGGTTGCAACAATTTCAGCAGATAATTTTAGAAAGAGAGGGTCCAGATTGTCTAGCCCGGCTGATTTGTAGGTGTCCAGATTTTGCAGCTCTTTCAGAACATCAGCTATCTGGATTTGGGTGAAGGAGAAATGGTGGGGGCTTTGGCGGGTTGCTGTGGAGGGTGCCGGGCAGTTGACCGGGGTAGGGGTAGCCAGGTGGAAAGCATGGCCAGCTGTAGAGAAATGCTTATTGAAATTCTCAATTATAGTGGATTTATCGGTGGTGACAGTGTTTACCAGCCTCAGAGCAGTGGGCAGCTGGGAGGAGGTGCTCTTATTCTCCATGGACTTTACAGTGTCCCAGAACTTTTTTGAGTTAGTACTACAGGATGCAAATTTCTGTTTGAAAAAGCTGGCCTTAGCTTTCCTGACTGCCTGTGTATATTTGTTCCTAACTTGCATATCACGGGGGCTATTCGATGCTAATGCAGAACGCCACAGGATGTTTTTGTGCTGGTCAAGGGCAGACAGGTCTGGAGTGAACCAAGGACTATATCTATTCCTAGTTTTTTTTTTATTGAATGGGGCATGCTTATTTAAGATGGTGAGGAAGGCACTTTCAAAGAATAGCCAGGCATCATCTACTGACGGGATGAGGTCAATGTCATTCCAGGATACCCCGGCCAGTTCGATTAGAAAGGCCTGCTCGCAGAAGTGTTTTAGGGAGCGTTTGACAGTGATGAGGGGTGGTCGTTTGGTCGCAGACCCATTACGGATGCAGGAAATGAGGCAGTGATCGCTGAGATCTTGATTGAAAACAGCAGAGGTGTATTTGGAGGGCGAGTTAGTTAGGATGACATCTATGAGGGTGCCCGTGTTTACGGATTTGGAGTTGTACCTGGTAGGTTCATTGATAATTTGTGTGAGATTGAGGGCATCAAGCTTAGATTGTAGGATGGCCGGGGTGTTAAGCATGTCCCAGTTTAGGTCACCTAGTAGCACGAGCTCAGAAGATAGATGGGGGGCAATCATTTCACATATGGTATGGAAAGGTGAATTTTTAGAAGTAGAAGCTCGAATTGTTTGGGTACAGACTTGGATAGTAATACAGAACTCTGCAGGCTATCTTTGCAGTAGATTGCAACACCGCCCCCTTTGGCAGTTCTATCTTGGCGGAAAATGTTATAGTTAGCGATGGAGATTTCAGGGTTTTTGATGTTTTTCCTAAACCAGGATTCAGACACGGCTAAGACATCCGGGTTGGCAGAGTGTGCTAAAGCAGTGAGTAAAACAAACTTAAGGAGTAGGCTTCTAATTTTAACATGCATGAAACCAAGGCTTTTACGGTTACATAAGTCAACAAATGAGAGCACCTGGGGAGTGGGAGTGGGGCTAGGCACTGCAGGACCTGAATTAACCTCTACATCACCAGAGGAACAGAGGAGAAGTAGGATAAGGGTATGGCTAAATGCTATACGAACTGGCCGTCTAGCACGTTCGGAACAGAGAGTTAAAGGAGCAGGTTTCTGGGCTCGATAGCATAGATTCAAGGCATAGTGGTAGAGGTATGCGTAGCCAAGTGAACATATGGGTCCAGTGAGTGGTTGGGCTGACTGGGGACACGGCGATTCAGACAGTTAGCAGGCCGATACTTACAAGCTAACAGTTAGTAGGCCGGGGCTAAACAAGCTAGCAGTTAGCAGACCGGGGCTGGCATGCTAGCAGACCGGGTTAGCAAACAAGCATTTAGCAGGGGCTAGCAGTTAGCAGACCGGGGCAGGCAAGCTAGCAGTTAGCAAACCGGGTCAGGCAAGCTAGCAGTTAGCAGACCGGGGCAGGCAAGCTAGCAGTTAGCAGAACGGGGCTAGCAAGTTAGCCTTTGGGGGACGTCGCGATGGAGGTAAGTCTGTTTTTGCCTCTTCGTGCGGTGACGTCGATAGACCAGTCGTGGAATTAGTAGGGTCCCAGGTAGCTAGCAGGCCTAGCAGGTTAGCAGAATGGGCCTTCAGCGGGCGTCACGCCTGAGGGGCCTGTTGGAGTCCTCGGACAGATTATGTCGGTATTCCAGTTGTAGAGGATTGGCGGGGTTCCCTGCCCCGTACCGGCAGTAGAAGGGGTCCGGATATTGTAGCCCAGGAGTGGGCTTCGGTGGTAGCACAGGAGCCCTGGCCGGGCTAGCTTCAGGCTAATTGGTGCTTGCTCCGGGATGGAAACGCTAGTCAGGAGTGGTCACCTGGGATTGCGGTTAGCTAGTTGCGAAGATCCAGATGAAAATGTTCAAAGTAACCTCTTTGATATTGTCCAAATACTCAGGCCATGACAGGTCAACGCAGTGATTTAATTGTGTTGTTTTCTAACTATCTTCATTTCACAAAAATGTTGTGCCATATAAGCCTTTTATTAATTTTGCATACAGTGATGTTGAAATACTATTTTCTAATTTGTCGCACCGTCACAACCACCTACTGTTGCTTTGAATAGGCCTACCGCTGAGGGCAGTTGGGCCGTAACTAATATATTAATTTCATATACTCGTAGTATTTAAATGTCCTCATAACACACAGCATGATGACGAAGTTGGATGCATTGTGTTTGTGAGGGTTTACTAAACTAGTTCACAGGATGTGTCCCCACCAAGAGTGTCCTTCAGCAGATAATTACATTTTCTGTGGTGGAGAGATTATTGAATGTTCTGTGACGCTGTATCCTGTCAGAACTACCCACCAAGGATGACCCAAGTACAATTCTGCACGCCGTTATTTCAACAATTGAGTCCAGGAGAATGGACATGACTGTACTGTGAAACTCGAGCATTTTATCCACTCTCTGATAAAAGTATGCCGTTAGTCCACCACACAGCCAATAGACGTTCGCAGCATTGAACACCCTCTGAGAAAATAATAACATTCAGTGAATCAAAGATAATCCTTTTTCTGGTCTCTTTATCAGAGAAAAGCTTAGAATGGCACACAGTACACCACCATCTGCTGCATGAGAGCAGCTAGCAGACCATTATCCATACATCAACCTCATATGGAAATTAGGGACATAAAGATGAGACAAGAATTGACTTCCTCCCTTTTTCATGTACTAGAGAGAAATTAAAATGAATGACTTAGTAGAGTAGAATGAACAAAAGGTCTATATAAGGTTCAGTAGTCAGTCACAAGTGTGGAGGAGAAAGCGTTCGAGCATAAAAGAAAACGGACCCCCTAGAGAGAGCTCCTCAGTGCCATGAGAAGTTGATGAACACTGTCTCACGTTTAGATTTGCCACTCTGAATAATACCCTTCAGCAGGAATGGTGCTGAGACTGTAGGGATGATGAGAGGAGACGCAGAGTCCTCTATGAAATTTTATTAATTTAATGTTGAAGGGGAAGTATTTTACAACTTTATTTTACAACTTTAATGTTAGATGGTTCCTCACCTTGGTCTATGGGCCAAGAGAAACAGTAATCCATGTTTTGGTTCTCTTTACACAGCAACCGCTAGCTGAAATTACAAGCTGAATTGCTGAAATAGCCTATGCCTAAGGGACAGATCGAAACGTAATGGGGGGAAGGGGCTGATCCAACTCAATGTGTCACCCCCCTCCCCAAAGTAAAACATATTTTCACATGACCCTCCCCTTGTACTGTAAAATAAATAAAACACCCTCCCCCCTCATAGAATTAACTCAAAATAATGTTTATGACCACAAATAACGATAACTGTAGGGACCGTGTGTTTATAAACGTGGATATCAACGTTACCACTTCAGCATGCTTTTGTGGCACATTAGATGCCACGCAGGGCTACAGGCCAGAAGGTTGAGGGTTCGCCGTCCACCACAGACAAGCTCACTCTCCCTGCCTGTTTCATTACACTACGATCAGCAACGGCTGCAGATAATGATCAGCTGGGGGAAATCAGATTTTCAACATTTTGATGGCATATTTATAAATATAGAGAATGTATGCAACAGATTTTCCACCAATTGGTTTCTGTGCCGATGCACCACATAACCAATAAACAAAGCATACAGACCTCGGGCACTTCAATATCATGGTTTACGTTTTCAACACCACAATAAATAGACTATGTCAATCTCGACAAACAGAAAATGCATCCTTCCCTACCTTGTAGGCGTACAGTACCTAGCATCGAAGGCTTGGGTTGACCATCTCTGAATGTCATTAAACTTTTTGGTGTTTTGTAACAGATATTGTGACTGGGATTGCACAATAAAGTCTAGGACTTATTTAAATTGTGATCCCTATGTTTTACATAAATACATATACAATTACATACAGTAGATACAGATACATTACAGAGATAGAGATGAAAAAAATGCACAACCTCCAGATGAGTTTGTGGGGAGGGGGTTAAGTACAAGCTTTTTTGACTGGTATCTTATTGTTTAGATGTTTTGGTCTATGATATACAGGCATAATCAAAGTAACATGGGACAGGCGCACTTGCCAGTATTTAGGGTGTCTATAGTTATATATTCTAGAATCTTCATTCTACAATCTTCATAAAAACAATATACAATTTCAGAGTTTCCTTGAGGAAAATTTGGCGCCGGACAGCATGACATGGAAGATATTAATTTACTGGACATTTGAGAAATGTAATGGACATCCATATGCATTCAGATCCAACCTGGACCAGATAGCGCCATCATTAAACGAGTGATGGCCAGATGAGACACATTTACGTGTCCTTAAAAACAGCCTATAACAAATTACAAAAGCACTATTCCTTGTGTTTCAATGTATAGCATATGACAAACTTCATAGCCAATTTTTTGGAGGGGATTTAGGCTACTTTCCTAAACAATAATTGTCCACATCACGGTTCAGCTGTCAGACATTTGAGCACTAAATGTATCAGGGCATTGCATGTAAAGGCCCTGATACATTTAGTGCTCAAATCTAGGTGTCCACCGTATTAAATTAATATTTTAATATATATATATATATATATATATATATATATATATATATATATACGTATATATACGTATATTGCATGGCACCCTATTCAAACACTCTTTTTCACATCCCACGGTATCACTAAAATGTATACTAAAATGTATATTACCTTATCAAGCTCCCAGGCTGTGGGAAACATTGAGACACTTTTATCCACGGTCGGGGAGAGATGACAAACCAGAATATCAGAAAAGCACATCTATTTCCACATCACTGATCCAGAAAGCTCAGTGCGACTGGGGCCTTCACTTTCCAGAGGCAGCCCCATTCTGGCCATGTCCTTAGCTCTAGTATTCTGTGTCTGTTTATTATTCATGAAACCTGAAGACAGAGATAAGATGCATCAGAGTTTCAGTGTCCTGCCTGAGTGCCTGGTCGGTTGGCTGGGGTGATGAAAGGGCATCTATGGAACTGAATATGTGACAAAACATCCCATCACACTATGATGAAAAGAGTTCAACCATCCAAGAAAAGTAGTGGTGAGAAGACAATAAACTTTTCAGACAACTAAAACAAGTGGACAGCCAAGCTTGGCCCCTTTCAGACTGAGATTCAAAACACAAGGTTTACTCGGAATTACCATATCCTAGTCCCGCAAATATACATTTTTGATTTGTTTTAATTCAACAATTGTGTTCACACTATGTAAACATGCATGGCATGTAGTGGATGACATTGCAACATCATGACATGGGACATCCACTTGTACAGATTGTCAGAGCTCATCACTGATCAGATTCAATGCTTTGGACAAGCACACAGTATTAACTGATTAAAGATCAGGGACAACACACAGTAAAGTCATATTGAAATCTGAAATTATATCCATCCGATACATAATCCTAACAATAACAACTGGTGTATTATTTGTTGTAGGTTCATACACATCCGAAACCGTTAACACTGATAAAGAAAAAGATGATCTGTTTGGTCCTCTTGGATGGGCAGATGTTCTAACTCTTGTTTCTGCTGTAACATGGTAAGCTGTCACAAATATTACTACGGTACAGTGGAAAGGCCATGGCACACTTCATGGTGAGAGACACAGAGCACACTATAGGAAGCAAGGCACCAATCATAATCCTGGAGTGAGCATGACTGGAATGCGGAACAAGCACATCACTTCATCATCCTAGCCAGTGAGATGCTGGTTCAGTACTGTAGGTTGTGTCTTGAAATAGTTACGAAACGCATCACACAAGCTAGAACCCAACAACATCGTTATAATTTCAGTTCTGCGTTGCATTACCTTGCTTGTGGGTACTAATTTCCTTGCATAAAATATGACTCATTTCATTGACATTGTGGGATTTTATGATAAATAGCGCTCTCTGCTGGTGTGTCAAGGAATGGGTTCACCTTATTTAAAATCAAATCAAATGTTATTTGTCACATGCGTTGAATGCAACAGGTGTAGAGTGAAACGCTTACTTACAAGCCCTTAACCAACAATGCAGTTTTAAGAAAAATACATAAAAGAAAATAACAAATGAGAATATGAAAACATTATTACTTTTTTTTATAAAAAAAAAATATATATAAGAAATAAAAGTAACAAATAATTAAAGAGCAGCAGTAAAATAACAA
The DNA here is from genome assembly GCF_016432855.1 of Salvelinus namaycush. Lineage (NCBI taxonomy): Eukaryota > Metazoa > Chordata > Actinopteri > Salmoniformes > Salmonidae > Salvelinus > Salvelinus namaycush. The sequence continues at coordinate 18,932,586 of NC_052317.1, read as the reverse complement.
TAGCAAGGCTATATACAGGGGGTACTTAGTACAGTCATAGTGTTTCTCAACTCCAGTACTCAAGTACCCTCAACAGTACACATTTTTATTGTAGTCCCAGATAAGCACACCTGATTCAACTGGATTTGGGAAAGAAATACTGTACACCTCAACAGGACACACTTGTGTATGTGATCATGTGTAAGTGTACAAAATTATGTAACAGCAGTTGGCAAGGAAATATATCATTTGCAACATCCTTGGAAACATGAAAAATCTTTTGAGATGCTTTTTACAGTAATTACAGAAGTGGGTGTGCCTTCATAAAATACTGTGGAGATGACATGTGCTCATAATAGGTGCCAGAAAGGCAATAAGCAGCTGGATTGTGTGATTCCCAAATACTTCTGCTAGAAGTTCAACAGTATTTTGAAGAACTGTCAAAATCCGCTAAGAAATTCTTAACGTCTGAATAAGAAGAGACTCAGTCAACCAGAAATCCTGAAGTAAAAGTTTTAACATCAGAATGAATATGTTTTTATAACCATATAACCAGATCTGACTGAGCACTTACAAAGAGAATCATGGCAAAAAGAGATAATGAAATCAAAGGGAAATCTGAGACGGCAGTTGAAGAGGTAAAAAAAAGAAGAGAGAGGGCCAGGAGGCACTGGTCGTAGTGGAGGGAATTTCAGGGAAATCAAATCAGTCCTTTTTGTAAAGAAAGTCCACCCCCACTACTTCCTCATCCTCGACGGTTACCGTGATGCAGGCAGCCACCACTTACCCAGCCACCCACTCACCTCCAGCGGACTGGGCCGCGACCAATCAGACAGCCAAAGGGCCCAGGGCCATGTGGCAGATGCGCTGGATGGGGAAGCCATGGCTGTGTGGGATGAGCCTCATAAGCCGTACACACACACTGTCTGAGTCTTTCCATTTAGAACTTTGGGAGAGAAAAACAACAGGAGGTTGATGATGAATACATCACTGATATGAGACGAGGCAGCAAGAAAGGGGTTTAAACTTGTTTATATATAAACCCATTTAAGAAAATGAAAGAGAGCTAGAGAGACAGAGAGAGAGCGAGATCTAAATCAAACAAACATAGCATACAGAATAGAATACAGTAAGTGTGCACACTGCACAGTGAGAGAGGGTGAAGAGGGAACATTATGATGGGTAAAAAGAGACAGAGAACGGTGAAGAACATAGAAATCCATCAGACAGGTATGATTTATTTAACAAGGCCCTGCCAAAACCTAAACTAATATTCCAAAATGAGAGTGGTCAGTGTGTCCTGAGGAACACAGAGAGATTTCTCTGCCATTCCAAACTGATGATGCGTAGAGCACTGTAGGACGCTTACAGTATAGATGAATAACACTGTATCAAAGTTTCTCTCTACCATCTTCTTGTCTCACCTTCTGGTGGACTTTTCAAACAGTTGCAGACTCAGAGGGTGTGAAAGGCATATAATATGAGGAATAATTCAACAAAAGATTACTCTGCAGCACCTTAAACTTGGGGTAGAGCTTTGAAACTCCCAGACTTGAGGTATCTGATTTGAACTCTGGGCCAGCCACCTCTTTGACAGGCAGTGTGTGAGAGCTGGAGAGATGAGTAACGTGCAGGAGATATACTGCTCAAAGGACAAGAAAATAACACACCTCACCAGTCTTACTCAGTCCTTACAGTCAAGAGTAGGAATAAAATGAGCAGAGTGCCAATTCAAAAACTATACTGTCATGGAAGTTTTTGAATTGGCACTCTCCTCATGTATCTCTGCGCTGCTGAGTTGTCTCCATTTCAAAAAAGGTTCATACAAGTCAATCCATTAGCAGAAAAGGTTGACACAAGTCAATCCAATTGCAAATGTGCTAAAGGTTTCTGCTGGCTATCAGCAACAGAGTTGGAGAGATTTGAAGTGAGATTTGAAACCCTTCCTAAGGTATTTAGCCTACAGAGGTACCATGCAGGCATAATGTGTCTATCTGTATTGTTTTTTTATGTAAGTAATTGATACCGGAGCGCCAAGTCTAGGTCCAAGAGGCTTCTAAACAGCTTCTGCCCCCAAGCCATAAGACTCCTGAACATCTAATGAAATTGGCTACCCAGACTATTTGCTTTGTCGCCCCCCCCCCCCCCCCCCCCCCTTCTACGCTGCTGCTACCCTGTTATTATCTATGCATAGTCACTTTAATAACTCTCCCTACATGTACATATTACCTCAATTACCTCGACACCGGTGCCCCCGCACATTGACTCTGTACCGGTAACCCCTGTATATATTGTTATTTTACTGCTGCTCTTTAAATATTTGTTACTTTTATCTCTTACTTTTTTTGTGTTTTCTTAAAACTGCATTGTTGGTTAAGGGCTTGTAAGTAAGCATTTCACTCTAAGGTCTACACCTGTTGTATTCGGCGCAGTTTACAAATACAATTTGATTTGAAATAAGGTGATATTTATCAGAGCAGAGAGCACAACCCATTTGTTTCAAAGCCAAGAGGAGGGATCTGTGCAATTACAACATTCTTTATCGAAATGGACGTGGGAATAGGCTTGCAGTGACATTTTTGTTGTAGACTTGTAGACTGCAATATGCAGCCAAATCAATCATTCTGAGGCAGATGATACAAGATAAATGTTGGCATCAAAGCAAGCAGGAAAACGGCTCCATCAGAGCGGGCAGGGCTGCTGTCTCTCTGATCTCTAACCATGATGTAGATGAAGTTGTTTTGAGTATCAATGTAGAGAAAAGATCCAAACCTTATGAGTACAAAAACTAAAGTTGAAGACATCAGCTGAAAGTTGACCCTCACTTTTTGTACTGACCAATAGAGGGCAGAATTGTACCAAATATATTTCAATCTTTCTGATAGTAGACTACTAATACTGTAGGCTGACTCGTAGGCTCCTACAACAACAAAAATAGTTATAAATCGAGAGTAAAATATAAAAACGACTATTTTAATGCATGACATATGCTCTAGCTATTCGACCGTGTTTCCAGTCGGTGTAAAAGAGACGGTGGACACAATCGCACCAATCACAAGCTGGCTTTGAAATACCAGCCAATAGAAAGTCAGACATATGAGAGAGAGGCGGTCGTGTTTGGGTTTGTTTTCAGACAGGTGTCGCATGCAAACCTGAGTCTTCCGAGCTAATATTTCAGAGATTATTTGAAATTTACCTAGTTCACAGGTAAAAACAACATCGGACTGAAAAATGAATTGTCCGCCATCGAAAAGGGTTTATGCAGATTTGCCCGTATGGATCGTAGAAGACCACTGTGATGTAAGAACATTTAGCTAGCAGTAACTATATTTAGCTAGCTAGAGTCAGCTACATGTTTGTAATATCTAACGTTATCTTGCTAGCTAGTTGCACACTGAAAAAATACAATGTATTCCCCATTTGAATGTCTCTACAATGGCGATCTACAGTACATCACTGTGCGATGCTACCTCACTTTCTCAAAATAGCAAATTCCCTAGCTGGCTAAGAGATCACATTACATTTGCTTAGCTAGCTGGCAAGCTAACGTTAGCTAGCTACTTTACTAAGGATTCATGCATGCTTACGCTATAATTGTGACTAGATCAGGTCTCCTTTCTGGGTTTGAACAACCAGGCTTTTGTTCCAACACATCAAATGCAATACTTTGTTGTCCAGACTGGAGATCATGATTTTTGTTGATTATTTGAAAGGTAACGTTAGCTTAGTGCTGGAACAAAAGCCTGCACACTCAGTAGCTATCCAGGACCCTCTGGGCTAGATATAGATAGGTACCACTGACCCCCACCCAGTCTTACTTGACGTAGACACATTGTTTTAATTAATTTTGAGAATATCTTTTATCTGCTGCATTGTGTCCCTCAGGTGGTAAGTCCTATATATCGGGCTATAGCATCAAGGCACTTGCCGCTGAAGAACATCAAGATGGTCCATCTGGATTCCCACCCAGACCTCCTCATACCTGTCAATATGCCTGCAGATACTGTGTTTGACAAGGACTCCTTGCTCAGGTGGGATTACTGATGAACAGGGAGACTGGCCTGTACTGTACCGGCAAACAAACTGTATGGACATGGACATGCCATCGTCCCACATTTTATATGTCCTTGAAATCTTTGTTTGCTAAGTTACCTCTTCAGGTAGCCTACAGCACAGACTGACATTCATTCAATTTCACTGAATTAATAGGGCATGACATGACCAGTATTAGCATATACATTACATGCATTCACTCACTGATCATGTATTGTTCTTTTTTGCAGTGAGCTGAGCATTGAGAACTGGATCATGCCCATGGTATATGCTGGGCATGTGTCTCACGTGGCATGGCTCCATCCCTACTGGGCACAGCAGATCAAGGAAGGCGAGCACGCCTTTTCTGTGGGAAAGGACTCCTCCACAACCACCATCAGGTAATTAACCCACCTGACACGACACGGGTTTTGTTAGCCAATCACTTCCTGATTTTCTGGATTTCTTAAACAGGAATGTATGGTTTGACCCAAATACGTTTCTTATTTGTACTTTGTTTGATTTTGTTTCAGAGTTACAAGTAAGGACGATTACTTTTTAAGTGACGGCCTGTATGTTCCTCAGGATCAGCTGGAGAATCCTAAACCTCTGGGACTGAGTGTTGTCTTAGTGAACCCTGTGGCGTGTTGCCAGAGGAAAGACATGGAAAGGGACATTGAGAAGAGCTCTGCCAAAAGACCCAGGATAGAGAACAAGGGAGCTGGGGATGTGAATGATGCTCAACCCTCTGCTTCAGCTTCCAAGTCTGAAAGCAGCTCTAGTAGCTGTACTGACAGTGTTCAGCCACCTGGTGGCAGTATAACCTCAGGGAGCAGCAGCAATGGCAACAACAGAGAAGAGGAAAAGGAACCACTCAAAAAGCCTTGTTTGAAGACTGACAAGGATGAGGGTTCAATGACCTACGCTGTGAACAGCCTTCTCTCCGTTATCAAACAAACTGATCCATACATACTTGACATCGACCTTGATTTTTTCTCTTGTAAGAATCCTTTCAAGGAGATGTATACACAGGTAAAGGCAATTATTGGTTACTGTTGGATACCAGAGGCTTAACCTTCTCAAGAAAACATATACTGCTGAGATGTTGTAGATATCTTACTTAGAATCAGCAGAAGTGTTGTAAGATGTTTAGACATGTTGGTTTTTCCTTGGCATTCATCTCATGATTTGACGCCATCAGTTTTACTCCCCCTCTGTATACCATAGGATGAGTACAATATTCTACAGGAGCTGTACAGCTTCAGGAAACCTAGAGAAGACCCAGACGAGGTGAGAGAAAATACTGTCTGTTCTGAAGGTGTTATGTGTGTCGGAAGGTGTCTCTGTATCAGAAGCATGTGGTGTTTCTCCCCTGCTGTACACTACAACTGTGTCATGTTGTGTTGTTTTCAGGAGGAGTTGACAGAGTGTGTGGAGAGACGTATCCGGCAGCTGGAGGATCTGGAGGCAGCATTTGCAGACCTGGTGGAGGATGATAGTGAAGAGACAGTCAGGCGCTGGGCTGCCAACCCTGGGTAGGATAAATCTCCTCTACCTTCCTTACGGTATCTGGGCTGGCGATGCTGAGTAGATCTCCTGTACCTGCCAGGCAGTAACTTCTGCATCAGCCCAACTAGGCCTAATCCTCAGAACCCTTCTGTCCTTAGAATCCTTCCCTCAGCACTGGCCAGCTTCAAATTGGTACTGGAGAGAGATTTGATAAGATTGAGATCTACTTATGATTATTTCCCCACATATAGTCCCTTGAGAAAGTATTCACACCCCTTGACTTTTTCCACATTTTGTTGTGATACAGCCTGAATTTAAAATAGATGAAATTGAGGTTTTGTCACTGGCCTACATACAATACCCCATAATGTCAAAGTTGAATTATGTTTTTAGATTATTTTTTTTTACACATTAATTAAAAATGAAAAGCTGAAATGTCTGGGGTCAATAAGTATTCAACCCCTAGGGGAAAAAAGAGGAAGGGAAGCGCTGCTAAGGTACACAATAGTCGATTTTGGTGGACTGAAGGTGTTCTTTGGTAAAAGGGGTCAATTGGTCATCAAAAAGAAAGGAGGACCAAGGCACTCTTCATGTAATTAATTAAAATGCCTTTATTTGTATGGCATGTTCAATGGAAACAAAGTTTACCAACTCCGACGCGTTTCGGCTGCTTGGCCTTCGTCATAGAGTACAAAGAAAGGATTTTGAACAGCTTTTTCCAATCAGCCCTGATTTGAAGAGGGAATGGATCAGCATCAGAACACCTAGAAAGATATTTAAGGTTAGAACTACGACTGGGCAAAGTGCCAAGAATAGGAGAGCCATCTATTCCATAGTACACTAGAACACAGCAAACATGGACAACATAACTGAGGGCAATGGAGCAAAATGTCCACTAGATGACAGCAAATGGACCTATCATGACCCTACAGGAAGGGTGAGAAATCCATATCCTCATTTAAACCAGGGTACTTAGTGGCCTATAGTTTGTAAATCCAGATCTTCATTTAAACCAGGGTACTTAGTGGCCTGTAGCTTGTAAATCCAGATCTTCATTTAAACCAGGGTACTTAGTGGCCTGTAGTTTGTAAATCCATATCTTCATTTAAACCAGGGTACTTAGTGGCCTGTAGCTTGTAAATCCATATCTTCATTTAAACCAGGGTACTTAGTGGCCTGTAGCTTGTAAATCCATATCTTCATTTAAACCAGGGTACTTAGTGGCCTGTAGTTTGTAAATCCAATAACTTTCTTTTTGGTTTAGCTGTGTAAGACGGTCCCCTTTTCTAATTGAGGCCAGAACATGATTAATACCCATGGCTTGTAGGGAGGCTGGGTTGCCATGGTGTAAGGACTTGTAGTGCCTTGCCATGGGGTAGTCTTCATTGCCTACCTATGGGTATTGATCATGTTCCAGCCTCAATTAGAAAAGGGGACTGTCTTAAATAGCTAAACCAAAGGGAAAGTTTGGGGATTTACAAACTACAGGCCACAAAGTACCCTGGTTTAAATGAAGATATGGATTTCTCACCTTTCCTGTAGGGTTGTGATTAGGGATGCACAATATATCGGTGAACATATCGGAATCGGACGATATTAGCTAAAAATGCCAACATCGGTATCGGCCCGATGTCTAGTTTAACGCCGACATGCAAAACCGATGTCAAAGCTGATGTGCATACCTATATAACGTAGGTACATGACGTAATGACGCCACGTAAAATGTTGCGTTACACGTGCAACACAGCATTCCTAACCTAGCCCACAATGTCTACTGTGTGGATCGAGCAGACAACAAGTCGAGCAGTTATTTGAACGAGTAAGAACATTTCAGCGAGACAACTCAAAGGCGAAATCCATTAACACCAAGATAATGGAATTCATTGCCCTTGACAATCAACTGTTTTCTGTCATGGGTGATATTGGCTTTCGCCGACTGGTCGCACTACCAGAGTTACACAGTAATAGCGTCACTCCTATTAGCTTTACGACATACTATGGAACGCCGTTTGGGTCTTTACGTGTCAAAAACGATACATATCATAACACTATTTGACGCATTAAATAAGCTTGTAATTTGACATGTCAAATAACAGCACTAGTACAGAATGTTGTGTGTGATGAATTTGCACATGCAAGCCAAGCGCCACCACTACTATCAGTAGCACTGTCAAAGCTGTACAAAAAAGGTCTGCAAACAAGCACACACTGGCCACGAACGATGTGTTTACAATACTGCTTTGGTAATATGGCATTATTTGTTTGACCGAAACTTCTGGGGTAGCTAGCTAGTTTTATCTTACTTAGCTAGCACCAATACAACCAGCCTGAAAACAATGACCAGTAGAAACTGCAGTCATTTTCATTATTCTTAACAATGATTTAGGAATCCTTGTGAGTAAGTATTAGCTAGGTAGCCACTTGTTGTCTTCCTATTGAAATCGAACTTCAGTTCATGAAAATAAGTGGCTAGTCAGCTACTTAACCCTGTTGCCCAAAGCTCATTTTATAAGCAGCCAGCTAGCTTCATCTGGCTAGTGAGGCTTGACCGGACTGGGTTATGTGTTGTGAGGCTAGCCACAATAAGGATTAGGCACAATAGTGGAATTTGCGGTTTGCCTTCAAAATGAAAATGATGCAGAAGGTTACAATTAGTGGAATTATGCCATATTTAGACTAGATCAGGTTAAACAAGGTTGGAATGTGAAGCAATGAAATGGGGTATCAGTCTACTCGGTGACACCCACAGAACACAACTGTGAAGGCCAAATATACACTGGAGTTGCTTACCAAGAAGAAATTGAATGTTCTTGGTCTAGTTACTGTTTTGACTTAAATTGTCTTGAAAATCTATGGGAAGTCCTGGAAATGGCTGTCTAGCAATGATCAACAACCAACTTGACAGAGTTTGAATATTTTTTTAAAAGAATAATGTGCAAATAATGTACAATCCAGATGTGCAAAGCTCTTAGAGACTTGCCCAGAAAGACTCACACCTGTAATCTCTGCCAAAGGTGATTCTAACGTATTGACTCAGGGGTGTGAATACTTATGGAAGTGATATATTTCTGTACTTCATTTTCAATAAATTGGCAAACATTTAAACAAAACACTTTGGCCTTATAGGGTATTGTGTGTAAATGGGTGAGCAAAACAATGAATTGGATACATTTTTTTATTCAGGCTGTAACACAACAAAATGTGGAATAAGTCAAAGGGTATGAATACTTTCTGAAGGCACTGTAGATCTAGGCCTACTCTATCTGCAGTGTGTCTTTCCCATGAACAACTGATATAATACCTTTTATCCAAGTTTTCCTCTGGGGTTGATCACCTCTCTGTTGCCTGCCTCTTACACAGTCTGAATTAGATTAGGCTGACATTAGGATATCATTTTAGATAGAGAGATACTCTACAGGCGTGGTACTGTCGGGCTCTGCCTGGAGGTGATGATCATGGTGGAAAATATTGGAAACTTATTTTGAACTTTTTTTTTCCCCTCCTGTTTTTAGGATGACTTCTCTGGTCAAACTGGTGGGAAGCCTGCGGAGTCGAAACGAGGCCCCTGACTACGAAATGGTAAACAGCATTTTTCACCGACATAGTCATCACCATTTAGTTTTTTTTTTTTTTTTTTACATTTCTAATTTCAGGGAAGGAAAATAAGATGAGGAAGAACATAATGTAGGCCTAATTAACAGTTTGATTAGATCATTTAATATAGCCTGTCCCGTTAACAGCTAAAAGGGTTTTCTTTTTGCTCCCTGCCTCTTTCCAACCTTTTACTCTGAAAGGCACCATGATGATTAAAAGCTGGCTTTCATTATGTGGTTGGCTGACATTCTCTCCCTTCCTATGTGATGGTTATGATGATGATGATGATGAAGGTGCACCAGGCGGGGTTGACCTGTGACTACTCGGAGCTGCCCCACCACATCAGTAGTGAGGAGGAGGTTGAGAGACTGGTCCTGGCGGTGGAGCTCGTCCTGGAGGCCCTGCCGAAGCCCACCCTTGTCACTGTCTCCAGGTACGTCAGCGCCACTCACACTCCCTGGAAAACAGCCATCTTACTTATTCAAAGAAAATGGGATTTGTAGCTTGCTGAAGGACATTGGACATGTATCAAACAGTTTATTGTTGACAGCTATCAATTTGTTATTTGCAAGATGGAATGTTCATGAAGTACTGACTCATTCACTTAGTGTTTGTTAGCAAAGGCAGATGTCAAAGATGTGAATACGTAGTCTTGACGCATATAGACACGGTTTGTTCTGCTACTAAGAAATGTGATCTAATCTTTAAATAATGTAGATCTTACATCAATTGACACAAACACCTTAGTCATTGTATTTTCAGCAAAGTTGTTATTTTTCATGCAAAGCACAGTCCATTTAACAAAGTATAATAACGCATCACCTTTGACTGGATGACATCATTTTTGAATGACTGAATTACAAGATTCTGTTCAATCGTGTTATTGGACAATTTGACAGCTGATTGAATCACTGTTTTGTTTGGCAGATCCAGTCTGGATGAGTACTGCCCAACTGAACAGGTCAACTCCATCCAGAGTAGGATACTAGCCGTCCTGGAGTCTTTATATGGCTCGTTGGATGTCCATAAGGAGTACGAGACGACACCAGAGGACAACCTGCCCAAGGCATCATGATACAAATCATCGAAATTTGAGATGCATCCATCGAATTACTGACTTTCACTCAGAAATGATGCACTGGTGTCAGTGTGAGGATTCAGCCTGAAGATGCACACATGTACTAGTTTATTTGAAAGGCTTTAAGCTCAAAGTATGAATTAATGGTTGAAAATCAAGATAGCATGTCTACCTGCTCCTGTTATTTTAGTTTTTCTCAGGTAGACAGATGTATCAAATATATCCATATTTACCTGACCATTGTTGTGAATCAGATGCTGTACAATTTAATGAGGACAGTTTTTATCATTTGTGTTCCGTTACTTGTTTGACACTTTCTTGCCCAGTCCTGACAATATTGGATGCAGGCATAATTCACGAAGTGAACATTTGACTATGGAGCCATTTTACATTAAATGCAGTGATTGCACTGGCAAATTGTTCAACTGTATCTGTAGGAATTTTTCATGAAATTAATATTATTTTTGTGCACATATCTATTTCCCTTTGCTCATTTTGCAAATCTTTTCCCTTGATGCAGAAGTGTTGAGGACCCCTTTTTAATATTTTTTTATGTTTTTTTGTACTTCAAAGCAGCAAATGAGTATGACTAGATCCTATCCTACCCCACCCACTTCAGTTTGTTTGCTACCATTGCCAGTTGCTTAGCAACTCTATTCAGTACTTTCACATTTTCATCTCACTGTTTGTACAAATTTATAAATAGATTTTTCTCTCAGTCAAGACTATTACATATTATTACAAAGCTTTAATGCCTTGGTTGTCAATGCAGAGTACACATTGTCCCAACTACAGCACTGTCATTTTGAGTGTACAATAATAGTTGTACATGAATATATGACACTTTATTTAATGTGATTCTCATTTAATTCTTACAGATGTGCTCCATAATATTGTTCTAATTTTGAACGTCTTCCAAGGAAAGATAGGATACCCATCAGAGGAGGCTATATTTGTCAGGAAATGTAATCTATTACATTTTCCGTGGTTATAATAGACTCAATGGGATTGTTTTGTTTCTTGTTTTAATATTGCCTGTGTTATTTTGAACAGAGCTGGTGCATTTATTTGTATTTTTTTATCACCTGTCGTGTCTTTGTCTATGCCGGATTAATTGCTATGACATACTATTCTATAAAATAATTTCTCCGTAATTAATATTACCTGATTGAACTAATCATGTAAATGTAATTAACTAGAGAGGGACACCACGAAAGAATATTTATAGAGCTGTTATCTTCCGAATAAACTCTTAAAGATTTAGTAATATTTTACATCCATAGCAGTCAACATTAATCGTCATCTTATTCAGTCTCATCTGAAAGTTGTAAATCCTTGGTTATCTGCAAGAATCCTGGCTAACAAGTTGAATCAGCAATACAAAATTGGGTTTAATTATTTATTTACTAAATACCTAACTAATCACACATACACAATTAAATCATAACTTGATTACAAATTGCCGTCATAAAGGAAAACGTCCCTAGCGGGCGGAACAGATATGACAGCTTGTTACACAAAGGAAAGGGGGCTGGGTTTTAGTGAAAGAGCGGGAGACTGGAACAGAGGCGAAGCTGTGCTATCGTAAATACAGTATCTTATGCATTCTAAATTACCGCCCATTTGGAAAAGGAAAATGCAATAAATATTTACTCTGAGCTGCGCTTCAGTAGGTTGGTGGTAGATGGAAGACCGTGTTGCCAAACCGAGTCCTCTGTCCTTTGAAGAATGTCTCTGGTGGTCACTGGATACGTTGTAGTAACGTCGTTGTGTAGTAGACGGGATACTCTGACTGTCCTTCCTAACCTGCGTTTGTAGCAGCTGTTGCTAACTCAACGGCTAGGAGGTATCACTTCTGTAGTGAATACGAGTTCAAAGTTCATACCATTCACAACCAAAGTTCATGCTGATGTTGGCTTAGTTCTGTAGTTATTATCTGAACCATTCTGACATGGGATCGTCACCCTCATCTCCTCGGAACAGAAGGTTATATTTTTGTCAATGGCTTTATATAGTGGAGGGAGAGGGGTGTGTCTGAAAAGTTTGTAACCCATGTCTCTTCACAGGGGCAGGCCCCTGGTTGAGCAGAGGCCCAAACTTATGAAAATCCAAATCTCTCATTTGGAAGCTAAAATTACATTTCATCTCTTCACAAATAATTTCATATTCAAACATTTCAATTAAACAACAATTCCATGTGAATCAGATACCTCTGATGTTTAGACTTTCCACAGTAGAGTTTATGTCATTCTATCATTGATGAGAATGTGTCAGAGGGCAACCGAACTGACATAATATACCTTAAGTACCACCGCATATGTTCAGTTGGTCGGATTACCAGAATATAGTTCATTTCCCCCCAACTTCTGATGTTCCCAGAATCTCTATGTTAACCAAAGGGGCTTTCTAATGTCACATCAGTAGGGAAGAGGAACGGGGGAGGGGGGAAAGAGGTATTTATGACTGTCATAAACCTACCCCCAGGCCAACGTCATGACACACCCATGACAAATGTCCAATTATAATATTCATAGCTTTGCGTATGATATCTTCATGCATCCTGAGGGTTGGAATCAGCATTTCATATTGCCTGGGGTAATTCACAACAAACACACACCGACTCAATTAAGAGGACATTGATGCACCTCAAACATAATCATATGATTTTATTTTGGGGATTGCAGCCCACCATTTAAAAAATAATTTATACCACAGCATGATGTAGTCTATTCCACACATCAAGAACATTCTGTCTGTGCACAATCTCTGCTATTTGATGATCCAATGGCTGCGTTTATGCAGGCAGCACTATTGACACAACTTAGTCCTAATACAGTACCATTCAAAAGTTTGGACACACCTACTCATTCAAGGGTTTATCTTTATTTTTACTATTTTCTACATTGCAGAATAATAATGAAGACATCACCTATGAAATAACACATGGAATCATGTAGTAACCAAAAAAGTGTTAAACAAATCAAAATATATTTGAGATTCTTTAAAGTAGCCACCCTTTGCCTTGATGACAGCTTTGCACACACTTGGCATTCTCTCAACCAACTTCACCTGGAATGCTTTTTCCTCAGACTTGAAGGAGTTCCCACATATGCTGAGCACTTGTTGGCTGCTTTTCCTTCACTCTGCGGTCCAACTCATCCCAAACCATCTCAATTGTGTTGAGGTTGGGTGATTGTGGTCTCCTTGGTCAAATAGCGTATTGTCCTGTTGAAAAACACATATTAGTCCCACTAAGCGCAAACCAGATGGGATGGCATATCGCTGCAGAATACTGTCGTAGCCATGCTGGTTAAGTGTGCCTAGAATTCTCAATAAATCAGACAGTGTCACCAGCAAAGCACCATCACACCACCTTCCCCATGCTTCACTGTGGGAACCACACATGCGGAGATCATCCATTCACCTACTCTGCGTCTCACAAAGACACAGCGGTTGGAACCAAAAATCTCAAATTTGGACTCATCAGACCAAAGGACAGATTTCCACCGGTCTAATGTCCATTGCTTGTGTTTCTTGGCCCAATCAAGTCTCCTATTCTGATAGGTATCCTTTAGCAGTGGTTTCTTTGCAGAAATTTGACCATGAAGTTCTGATTCACACAGTCACCTCTGAACAGTTGATGTTGAGATGTGTCTGTTACTTGAACTCTGTGAAGCATTTATTTGGGCTGTAATTTCTGAGGCCGGTAACTCTAATGACCTTATCCTCTGCAGCAGAGGTAACTCTGGGTCTTCCATTCCTGTGGCGGTCCTCATGAGACCCAGTTTCATCATACCACAGTTTTTCAACTGCACTTGAAGAAACTTTCTAAATTCTTGAAATTTTCTGGATTAACTGACCTTGATGTCTTAAAGTAATGATGGACTGTCATTTCTCTTTGCTTATTTGAGCGGTTCTTGCCATAATATGGACTTGGTCTTTTCCCAAATAGGGCTATCTTCTGTATACCACCCCTACCTTGTCACAACACAAATGATTAGCTCAAATGCATTAAGAAGGAAAGAAATTACACAAATGTACTTTTAACAAGGCACACCTGTTAATTGAAATGCATTCCAGGTGACTACCTCATGAAACTGGTTGGTAGAATGCCAAGAGTGTGCAAAGCTGTCATCAAGGCAGAGGGTGGCTACTTTGAAGAATCTCAAATATAAAATATATTTTGATTTGTTTAACACTTTTTTGGTTACTACATGATTCCATATGTGTTATTTCATAGTTTTGATGTCTTCACTATTATTCTACAATGTCGAAAATAGCACAAATAAAGAAAAATCCTTGAATGAGTAGGTGTGCCCAAACTTTTGACTGGTACTATATAGATATATATATATATATATATATATATGATATTATTTTGTGTGCAGTCATATTCAAGACCATTTCAACAACTTAAGCCATTGCAATGAACCTACACAGTGAGTGAACCACATTCTTATTCTCCACCATATCAACTCTGATACTTCCTTCACACTGTTTGTGTGCCTAGTGGGTCATTGTCCATCACAGACATAACCTTGATGCTTCCCTCCACGGGACTCAGACCAGTGTTCTGTATCCTGTATGCAGACCGCTATCCCATTGTAAAGGATGGTGTTGGACCGAGCATTGAGATGGGCCTGCGTGCTTAGCCTACTGATGCCCCAAACCAAGGCGGTTGGATCTTGACACCTTCCCTCTGACTGGCATGTCTTGGCTGCCATGGATGGGATCAGGAAGGCTTCACCATCCAAATCAATTAGGTTGACCAACCTATTGAATACGCTCCAGTGAAGCCTGCAAAGAAGTGTACTGTCTGGAGAGTGGAGTCAGTGGAACATGAAAAGTAGTTATGTGCAAGAAAGGGATCTCAAATGGGTTGTGAGACCCAAGGTGTGCTAGAAATGTGTAATGTGTGAATTGTTATAACATCCTTTGCAAACAGAGTAAACAAGACGTTTCTGTGTTAAAGCAGAGATAGAACAGCTAATACGAGTTGCATCCCCAACAGAACAGGTCTGTGAGAACCTTCAGAGATGAGTCAGCAACCTCCAAATATTAAAGTTATGTAACCTTTTTTTAATGCACCTGAAGGCTGTTGGGTAGAGTGGTTGACTTTAAAGAACATAGTTATTTTGTGCCTTTAAACATTTTTCTGACTGACACCCACTTCCTTTTTTTCTCATGTATGTTGTGCAGTCTGTCAGCTGTTGTTAAATAATGTAGAGTAAACTGAGGATGTATCACACTACTGCACTAATAGGAGCCTCCCCACTGGGCACAGACGTCAATTCAATGTCTATTCCACGTTGGTTCATCATAATTGTATTGTGTGTGCCCAGTGGGTCATTTGTTTTTTGTTTTTTCAGCCTCCGATGTTTATCTATGAGGGGAGATGTCTTCATAAATGAATAAAAGATTGAAAAATAATTTACTTAAATAGGCTAATGGATTGATTAAAAAACCTAGGCCTACATGTTCTGTTAATAAGAGCCCGAGGATGGCCAACAACGCCCATTAAAACATGGCTCTTTATGAAGCTAAATGATCCTTAGTATGACCTTCTTAAAACAATTCCATACAGCTTAGTAGAACCCCCCCCCCCTGGCTTAGACAGAGCTTAGACTGTAGAGGGTTAAAGCATGGCTCATTATGTCTTTCCAGTGCTTAACTCCACATCATCAATAGACACTGTAGCTTTCATTTCCTGCTCTGAAGGGAATTATGTCAAAAGCCACCTGTTCATTTATCCTGGCTGATACCTAGAACAGAGCTGCCTGGCTCCCTAACAGTTCAGTGAAGTGTGTTATTGTCAATACGAGGAACCAACTAAATAACCAACATCAAAAGCAACAGATCAGCAGAACACGTATCTCTTGCTGCATCTCTTGCTGTATCATTCCCAGTACAGCTAACTGACTGACATTACAGGAGCCTACTAGACCAATGCTTTGCAGTTCCAATTTTTAAACCATTCCATCAAGTGAAATGACCCCTATAACATTGGAATAGATTTTGAATTGTTTTAGTTTACCTGTGCTGGATGATGGATTTGGTAAGAATATCAAAAGACACCTGGGATATTGTTAACCACGCTATGGCACTAGCAAGCAAGATACAACCTGGGAACAAGTAGAAATCTTGGTTAGATTTCATTTGCAACCTGGAAAGGTTTAATCCTCAAAACACATTGCTTTATTGTCCTCAATTCGTTCCACACTAAAATAGGCAAAAAATGGCGATAGGGGAGAGTGGGGTAAGTTGACCCTCATGAAAAATTACTATTTAAATAATACATGCACTACAACACAAAACTTACTGGTTTTACTACTTGATTTATATTGAGATGTGTAGTAAACCAGTAGTAATTTATGTATTAACTGAAGTAGTAATGAGTGATAAATTGGGAAGATTCACTACTGAACACTACAGTGCCTTCAGAAGTATTCACACCCCTTGACTTTTTCCACATTTTGTTGTGTTACAGCCTGAATTTAAAATGGATTAAATTGAGATTTTGTCACTGGACTACACACAATACCCAAATGTCAAAGTGGAATTATGTTTTATACGAAAGGAAGGAAAACGCACAGGGAATTCACCATGAGGTCAATGGGGACTTTTAAACAGTAACAGAGTTTAGTGTCTGTGATAGGAGAAAACTGAGGATGGATCAACAACATTGTAGTTACTCCACAATACTAACCAAATTGACAGACTAAGAAGGAAGCCTGTACAGAATAAAAAAATACTCTAAAACATGCATCCTGTTTGCAACAAGGCACTAAAGTAATACTGCCAAAAATTTCGCGAAGCAATTCACTTTTGTCCTGAATATAAAGTGTTGTGTATTGGATTTGCCCCAAACATATTACTTAGTACCACTCTCCAATTTTCAAGCAAAATGGTGGCTGCATCATGTTATCGGCATGCTTGTAATCGTTAAGGAATGGGGCGTTTTTTAGGATAAAAAAGCTAATCACAGGCAAAATCCTAAAGGAACCTGGTTCAGTCTGCTTTCCACCAGACACTGGGATATTAATTCACCTTTTAGCAAGACAATAACCTTAAACACAAGGCAAAATCTACACTTGCTTACCGAGTAGACTTGTGAATGTTCCTGAGTGGCCGAGTTACAGTTTTGACTTAAATCTACTTGAAAATCTAAGGCAAGACTTGAACATTTGTTTAGCAATGAGCTTGAAGAATTTTTTAATAATAAATGTTGCACAATCCAGGTGTGGAAAACACTTAGAGACCCAGAAAGACTCAGAGCTGTAATCGCTGCCAAATGTGACTTTAACATGTATTGACTCAGGGGGTGAATACTTAAACAAGATGTATTGTTTTTTTTATGTTATAAAAAAAATTCACTTTGACATGAGTATTTTGTATAGATTGTTGATAAAAAATGATAACTAAATCCATTTTAATTCCACTTTGTAACAACAAAATGTCAAGGGGTGTGAATATTTTCTTAAGGCACTGTACCTATTTCCTATTAACATCATAATTCTCCCTTAATGACTACTGTGTAACTGAGCTTTTGGGTATCTACTACTTAAAACCTACACATTCACTATTGAATTACTACGTAATGCCTACCCATTACTGCTGTATGTCTACTCAATCCCTATTGAATTAATACTGCCATTTGTGTGTGTAGTGTTGTGTCACTATTGATCCCAACAGAATTGCTCCAGATCCTTTTTCATTTCCCCCTTTAAACCCCTTGAATTACTATTGAAAACTGACACTTTTTCTACTGTTTGTCTATTCAAAATCACTGTTGACATCTTTTTCACTACTGTGTCACTAACGTTACTAGCAGTGGTGGGAAAAGTACTCAAAAGTCATACTGTAGTAAAAGTAAAGATACCTTAATAGAAAATTACTCAAGTAAAAGTGAAAGTCACCCAGTAAAATACTATTTGAGTAAAAGTCTAAAAGTATTTGGATCTAAATATACTTAAGTATCAAAAGTAAATGGATTTGCTAAAATGTACTTAAGTATCTAAAAGTATTCAAATTCCTTATATTATGCAAACCAGACAGCACAATCTTGTTTTTTATTTTATTTACAGATAGCCAGGGGCACACTACAACACTAATTTACAAACAGAACATTTGTGTTTAGTGTGTCCACCAGATCAGAGGCAGAAGGGATGAAAAGGGGTGTTCTCTTGATAAGTGCGTGAATTGGACCATTTTCCTGTCAAAATGTAACAAGTACTTTTGGGTGTCAGGGAAAATGTATGGAGTAAAAAGTACATAATTTTCTTTAGGAATGTAGTGAAGTAAAAGTAGAAGTTGTCAAAAATATAAAGAGTAAAGTAAAGTACAGATACCCCAAAAAACTACTTAAGTAGTACTTTAAAGTATTTTTACTTAAGTACTTTACACCACTGGTTACTAGACTAGTGCACATGCTATTTCCTCAAGTTATTAGCTGTAGTTATATAATCATACAATACATAATAAGCTTATACAAACGTAATTGCATTTTTTTATTTAAATGAATTACATATTTACACTTTTGTTAATCCCTTTGAGGCCTTGTCTTCATTCAGATTCTCTTTTGCGTTGCAGCCACATTTTTCCACCACTTAACCTTTTAGAAAATAAAAACAAGCAAAAGAGACAACCAATTATAAGCCATTATTCATCATCTGCTAATAAAGGTCACATAAGACAACACAGAAAAACATTTGATTAACAATGTTAATCTTACAAACACTGGCCTCCAGTCTTCTTACAGTATGTCAAGGGCCTCTTTGGCAACAGGTCAAAAGAGGTAAGTAGAATGGGTAAGTATAACAATATGAACATACTGTACATTTGCATACAAACACATACGAATTAGCTAGCATGATGAAAACACAGGCTACTTAGCTACAGTCCATTTCAATGGGGCTAACAAACAAGGCCATTTTGGCTAGCAATCTTTTTCATCTGGTAAAAAGTTATATAAATGACATTAAAGTATTTATAAAACATAAAGGAAAGTTAACCTTACAGATGGTGCCAGCATAAGGGATATGAAAGACAGGATTATGAAGGATGGAAGATGATTACATTCAGGATTGTCAAAAACAGTAGATAGCTAACAACCAAACTACTTCCTGTTTTGTCTCCTGCGGTCACGAAAACCTTGTGTAGAAAAGCTGTAGTTTTTTTACTACTAACATCAAGTAGTGAAAATCTCTACCTGATTACTACTAGAAACACTACTACTGTTTTCCTACTGAACACTACAAAATTCTACTTGTGTATCTTGAGTAGTGCATAAACTACACATTCACTACAAGTCTTTACATAGTCACGACTGTAACTCATGCAAGCAGTAAAATTTGATTTAAAAAACAGATACAAAATACACCTTATGGAACAGCGGGGACTGTGAAACACAGACACATGCATACAAACACGATAACTGTCACGTTCCTGACCTATTGTTCCTTTTTCTTTTATTTATTTAGTTGGTCAGGGCGTGAGTTGGGGTGGGTTGTCTTTGTGTGTTTTTGTATTGTCTAGGGCAGGGGTGTCAAACTCATTCCACGGAGGGCCTAGTGTCTGCAGGTTTTTGGTTTTTCCTTTCAATAAAGCCCTAGACAACCAGGTGTGGGGAGTTCCTAACTAATTAGTGATGTTAATTCATCAATCAAGTACAAGGGAGGAGCGAAAACCCGCAGACACTCGGCCCCCCGTGGAATGAGTTTGACACCTGTGGTCTAGGGTGTTGTATGGTTTAGGGGGTTAAGTAGAGTAGATGGTTTAGTGTTCAGTGTAGGTGTCTAGGAAAGTCTATGGTTGCCTGAATTGGTTCTCAATTAGAGACAGCTGGTTATTGTTGTCTCTGATTGGGAGCCATATTTAAGGCAGCCATAGGCTTTAGCTGTTGTGGGTAATTGTCTATGTCAGTGTGTAGTGGTCAGTGTCAGCACCATTTCTGTTTATATAGCTTCACGGTCGTCAGTTTGTTGTTTTGTTTCGTTCGTTGCTCTTCTCAAATAAAAGAAGAATGTATTTCTCACACGCTGTGTTTTGGTCCTCTCTTCAAAGTCAAGACGAACGTGACAGAATTACCCACCAATCTAGGACCAAGCGGCGTGTCAAGCGGCAACAGGACCCACCTACACAGGATTCATGGACATGGGAGGAGATACTGGATGGTAAGGGACCTTGGGCACAACCGGGAGAATATCGCCTCCCTCGTGAAGAGCTGGAGGCAGCTAAAGCCGAGAGGAGGCGATATGAGGAGGCAGCACGGAAGCAAGGCTGGAAGCCCGTGAGTACAACCCAAACATTTCTTGGGGGGGGCCTTAAAGGGAGTGTGGCGAAGTCAGGTAGGAGACCTGCGCCTACTCCCTGTACTTACCGTGGAGAGCGAGAGTACGGGCAGACACCGTGTTACGCAGTAGAGCGCATGGTGTCTCCTGTACGCGTGCATAGCCCGGTTCGGTACATTCCAGCTCCACGTATCGGCCGGGCTAGATTGAGCGTTGAGCCGGATGTCATGAAGCCGGCCCAATGCATCTGGCCACCAGTGCGTCTCCTCGGGCCGGCTTACATGGCACCAGCCTTACGCATGGTGTCCCCGGTTCGCCTACATAGCCCGGTGCGGGTTATTCCACCTCCCCGCACTGGTCGGGCGACGGGGAGCATACAACCAGGTAAGGTTGGACAGGCTCAGTGCTCAAGGGAGCCAGTAGGCCTGCACGGTCCGGTATTTCCGGCGCCACCTCCCCGCTCCAGCCCAGTACCACCAGTGCCTACACCACGCACCAGGCTTCCTGTGCGTCTTCAGAGCCCTGTGCCTCCTCCACGCACTAGTTCTATGGTGCGTGTCTCCAGCCCTTTACCACCAGTGCCTACACCACGCACCAAGCCTCCTGTGTGTCCCCAGAGTCCTGTGCGTCCTGTTGCTGCTCCCCGCACTAGCCCTGAGATGCGTGTCCTCAGCCCGGTACCTCCAGTTCCGGCACCACGCACCAGGCCTACAGTGCGTCTCAGCTGGCCAGGGTCTGCCGTCTGCCCAACGGCGCCTGAACTGCCCGTCTGCCCAACGGCGCCTGAACTGCCCGTCTGCCCAACGGCGCCTGAACTGCCCGTCTGCCCAACGGCGCCTGAACTGCCCGTCTGCCCAACGGCGCCTGAACTGCCCGTCTGCCCAACGGCGCCTGAACTGCCCGTCTGCCCAACGGCGCCTGAACTGTCCGTCTGCCCAACGCCGTCTGAACTGTCCGTCTGCCAAGCGCCGCATGAACTGCCCGTCTGTACTGAGTATTCAAAGCCGCCCGTCTGTACTGAGCCTGCAAAGCCGCCCGTCTGTACTGAGCCTTCAGAGCCGTCCGCCAGACAGGAGCCGCTAGAGCCTTCCGCCAGACAGGAGCAGCCAGAGCCTTCCGCCAGACCGGAGCAGCCAGAGCCTTCCGCCAGACCGGATCAGCCAGAGCCTTCCGCCAGACCGGATCAGCCAGAGCCTTCCGCCAGCCATGAGCAGCCAGAGCCTTCCGCCAGCCATGAGCAGCCAGATCCGTCAGCCAGCCATGAGCAGCCAGATCCGTCAGCCAGCCATGAGCAGCCAGATCCGTCAGCCAGCCATGAGCAGCCAGATCCGTCAGCCAGCCATGAGCAGCCAGATCCGTCAGCCAGCCATGAGCAGCCAGATCCGTCAGCCAGCCATGAGCAGCCAGATCCGTCAGCCAGCCATGAGCAGCCAGATCCGTCAGCCAGCCATGAGCAGCCAGATCCGTCAGCCAGCCATAAGCCGTCATCCAGCCAGGATCCGCCAGAGCCGTCATCCAGCCAGGATCCGCCAGAGCCGTCATCCAGCCAGGATCCGCCAGAGCCGTCATCCAGCCAGGATCCGCCAGAGCCGTCATCCAGCCAGGATCCGCCAGAGCCTTCCGCCAGACAGGATCCGCCAGAGCCTTCCGCCAGACAGGATCAGCCAGAGCCTTCCGCCAGCCATGAGCAGCCAGATCCGTCAGCCAGCCATGAGCAGCCAGATCCGTCAGCCAGCCATGAGCAGCCAGATCCGTCAGCCAGCCATGAGCAGCCAGATCCGTCAGCCAGCCATGAGCAGCCAGATCCGTCAGCCAGCCATGAGCAGCCAGATCCGTCAGCCAGCCATGAGCAGCCAGATCCGTCAGCCAGCCATAAGCCGTCATCCAGCCAGGATCCGCCAGAGCCGTCATCCAGCCAGGATCCGCCAGAGCCGTCATCCAGCCAGGATCCGCCAGAGCCGTCATCCAGCCAGGATCCGCCAGAGCCAGCCAGCCAGGATCTGCCAGCCAGCCAGGATCCGCCAGAGCCAGCCAGCCAGGATCCGCCATCCAGCCAGGATCCGTCCCTCAGTCCGGAGCTGCCGTCCCTCAGTCCGGAGCTGCCGTCCCTCAGTCCGGAGCTGCCCCTTATCCTGGTGCTGCCCCTTATCCTGGTGCTGCCCCTTATCCTGGTGCTGCCCCTTATCCTGGTGCTGCCCCTTATCCTGGTGCTGCCCCTTAGTCCGATGCTGCCCCTTAGTCCGGTGCTGCCCCTTAGTCCGGTGCTGCCCCTTAGTCCGGTGCTGCCCCTTAATCCAGTGGGGTTAATGTGGAGGGTGGTCATTTGGAGGAGGCTACGAAAGCGGGTAGTGACTATGGTGGGGTGGGGACCACGACCAGTGCCAGAGCCGCCATCGTGGACAGACGCCCACCCAGACCCTCCCCTAGACTTTATGCTGGTGCGCCCGGAGTTCGCACCTTAAGGGGGGGGGTTATGTCACGTTCCTGACCTATTGTTCCTTTTTCTTTTATTTATTTAGTTGGTCAGGGCGTGAGTTGGGGTGGGTTGTCTTTGTGTGTTTTTGTATTGTCTAGGGTGTTGTATGGTTTAGGGGGTTAAGTAGAGTAGATGGTTTAGTGTTCAGTGTAGGTGTCTAGGAAAGTCTATGGTTGCCTGAATTGGTTCTCAATTAGAGACAGCTGGTTATTGTTGTCTCTGATTGGGAGCCATATTTAAGGCAGCCATAGGCTTTAGCTGTTGTGGGTAATTGTCTGTCAGTGTGTAGTGGTCAGTGTCAGCACCATTTCTGTTTATATAGCTTCACGGTCGTCAGTTTGTTGTTTTGTTTCGTTCGTTGCTCTTCTCAAATAAAAGAAGAATGTATTTCTCACATGCTGCGTTTTGGTCCTCTCTTCAAAGTCAAGACGAACGTGACAATAACATACACACTATACACACACATGCATTTTGTGTTGTAGATATGTGGTAGTAGAGTAGGGGCCTGAGGACACACACTTAATATGTTGTGAAATCTGTTTTTAATGTATTGTAATGTTTTTAGAAATGTATAACTGCCTTCATTTTGCTGGACCCCACGAAGAGTAGCTGTTGTCTTGGCAGCAGCTAAAGGGGATCCATAATAAATACTGCATGAATAGGTTTTGTGCAGTAATTCAGTAGTACTTTTTCATGAGGGTGAGCCAAAGGGGTAAATTGAGCCACCCTTGGTTTCTAGGAAACCATACACAAAATTTATAATTTGACCAAATATTTAGGAAGAGGTCATAATTTCATGAAGTCTGTGAAGGAAGAAACCACATGGAAAAAATGGTACGCAAGTTAGGTCTAAAAAACAGATTTTCACCAAGCCAACTGAATGTATTGTGTTAGAGGTTTCATGATGCTTGTATCTAAACCAAACATTTGTGTTCCATACATCAGTTGGGGTCTCTATAAGCTTCAATATGAGGTCTATCCTTGTAACTGTGTGGCCTAATATAGCGCTAGGAATATGGGACCAAATACTAAACCTTTGATTACTTTAATACTCATAAGTGAATTTGTCCCAATACTTTTGGTCCCCTAAAATGGGGAGACTATGTACAAAACGTGGTGTAATTTCTAAACAGTTCACCCAATGTGGATGTAAATACACTCAAATGAAGCTGACAGTCTGCACTTTAACCTCGAAGTCAATGTATCATTTAAAATCCAAAGTGCTGGAGTACAGAGCCAAAACAACAAAAAAAGTGACACTGTCCCAATACTTGGAGCTCACTGCATTTGGAAAGTTATTATCCTAAATAACATGCAAAGACTACAGCACTGTGATGCATTGTACTTGCACATATCAAGGAAACAATATTTCATAGCAATATCTCTTCCTGTCTTTCTAAATATTCTCAGGGTGTTAGAGAGCAAACAGCAAGACAGTATCTAACAATTCCCAAACATCTCCATGTACTGATAGCCATGCCATTTGTTGACAATTTTTTTGATATTGAGATAATGTACATGTACAGGAAACTACCAAAATAATGGAAACACTTGAGTAAATGGCTCGGTTATCGTGTGGGGTGCATTTTCCTGGCATGGTTTAGGTCCACTCAACCCAAGGTAAACGCCAATAAATAGTGATTACCGTCAACCTATGGTGAATCATTTCTATCCTGATGGGAGTAGATGACAATGCCCCCATCCACAGGGCACGAGTGGTCACTGAATGATTTGATGAGCATGAAAACGATGTAAACCATATGCCATGGCCGTCTGTCACCAGATCTGAACCCAATTGAACACCTATGGGAGATTCTGGAGCGCCGCCTGAGACAGTTTTCCACCACCATCAACAAAACACCAAATTATGGAATTTCTCATGAAGAATGGTGTCGCATCCATCCATTAGAGTTCCAGACACTTGTAGAATCTATGCCAAGGCGCATTGAAACTGGTGGCTCGTGGTGTGTCGTGGTGGCTCAACAACCTAGTAAGACACTTTATGTTGGTGTTTCCATTATTTTGGCAGTTACCTGTAGTTACCTTAGGCATGTTAAACAATTTTGCAATTCTTATTTGGATCATGAGGCAAGACAAAAATATGTCCTTATTTACAAATAATATAATTATGTTTCTTTTAAACTGTTCACATTCTCCCTAAACAGTTCACATGCAGTATCTCCATAAGATTCAGTATCTGCTGGGCATTTCACACAGAGAGACACACAGAGAGGCGAGACCATACCAACAGCAGAAGATCTCCTTGAAGGTTTTCCTCATCTCCTGGCTCCTGAAGGCGTAGATCAGCGGGTCAATGACAGAGTTACACATGATGAGGATGAGGTACATGTTGAAGTGGGTCATGAAGCACACGCAGTAGGGGTTCCTAGGGCAGGAGATCATGAGGATGAGGTGGAGGAAGAAAGGAGCCCAGCACACTATGAACACCCCCAAGAGGATGGTGAGGGTGATGGCCCCCTTCATGTTGGCTGCCTGCCAGATGGGGCCGTTGCCCGGCAGAACGGCGATCCTCTTCATGTGCAGGCGTGCCAGCATGAACATGTGGACGTACAGCGAGGCCATGAGCACCAGCATGCTGAAGAACATGATGATAAGGCAGATAAGGACAGTAGTGCTCTCCGAGTAGACGATGAAGAGGACGCCCGACACGGTGCAGAAGGTCCAGATGCTGGTGATGATGGCGGCGGCCCGGCGCGTGGTCATGATGTTGTGGTAGCGCAGCGCGTGGAAGATGGTGACGTAGCGGTCCACGGCGATGGCCAGCAGGCTCCAGATAGACGCCAGCAGGGAACTACAGATCATGGAGTCAAACACGTTGTCCATGCTCTTGATCACGCCGCCACCAATCCCCAAATTTCCGTCGATGATCATTGCCATAACGATGGTCTCTGTGGCGTTGGAGACGCTGACCAGCATGTCGGCCATGGCCAGGGAACAGATGAAGAAGTACATGGGAGAGTGCAGATTCTTGTTCTTAATGATGGCGGCGATGACCAGGATGTTCTCCAGCAGGCTGACGATGCCCAGCGTGAGGAAGACCTCGGTGGAGATGAGCAGCTGCTCGTAACACCCAGACGAACCATGGTGTCTCTCCGCCCCGGCCTGATGCTGCTGATGGCTAAGAGGCGGAGCTCCAGAGCTGTGGTTCCATAGGTGAAATGATCCATGGTGATGCTGGTGCGTGGCATTCATTGTTTTGTAGGATCTCTTCAGTCAGTACTCTTCAGTTTACTTCTTTCTTCATTATTCCCTTAATCCGTCTAGAGGGTTTCTGTGCCTAATGAGGAGCTGCTTACTTCAAGCTCCAGCTTTGAATGCCATGCAGACACTGGGCAGTGAAGTAAAGTCTGAAACACTGGGAGGTAGTCCGATACGTGACCACAGGTGCCCGTCTGACTCTACTTCTGGCATTGACTCTACAGGCAGGAAAGCCTTATCATCCTCTGGTCTCACGCTACCATCTATTTACCACAGCTTCAGCCAGAGAGGTCTGAGAAAGAGAGCGTGGAGAGAGCAGGGAAAGAGAGAGAGAGAGGTGGACGCGAGAGGGGAGAGAAGGAGATTGGAAGAGAGAGACAGGGAGGGAGGCAGAAATTGTGAAAAATAGATGGAGGTTGAATGGGGGTGTGTGTCTGTGAGTGAGTCCCGAGAGTTTGAGTCACTAACTGAAAGAAAAGGTATTAAAGCACAGCTAGCCAGCCAGAGCTTCACTTAACAGAATCATTCTCACGTTTCCTATAGACACCCCTCAGCACTCTCATCCCTGACTCCTCCCCGTCTCTCAGCCAATGGGGGAGTGCTTACAAGGGTGGGAATCACATCTGGAGTGTGTTCTTGGTCTGAGAGAGGTATGAATAGCCCTGCTGCACCTCACTTCAGCACATACAGATTGTCCTTGTAGCATGTGTCAATTTAATCAAATTGATGGTTTTATTAATTTCAGAAATCGAGGTCTTTTGAAAAGCATTCACAGGGGTGATTTACGTAAGTGTATCAATAACATTTCTGAACTGTATCCTACCTACCACTATGTTTCAAGCAGTCAGATCTACTGGACATGCTCTGTAGCCTTGTCATTCATCCCCAGCTGCTGAATACATTGCAACCTCCCCATTTGTCCTAAAATTAATCACACCTGGGTCGTCCAACGAAAAGAGTTCCTTTTGCATCCCTTTGATATTTTAAGTAGAAATTGTGCACCAATTTAACATTTTAAAACTCTGCTATATTAAATGAAGTGCCCTTTAATATAGACCACATGGAGAGAAGGCTTGCTGAAGTGTCAATATACTTCAACCCTGTGTCACTTCTATGTAGATTTCAATCCACTTAATCTGAAAATTCATTGTAAAGCACTAGTTATTTTGTTGCTTTGAGAAAGCCATTTCTGAAGAGTATTACTTATTTAATGTGATTAGTGATTCATTTACGTACTGTATGTCCCTCATTTTAATGTGAACACTGTTACGTGAACTGAACTCTCATTTTAATCTGGTGAAGCGATTCCTTTTTAAATATTTATTTCAATAGAAACATTGACCATTTAAATCAGTGTAAAAGCAGATATGCTGGTTCTACTCTTTTTGGCCATTTTCCGGTGTTTTGTCATGGAAAACTGAGCTGGTCAAGCACAACACATCAATCCTGTTACCCATAGATAGACAGGCTAGAAATGTTTTAGCAATTCCATTTTTTGCATTCAATTGCCACTCCCTGTTGCACACAACAAGCTTCCCTTCCCCCAGTCATGAGAGGATTTATGGCTGATTTATGATTAAATCGTCAACCCTGTTACTTCATTTGGCACTTAATAGGCACTTACTACAGGAATGTTTTTATTTAACTTTTTAGGGATATGGGGCAGCATTTTCACTTTGGATGAATAGCGTGCCCAGAGTGAACTGCCTCCTACTCTGTCCCAGATGCTAATATATGCATAGTATAACTATTGGATATAAAACACTCTGAAGTTTCTAAAACTGTTTGAATGATGTCTGTGAGTTTAACAGAACTCATATGGCAGGCAAAAACCTGAGAAAAAATCCAAACAGGAAGCGGGTCGATTTTCAACTCATCGCCTATTGAAATCCCAGTAAGATATGGATCTGTTTGCACTTCCTACGCCTTCCACTAGATGTCAACAGTCTGTAGAACGTTGAATGAATCCTCCACTGTGATGTGGGGCCGGATGGGAGGTGTTTGAGTCAGTGGTCTGGCAGAGTGCCAATTCCTGGTCACGCACATTCCACATGATATCGTCTTGCGTTCCATTACTTCTGTAGACACAAAGGAATTCTCCGGTTGGAACGTTATTGAATATTAATGATAACAACATCCTGAAGATTGATTCTCTACTTAGTTTGACAAGTTTATTCGACCTGTAATATAACTTTGAAGTTTTCGTCCGACGTTTGCCTGGACCTGCGCGAGCGTTTGGACATGTGTACTAAACATGCTAGCAAAAGTAGCTACTTGGACATAAGTAATGGACATTATCGAACAAAACAACAATTTATTGTGGAACTAGGATTCCTGGGAGTGCATTCTGATGAAGATCAAAGGTAAGGGAATATTTATGATGTAATTTCGTATTTCTGTTGACTGCAACATGGCGGAGAAATGTTGTTTATATCTGAGCGCCGTCTCAGATTATTGCATGGTTTGCTTTTTCCGTAAAGTTTTTGAAATCTGACACAGCGGTTGCATTAAGAACAAGTGTATCTTTAATTCTATGTAAAACATGTATCTTTCATCAAAGTTTATGATGAGTATTTCTGTTATTTGATGTGGCTCTATGCAATTTCTCCGGATATTTTGGAGGCATTTCTGAACATGGCGCCAATGTAAACTGAGATTTTTGGATATAAATATGCACATTACCAAACAAAACATACATGTATTGTGTAACATGATGTCCTATGAGTGTCATCTGATGAAGATCATCAAAGGTTAGTGATTCATTTTATCTCTATTTCTGCTTTTTGTGACTCCTATCTTTGGCTGGGAAAATGGCTGTGTGTTTTTTGGACTTGGCAGTGATCTGACATAATCATATGTTGTGTTTTCGCTGTAAAATTATTATTATTATTATTTTAATTTTTTTAAATCGGACACGATGGGTAGATTAGCAAGATGTTTATCTTTCATTTGCTGTATTGGACTTGTTAATGTGTGAAAGTTACATACTTCTAAAAAATATTTTTTAATTTCCCGCGCTGCCTTTTCAGCGGAATGTTGTTAGGGGTTCCGTTAGCGGAATGCATGTCCTAGAAAGGTTAACCTCGAGACGGGAAGACGTGTTTTTTTATGTTGATAATGAAGAACATGTGCTCTTTATGACAGAATGTTAAAATTTGGTATTTCATCCTCAAGTGGATAGTCTTTTTTTTTTTTTTTTTTTTTTTAACCAAGTTACACTTCTCAAAAGGCACCGAATTGGTGGAACTGTCGAGGCCTCCCATGGCTTTAGGCTAGCTTCCTGGCCTATCGATCACACCTCTAGGTGTTTGAAAAACACACATGCATGCACAAATACATACACCAGCTTAGGACAGGACATATGTTTTAGGACAGGCAGATGTTTTTGTTTAGGTGAGCAGTTTGTTCTCACGTCTTATATCAGTCTGAATCAATAAGATATATTGTTGGAAGTAAGTTACTGTATGCACCAAGCACAAGCAGACAAACATCAAATGAAAATAAAATCACATGTTATTTGTCACGTACACAGTTTTACAGCATGTATGAAAAGTGCAGTGAAATGCTTGTGTGCTAGCTCGCTCAACATTGCAGTACAATAACCAATATCAATAATAAAAAAGTTAAATAAATAATATCAAGTAATTAGTAGGTAGTATGCAAAGTAATAAACTGATATGTACACAATAGGATATACAGTATAGATTATGAATGTGCTATGTCAAGTATGACTGTATTTACAAATATAAAATGGATAGTAATGGTCACGCAGTTAAATAGTATATGATAGAAGAGCAGCATCGGAAATATTGTGTGTTGAATAAGCCATCAATTTACCTAAAACCCACTGTAAGTCAGGACTACTTAGCCTCATTCAGGGCGCTCAGAAGTCACAAGAAGGATAAACGGAAGGTCTCTCAACAGGTATGTTGCGCTAACAGGTATCAACAAGGCTCAATTGGCTCATGTCCACACTTTCATAAGTAGGCATCTATAAAGATCAAATGGATGTGCAAATAATTTTATCCCCAAGTGGTCATGTCATCAGGGATATTAGAATATGCAGACTGATCAGATAAATATTAGATGAATATTGAGTCATTGTTACAGGCTATTCTCAATGCCATCAAAGCATGATCTGGAATGTTTTTTGAAAAGCAATCTTTTCTAGTTTTTCTAAATATATTTTTGGACTGATATTCCTTTAAATATAATTTGCTGATCTTCTTACAAATCAAACAAATATTGTCGTCAAAAGCATACTATCATTATTCGATTTCTACACAACTCTGGAGTACACTATCCATATAGATCCACTGTTATGGCTGTGTTTACACAGGCAGACCAATTCTTCACATTGCAATCTTTCATCCTCACTCAACAAAAGGTGGTAGTAGGGTTTGGTGCTGATCAGATATAGTATGTCATGCTTGAACTTATCCAGGAAGCTTATTAACACCACATTTTCTTTCAAACCTTCATTCAGTGTTTTGCTGACAGCTTTGTAACAACTTTCGATCACACTCGCGGTACTCTGACATCACCTCAAAGGATCCTGACAGCATGGTAATAGAAAAAAATAGTCACATTTAATGTGGCCTTAACATTGCTAGGCACAAAATTATAATTATTAACCACAAATCAGA
The DNA here is from genome assembly GCF_016432855.1 of Salvelinus namaycush. NCBI lineage: Eukaryota > Metazoa > Chordata > Actinopteri > Salmoniformes > Salmonidae > Salvelinus > Salvelinus namaycush. Next base: position 18,901,764 of record NC_052317.1, on the reverse strand, counting down.
TGTACTGTGTCTTGGTCCTAAAATACTTCAAGAATCGATGTGAGTTTGTGAGAACATGTTGCAAACAGTCTTATGTCAATTGTTGTAGGGTCACGTTGGTTTTCAGTATTACCTAACTGGAACAGGATGTACTAGGCGTCGTCCATGTCACGTTCCTGACCTGTTTTCTGTTAGTTTTGTATGTGTTAGTTGGTCAGGACGTGAGTTTGGGTGGGCAGTCTATGTTTTCTGTTTCTATGTTGGTTTAAAGGGTGACCTAATATGGCTCTCAATTAGAGGCAGGTGTTTTTCATTTCCTCTGATTGAGAGTCATATTAAGGTAGGTGTTTTCACACTGTTTGTTTGTGGGTGGTTGTTTCCTGTGTCAGTGTGTGTTGCACCATACGGGACTGTCTAGGTTTGTTTGTACGTTCGTTCTTTTATGTAGTCAGTTTTCCTGTTCATGCGTTCTTCGTGTTACATGTAAGTTCTTACGTTCAGGTCAGTCTACATCGGTTTTGTTATTTTGTAATTTTCCAAGTGTTTTTCGTGTTTGTCTTAGTCTTTCAAATAAATCATTATGTATTCACAACCCGCTGCATTTTGGTCCTCCGATCCTTCTCTCCTCTCCTCGTCTGAGGAGGAGGAAGATCTAGACACCCGTTACAGAATCACCCACCAACAAAAGATCAAGCAGCGGGTTAACGGACAGCAACGACAGCGCAAGAAGGAGGAATGGACATGGGAGGATATTTTGGACGGAAAGGGTTGCTACACATGGGAGGAGATTCTGGCTGGTAAGGATCGCCTCCCATGGGAACAGCTGGAGGCAGCTCGGAGAGCGGAGGAAACCGGAGAGAGGAACCGGCGTTATGAGGGGACGCATCTAGCACGGAAGCCCGAAAAGCCCGTGAGTACTACCCAAAAATTTCTTGGGGGGGGGGGGGGGGGCTAAGAGGTAGTGGGCCGAGGGCAGGTAGGAGACCTGCGCCCACTTCCCAGGCTAACCGTGGAGAGCGGGAGTACGGGCAGACACGTGTTACGCAGTAGAGCGCACGGTGTCTCCTGTACGTGTTCATAGCCCGGTGCGGGTTATTCCACCTCCCCGCACTGGTAGGGCTAGATTGGGCATTGAGCCAAATGTCATGAAGCCGGCCCTACATATCTGGCCACCAGTATGTCTCCTCGGGCCGGCTTACATGGCACCAGCCTTACGCATGGTGTCCCCGGTTCGCCTACATAGCCCGGTGCGGGTTATTCCACCTCCCCGCACTGGTCAGGCGACAGGGAGTATACAACCAGGTAAGGTTGGGCAGGTTCAGTGCTCAAGGGAGCCAGTACGCCTACACGGTCCGGTATTTCCGGCGCCACCTCCCCGCCCCAGCCCAGTACCACCAGTGCCTACTCCACGCACTCTCCCTATGGTGCGTGTCTCCAGCCCAGTGCCTCCAGTTCCGGCACCACGCACTAAGCCACCTGTGCGTCTCCAGAGCCCTGTACGCACTGTTCCTTCTCCCCGCACTCGCCCTGAGGTGCGTGCCCTTAGCCCAGTACCACCAGTGCCGGTACCACGCACCATGTCCATAGTGCGTTTTGAGAATCCAGTGTGCCCTGTCCCTGCTCCCCGCACTAGCCTGAAGGTGCGTGTCCTTAGTCCGGTGCCTCCAGTTCCGGCACCACGTACCAGGCCTACAGTGCGTCTCAGCCGGCCAGAGTCTGCCGTCTGCCCAACGGCGCCTGAACTGTCCGTCTGCCAAGCGCCGCATGAACTGCCCGTCTGTATTGAGCCTTCAAAGCCGCCCGTCTGCCATGAGCCTGCAAAGCCGCCCGTCTGCCATGAGCCTACAGAGCCTTCCGCCAGACAGGAGCCGCTAGAGCCTTCCGCCAGACAGGAGCCGCTAGAGCCTTCCGCCAGACAGGAGCCGCTAAAGCCTTCCGCCAGACAGGATCAGTCTGAGCCATCCGTCTCCCCAGCGCCGTCTGAGCCATCCGTCTCCCCAGCGCCGTCTGAGCCATCCGTCTCCCCAGCGCCGTCTGAGCCATCCGTCTGTCCCGAGCCATTAGAGCCGCCCGTCTGTCCCGAGCCGTCAGAGCCGTTCGTCAGTCAGGATCTGCCAGAGCCGCCAACCAGACAGGATCTGCCAGAGCCGCCAACCAGACAGGATCTGCCAGAGCCGCCAACCAGACAGGATCTGCCAGAGCCGTCAGCCAGCCATGAGCGTCCAGAGCCGTCAGCCAACCATGAGCTGTCCCTCAGTCCGGAGCTGCCATGTATCCAGAACTGCCCCTCAGTCCAGAGCTGTCTCTCTGTCCGGAGCTGCCCTTCAGTCCGGAGTTGCCCCTCTATCCTGAGCTACCTCTCTATCCTGAACTACCTATCTGTCCTGAGCTACCTTGTCCCGGAGCTGTCCCTTATTTTGATGTTACCCGGTATATTAGGTGGGTGGAGTAGGAGGGTGGTCATTCTGAGGGAGAGACGTAAGCTGGGATTGACTATGGTGGGGTGGGGACCTCGCCCAGAGCCTGAGCCACCACCGTGGTCAGATGCCCACCCTGACCCTCCCCTAGACTTTGTGCTGGTGCGCCCGGAGTTCGCACCTTAAGGGGGGGGTTATGTCACGTTCCTGACCTGTTTTCTGTTAGTTTTGTATGTGTTAGTTGGTCAGGACGTGAGTTTGGGTGGGCAGTCTATGTTTTCTGTTTCTATGTTGGTTTAAAGGGTGACCTAATATGGCTCTCAATTAGAGGCAGGTGTTTTTCATTTCCTCTGATTGAGAGTCATATTAAGGTAGGTGTTTTCACACTGTTTGTTTGTGGGTGGTTGTTTCCTGTGTCAGTGTGTGTTGCACCATACGGGACTGTCTAGGTTTGTTTGTACGTTCGTTCTTTTATGTAGTCAGTTTTCCTGTTCATGCGTTCTTCGTGTTTAATGTAAGTTCGTCGTCCAGGTCTGTCCACTCCGTTTGTTGTTTTGTTAGTTTATAGTGAAGTTCGTGTTTTCGTCTTTTCTTTAAATAAATCATGTCAACTCAAGACGCTGCATTTTGGTTTAATCCCTGCTCCTCCTCTTCGGATGAAGAGGAGGAGGAGAACCGTGACAGTCCACCTTAAGTGGGTTTTAAATAGAGAGGATGGCTTCAGGTACACCCAGAATCACTTGGTGACAAATTTACGTATTTTGTCAAATGTATGTATTTTTCAGGGATAGCTTGGGTTAAAGCAAAAAACTGAATTTCTGACTCAGGCCATTAGCACGAAAAACCTCATTCTGGGAAATTGCCATGGCTGCATTGCAGTTTGGGCAGTTGACATCTTTGCAGAAATCTGCTAAACAAGCAACAGGTTGATCATTTCAGAGGTTTCCTATAATCCATCAGCAACAACAATTCATTCATGTACAGTACATAGAAATATCCCTCTCTTTACAATCCTTGTTTTTTCTCTGTTATTTTTGTCATTCATGCTTTCTCTGCTTTGTTTTGATTTAGGTGGAGTTGGTTTCTGTATCCTGGGACCAGCTGGTGAAAGAAATGGGCTGTCCTTTCTCTTTTGTGTGGTCATGAACAAGGCAAAATTAGAAGTTGTACACGGCTGCAGCAGCTATGGTAATATATGGATATGACTAAATAAATGAAGGTGCTGAAAGAATAGCTTTTTCAAAGGGTTTATTGGTCTAACCTTTATTATTACCTGGAGGCCGCTTGAGGTTATCAATCTCTTTTTTTCAAGAGAGACCTGATGAAACCTAATTTTATGGGGAACAAAACACCAAATCTTCAAGTGATTTTTTTTTGTGTGTCTTGTATGAGGATAACGCCTGTTACGAACCCCTTTGGCCCTGCAGTCTAGGGGGGATGGAAACGAGACCCGTAACATATCTCATGCAAATCATACGTAAAAAGGAACAATGAGAACTAAAATCAGACAACCTAAATCTACCGTCAAACACTTAAGGTTTATTGTTCAAACACACGATAATGGGGGGGGGGGGGGGGGCTGAGCTGGACCCAAGGAAAGAACTAATTTATTTTTCATTTAACTAAGCTAGTCTAGCCTGCTTCATGAACAGCTAGCTAACTAACCAATAAAATACAGTGGGTGGTCCGCCCAGTTCTAACTAGGGTACTTAGACAAAGTTCTCCTACGGGTAATGTATGCCCATGGGCGACTTGGTATGCCCATGGGCGATCCCCTTTTCCCAACAACAAACAGTCATACACCACAACAATACATACTCAGATAATAACAGACAAATGTGACATGTAGGCGCAAAAACAAAAGAGAGCTAGCTCCAGAGACAACTGATTTGGTTTCTTTTAAACCAAGGGAACAGGGATGTGATTGGGTAAGGGAAAAGTAGCAGGTGTGTCTTCAGATTGGCGACTGATGACTGCCACCTGTGACTAGGGCAGAAGGAGAGAAAACAAATACACAGGATCCCTGTATCCGTAACACCCCCCCCTTAAAAAAGAGTAACCCTATAAGGATTGCGACCAAAGTATTTGTAACGAATACCAACAAGTTCAATGAGCCAAGGCAACCTAACGAGACATACAAAAATCATACATTTTTAAACACGAGACAAAGCATCTGCCAATACATTATCAGAACCCTTTTTGTGGCTGATCTCCAAATTATAATTCTGCACAATAAGCGCCCAACGTATAAGGCGCTGGTTTTGGTTGTACATACGGTGGAGAAACACTATCACTGGTAGGGCACTGGAACCAATATATACTTCAAAGTATTGCAGAGCTAACAACAAAGCTAGAGATTCTTGTTCAATGGCTGCATAGTTAGCCTGACATTTGTTAAACTTTCGAGAAAAATAACAAACAGGATGATCCACTCCACTCTTGTCCTGCTGCAGTAGAACAGCATCAGGACCTCTGGCACTAGCATCTACCTCAAGTTTAAACGGTCGTTCAAAATCCGGAGCAGCAAGTACAGGGGTATTACATAAGAGTGCTTTAGCAGTATCAAAAGCTACCTGACAATCAGGGGACCACTCAAACAATCTAGCCGGACTGAGCAAAGTTGGACTGAGTAGTTGCTCCATTGACTGCTCATCCATTGACCGCAGATACATTTTTACAGAAACTACGGTAGTAGCCAACCATCCCTAAAAAGTGGCATAGCTCTCGTCTGGTGGTAGGTGCGGGGAATGCAGTTATAGCCAAGACCTTGGCATCAACAGGATGCACCTGTCCATGGCCGACCTCTTTGCCGAGATAGGTAACAGTGGCCTTCCCAAACTCGCACTTTGCCAAGTTCAGGGTTAGAGAAGCAGCTGCCAAACGTTCACACACCACCCCTAGAGAGTTAACATGATCTGACCACTCATACGAATAAATCACTAGATCATCAAGGTATGCACGACAATTTGGAACGCCAGCTAATACAGAGTTAACCAGTCGTTGGAAAGTGACTGGTGCATTTCGCATCCCAAAAGCCATGACAGAGTATTGTAGGAAGTTGTTGTTTCTGTATGTTAGGTTGGATAAGGGAATAAAGACAGACACCAATGTCAAGTTCAACAGCCTTGTTAAGCATTGTACAAATCCCTACACGTGGAGTCTGGGGAACAGTCCAGCTAGTCGATTACCTATCAACTAGACTCCGTAACATCATCCTTTTCAATAGAAAGTGCAAACATAACGGCATAACATTGAGTTCTTAACAGTCAAGTCATAACAATTGAAAAGCATGACATTTTCTTTTTACTTTAGTTGTCATCTTCCTTTTTTTTTATTTTTTATTAACAGACAACAAGTTAAGTCTCTTGCTTACAGAGTAAGCCTGTCCGGTGGCTTGCACAGCCGACCCACCCGTGAGTAAGTATTGGCTCTGACAGGTGTAGGATTAGGGCCACGAGCTGGAGAGTTTGGTGGGGTAGAAGCCTCACCTTCAGTTGGCTCATGTCTCAATTCTGCACCCCTTACCCTTATGCCTGGACTGTGATCCAGCTCATCTAGGTGAGTGTATGGCATGTTCTGGTTTGTCTGCTCTGCTACGCGCAGATCCACCCGATTGCGACGATAGAGGGAGCCACCAACATCCACCAGGTAAGAACGTGGTGCAACTCTCTGTAGGCATGTGCCCAGCCTCCAAAGTCCTGTGTGGTCTCCCGGCAGCGGTTTCATCCTTATAGTTTCACCCACCTCCAGCTCTGGTAGGTCTCGAGCAGTCCGGTCGTAGAAGCACTTAGCGAGCTGCTTTCTGTGACGCAGTTTGTCCGTGACGCCAACCATGACGCAGGGCTCAAGTAGCTTGTTAGCTACGGGGATAGTAGTCTTCAGACGTCTGGACAGAAGGCGTTGTGCTGGGCTGCTGTCCATGTTTTCGGTGGGTGTGTTCCTCCACTGTAAGATCGCTTTCCATGGGTCGTTGCTGTCGCGCAAGGCCCTGTTTAACAGGTTTTTTGCAATCTTGACAGCTGATTCTGCCTTGCCATTTGCTTTTGGGTGTCTTGGAGAGGAGGTCACGTGGTCAAACTCCCATTCTGAGGCGAAACGCTTGAACTGTGCAGTGAATTGTGGGCCATTGTCCGTGATTACCTTGTCAGGCTGACCTTGCCTTGCAAACTGCGCCTTGCAGCGCTTTATGACCGTCTCTGCAGACAAGTCAGGGAGCAGTTCAATTTCCCAAAAGTCAGAGTAATGATCAACGATGAGAAGATAGTCCTTTTGTCTGTGGCTGAATAAGTCCATGCTGATGATTTGCCAGGCCCTTGTGGGCAGTTCGTGTGACATCATGGTTTCCTTTTGCTGTTCATGAGCGTACTCGTTGCATGTGGTACAGTTGCTGACAAAGTCTTTAATTTCTGCTTGCATGTTTGGCCAGTATAATGTTTCACGAGCCTGGCGGTAGCATGCGTCACCTCCAACGTGACTGGAATGTATGCGGGTAAGCATCTCTGGACGTAGTGATTTGGGAATAATGACCTTCTGACCTCTGAACAAGACGCCATTTTGCACACTGATCTCATCTCGAAAGGTCCAGTATTCTCTCACTGTGAAAGGTGTCTCCTCTTTCAGATATGGCCAACCTGCGAGAGCCATGGACTTCAGTGACTGTAGGTGTTCGTCCTTGTCAGTATGTTGCCTGATCTGGGCTAGGCGGTGATCTGTGACGTTTAAGTAGTCTGCCTGATTGATCTGTTGAACATCTTGTTGTTCCTGCTGTAGCGAACAGATGGCCTGCCGCTGATAGGCAGTGCCTCGACCTGTACATTGTGCTGTTGCCCTGCTCAGTGTGTCGCTGATGTACATCTCTGGTCCTGGCTTGTAAATGACCTTCAGGCTGTAGTTTTGCAGAGTCAGGAGCATGCTTTGAAGCCTCTTGGGCGCATTGAGGAGAGGTTTACTGAATATGGAAATGAGTGGTTTGTGGTCAGTTTCAGCGGTGACCAGCTCTCGACCATATAAGTAGTGATGGAATCGCTGGCAGGAGAAGACGATGCTGAGGCACTCTTTCTCAATTTGTGCATAGTTTTGTTCGGTGGGGGTGAGCGCTCTCGAGGCAAACGCAACGGGCTGGCCTTCCTGCATAAGGCAGCATCCAAGTCCCCTTTGGCTAGAGTCGCTCTGGATTGTGACAGGCTTCGTGACGTCGTAGTAGCGCAACACTGGCATGGATGAAGCCAGAGATTTCATCTCCTGCACTGCGGCCTCGTGCTTGGGTAGCCAGTGCCACGGTGTGTCTTTGTCCAGCAACCGGCGCAGAGGCTCACAGACTGCTGATAGGTGTGGCATGAACTTTGCAAGATAGTTTGCAAAGCCGATGAGACGCTGTACTCCTTTTGCATCAGACGGGTTTGGCATGTCGAGGATCGCTTGGACCTTGTCTGGGTCCGGCTTCAGGCCTTTTGCCGAGAGAATGTGGCCATGGAAGTGGACGTCTTTCACCTTGAACTGCAGCTTCTTCAGGCCAAGACGAAGCTTAACTGATCGGCAGCGCTCCATCAGTGCCAGGAGCTTCACATCGTGGTCGCGTTCTGCTTCTTCGTCTGTTTCACCACAGCCTACGATCAGGATATCATCGGCGATGGGTTCAATGCCCTTGAGCCCAGCCAGTAACTCGTGCTGCTTGCGTTGGTATACCTCAGGCGCCACTGAGACACCAAACGGGAGCTTGAGCCAGCGTTTCCGACCCCAGGGGGTCCAGAAGGTAGTCATGAAGCTGCTTTCTTCGTCTAGCTGGCATTGAAGGAATGCATCTCGGGCATCCACCAAGGTGAAAATCCTGGCCTTGGGAAGCTTATAGAGGACATCCTCTAGTGTCGGCATGATGTAGTGGGATCGTTTCAGTGCTTGGTTCAGATGCTTTGGGTCGATGCAGACCCTCAGCTTCTCTGGTTTTTTCACTATGACCATATTGCTAATCCAGTCAGTTGGTTCAGTCACAGATGTCATGTGGCCATCGGCCTCATACTTGTCCAGCTGGGCCTTCACAGCCACTTTCATTGCAATGGGCACATTGCGAGGAGCACACTGGACTGGAGTGATGCTCTCATCCACTTCAAAGTGTACCTCCCCAGGCACTGATTCAACGGGCATGTTGAATACATCGTCATATCTGCTGAGTAGTTGTTCTTTGGACAGGGGTCCATGCTGGACATGATCCACAATGTGCAGGTCATTTGGTACAGTGAACTGCATCAGTCCCAGGCGTTCGCATGTGGAGCCTGAGAGGAGAGGATTTTGACTGGTTTTCACAATCTCAAACTCCAGCTTGTGTTTGCGTCCCCGAATAACACATTCGGTCTCAAAGGTGCCCATAGAGCTCATTAGTTCTCCTGAGTACAGCTTTAGTCTAGTATCGCTGGGCAATAGATGTGTGTCAGGTGCCAGATTGATTTTGTCTTTGTAGCTCATTACGTTGCATGTAGCACCCGAATCCAGTTGACATTGTTGTTGCTTGTTGTGTAATCGTAGTGTCACAAACCATTTCTTCCCTCTTGAGTGTACAGCCCCAATGGATTCATGCATGTAAATGTCCCTTTCACTGTTCAGCTCTGAACATTGAGTAACATCATCAACACAGTGAATCTTGCCCTCACTCACCCTTCTTTTGCTTTTGAGACACACTTTTGCAAAGTGATTATTAGTTCCACAAGTTCTGCATGGTTTTCCGTAGGCAGGGCAGTGCTCTTTGCCACGTGTGTGTGTATTCCCACAGTATTTACATGCTACGGGGCTCTCTGTGTTCACCGTTCGTGGTGAATTACTCTGCCTCGATTGGTTTTGTCTGAATGTCTGCCTAGCAACAGCGTGAACAGTATCAACGTCGGAGCGTGGGGTTTCCGTTTCCATTGCTCTCATTCTCATGTCAGTGACTTCAGCAGTGCGGCACATTTCGATGGCAGTTACTAATGTTAAGCCTCTCTCTCTCAGTAGACGCCGGCGCGTATTCTCATTTGCAATTCCCAGTACTATTTTGTCACGAATCAATTCATCTTTCAATCCCCCGTATTCACAAGTGGCAGATTTCTCTCTCAAACGGGTTACAAAGTTGTGTACTGACTCACCCTCTTCCTGTTTGCAGCTTCCGAAAACGAACCGCTCGTAAATGACGTTTCTGGCGGGTTTGAAGTAATTCTCCAATGCATCCAATATAGCCTTTGCATCACACTGTTGTCGTGCCGTGAGGGTGAGATTGTGCCGGTAGATATGCCTGCATTCGCTGCCCATTAAACTCCTCAGAGTTGCCGCTTGTACCTCGTTGGGTTTCTCATGTAGACCGGTCGCCAGCGCATAGTCCTCGAATTCATCCCTGAAGTTGTCCCAATTAGTATTCCAGTCCCCTGTGAGAACCATGTGATTTGGTGGCGGAATGTTCGCTGCCATAGCAATGGAATAGGAGATGTCTTTCCCTTCAGTCATGGAGGTAGGTAGTGATGCTAGCTAGCCAGCTAACAACGAGTTGATCAGTGTTGTGAGTAGGAAACGGCGTGTGTTCGCATATGGAACGTAACTGCGCCTATACTGTACTTAGCTACAAAATTAACAAACGTGTGTTTTCCGAGCCACTTCTGATACCATGTTTCTGTATGTTAGGTTGGATAAGGGAATAAAGACAGACACCAATGTCAAGTTCAACAGCCTTGTTAAGCATTGTACAAATCCCTACACGTGGAGTCTGGGGAACAGTCCAGCTAGTCGATTACCTATCAACTAGACTCCGTAACAGTTGTCTGGGGTCACAAAGGCAGAAATATCAGAAGCTCGTGAGGTTAACGGAACCTGCCAGTAACCTTTTAAGAGGTCTAACTTAGTTACATAAGTAGCAGCAAACAGTGTCGATACAGTCGTCCAGTCTGGGTAACAGGAATGAATCTGGCATTGTGACAGAATTTACCTTTCGATAATCCGTACATAACCTGGACGAACCATCAGGTTTAGGAACCAGAATGCAAGGAGAACTCCAAGGGCTTGAACTTGGCGTAGCCAGGTCATTCTTCAACAAATATCTCACCTCATCCCTCATTATCTTCCTCTTAGAAGCGTTGACACGATATGGGTGTTGCTTGATAGGGGCAGCATTTCCAACATTAATGTCATGTTCCAACACGTTTGTGCGAGTAGGAACGTCATTAAAGAGACATGGAAAACTGTGTAGTAGCCTCACAATATCGTCGGCCTGTCCGTCCGTTAAATGAACCAGACCTGACTGGAGAGGCAGCAGCATTTCTGAGTTGGGCAATCTAACGCACTGCTCCTGAGTATTGCGCAACTCTAATCCATCTCCATCAACATCATTAATATGACAGCCCACTATCATAGCAGTAGAAGCAGAGGAGACAGTAGTACCTGCCGCTGTTTTTGAACTATCTAACTAACTGGGTGATGGGTCGGGTGTGGTATGCTTTCAACATGTTAATGTGGCACACACAAGATTGGCGTTTTCTATCAGGAGTTTGAAGCACATAATCAGTTTCACTTAATTTCTTTTCAATGAAATAAGGACCATAGAAACGAGTTGACAGTGAAGATCCTGGAACAGGCAATAACACCAGTACTTGGTCACCCGGCTGTAGTGAACGAGAAACAGCCTGTTTATCATAGTTTCTTTTCATACCCCTCTGTGAGGAAGACAGAGCTTCCTTTGCGAGAGTACAGGCTTGGTGTAGGCGCTCACGAAAGCGACTAACGTAGTCCAACACATTCTCATCTCCCGCACACAACTCTTGGGACAAACACTGTTCTTTAAGGACTTTCATTGGTCCTCTCACTGTGTGACCAAACACTAGTTCAGCCGGGCTGAACCCTAGGGACTCCTGTACAGTTTCACAAGCAGCAAACAAAACTAGAGGAACTCCCTCATCCCAATCTTTCTCAGATTCCAAACAATATTTACGTAGCATCGATGCCAACGTTCAAGCGCACCCTGAGACTCTGGGTGATATGCGCTTGCCACACGGTGCGTAATTGACAAGGATTTTAACACCTGCTTGGAGAGCTTTGATAGGAAATTGGTACCCTGACCAGTGTGTACCACCTTAGGTAACCAGAATGTCGTGAAGAATTTAATTAAGGCTTTACTCACCACCGGAGCTGTAATCCATCGCAGAGGAATGGCCTCAGGGTATCTTGTTGCCATACACATCAACCGTTAACAGAAACTGGTTACCTGATTTTGTCTTCGGTAATGGTCCAACACAATCAACCACCACATGTTCAAATGGTTCACCTATGACTGGTATTGGACAAAGAGGAGCGGGAGGAATAACCTGATTTGGTTTTCCTGTTATCTGACATGTGTGGCATGTCCGACAGAACTGAGCCACATCTTGTTTTAAACCTGGCCAAAAGAAATGTCGAAGGACCCGATCGTAAATCTTGGTGATTCCTAAATGACCGGACCACTGGTGATCATGAGCAAAGGATAACACATTTTGTCTAAAGGCTGTAGGAATCACTATTTGGTAAACAGCATTCCAATCTCCGCCCGCGTCATCATGGGTTGTCCATTTACGCATGAGGAGATTACCATCAATGAAGTAAGCCACTTTCTTCTTCTTTACCTCTTCCCATGAGACAACCCTAGAAAAACATTTAGCAAGCCTGTTAGCCAATACTTCCAATATGGGTACTACCTTTCCTCCGGTAATATCGTTACCCATTATAAAGGTCACACCTTTTACTGGCAACATAGGACGTACCCCCACTCTGAATATTCCACTGATTAACTCAGTGTACATTCACAAAGTGCAATGGCACTGGGACAAAACCCATTTCAATACCCTGAACTAACACACTGGAATCACAGTAGGTATTGTCGGATAAGGGCAACACATCAGACAATATATACGACTGCGCCGCACCAGTATCTCTAAGGATTTTAACCGGATGCTGAGACGCTTCTTCATTCGTTAGGGAAACAAATCCCTCGAAAATGAACGGTTCATAACTGCGGTCGGGGACTGGGACTTTCAAACTACATTTACCCTGAGGCACCTGTTTCGTTTCAGACCTCCCAACCGTACGAATTAGCCCTACACCTGTTGGCGGCTTGGCACAAAGAGGCATCCCTTGTTTACGTTTTAGCAGGAAGCAATCATTAATCATATGTCCCATCTTATGACAATAGAAACAGGAACGCTCATTTTTCTGCCGTGCTTGATGTACAGCTGACCGAGTAGGGCTACAAGTAGGTAATTCAGTGGCTCTACTCTCAGTATGAGCCGAAAACCCGCTCTTGTGCGTCAACACAAACTCGTCTGCCAACACAGACGCTTCTGACAGGGAGGATACTTTGTTCGTTTAGGCAAATTACAATGCGTTCGGGAAAGAAAATTTTAAACTCTTCCAACAAGATTAACTCCCGGAGAGAGTTGAAATCAGTTACCTTGCTAGCAGCATGCCATTTATCAAACATATTTCCCTTGTCTCTAGCAAATTCCACATAAGTCTTACTAGAAGACTTTCTATGAGACCTAAATCTCTGTCGGTATGCCTCAGGCACAAGCTCATAGGCGCGAAGAACAGTAGCTTTGACCACTTCATAATTCAAACTGTCTTCAAGAGGTAGCGCTGACAAAACCTTTTGGGCTTTACCAGTTAATTTATACTGAAGTAATAGGCACCATACCTCTTCAGGCCATTTCAATGCTATGGCTATACGTTCAAAAACACAAAAATAGGAGTCAACCTCTGACTCTCTGAACAAAAGGTACTAAGGCAATCTGCCTACTAATGTCAAAAGTGTTGGAAGACACAGCTGGTGAGGACGGCTCACTAACAGGCACAGCAGGAATGGAGGCTAGCCTCGCTGTCTCTGCCTCCAGTTCCATCTGGCGCATTTTTAACTCCAACTGCCGCTGTTCTCTTTCTTTTTCTCCATGAGGGTGGTATGAGGGCCCGACGTCCACAGGTGGGGGTTGTGCTTACAGCCCAACACCGTGCAGGACGTTTGGCATTTGCCAGAGAACACCAAGATTGGCAAATTCGCCACTGGCGCCCTGTGCTCTTCACAGATGAAAGCAGGTTCACACTGAGCACATGACAGACGTGACAGAGTCTGGAGACGCCGTGGAGAACGTTCTGCTGCCTGCAACATCCTCCAGCATGACCGGTTTGGCAGTGGGTCAGTCATGGTGTGGGGTGGCATTTCTTTGGGGGCCGCACAGCCCTCCATGTGCTCGCTAGAGGTAGCCTGACTGCCATTAGGTACCGAGATGAGATCCTCAGACCCCTTGTGAGACCATATGCTGGTGCTGTTGGCCCTGGGTTCCTCCTAATGCAAGACAATGCTAGACCTCATGTGGCTGGAGTGTGTCAGCAGTTCCTGCAAGAGGAAGGCATTGATGCTATGGACTGGCCCGCCCGTTCCCCAGACCTGAATCCAATTGAGCACATCTGGGACATCATGTCTCGCTCCATCCACCAACGCCACGTTACACCACAGACTGTCCAGGAGTTGGCGGATGCTTTAGTCCAGGTCTGGGAGGAAATGACTCAGGAGACCATCCGCCACCTCATCAGGAGCATGCCCAGGCGTTGTAGGGAGGTCATACAGGCACGTGGAGGCCACACACACTACTGAGCCTCATTTTGACTTGTTTTAAGGACATTACATCAAAGTTGGATCAGTCTGTAGTGTGGTTTTCCACTTTAATTTTGAGTGTGACTCCAAATCCAGACCTCCATGGGTTGATAAATTTGATTTCCATTGATAATTTTTGTGTGATTTTGTTGTCAGCACATTCAACTATGTAAAGAAAAAAGTATTTAATAAGAATATTTCATTCATTCAGATCTAGGATGTGTTATTTTAGTGTTCCCTTTATTTTTTGAGCAGTGTATATTGTGTTAATCACTCTAAAATGAATAAGAACTTTAATCATCTTAAATATTCTCCATTACAGTCCCCCGTTTTGGTCATTCGACATGTCCATCAAAAGTGACATGTCAATGGCCAATCAATATCTCAATGCATTTTCAAGTTGAAGATTACTACAAATTTCACAGTGTGTAGACCCCGACAATCAACCTGCCGTTCCAAAAATAATTCTTCAGATATGCTACAGTTCAGAACTCACAAACGTACAGTAGAAGCCATTGATGATGTCCTGATATTGATGATGTCCAGGAGATTGTATTTCCCAACCAGACAAGCTTTAGCCTGAGCTGTCACCACCATCACCTGCTGTACATTCAGCCTCATCAGATTGTCCCAAGCACCAACATCATGAGAGAAGTGTAGTTAAGATCCGTCCATGCCTGCTCTATCTATCAAAGATCCACCACCATATTGTACAGTAGGTATGGGGTTATTTTCTGCTAATGCATCCTTTTAACCCTTTTGCATCCCGTGTAGCTCAGTTGGTAGAGCATGGTGCTTGCAACGCCAGGGTTGTGGGTTCGATTCCCATGGGGGACCAGTATAAGAAAAAGTATGAAAATGTATGCACTCACTACTGTATGCTGTTCTGAATAAGAGTGTCTGCTAAATGACTAAAATGTAATTATTTAGATGCCAAACTCACCATCGGTATGTATGGCCAAAAGCTCTATGTTCATGTCATCTGACCAGGACTGGCTCCAGGCAAAAGTGACATAAGCAGCCCCCAATACATATTCACAAATTGAGGGTGGGAACGATGTAGTGATTTCCATGTGGAGTGGAGAAATAACAACAAGTAGAGCACTGTCAGTGTAGCTAGATAGCATGCTAACCTTATCTAGCTAGCTAATGTTATCTGTTGTTGTACACTGTATTCAAAATATTAGCCAGAGATCTGGGCTATGGCTTGTTCTGGAGCTGGATTTGTCATAAGCATTGAGGGAAAACTTTGCCACAGATGGATAGGGGAAACCAGTATCTTTGACTTTGCCATCTATTGTTATCGTCAAAGTTTTGTCATGTTCCATAAATTGCAGGCACAAATCCACAATAGAAATAGAAAGAATAAGATGAAGCTCCTATAATATGGATAGCCTAACTATTGAACGGTTTTCTACATTGTAATGGACATAATGCAACCTTTAGTAGGCTGTTGGCAGGCTATTTTGGCTGAGCTACAGCAATGCCAAATCAGCCCATACCAGTGTTGGGGAAGCTACTCTGAAAATATAGTTTACCAAGCTACCGATTACTTCACACTGGAAGAAGTTATTCTACACTAAAGCTAAAGTTAGAAAAGTAGTTCAGTATTTCACTAGTTCACTACATCCAAACTACTAGATAATTACAATATCTAAATCTCAAGTGTCATCGACTACAAATTGCGAGAACAGATCATTCCAGAATCAGATGTTACCAGAATGTGTAACTTTGGCTATTGTAAGGAATTGTATTAGATATTGGTAACTTGTTTTAACAACTTCTCAACATTAGCTATGGTTGACACAATATACACACTCCCTTTTATATTGGACATAAGCTGGACTCATTGGACAAATGCACGACACCCACAACTCCCCTCCCCCATGACAATCACTCAGACACACACAACTCAGGGTTGGAGCTCCAGACAAAGAACTACCTCAGGAACCAATGGAACGTGGACACCAGGCCTGTACAGGACTACCCAAGACCCAGATCGTCCAATCGGAAGGCCAGACTCGCAGATCAACCTACTTTGCTTGTTGTCTATATATAAAACTGTACTACTGTGGAAACTCTCTCTTTTCCTGACGACCCCATACGGATCAGATAGAAAGAGCCGTGCTGCACGCTTTGCATAATATTTTTACACTTGAATAAACCTGCCTTATTATAAAATTATCCACCTCGTCCTATGTCTCCACTTGGTCTCCTGTCTCAAGTAAAACGAATTATCAACAGACTTGGTAGCAGAGGATGGTTAAAACATATTTGAATTCGGCCCAATAGAAAATTCATCGGACAGGAGACGAGAGGGAGAAAGATTCAAGAAGGAGAGGTGACCCGCTCGAGGGAGACGTCGGCGATTCAACTCACCCAGGAAACTGATCAAAGAGCTCGAAAATATTAAGGTAAGCAGAGCCGGTTTAATCAAAATCTGCATATTGTATTATAGCCAATATCTAAATTTAATGATCAGAAGTACTGAGGTGAGTGAATTGTTGCTAAATTTATGTGGAATTGTTTAGAATCTAAGGCATTGTGTAAAGATATTTGCGAAGTATAAAATCAAGTCGAATTAGTAATCTGGAACTAGTTGAATTATTCTTCAACTAGGAGTATCGGGGATAAATCTAAGCTTGAGGCTGATCAAGTCGAATTAGTAATCTGGAACTAGTTGAATTGTTCTTCAACTAGGAGTATCGGGGATAAACCTAAGCTTGACGCCGTTCAAGTCGAATTAGTAATCTGGGACTAGTGGACATGGCACACCACTAGGAGCATCGGGGATAAATCTAAGCTTGATATAGGAGTAATGGTATTAAACTTGAAACTCAAAGTGTTGAAATGTAATGTAGCCTGTTCAAGTCGTATTAGTAATCTGAGGCTAGTGGATATGGCACTCCACTAGAAGCATCGGTGATAAATCTAAGCTTGGCGTATTGGGATTCAAGTCGCATTAGTAATCTGGGACTAGTCGAAATATTCTTCAACTAGGAGCATCGGTGATAAATCTAAGCTTGAAATAGGAGTAATGGTATTAAACCTGAAACTCTCCAAATTAATGAGAGTGATTGAACGTTCCACGAGACCGATTGCTACTAATTAGCCATATGCTAGGTTGAGGCTGTGTTTAAGTGACCGCCGAGTGATGTTGTTTAATGATGGGGTTAGTGTACAGGCCACAATCTCATAAGTCTCGTGGAACGCGCCAATCAAATGTATGTGCAGGTTTGAAGTTGATTTGGGTTAAAGTCCTGCCCCTGGCGTTGCTGGCCATGATAGCCTCTCCAGGTGCAGGCACCCATCTCTCTCCTCATGAGACAATGGCTGGAGGAGTCATGCTGGGTTCACCAAGGAAGGGAGGTCATATGCCCGCCCTTGATGTACAACAAATTGTAATGTTTGATAATTGACGGAACTTTCTGCAGCTCTCTCCACACAGATTCACAAGGTCCAACGGGGAAGCAGAAGGGAGATCTGGCACACGGAAGGTAAAAATTGGTGACTGGGTGGGGTTAATGTCCACAAGAGAAAGTGGCTAGAACCCAGGTGGACTGGACTGTACGAAGTGGGGGAGGTTACTTCACACTCAGTCCAGGTCAAAGGTAAATCAGGCGCACCTTGGCACCACCTCACACATTGCACTCCAGCCCCAATCCCTTCTAGAACACTGACAGAAGTCAGAGCTGATTTAAACAGCTTAAATTCGATTCCAAAGGAAGACATTCCTGACTCAGGTGATGCGGAATCAAACTCCGTCTCCCCTGATAAAGGAACCTCGCCCAGTTAGAGGGATATTTCTCCCTCCCTGGGCAAGGCTAGGGATATCTGGCCCCTTATTTGTGATATTCCTACTGATATTTGGGGTGTCCCTGGGCACTTTCACATGGTTAATAGAATAACTATAACCGGATCCCCATGGATGTATGTCACGGACACTCTAGTCTAACTAGGTAATAATAGATTAAAAAATTTAAAAAAAATAAAAAAATTTAGAAAACAATAGTTAAAATAAGAAACTAAAATGGCTCAAATTGAGAAGGTTGAATAAGAGTGGGTGGAGAGCTGTGCAGAGAATGGACAGAAGATGGCAGTATTGCAGCACCCAATGGTCTCCCAGCCGACTGGTTGAATGCTGGTGACATAATTTTGTTTTTTGGAGTAAACATTAAGGTTAAGGGTTTCCGTGTACTCAGAGATAAGATATCTTAAAAGAATACACTCATATGGGAATAGGAGTTTTACTTTCTGAGTTTTATTTAGGCAAGGGACTTTGAGAAGATAAAGGGTTCTTTTGGTATGTTTAGATATGGAACACGAATGTAGGTGTAACATTTTGACCTGTTTTCTGTTTCCATTGCATTTTCCGGCGACTTGATCACTCGTGGGGAAATGTGGTGAGAATAATGAGATTGTGTCATTTGGGATACTAGTTTTGAGGTAAATTGATTATAATAGAGTTTATAACTCTTGACCATAAGGTAAGCATTTGTATTGGCCATTAGAAGATAGAGATAGGTTAATTAAGGTTATGTTAGGACTTTAAAGGTTGACACTATAAGACCTGTTGTTATTTTTAAATCCATGCAGATAAAGTCAAAACAGTGAGACACTTAGTTAATATTGTAAAGGAACACATAGAAAAAGGCAGACAGATGGGTCTACCCCGCACTGTTGAGACCTTGAAGGTTTGAGAGCAGAGTGGGGAGGGTGGACCAGGAAATGAGCAAGGTGGGCTGTGAAATAAGATAGGAGGGAAATGGGTTAACATATATAAGCAGCACAGATACATTTCAAAGTAGAAAGGTCACTTGACAGAGAATTGGAAAAGAATAGATATGGATGTGCGCCCAGGGGAGAATTGGATATGCGGGGAATAGAAGGGACGTTCCTATAATATGATGTACAAGGTTATTATTTAGAGTAGGTAAGGTTGATACCTGGCCAGAGCCAGGTATCAAACGAAGGAGGGTACATTGTGGACTGGGAAAGGATGGGGCCCATTGGATAATAAACTTATTTAAAATTAAACATTTATAGCTAAAAAATTAGGCATAGAAGTTAAATATATAATCAGAAAGAACAAATGAGGAACTGTTTGTTAACCAAACCTGTATGTCCAAGAGTTTATACATTGCAGGTGAATCAAGGGAGAAGGTGAATCACTCGACCTGGGGGCATATCGCACTTGGAGGGTGAGACACACTGACACTGCCGAATGAACACAGAGTTAAGGAGAAGAACCGTTGCTAATAGAGCTCGGGGATCAACTCCTTAATGAAGAATCCCTGACCCTGACCTCTCAACCCTGTGTACGTTCATAGAAGTGAAAGTGTTGCTTGATCTCTGGCTGATGATGTGTTCTCTGGGAGAGGGTGGGGTTTTACAGGACTGCTTGTAGTCCTGAGCTGTTTGATCAGGATACGATGGGGATGTTACCATCGCGGTGCTGCCAGAACCACCACCAGTTCCAACGGACCAGGGTTCAGCCGGTCTCCTCCACCACTTCAAGACCAAGTCCCACGCCATCACCTAAGCTCTCCAATCTGGTACAGATAATAAATATAAAAGACATTTCAGATAGTGAACATTTGGGGACTGAAACTGGTTATGAGGAAAGGGAGAATATGTGGTTGGCCTACAAAACACTTAATAGAAAGGACTGTGTCGTATGTGGACATGCCAGACCTATTCTGGCTGCTCACCCATTTGTCCTAAGTAATGGGGAAGGTTGGATGTGCATATTGGAAAAGTTCAAGCCAAATTCAACCCTGTGTAAGACTCTGAGTCTTGTGTTCCCAGTGGTCCCTCCCCAGAAGGTACCGTGGGGAGTTAAGGCATATGGGGGACATAACAGCTGTATCACTGGTACAGGTAGAGGTATAGACTATGGAAGGCTCCCTGCTACTACCTGCATCACTAATACCACTATTAACTAGAGGTGTTGCTGATGTATGGTGGATGTGTGGACCTGCCAGGCGGTTGACCCTATTTTTGAAAGGAAATTGTCGTTGCTCATGTGTTTTGGCCAGTCTGATACCACCATTGCCTATTATTATAGCTAATCAACTTCTGGGAGCTACACAGGACACAGAGGCTTGGGACCAACCCAGGAGACGGCAGAAACGTGACGCTCCTTGGTCCGAGGGTACAGATAACATGCACACCAACCTGTTGGGGGTCCCAATAGGGGTCCCCCACGAATTCTAGACATTAACCAGGAATGATGGCCTGTGGCATCTGATGCCCATCATTGGCCCAGCTATTGTTGATGCTAAAACAAAAGGTCTGGATCAATTATATCTACTATAATTAATGATGATTTGTCAAACACACCCACACAGGACTTACAGGGATGGCTGAACAATTGGATGCTGCCTCACAAACCAGTAGACACAATAGACTAACACTGGACATAAGTCTGGCCAACAAGGGAGGTGTAACAGTGTTGCACGTTTGTTCCTAACAATACTAGTCCGGATGGGAGCATTTCAAAAGCTCTGAGTGGGTTGGCAAGGTTATCAGTGGAGATGAAGGGTCTTGCAGGTGTGGAGGAGAGTGGACTGTTCCCCTGGCTGGGTGGTTGTTTTGGTAAGTACACTGCAAGGACGATTACTGGATTTCTGACACTAGTTGTGGTTTTTCATTTCTGTGTTGCCTGTATCATACCTTGTTTGAAGAAGTTTGTTACAGATGTGTAAGGGGCCTCTGGTTGATGCTCCAGTTGGAGAGGCTGATACGAAAACGAGCTTCCGCAGGAGAGTGGGCTGACAGAGGAGGACCCTTGGTTTGCTGTAGATGATGTTGTTGAATGAATAAAAAGTGATGTTTGTCCTCCCTGTTGTGAAGGTTTGAAGTTCCCGGGTGGCGACGAGCCCACCTGGTACAGGTTGTATAGAGGGATGGACCGGAGGGTTTAACATATTCTCGTTTTTTGGTTTACTAATGTGTGGTAGGCCACTCCAGGGGTAGTTATTGGAGTGGTCTCCTTTTTGGTCCTTGCTCATTTACGACTCAACTTACATTGATGCTATTGGTGCCCCTAGGGGGTGCCAGATGAATATAAACTGGTGGACCAAGTGAAAGCTGGGTTTGAATCTTCTGTCTGTTGGTGGTGAACAGTTAATAAAAATGTGGACAGAATTAACTACATTCATTTTAATGTCCAGAAACTGGGCAATTGGACTCAACAAGGCTTCGAGGCGGTCCATGGACAATTGGCAGCTACGTCCCTGATGGCATTTCAAAATAGAATCGCGGTTGATATGTTATTGGCTGAACGGGGGGGGGGTCTGTGCAAATGTTTGGTGAACAGTGTTGTACTTTCATTCCCAATAACACAGCTACGGATGGGAGTCTGACTGTAGCATTGGAGGGACTTCGTACCCTTAATGGTAAGATGAAACAGCATTCTGGAGTGGACACTACTATGTGGGACTCATGGATGGATGCTTTTGGTAAATATAAGACGCTGGTTTCCTCCATCCTAGTATCAATTTCTGTTTTTGCGGCCATTCTTGTACTTTGTGGATGCTGTTGCATTCCATGTGCGCGCACGCTTGCTAGCCGTGTTATAACTGCAGCCATAGACCCTAATCAGGAAAGGGCCCAAATGTTCCCATTGCTTGAGGATGGGGAAGCTGGACCTGTCTATCTATTTGAGGACTAAGATACTTTTATGTCACGTCTCTTGTGAGACGTGAAGAGAGGGAATTAAAAAATTTGTCCCTTAGCTTTGTCTTTTTATATACTTTTATGTCACGTCTCTTGTGAGACGTGAAGAGAGGGAATCAAAAATTTGTCTTCTGACAAATTTTATCCTTTAGCTTTGTCTTTTTATATACTTTTATGTCACGTCTCTTGTGAGACGTGAAGAGAGGGAATCAAAAATTTGTCTTCTGACAAATTTTATCCTTTAGTTTTGTCTTTTTATATACTTTATGTCACGTCTCTGGTGAGACGTGAAGAGGGGGATTTGTAAGGAATTGTATTAGATATTGGTAACTTGTTTTAACAACTTCTCAACATTAGCTATGGTTGACACAATATACACACTCCCTTTTATATTGGACATAAGCTGGACTCATTGGACAAATGCACGACACCCACAACTCCCCTCCCCCATGACAATCACTCAGACACACACAACTCAGGGTTGGAGCTCCAGACAAAGAACTACCTCAGGAACCAATGGAACGTGGACACCAGGCCTGTACAGGACTACCCAAGACCCAGATCGTCCAATCGGAAGGCCAGACTCGCAGATCAACCTACTTTGCTTGTTGTCTATATATAAAACTGTACTACTGTGGAAACTCTCTCTTTTCCTGACGACCCCATACGGATCAGATAGAAAGAGCCGTGCTGCACGCTTTGCATAATATTTTTACACTTGAATAAACCTGCCTTATTATAAAATTATCCACCTCGTCCTATGTCTCCACTTGGTCTCCTGTCTCAAGTAAAACGAATTATCAACACTATTAAACACAAAAAGTGAGACTTAGGCACACAAAAAGTGTTTCAAGTGAGAATTAGGCAGGTATGATGCAGAAAAATAATGTCAATTCTTGCCTACTTCAACATATTTTACTTTATTTGTGAGAAGAAAAAAAAATGTGTGAGTAGTTCCAGTTCACTAGCTGTGCCGTAGCCTCGTCACGGGAAGCCTGAGGAAGTTCAATGGCAGAAATCAGCTAGAGGGGTCAGAACCTGGTGTAAATCAGTGGCGCCTCACAAAACGTTACACCAATCAAATGCATTGCCTGGGCGGAGTTCCAAATGTGCTCACCAGGTTGGTGCTGCAGGAGCAACAGTGAGGACTAAACATGTCAACAAAACAAGCACTGGTAACAAAACATTTTAGAACGTTTGCAGCACGCTGGTTTTCACAGCATTTCCCTGTTATTTCGAGATGAGCAGCTAAAGCTGCAGCAAGAGGGGAGAAATGGTACACAATGCTGGCACTTCTCAATTTTAAAAATGTTGACGTTTCTGAAGTGATACTGTATTTGGCTGTAAAGGCTAGCATGAGGGACAAATAGCTAACCACAATGAGGTTTGTTTTGAGAAGTTAGCTAATCTTGTAATATACCTAGGTATAGCTAACTAACTAGCTACCAGCTAGTTCAATTTCTCATGATTATGAAGCCAACAACATCTTTCTAAAAAAAGCATATTATTGACCTTAAAGGTTAGCTGTGTTAGCCCAGTCGCTAGCTTATCCAGGGTCAGTGATGCATAGAGCAACCATGTACTGTCTATAGGAACTGCAATAATTTTGCTAGCAAAGATACATTTAATTAAATAAAATGAACCTCATAAAATGTTACCTGTAAAGCTTATCTCCTGTAGCCTAATTGCCATTTCCTTATTTTCATACTGTACCTAAATTAAAAGGCATATACAAAATCTGGTATAATTGAGAACATATAGCTCAACATGTAAACAATGTGTGAGTTTAGCTATTTGCTCCACTGATGCCTGATCTACTGGGTGAGCAGACTTCCATTCCAGCCCAGCAATAGCATACTTAATTATCAACTCAATAGATTTGATAAGTTGAATCAGGTGTGTTACAGCTGAGCTGAAACAGAACCCTGCACACCCAGCAGGGTTGACCTGCTCCAATTTTAATTGGTTTATACATTGTGTTTGATGTTTAACAGTATTTTAGTATACTACATTTGCTAAGATAGGTAGGCCTACACAGAGTATAACCCATTTTTGTATTTATTTAACTAGGCAAGTCAGTTAAGAACACATTCTTATTTACAATGACAGCCTAGGAACAGTGGGTTAACTGCCTTGTTCAGGGGCAGAACAACATATTTGTACCTTGTCAGCCCGGGGATTCGATGTAGCAACCTTTCAGTTACTGGCCCAATGCTCTAACCACTAGGCTACCTGCCGGCATATAGGACATACCCCTAGTCTCTTAGATATTCATTGGGACCTCTCTCTTCATCTGCAAACAGGCTTTCACAGCTTTCCATATCTGAGAACAGAAAACAGGCTTAATTTTACTCAAGTTAGACAGCACTGAATAGTATGTTCCTATTTTCTCTCAGTCTTCAAAGTTTCCCCCTCTAGGTGTAACGGATGTGAAATGGCTAGCTAGTTAGCGGGTACGCGCTAGTAGCGTTTCAATCAGTTACGTCACTTGCTCTGAAACCTATTAGTAGTGTTGCCCCTTGCTCTGCAAGGGCCGCGGCTTTTGTGGAGCGATGGGTAACGACGCTTCGTGGGTGTCAGTTGTTGATGTGTGCAGAGGGTCCCTGGTTTGCGCCCGGGTCGGGGCGAGGGGACGGTTTAAAGTTATACTGTTACATTGATGCTGTTGACCCGGATCACTGGTTGTGGCGGAAAAGGAGGAGGTTGAAAGGGGGGTGAGTGTAACGGATGTGAAATGGCTAGCTAGTTAGCGGGTACGCGCTAGTAGCGTTTCAATTAGTTACGTCACTTGCTCTGAAACCTATTAGTAGTGTTGCCCCTTGCTCTGCAAGGGCCGCGGCTTTTGTGGAGCGATGGGTAACGACGCTTCGTGGGTGTCAGTTGTTGATGTGTGCAGAGGGTCCCTGGTTCGCGCCCGGGTCGGGGCGAGGGGACGGTTTAAAGTTATACTGTTACATAGGTACTGGAACTGGAGAATCTTTTCATAATGTCCTCCCAGAAAATGACCTGCCCTATCCAGTAGCCTACATTCTCCCTTTACCGACAGCTGAAGCTGCAATTTCACCATGTTCCATGGCTGTTATCTACAAATGCATTTGGAGACTGTGTTTTTAATTTAGAATGATTACATCAATATAGCTAGCTGATAGGAAGATAGCTAGCTGATGACATAGCTGATTAACTTTAATTAACTTACCTAAACACAGTGTACAGTTAGCTGGCTAGCTATCTAGCAGCTCACTTGAGTTAACCTACAAAGTGGCCTACTGTAGCCAGCTAGATTGTTTTTTAACATTTAAAAAAATGTATTTACTTACTTGAATAGGTTCCCCCACTGCCTCTGTTTTTTGGGGTCCTTACACAAACTAAATAATGGGCAATATTCAAGATATTTCGGTGATAGCAAAGCGCAGCCATCAGCCTTGTGGGCAGTACGAATGGAGTCAGAGCGGTTTGCCGTAGATTTTTCGTCGAAATAAGGATGCATAAACAGAAAATAACCCCATAAAATATGGTGAGGGATCTTTAGTGTTTTGGGGCTATTTTGCTTCCACTGGTCCTGGAGCCTTTGTTAAGGTCAACGGCATCATGAACGTTACCCAGTACCAGGACATTTTTAATCAAAAACCTGGTTGCCTCTGCCAGGAGGTTGAAACTTGACTCCAAATGGATCTTCCAGCAAGACAATAACCCCAAGCACACATCAAATTCTCCAGACATCAACCCCATTCAAAACCTGTGGTTTTGGGCAGTCCATAAGCACAGACGTAGGATATCGAGGATCTCAAAATGGTCTAAGATCCCTCCCAATGTGTTCCCCAATCTCATAAAACATTTTAGAAAAAGTCTCAGTGTCTGTATCCTCGCAATTTAGAGGGTGCTGGAGTATTGATAACAGGGGATGCAAAAAGCTTTTTAAACAGAATGTCAGCTGTGTTGATACACACTGTATTAACACAGCTGCCTTCTCAGCTTTATTTTTCTTATTTTTTGACCAAAGCCATTCGCTCACCTGGCTGTTCACATCCCATCCTCGTCACCAAGCTTAAAAAGGAATTTTCAAGTGAACAAAAGAGAAATGCTGTTACGGATATAGTCAATCATAAATCAATCTGGTTTAATACAAGTTTGCAAACAGGGAGCACAGTATCCTGCACAGGAGCAGAGAATAATGTTTAACTTGGCCTTCACCCTTATATCCAAATGACACCAGGAAGTCAAAACAACTTTGTCAGCTGCTAAAGAATCAGTCTTTCACAAATTACAACAGTGTCCTTGGTCCTTGGATCTCCAGTCTGGTGTCAATCCCTATCAACAGATATCGAGTCTAGTGAACATCAAATAAACACAACCAGAACCCTGGAAATCATGTGTATTAAAGATAGGGAAAAAACATACAGTGTTAAACCCTCTAAAATGAATAACAACTTTATTAATCTTAAATATTAATTGCACCCTGTCCAAAAAATTATTCAAGCCTGTGCTCGTCATATTATAATAGATAACGCCATAATGTCATATTTGCAAATAACACCCTTCTCAGATGAGAATCTAGAAATATTACCAACATTTCAAGAGTAAGAAATGCATTACTATGAGTAAAACCATGTGTATCAAGAAAGAAATTGAGCTAGACATTTAAACATGCTCTCACAAACAATAATCATTATTTTAATGTCATTAAATCCAGTTGCCAGTTTTAATATATTATTCCAATCATGTCTTCAGATCAAAGGAAACATTCACAACAGTCTCTTTTTGATCCTTCAGAGTACTGTATGCAGGTTGAGTAGCACACACACACATATTTTGAGCCAAATAATTACACACAAAAGGACAAAAAAGACAGAAGAGATCATAATGAATTGATGTGGTAGCTAGTGATTGTCAGAAACATTTTGGGGAGGCTCTCATTCTCAAAGGGTTTTGTAATAGCATCGTTTCATTCAGGTTGAATAGCCTTGTGTCATAATGCGCCCACCACCACGCCTAGTTCCCCCAGGGGGTTATATATTCCACAAAACCATTCCAGGTGCATCTCATGGAGGGGCAGCAGTGGAACAGTGAGATACTGGACAAACTTCACTCCCAGAACTCAATCATATGTGGACACATTATGGATTATTTGCAGCTGCCAGGTCAGAGTCAAATGAGCATATCAATTATTTAGAAGTATCTCTATGGTATATCAATGGGGTTATGTCAGTTATGCCATGATGTGATTTTTTGTGTGTGTTTTGAAACATTCGCTCAGGTAAAGCAGTAAACCTTGAGATAAGGCTTTAGGCAATTTCTTTACACGTTTCTTACGATATCTATGAATAAGGAATCGTATTTGTGTTAGCATATCAATCTATTTGAACAATATTTTGTACTCACATGGTACACATGGTATGTAAATAACATATGCAACATGTGATCTTGTTGGGAACTCTATATTTGCTTGATATTGTTGAGTGGAGACAAAGAACAAGTCAAACTACTTTTTAGTTTTAATAATGTGTTGCAATTACTTTTGTTAAGTTTGTATCTATTAACTGCATACACACAATCGTCCCTCCAGGCCAGACTCACAATCTTTTGACAGTCTGTTCATTTCTCTGACCTGGCCCTGGCCATTTTGATCCTTCAAACGGGCAGACTGGGTTACACACAAAACTTTGCTCCTGATTACATGGCCTGAGTTTACTGTTGCTTACATGGTTTCAATCAATGAATATACGGGTGACATTCTATTCTTATTAGAATTACAATAAATTACTAAGATGCTTCTTCCCACCCTGCCCTCACACCCCACCTGACTAGTACGCTTTCCTTCGATCTTCAGTCTCTACTTTACAGGCAAAATTCAAAGAATTCTTCATGACAATATACAGTAGATATGTTAATATTGGTGTCGGATCATCATGTACTCTCCGTTTATTTGTTCCAGAAAGCACCACAGAAAAATCTACACCTGGTGGGCAGATTTTGGCAGAGAGTAAACAGAGAAGCTCCTCTGACAATATCAACTCTCCACCAACAAGTGACAACACCTGCATACCCAAGGACTTCAGCTGCATATACAACAAAGGTAAAGCCAACAAAAGCTGCATTATGAGGCTGATGAAAGCTACTGCTGGTAGCCTTTTCATCAGTTAAACTGCACTCAAGGTCTTCGTACCAAATGGGACCTTTTTCCCTATAGAGTGCCATACTTTTGACTAGGGCCCATAGGGTCAAAGGTAGAGCAGTGTGGGGACTAGGATGCCATTTGGGACACATGTCAATAAAATGTATTTATTAAACCTTTTTTACATCAGCCGATGTTACAAAGTGCTATACAGAAACCCAGCCTAAAATCCCAAACAGCAAACAATGCAGATGTAGAAGACACATACAAGATCAACATGGTCTGGCTTTCTATCCTGAAGGTGAAACAAATGTACACCTGTTTAGGCGAGGTACTGGCTAGTGGAGTAGAAGACTTGAAAAAAAAAAAAGGACAGCCACACACTCTAGGAGCTCAGATGCAATAATTTAATAACCAACATTTCGACAGCCAAGCTGTCTTCATCAGGGTATATTGACAAACACTGCAGGTCACTTAAGCAATAAGGCCCGTGGGGGTGTGGTATATGGCCAATATAACACGGTTAAGTGTTGTTCTTAGGCACAACGCAACGCCACAAACCCTCAAGGCGCCTTATTGCTATTATAAACTGGTTACCAATGTAATTAGAACAGTAAAAATAAATGTTTTGTCATACCCACGATATACGGTCTGCTATACAACGGCTGTCAGACAATCAGCATTCAGGGCTCGAACCACCCAGTTTATAATAGTTTATATAGTTTGAAAGGACACACACAGGTGTCTGTAATCATGGCCGGCTGTGGCTTAATTTTATTGGTTGATTATTTACAGATATACTGTAAATAGAACATATAAAAAGCATGAATGGATAACATAGATAGATACCTGATACATAGATACAATTTGGCTACATAGGCCTACAAACATTATTTACAATGGATAGCAAATTAAATGAAAGGTCCAAACGGCCTCTCGTTTTAACAATAATTGTCAAGGTCATCCCTTCTCCTAGGGAGGGGGACGTGTTCGATGCTGATATAACGAAGGAACAAAATAAAGTTGTTGCACCTAATTCTTGTAACGTCTGCTTCCAACTCACACTTTCAAACACATAGATCCCCTGAACGCAGCTCACTTTCCAGCCCACTTTCCAGCTCACATTCTCAAACACATAGATCCCAATCACCTGCATTCTGATCACCTGTTCACACACCTGTATGTGATTATCACACATTATTTAGTTCAGTTCTTTGCACCCTATCATTGTGAGGTATTGTTTGTTTTGTGACACATTTCTATTCGAAGCGCTGGTTTTCTGTAATTTAATCCTCCCGTGTATGATAGTTTTTGCCTGCCTCACTAACGACGCCTTTTGCCTATTCCCCTGCCTGTACTTTAGCCTATCGGTTCAACCTATTGCCTGATCTCCCGGACGACGTTACTAGCCTTTTCCCTGCCTGCCTTTTTAGACCCCCTGTGTATGACCCTCTGCCTGCCCCTGGACCCAGCTACCTGCCTCCTCCTGTGGTCCTTTACAATAAACACCTGCTGCGCCCTACGCTTGAAACCAGCTCTCGGTCTCCCATTGTGTTCATGAAAATGGTGCTACAATACTCAGAGATTCGTACTTTTAGTTCACGCTTCGTTTTGCCCTCATCATTTTTACCACAAGGACAAGTTATAAGATAAATAACTGCCTTAGTGGCGCACGTGATAACACCTTTGATTGTGATCTGTTTCCCTGTTTGAGGATGTTTGAAGGATCTACATTTGTTAGTCGCATTGCATTGAGTGCAGAAATTACACTTGTAGTTTCCATCCGGTAGAGGCTCAAGGAGACGTTGTGTGGGGGTATTTTGTGGTGGTGAATCAGAGTTTACCAATTGATCTCTGAGATTTCTGCCCTGCGAAAATATGACTAGGGGAGGGTCTGAAAACACATTACCGATACAGTCATCAGTAATACTGTCTATCCTCCCTGGGAATTGTGTTCCTGTACACATGCAGGAGGGACATCACTCACCGAGGCAGTTCAGATCAATCTGGACTCTGAAGTAGACAAAACATAGTAAATGTAAATCTGTCTCCCTCAATTTAGTGTGGTATGTATTAATTTGTGATATGTTACGAATTACAATTTGTACAGTATGTTACGAATTTCCAATACGTATGATATGTTACAAATTCCAATTTGTTGTGGCTAACGTTAGCTAGGTGGCTAACATTGTCGAGGATAGGGTTTAGGGGTTAAGGGGGGAAAAAATACTAATGTTTTAGCAAAAAATACTGATAAGTAGTGCACATATTTATCAATCTGATAAAGTGCATTCGGAAAGTATTCAGACCCCATGACATTTTGCTACAGCCTTATTCTAAAATGTATTAAATTGTTTTTCCCATCAATCTACACACAATGCCCCATAATGGCAAAGCAAAAATAGTTTAAAAAAATGTATTTTTAGTAAATTTATTTTAAAAAATAAAATGAAATATCACATTTACATAAGTAAACCCTTTACTAAAGTACTTTGTTGAAGCACCTTCGGCAGCGATTATAGCCTCAAGTCTTATTGGGTATGACACTACAAGCTTGGCACACCTGTATTTGAGTAGTTTCTCCCATTCTTCTCTGCATATTCTCTCAAGCTCTGTCAAGTTGGGTGGGGAGCGTCGCTGCACACCTATTTTCAGGTCTCTCCAGACATCTTCGATCGGGTTCAAGTCCAGGCTCTGGCTGGGCCACTCAAGGACATTCAGAGACTTGACCCAAAATCACTCCTGCGTTGTCTTGGCTGTGTGCTTAGGGTCATTGTCCTGTTGGAAGGTGAAGCTTCACCCCAGTCTGAGGTCCTGAGCTCTCTGGAGCAGGTTTTCATCAAGGATCTCTCTGTACTTTGCTCCATTGATCTTTCCCCCGATCCTGCCTAGTCTCCCAGTCCCTTCCACTGAAAAACATCCCCACAGCATGATGCTGCCATCACCATGCTTCGCCGTAGGTGCCAGGTTTCCTCCAGATGTGGAGCTTGGCATTCAGGCCAAAGAGTTCAGTCTTGGTTTTATCAGACCAGAGAATCTTGTTTATAAAGGAACCTTAGCCTTTTGGCAAACTCCAAGCGGGCCATGCGCCTTTTACTGAGGAGTGGCTTCCGTCTGGCTACTCTACCATCCATAAAGGCCTGATTGGTGGAGTGCTGCAGAGATCGTTGTCCTTCCGGAAGGTTCTACCATCTCCACAGAGGAACTCTGGAGCTATGTCAGAGTGACCATTGGGTTCTTGGTCACCTCCCTGACCAAGGCCCTTCTCCCCCTGATTGCTAATTTTGGCCGGGTGGCCAGCTCTAGGAAGAGTCTTGGTGGTTCCAAACTTCTTCCATTTAAGAATGATGGAGGCCACTGTGTTGTTGGGGACCTTCAATGCTGCAGAAATGTTTTGGTAACCTTCCCCAGATCTGTTTTTTAACACATTATCATTATGGGGTATTGTGTGTAGATTGATGAGGAATACATTTTTTTATCCATTTTAGAATAAGGCTGTAACGTAACAACATTTGGAAAAAGGGAAGGGGTCTGAATACTTTCCGAATGCACTGAACAAAAATATAAATACAACATGCAACAATTTCAAAGATTTTACTGAGTTACAGTTACATTTCTGGGATCTTTTATTTCAGCTAATGGAACATGGGACCAACACTTTACATGTTGCTTTTACATTTTTGTTCAGTGTATATCAGACACATCATTGGGATGTCAATTAAAATACATATTCCAGACAAGATTAAAGAATGGGACATGTAGAATATAGAGGAAAACCTGGTTCAGTCTCCTTTCCAACAGAAACTGGTAGACAGATTCACTTTTCAGCAGGACAATAACCTAAAACACAATGCCAAATATACACTGAGTGTACAAAATATTAAGAACATCTGCTCTGTCCTTGACAGACTGACCAGGTGAATCCAGGTTAAAGCTATGATCCCTTATTGATGTCTCTTGTTAAATCCACTTCAATCAGTGTAGATGAAGAGGAGGCAGATTAAAGAAGGATTTTTAAGCCTTGAAACAATTGGGACATGGATTGTGTGTATATGTGCCATTCAGAGGGTGAATGGGCAAGACAAAAGATTTAACTGCCTTTGAACGGAGTATGGTAGTCAGTGTCAGGTGCACTGGTTTGAGTGTATCAAGAACTGCAACGCTGCTGGGTTTGCACACTCAACAGTTTCCTGTGTGCATCAAGGATGGTCTACCACCAAAAGGACATCCAGCCAACTTGACACAACTGTGAGAAGCCTTGGAGTCAACATGGGCCAGCATCAACACCTTGTAGAGTCCATGCCCTGACAAAATGAGGCTGTTCTGAGGGCTAAAGGGGGTGCAACTCAGTATAAGGAATGTTTTGTATACTCAGTGTAAGTCAGTGCTTGCGTCTGCAGTTTGCATGAATTTGAGTGGTTAATGCAATACATGTTGACAGAAGGGCTGTCGTTGTAAAAATACATGTGAGACAGGTAGGGCCCTTCCCAGGTAGGGCATTTGCTTCTGGTACCACTGAAGGCCCCAGTGTTCAGTCAGGCAGCTTGAAGAAGATGTGTCACCATCCAGGCTTATGTCACAGCATACAGTGGCCTGATAGCGAGATTAAAATAAATGCATTATGTACCTTTCACCACAAAAGCCATGTTAGCATTCACTGCACATGTTGCTGAACAATTTAACCCTTTTGGTAGTGTAATTGATATATGGAAATTCACATAAAATATTCATAAGCTTTGACTAATACCTGTATTGTCTTGTGGGCCGCTTTAGCATTAGCTAGCCTAACATGAATCATATTACCGGAGCAAATATCTTTTTCTTTCAATACATGTGTTCTGGACCTTTTTAAACTACTCCCGGGCCGCTAACTGTTAGGTAACAAACAACCTTGTCCAGTCATGTTACCTAGCTGACTAACAACCTGGTAACTCGGCCACCAGTATGCTTTAAGATGGCACTGGAGAAAAGAAAAGGTGCTCCTGGATGTGCTCTCAGGCCTATAGGATAAATCAATTGAAATCAATACCTTTTTATGGTGCTCCTAAATACTTTTTGGTGCTCTTAATTATTTAAAGATGAGCACTGACTACCAATTTAAAAAGTTCATTTAGAGCCCTGACCGTGTCCCTTTATGTTTAGATCTACTCCCTGCTCTCAGTGGTGAGGACACAACCAAAAGTTTCTTCCAAGAGCTGGTGAACATTCTCCTCAGCTATGTCTGCAAGTCGTTCAGACGGAGCTCCAAAGTCCTGGACTTCCACCACCCTCACCAACTCAGAGAGGGCCTGGAGGGCTTCAGTCTGGAGCTCCCAGACCAGCCCGAGAACCTGGAACAACTCCTGGTTGACTGCAGGGATACCTTGAAGTATGGAGTCAAAACAGGTACCGTAAGAGCTGTCAACTGTTTTGCCAAACGTACTCCATTAGGGGTGTAACGGTTCACCAAGCCCAAGGTTCAGTACATATTGCAGTTTTGGGGTTAGGGTTCAGTTCCGGTACAGCGAGAAAATGAAATGCCAAAAGTTAATGTAGTTCCTTTTTGTTTATTTAAGAAAATACAAAGTATTGGTACTCCTGATTCAAGATGATCATGAGTCATAATGCTTTATGACAGCACAAGTGAAATGGTTTAAAATACAGATTTCTGTACTTTAACGCAACCCCTGGATATGATGGTTATTATATCAATATTTGAGCATTAAAGCTTTTCTACTGCCATTTCTTGCATAATTCATTTTACAGACACAAAAATATCCCACCTTGTTAAGTGTATTTTGTTTTGTCGACATTTGGAAAGTTTACCAACAAATTAGCTAGCTGTTTACAACAGGCTGGTCATGAAATGCTTTATCCAACATGTACTTTACTCGCATTAAAAGGATGGATGGAAACCTGGTTAATGTCAAGCCATTTTGAGGATACTGGAATTATATTTTGTACAAACTTGCACATGCCTACAGGAGACTTTTGAAGTAGCCAAATCAGATTAAAACATTGTGACTGGTTGTAAGCTATATGTAAGCTATATTTTGTCTCCAAAGTTTATTGAAAACATACATACATTTGCACAATAACCACTTGTTGTCTCTCAAATACATTGTTACAGTTGGTGGTTAACTATCTAGCACATTTTTTGCCATATTAGCATTAATGTGAAATCTGTCAAAACACAAGTTGAAACAAGTTGAAAATGAGCCACTTACAATTCCCCACATGGCAGTTTCTTGTCATTCTTGCTAGCAATCTGGCAACCCAGAATCACAACAACAGAATCACAACAACAGGCTGACTTCTCCCCCATGGAAGCAAACAGTTTTCGTGACATTATCAGCCAACCCATCTCTATTGCCACATTATTATAGGACGACTTGGGAGAATAATGATCTGCAACAGATCGCGCATATCAGTATCAGAAGTAAAAATACAGCCAGACTGGCCTGCTACTGTACCTTTCTAGATCTTATACACTGTCGAGAGTAGACCCACAACTGATCCAAACGTAAAGAAACATTCATATCACAGGGCTTTTGCACGTTATTCAAATAAAAAATGTTCACTGCAGCCGAGAGTAAAATTTTGTACTCACTTGAAAACAATAATGCAATTATTCATTGCATTGTGGTGTTGTAGGCAAGTCTAGGTAAGATAATTGTATTGTCCCTAAACAAGATCAAATCAAATTGTATTGGTCGCATACACATATTTAGCAGATGTTATTGTGGGTGTAGCGAAATGCTTGTGTTCCTAGCTCCAACACTGCAGCAGTATCTAACAACACACAACAACTGAGTCCGCAGTGTTCTGTCAAACATTATTAAAGTGCCAGTGTTCCATGACTATGTACTGTACATAGGGCAACAGCCTCTAAGGTGCATGTTAGAGTAACCGGGTGGTAGCCGGCTAGTGACAGAAACTAGGGGTACTGGGCAGAGGCCGGCGGAGGCAAGTGTAGACTATTTAATAGCCTGATGGCCTTGAGATAAAAGCTGTTTTTCAGTCTCTCGGTCCCAACTTTGATGCACCTGTACTGACCTCGCCTTCTGGAGGGTAACGTGGTGAACAGGCCATGGCTCGGGTGACTGAGGTCCTTGATGATCTTCTTGGCCTTCCTGTGACACCAGGTGCTGTAGATGTCCTGGAGGGCCATACTAGGTGGTGATATATTCCAATGGTGCATCTGTAAATGTTTGTGAGGGTCTTAGGGGCCACGACAACTTTCTTCAGCCTCCTGAGGTTGAAGAGGCGCTGTTGTGCCTTCTTCACCACACTGTCTGTGTGGGTGGACCATTTCAGTTTGTCAGTGATGTGTACCCCAAGGAGCTTTTCTCCTTCTCCACTGCGGTCCCGTCGATGTGGATGGGGGCGTGTTCCATCTGCTGTCTCCTGAAGTCCATGATCAGCTCCTTTGTTTTGGTGACATTGAAGGAGATGTTATTTTCCTGGCACCACTCCACCAGGGCCCTCACCTCCTCCCTGTAGTCTGTCTCAATGTCGTTGGCAATCAGGCTACCACTGTTCTTTCATGCACATTGGTGCACTTGGCCTCTCCTCAGCTATTCCTATTTGTTCTTGTGGATTCATATTGAAAATTGATGCAGCTTTGAATGCTTTTATGTGTGCTATGATTGCTAGTTAGCCTATTGCAGATCTGGACAAATGATCCACCTACCATTATTGTCACTCTGAGTGGAGAGACGGCAGGGTTGACATTTAGGCTGTATATTGATTGACCTGTGGTATAGTTAACCAATAAGGCCCAAGGGGGTGTGGTATATGGCCAATATACCACGGCTAAGGGTTGTTCTTAAGCACAACGCAACGTGGTACAGTATATTGGCCATAAACCCCAGAGGTGCCTTAATGCTATTATAAACTGGTTACCTACATAATTAGAACAGTAAAAAGTTATTTTTTGTCATACCCGTGGTATATCAGTTTTCAGGGCTCAAACCACCCAGTTTATAAGAAAAGTTAGTGCACGGAAAAGCGTATTGCATAAGCGATGTATCAAAACACCTTGATATAGGTGAGGCGCATGCAAGCAGATGAGGAAATATGGATTGAATGGAAGACATTCTATAGTAAACCTGCCAAAGAGTGAATGTAAGCCAGGGGGAAAAAACTCACTACCTTCCTCTGTGTCCAATAAAAAAAATCACACAACCCTCCCCAAAGCAGCAAAAAAAACTGATAGACAACTCTCCCCTATTGCAGAGGGGAGACGAAGTTGTGCTGTTTTTTTTTCGTTTCGTGGGTGATGTAGGCCAACCTGGACTCAGGAGTTGATGTAACATATTACATTTAAATCTGGGACATTCCAATTAGTATGATATGTTAAGTTTTGCATGGTATGTATTAATTTGTGGATGTCCATCATCCATTTTGTATGATATGTTGCGAATTACAATTTGTATATGTTACGAATTTCAATTCGTACAAAAAGTTACGAATTGCATACAATATATCACAAATTTCAAAAACGTATGATATGTTATGAATTCCAATTTGTTGTGGCTAAGGTTAGCTAGGTCACTAATGCTAACGTTAGCTAGGTGGATAACGTTAGCTCAGGTTAGTGCAGGGTTTTCCAAACCCCAAGGGTTGCACGTTTTGTTTTTTTGCACTACACAGCTGATTCAAATAATCAACTAATAATCAAACTTTAATAATGTTAATCAAGTGTGTAGTGTTAGGGGGAAAACCAAAACGTGCACCCCTTGGGGTCTCGAGGACCGAGTTTGGGAAACGCTGGGTTAGGGGTTAAGGTTAGTGTTACGTCTGTGTCGGCATAAATGTGTCAACATGTTTGAGGTGTTGACAGCTACATGGGCTATTCTCGTTGATCAGTGTCAACATATTCTCTCTGTCTATTGCTGTTGTAATCTACTGGGAAGTCAAAATGTTCTTAAACGATGATGTAGAATCCTCCTTGTTTATCGACCCAACCACTCGCCATTATACAGATCTAGTTCTTGGCTGCAAAAGGACTGTATGAAATTTGCCAATTAAGATTTTAATTTTTACTACAACATGTGCATAGGCTCTAGTTGTTTTAACAGAATAGCCTGAAATGGGGTTTTTTTCAGCTCAGATTTACTCTAAGCTTATACTGTAGGCCTAGGTGTTTTTTTTTTTTTTTTTATGATGTATTCATTCGGGAACCGAAGTCCCAGTACCGAATGGTCAAGTACAAATATGTGTACAGTTACCCCCCCATACTCCATGTACCAGTATGTCATTGGTTCTGGCCATGGGAATGGCTGACATTATAGACATCATAGACATTATAGATTAGTAGAATGTTCCAGAATGTCCTCATCTGTCCCCAGGTCACCCACGCTTCTTCAATCAGCTGTCATCAGGGCTGGATGTCATCGGTCTGGCCGGGGAATGGCTGACGTCTACCGCCAACACAAACATGTAACATTTACATTCCTTTTTATTTAACCCTTATTTTACCAGGTAAGATGACTGAGAACATATTCTCATTACCAGCAGCGACCTGGGGAATAGTTACAGGGGAGAGGAGGAGGAATGAATGAGCCTATTGGAAGCAACCAAAAACAATCATCATCAAGCTTTAATTATTTGAATCAGCTGTGTAGTGCTAGGGCAAAAAACAAAACATGCACCCAGGAGGGAAATGTAAAAAAAAAAGTACATTCCCCCTGGGTGCATGTTTGGGGGGGCAGGACCGAGTTTGGGAAACCCTGTTTTAAATCATAATGAATAAAATTATATGGACAGGGTGAATCTGATCCCATATCAGCACTCCGATACGCTTGATACATACAGCCCCAGGTTACACTACACTCTTAGAAAAAAGGGCTCCAAAAGGGTTCTTCGGCTCTCCCCATAGGATAACCCTTTTTGGTTCCAGGTAGAACCCTCTATGTAAAAGGTTCTACATGGAACTCAAAATGGTTTTTCCAGGGGGAATGTACTTTTTTTTTTTTTTTCATTTTTCCTATGGGGACAGCCGAAGAACCCTTTTAGGTCCAAGGTACCACCTTTTTTTCGAATAGTGTATGGCCTATGGTGGGATCTGTCCTCTGGTAAATGTCATTCTGCAATATGAGTTAAAGTGTAAAAACTTTTTTCTAGGTTTACATATGAAGTGTCCCCAGTGTTCATTCTGATGGAGGAAGTTCTACTGAGGAAGATGCAGGAGATTGTGGGTTGGTCAGAGGAAGAGGGGGATGGGGATGGGGTTTTCTGTCCAGGTACAGTGTTAGCTACATTCTGACCTTGCTATCGATACAAACAATGTAGCCAATGACAAACATACACTTTGTTACATTTATCCTTATTACTTTCATTGAATTGGTTCATTGTGTCCTCTTAATTTTGGATATATTGTTTAGTTGTTATGAAGTTGAATGAAATTATAAGCTTAAGACAATCTCTTAGTGAGATATCCACCTATAATACAGTACTCTCTATGACTCTCTATAGGTTACACAGACTTTTGGCCCCAATCCTATTCTAACCACCTCTCGCCGGCTTTGTATTCATGCTACCTGATGAAATTGCTATATAATATGATCCTGTTGCCATCTAATGCACATTCAAATGTCACAAATCAACACTGCAGAGCTTTTCCTGTCCTCTGCCGTGCCTTAATTGTATTACTGTTGATGATATCTGGAAATGTGCATGTACACCCTTGCCCATCTACTGTTGCTAGCCACAATTCTGACTTGTGCTCTGATATCTGTTTCACTGATTTCAGCTCTCGTAAAAGCCTGGGTTTTCTGCACGTTAACACTAGAAGCTTTTGGGGCGGCAGGTAGCCTAGTGGTTAACGCATTGGGCCAGTAACCGAGTGGTTGCTAGATCGAATCCCTGAGCTGACAAGGTAAAAATCTGTCGTTATGCCCCTGAACAAGGCAAGTAACCCACTGTTCCTAGGCTGTCATTGTAAATAAGAATTTGTTCTTAAATGACTTGCCTAGTTAAATAAAGATTACATGTAAAAAAAAAAAAAAAAAAAAAAAGCGTATTACCTAAAATGGATCAATTGAAAGGGTGGGTTCACAGCTCCAATCCAGATGTGTTGGTCATTACTGAGACGTGGTTAAGAAAGAGTGTTTTGAATACTGATGTTAACCTTTCTGTTTATAACCTATTTCGGCAAGACAGATCTTCCAAAGGTGGGGGAGTGGCAATCTTTACCGGGAATAAACTTCAGTGCTCGGTTGTCTCCACCAAGTCCGTCCCCAAACAATTTGATTTGCTGGTTTTAAGCATTCAACTTTCAAATAGCTCTTTGTTGACTGTTGAGTGGTGTTATAGTCCTCCATCAGCACCGGCCTGTACCCTACCTGCCCTAAGCTCTCTCCTGGCCCCTTACACTAAGTCTGAATTTGTCCTGCTAGGTGACCTAAACTGGGACATGCTTAAACCACCTGACCAAGTCCTAAAGCAATTAGACTCTCTAAATCTCTCTCAGATAATTACCAATCCCACAAGGTATGACTCCAAACACCCAGGAAAGGCTAATCTCCTCAATGTTATCCTCACAAATAATCCTGATAAGTACCAGTCTGGTATTTTCTGTAATAACCTTACCGATCACTGTTTAACAGCCTGGGTTCGTAATGGCTGCTCAGTGAAACGTCCTGTCCTGATTTGTCATAGACACTTGCTAGAAAACTTTAATGAGCAAGCCTTCCTTCATGACCTGGCCTCTGTAAATTGGTACAGAATCAGCTTGATTCCCTCTGTCGAAGACACTTGGACCTTCTTTTTTGATATCTTCAGTGATATTGTTAACAAACACTCCATAAAGAAAATGAGAATTAGATACAGATTCAGCCCCTGGTTTGACCATGATCTTGCAGAGTTACTCCACCTCAAGAATTGCATTTGGCGAAAGGCTCAGCACATGCATACTCAGGCTGACTCGTTCAGGCAAATGAGAAATAAGTACACTCAGGCTATCCTGAAGGCCAATGTTAGTTACTTTAAGGAGCAGTTCTCTCTCTGTGGGTATAAC
This sequence comes from Salvelinus namaycush, assembly GCF_016432855.1. NCBI lineage: Eukaryota > Metazoa > Chordata > Actinopteri > Salmoniformes > Salmonidae > Salvelinus > Salvelinus namaycush. The sequence continues at coordinate 18,861,946 of NC_052317.1, read as the reverse complement.
CCCAAGAAGTTCTGGAAAACGGTTAAAGACCTAGAGAATAACCCCTCCTTCCCGTCAGCTGCACATGTCCCTTAAAGTTGATGATGTGGTTGTTACTGACAAGAAGCACATGGCTGAGCTCTTTAATCACAACTTCATTAAGGCCGGATTCGTATTTGACTCAGCCATGCCTTCTTGCCTGTCAAACATCTCCCACTAATGCGACTAGCCCCGATGTTCCTCTCTCTTTTTCCCCCTGCCCCGCTACAAAGTTTCACCACGCAGGCGGTCATTGAGTCCGAGGTGCTAAAGGAGCTCCTTAAACTTCACCCCAAAAAAACATCTGGGTCAGATGGTTTAGACCCTTTCTTTTTTAAGATTGCTGCCCCTATAATCGCCAAGCCTATCTCTGACCTTTTTAACCTGTCTCTTCTCTCTGGGGTGGTTCCCATTGCTTGGAAGGCAACCCCGGTTAGTCCTCTATTTACATGCAGATTATACAATCTTATACTGGCCCCTCCCCGGATTTTGTGTTAAACGCTCTACAACAAAGCTTTCTTAGTGTCCAACAAGCTTTCTCTGCCCTTAACCTTGTGGTTTGGTAAGAAGAATGCCCCTCTCACCACAGGTGTGACTACTACCTCTGAGGGTTTAAAGCTTGAGGTAGTCACCTCATACAAGTACTTGGGAGTATGGCTAGACAGTACACTGTCCTTCTCTCAGCACATATCAAAGCTGCAGACTAAAATTAAATCTGGACTTGATTTCCTCTATTGTAATCGTTCCTCTTTCACCCCAGCTGCCAAACTAACCCTGATTCAGATGATCATCCTACCCATGCTAGATAAAGGAGACGTAATTTATAGATCGGCAAGTAAGGGTGCTCTCGAGCAGCAAGATGTACTTTACCATTTGGCCATCAGATTTGCCACCAATGCTCCTTATAGGACACATCACTGCACTCTATGCTCTTCTGTAAACTGGTCATCTCTGTATACCCGCCGCAAGACCCACTGGTTGTTGCTTATTTATAAAACCCTCTTAGGCCTCACTCCCCCCTATCTGAGATATCTACTCCAGCCCTCATCCTCCATTCACATCCGACCGTGATTGGGAGTCCCATAGGGCGGCGCACAATTGGCCCAGCGTCGTCCGGGTTAGGGGAGGGTTTGGCCGGCCGGGATGTCCTTGTCCAAAAAATAGGCACGCTGTGCTTTTGGTTTCTCTCCCTCTAAAAACAGAAATAAATATGTTGGCCTTTATAAATATTATTTTGGCCTTTATTGAGATTACAATCGCTTTAAATTCTCTAGTACAGACAATATTGAAGACTATCAAATGCTTCTCAAGATGCCCTCTGGGGGTCAAACTAGCACTAACTAGCATTAATAGCAACAATAGCTGACAATGAAATAACGTGCCATAGAATTCTGCGGCAGCCCGCAAGGTGTGCAGCAGTATGGCGCAACTTTTACAGGAAGAACTATTGTACAACACCCGTTCTAGCAGTCACATTCTGTTAAAGGTACTGACAGTTGTGGCTGCTTTGCGTGATGTGGCTGCTTTGTGCTGTTGTCTGTGTCCAAGAATGTTTGTACCCTGTTTTGTGCTGCTACCATGTGGTGTTGCTACCATGCTGTGTTGTCATGTGTTGCTGCCATGCTATGTTGTCATCTTAGGTCTCTTTTTATGTTGTGTTGTGTTGTCTCTCTTGTCGTGATGTGTGTTTTGCCCTATATTTTTATTTAATTTATTTGTATTTTTTATCCCAGCCCCCATCCCCACAGGAGGCCTTTTGCCTTTTGGTAGACTGTCATTGTAAATAACAATTTGTTCTTAACTGACTTGCCTAGTTAAATAAAGGTTAAATAAAAATTTATATATTTCCTCAGGTGGGACCATGTCCAATCTGTACAGTGTACTGCTGGCCAGATACCACTTCTTCCCTGAAGTGAAGACCAAAGGGATGACTGCTCTGCCCAGGCTAATCCTCTTCACATCAGCACATGTACGCATCACCAGTATTCACGTTAGGTCATGCTTATTCATATTATCTATAAACTTGTACTGACAAATACTTTTCCCCTACTCTAGAGTCATTATTCAGTCAAGAAATCTGCAGCAGTTCTTGGGATAGGAAGTGAAAATGTTGTGCTGGTGAAATGTAATGACCGGTAAGCAAGGAGGGGAGAGTGATTGGCATTTGTTGATTGTGAACATTGACAATATCATCAGAGCTAAATGAGTGATGTCGTGTTTTTTACAATTCAAGGGGAAAGATGATCCCTGCAGAATTGGAGTCAAGTATCATTACTGCCAAAGATCAGGTAATGGATGAATGAGTCTGCTCTTGCCAAACTGAGGGATAAAGGGCTTTGTGAATTAAATACATGTAAGCATATATTTTCAGCCAGGGATGGATTTAGTCAAATTAGGATGAAACAGACACCCCCAACAGAATACGCTTAAATCAGAATTTCTGTTTACCAGTCAACAACATTGTCTGGTGCATAAAATGAGCTACCAGAGCTCCAGTGTGTTGGCAGGGACTATTTCACAGGAACAAGTCAATACACTCATCATGATTCTTGTCATCTCTCTCTCTCTCTTCAGGGTTGTGTCCCATTCTACGTCAATGCCACAGCAGGCACCACTGTGTACGGAGCCTTTGATCCTCTCAATGCCATCGCAGACATCTGTGAGAGCCATGGACTCTGGCTGCATGTTGATGTATTTACCTTATAGCATCCATCATGGTTTACCGGACACAGATTTAGTCTTATTTCTGACATCCTATATTTTAATTGGGTATGCTTTTTAGTCCAGTACTAAGCATAATTTGTGTCTGGGGAACCGTCCCCATAAGAATTTGTTATATGTAAAGATAAGATTGTATTTAGAGTAAAATTCTCTTTATTTCTTAACAGGCAGCCTGGGGCGGAGGACTGTTGATGTCCAAGCGGCACCGTGTGAAACTACAAGGGATTGAACGGTAGGTACGGTAACCAGAGAGAACAGAGACTTGAGGACACCCAAATTCTACGGCTCTCCAAAAGGATAATAGATTTCTGAATTTCACTCTACCGTACAGCCAGGATCAATTACATTTTGGGGATACTGTTTCCATTCACAATGGAAATGGAATTGACTCTCAACAGTTCTGCCTTGATTGGATCTTACATGCAGGTCTATTTGAATTATGTTTATTACAGAGCCTGGTCTGTGACTTGGAACCCTCATAAAATGATGGGTGCTCCGCTGCAATGCTCAGCCATACTGGTGAAGAAAAGGGTGTGTAGTCTAACGCTATGAATTTTTAAAAATCAAGATTACCATTACATGCGCACACACACACACACCGAAACACACACACATAATGCAATTACTGGTTTCTCACTCACAGGGCCTCTTGAAAGACTGCAATCAGATGTGTGCTGAATACCTTTTCCAAACTGACAAGCACTACGACACCTCTTATGACACCGGAGACAAGACCATTCAGTGTGGCAGGCACGTTGATGTCTTCAAGCTCTGGCTCATGTGGAAGGCCAAGGTATGTAACACACTCATATGGATTTTTTATTTTTTATTTATCAACTGGTCAATAAAACACATCTCTTCTTAGGGTTCAGAAGGCTTTGAATCACAGGTCAATAAATGTTTGGAAAATGCTGAGCACTTGTTCGACAAACTCAAACAAAGACCAGACTTTGAACTCGTCTTCAAAAGCAAAGTAAGTCTGTTTTTTAAGTCCCTTGAAGTTATTTAATAATTCCTCAGTGAGATGAATCGTTGTAAGCCTTTTATCTGTGATACATCCCCATGCAGCCTGAACACAGCAACGTGTGCTTCTGGTACATCCCACCAAGTCTGAGGAACATGCCACCAGGTTCTGAGAGGAACAGGAGACTCCATGAGGTAATGCTACACCTTGGATCTCTAATGTTAGTGATATATTAGATGCGTCTTATTTCAACCTTTGTGGTTCTTTATCCATTAGACGCTGCAGATACTGTATCTGTACCCATAACTAGCAGCAGCACATTATGAATTCAATTCTATAAAATCTATACTCTATAAAGCTATAGCTAAATCACTGTTTGGTTTCTAAGGTGGCACCAAAGATCAAAGCCAAGATGATGGAGCAGGGGATGGCCATGATTGGTTATCAGCCGCTCGGAGACAAAGTTAACTTCTTCCGATGTGTCTTCTCCAACCCGGCCACACAGACAGAGGATGTGGACTACCTCTTGGAGGAGATCGCTGCTCTTGGTCATGACATGCAATATGCATCAGGATTGAGACCAATTTGTGAATCAGGTTTGAGACCACTTTATGAATCCGGTTGTGGCTCAGATTAACTGTAAATCATGCATTTAGAGGAAAATGGGTAAAAACAATCAGAAAACTAAATACATCTCTATACGTACTATTTGTTCTGAAATGTTTTGTTGTGTAATTACAGTCCTTCTTATGTAAAAATATATACAAATATGATTTTTGTATTCCAGGTATCGGAATCGTTAGAATGTAGCCAGTTCATTTCTAAATTCATTTTATTTGTGTACAACAATATTGTAGCATATACAGCGCATTCGGAAAGTATTCAGACCCCTTGACTTTTTTCACATTTTGTTACGTTACAGCCTTATTCTAAAATTGATTAAATAATTTTTTCCCCTCATCAATCTACACACAATACCCCATAATGACAAAGGAAAAACTGTTTTTTAGAAGTGTTTGTAAATTTGAAAGAATAAACAAACAGAAATACCTTATTTACATAAGTATTCAGACCCTTCACTATGAGACTTGAAACTGAGCTCAGGTGAATCCTGTTTTCATTGATCATCCTTGAGATATCTCTACAACTTTATTGGAGTCCACCTGTGGTAAATTCAATTGATTGGACATGATTTGGAAAGGCACACACCTGTATATATAAGCCTGTATATATAAGGTCCCACAGTTGACAGTGCATGTCAGCCAAAAACCAAGCCATGAGGTCGAAGGAATTGTCCGTAGAGCTCCGAAACAGGATTGTGTTGAAGCACAGCTCTGGGGAAGGGTACCAAAACATTTCTGCAGCATTGAAGTTCCCCAAGAACACAGTGGCCTCCATCATTCTTAAATGGAAGAAGTTTGGAACCACCAATTATTTTCCAAGAGCTGGCCGCCAGGCCAAACTGAGCAATCAGGGGAGAAGGACCTTGGTCAAGGTGGTGACCAAGAACACAATGGTCACTCAAACAGAGCTCCAGAGTTCCTCTGTGGAGAAGGGAGAACGTTCCAGAAGCACAATCATCTCTGCAGCACTCCACCAATTAGGTCTTTATGGTAGAGTGGCCAGACGGAAGCCACTCCTCAGTAAAAAGCACATGACAGCCTACTTGGCATTTTCCGTAAGGCTCCTAAAAGGACTCTCAAACCATGAGAAACAAAATTCTCTAGTCTGATGAAACCAAGATTGAACTCTTTGGCCTGAATGCCAAGTGTCACATCTGGAGGAAACCTGGCACCATTCCTACGGGGGTGGCAGCATCATGCTGTGGGGATGTTTTTCAGTGGCAGGGACTGAGAGACTAGTCAGGATCGAGGAAAAGATGAAAGGAGCAAAGTACAGAGAGATGCTTGATGAAAACCTGCTCCAGAGTGCTCCGGACCTCAGACTGGGGTGAAGGTTCACCTTCCAACAGGACAAGAACCCTAAGCACACAGCCGAGACAAAGCAGGAGTGGCTTCGGGACAAGTCTCTGAATGTCCTTGAGTCGCCCAGCCAGAGCCCGGACTTGAACCCATTCGAACATCTCTGGAGAGACCTAAAAACAGGTGTGTCAAGCTTGTAGCTTCATACCTAAGAAGACTCGAGGCTGTAATCCCTGCCAAAGGTGCTTCAACAAAGTACTGAGTAAAGGGTCTGAATACTTTTGTAAATGTGATATTTCCATTTTTATTTTTAACACATTTGCTAAAATGTCTACAACCTGTTTTTGCTTTGTCATTATGGGTTATTGTGTGTAGATTGATGAGGAATAAAAACAATTGAATCCATTTTAGAATAAGGCTGTAACGTAACAAAATGTGGAAAAGGTCAAGGGGTCTGAATACTTTCTGAATGCACTGTATATCTAAGGGGACAATGAGCATGGTTTTATTTTTTATATATAATTTCTCAAGTTTGATATTTTCAAACATTTCAAAATATTAATGTTAAGTAGGCAACAGTTGACGCTGTAATTTAGTAATTGTATCAACTGAAGGGTTATTAAAGTATTTAATCATATTGCCATCATTGTGTGTTTCCTAAAAGTCAGAGTAAAATTTCACTAAAAAGTCCATCACTACCATCTGTAGGTAAAAAGGAAGACTTGAACAAATCCAATCACAAGCTCTAAAATGGGTCCGTTTTTATGTTTCTAATATGAATGAACACAAGTAGGATTTTTTTTGAATGAATCACAATAGAGAAGCTGGAATAATGGTGATTGGTTATATTGTTTGAACTCTTTATTGCACAAAAATATCCTTTGAAAAATTCAAATTCATCATTATAACACATTCCTAAAACAAAGTATAACAACCATTTCTTCCCTCAGTACGACAGCACTATCTCTGGTTAAGAAATAGCCTGAATACTGGCATTGTGACAATGCCCTGTAATTTGGGGGAGTGAGATAGAAAGATTCCAAACAGCTTATTAGTATCCCGTCTTTCAGGCACAGGATATCATGGTGAACCGTTTGTAAATGCATTTCATGTTGTACAGTACAATGTACACAAGTAAGAGTAGGACAAAACCCAGAAGAACCACTAAGCCTGCCCTGGTCGTGAACGAGCTCTTACAACAACCTTCCTCCCTCTCCCCATGTTCCTCCCCCAACCCTGGGCTTCCCTCGTCAGACACAGGCACTGGAGACATCCCCTTTGTCTGCCCAGCCAGTAGGTGCCTACCTGAATGTTCACCAGGCACTGTAGCCCTCTCTTGGTGGTCTATAGACAGGTAGCAGGTGTTACTAGGCAGCTGTTTGAAGAAGACAGGTGTGTATTCTGGGGGGGATGGGACAGAGATGACGGCCATAATGTCCGGGTCATCTGGGAGCTGGGAGCTGGAGACCCCAGGTGGCAGGGTGGTGACAGAGCGACACCAGGGACAGCGCAGCTCACTCAAGCTCATCTTCATCTGGGTCAAGCACACAGAGCAGCAGGTGTGTTGGCAGTCCAAGAGCTTGGGCCTGCGCCGCAAATTGTAGTAGTTCAGACAGATTTGACATTCTAACATGGGGTTTTGTTGTGAGACAGGTTCCATAATCATGAGTTTGGTCTGTTGTGTCAATGACAGACACAAGATGTCAAACCACAAACAGTCTTGTTCCCTCAGTATGAGTATGCAGATTAGGGAACCATTGCACATCCAGAGGGAGACTCACAGATATTTCATGGTCTTGGTCTCAACTCCGCTCTTCTTTACAGTTGTGTTGACACAGTACTTAGTTAAATCCATGTCTGGCTCCATCTACCCTATTAGAGAGAAGACATTTGTCAAGTCAGTGTGTGATTCAGTAATCCTCATTAAATCACTCATACTGAAAAAGTCAAAAGACTACTTGGTCGTGTCCTGCCCTGTGTGTGTTGTGTGTCTGTGTCCTTCAAGACCCTGTGTATGACTATAAGGATATTAGTACAAGAAACCATTTTTGTCATTGAACAAAAAAATAAAAGAAGCCTAGATAATGAGCAAACCTGTATCTGGTATGGACTGGCAAGGATGTTGACCTCTAGATCTTTATCGCTCAGCAGCCTAAGGAGAAGTTCCTGCATGACGTTGCTGAAAATAGCTTAAGACAATCTTATGGGCTCAGTCCAGGTTGAAGTTTTTAGTTGAAGAAGCAGTCGAGAGTTACAGAATGCATGTCAGCCCACAAAACGTTTTCAAGTTCTTGCAAGTACTGACATACCAACCAAACCAGTTCACCAGGTTCTCTAAATAGGACACACGAGCACGGTCAAATTATCCCTCTAAATAGCGGCAGTAGAGATACAGTTCTGTAACCTGCCTTCCACAGTTACTGCAGTGGCCTATCCTAAGTGCTGAAGTTTGCAAAAATACAATGTACTTTAATTAGAGCTTTCTAAGACAAAGTCCTTGGACTTTTCATATGCAAAGATAATGCTTTGCCACTAACTTGAAATGGTTATATATAGTTGATAATCACCTGAAAATGAAAGTGGATGGAGCTGTAATTTGAAAGCAAAATATTACATGACGCCACACGTTACTACCATATAGCCTAAATCATGAAGTTAAAAAGTTAGTGTCTACTTTAAAGGCTATGTAAACACTGAATGCCATGAAAGGTGGTTGCATTTAACTGCCAATAAGGCTGTTTTCAAGGTCATTTCCTTAGTAGGTGATGTCAAAGGTCAGCATGTGGGAGGAATGGGAGCTCATTTTGTTTAACCTTTATTTTGACAGGGAGTCATGCATTCTCACAAAGCAATAACAACAATTTTGCTGTCCTATAAATCCAGTTGCCAGTTTCAATATAATATTTCAATGGTGTCCTCAGACCAAATACAGGTAACATTCACAAGTCTCTTTTTGATCCTTCAGAGTACTGTATGCAGGTTGAGTAGCACACACAAACATATTTTGAGACAAATAATTACACACAAAAGGACAAAAGAGATCATAATGAATTGATGTGAAGAGCTAGTGATTGTCAGAAACATTTTGGGGAGGCTCTCATTCTCAAAGGGTTTTGTAATAGCATCGTTTCATTCAGGTTGAATAGCCTTGTGTCATAATGCGCCCACCACCACACCTAGTTCCCCCAGGGGGTTATATATTCCACAAAACCATTCCAGGTGCATCTCATGGAGGGGCAGCAGTGGAACAGTGAGATACTGGACAAACTTCACTCCCAGAACTCAATCATATGTGGACACATTATGGATTATTTGCAGCTGCCAGGTAAGTGTCAAATGAGCATATCAATTATTTAGATGTATCTATATGGTATCTCTATGGGGTTATGTCAAGATGACATCTCCATGGGGGGGGGGCTATATAATTTAAAATAACTGTCCTTTTTCTGGCTATACTCTTCATGTATTTTGAATGGCATGGCAAGTTTTCATTTATGATATCTGTAAGTATGACAACTTATTAATGGTAGCATATCTATTTGAATAATATGTTAGATTCACATGGTATGCAAAAAAAAACATATCCAACATAGACCACTCGAGTGGCGCAGCGGTCTAAGGCATCACTACAGACCCTGGTTAGTTCCCAGGCTGTGTCACAACTGGCCGTGATCGGGAGTGTCATAGGACGGTGCACAATTGGCCCAGTGTCATTAGGTGAAGGTTTGTCCAGGGGTGTAGGCTGTCATTGTAAATAAGAATTTGTTCTTAACTGACTTGCCTAGTTAAATAAACAAAAATATATTGGATACAGGCCTAATGTCAAAATTCAAAGAATTCCACATGACAATATAGACATGTCAATATTGTATTGGATCATCATGTACTCTGGGTTTAATTGTTCCAGAAAGCATAATTGAAAATGCTAAACCAGGTGGGCAGGTTTTGGCAGAGAGTAAACAGCACAGAAGCTCATCTGACATCAACCCTCCACAGACAGCAAGTGACAACACCTGCAGCATAACCAAGGACTTCAGTTGCATCTACAGCAAAGGTAAAACAAGCCCAACATCATATGTGGGCATTTATGTATCTAATCCGGTTTCGGTATGAAAAATTACGGACAAAATCCCAAATTCCCGCGAGCTATTGCGTGGCTCCTAATCCATGACCAGATGTTTTATTTGTGAGGCTCCGTATCCGTGACTGCGCAGATCCTCGCAGTATCTCAGTGGATTGTGGGATTTCAATGATTTCTCATGTTGAAACCGGATTACGGTAGATAACTAAATCCACAAAGATGATATTCTAAATGTGACTAAGCAAAAAAACAGAAATAGCCACTACAATGTCAAAATATGATTTTGTTATGAGTTCTGTACCATTTGTTTGTGTATCCATCGTCATTCGCTAGCTAACCGGCGTTAGATAGTTTGCCAGCCAAGCAAACTCTGGTCAAGTCCAATGGAAACCGATGCAACCAAAGATTTTTTATAAAAACAAGATAGACCACAACCAGTCGTTTCAAACGTTAACAAATGAGTCATAGTAGGCAGAGCCAATCACGAGATAGCGCATATTTTCGTTAGGAAAGCCTACTCTGTCAAGTATCCGGGTGTTATAACTCAATTTGTCTATGCACTCTTTCTAAACAACGTTTTTTTTTTTTACTTTGGCAAATAGTAAAGTCTACTGAACTTTGTCCACTCTTTTGGTAACATATTCTATTTTGTTGAACAAAAAATTGTATTGAGATCAAATGTTTCATCGATGAGAAAATTTGCAGAATGTAGACAAAAAATGTCATCTCATTCCATCTCCCACTGCTGGCAACTAACCTTCCTCTCACTACCAAATTTGGTAGTAAGTGGAAACGACAAGCGAATGCTTCAGATTCATACATCTGGTGAAATATCTGTCTAATTGTTCTATCTGTAATGCAACCCTGCTGGCTAGCTAGATGACCAATGTTGACAGTGAGGTACGTCCCTATGAGATTCAAGGCTGTATTTTGATGGTTAGGGAGAAATCAACCACTAGGTGGTTGAGATGTTGTTTGTTAAAATGTTTTAAAAGCAATTCTAATTAATGCAACAGTTTGACAATGGATGAAGATACTCTAAACGTTTAGACATTTTAAAATCCATCAAATATTGACTGAATTTTATCACATAAAACATTTTACTGACATTGACATATATAATGACTGGAGTTCAGGTATTTTGATGGGAATTCAGGTATTCAATATATTGTAAAATCTCACTTTTTTTCTTAGGATGCACGCATATGTACATTTTGTAATGGTGTCAGGTATTTTTTTTTTTATATATTTTGTGTTAAAATAAAGAAAATGATATGTGCTACCTTTGCATGAATACACTGGGGGTATTTGCGTATATGACCAAATTAACATAAAGGGGTGGAATTTACCACAGGTGGACAACAATCAAGTTGTAGAAACATCTCAAGGATGATCAATTGAAACAGGCCGCACCTGAGCTCAATTTCGAGTCTCATAGCAAAGGGTCTAAATACTTATATAAGTAAAGTATTTTTGTTTTTTATTTCTAATAAATTTGCTTAAAAAATGTAAAAACTGTTTTTGGTTTGTCATTATGGGATTTTGTGTGTAGATTGAAGGGTAGATTGTGTGTGTAGATTGAAATAATTTAATACATTTTAGAAATGTGAAAAAAAGTCAAGGGGTCTGAATACTTTCAGAATGCACTGTATATATATGTGTGTGTGTATATATATATATATATATACACAAACAAAAATATAAACGCAACATGTAAAGTGTTGGTCCCATGTTTCATTAGCTGAAATAAAAAATCCCAGAAATGTTCTATATAAACAACTTGGCTGCAATTTAAATTAATCTCGTTTTCTGGTGCTCCTACAAACTATTGCAAGTTGGGAGCAATTACTACCATTGAAAAAATGAGCCCTGACCGTGTCCCTTTATGTTTAGATCTACTCCCTGCTCTCAGTGGTGAGGACACAACCAAATGTTTCTTCCAAGAGCTGGTGAACATTCTCCTCAGCTATGTCTGCAAGTCGTTCAGACGGAGCTCCAAAGTCCTGGACTTCCACCACCCTCACCAACTCAGAGAGGGCCTGGAGGGCTTCAGTCTGGAGCTCCCAGACCAGCCCGAGAACCTGGAACAACTCCTGGTTGACTGCAGGGACACCTTGAAGTATGGAGTCAAAACAGGTACCGTAAGAGCTGTTGACTGTTTTGACGAAAATTTACCAAAAATGTACTATAGGTAGAAAACATGTACTCCATGTACTAGTAAGTCATTGCTTCTGTCCAGTCAATGGCTGACATTATAGACATTATAGATTAGTAGAATGTTCCAGAATGTCCTCACTTGTCCCCAGGTCACCCACGCTTCTTCAATCAGCTGTCATCAGGGCTGGATGTCATCGGTCTGGCCGGGGAATGGCTGACGTCTACTGCCAACACAAACATGTAAGATTTACATTATCCCTAAGGTGTAAGATCTCATTTCTCGCTAAGCCCTCATGTTGCAGAATGACATTTGCCTAAGAACATATCTGACATTTACCAGAGAACAGTATGTATCAAGCTTCTCAGAGTAGTTGTTCTGATCTTATAGACACGGTGGATCTGATCCTGTATGAGCACTCCTACGCTGAGGCGTTTGACACGTACGGCCCCAGTTGACACTAGGGCCTACGGTGTGATCTGGTTTCTGGTAAATGTCATTCTCAAATATGAGTTAAAGTGTAAAACAATGTGTTAAAACCTTTTTTCTAGGTTTACTTATGAAGTGTCCCCAGTCTTCATTCTGATGGAGGACGTTCTCCTGAGAAAGATGCAGGAGATTGTGGGTTGGTCAGAGGAAGAGGGGGATGGTGTTTTCTGTCCAGGTACAGTGTTAGCTGCATTCTGACCTTACTATCAATACAAACAATGTAGTAAATGACAAACATACACTGTGATACAATTATCTTTGTTACTTCCATTGAATTGGTTAATTTTGTCCTCTTAATTTTGGATATATTGTTTAGTTGTTATGAAGTTGAATGAAATTATAAGATTAAGACAATCTCTTATTGAGATATCCATCTATAATACATGTATATATTTCCTCAGGTGGGACCATGTCCAATCTGTACAGTGTATTGCTGGCCAGATACCACTTCTTCCCTGAAGTGAAGACCAAAGGGATGACTGCTCTGCCCAGGCTAATCCTCTTCACATCAGCACATGTACACATCACCAGTATTCACGTTAGGTCATGCTTATTCATATTATCTATAAACTTGTACTGACAAATATTTTTCCCCTACTCTAGAGTCATTATTCAGTCAAGAAATCTGCAGCAGTTCTTGGGATAGGAAGTGAAAATGTTGTGCTGGTGAAATGTAATGACCGGTAAGCAAGGAGGGGAGAGTGATTGGCATTTGTTGATTGTGAACATTGACAATATCATCAGAGCTAAATGAGTGATTTCGTGTTTTTTACAATTCAAGGGGAAAGATGATCCCTGCAGAATTGGAGTCAAGTATCATTACTGCCAAAGATCAGGTAATGGATGAATGAGTCTGCTCTTGCCAAACTGAGGGATAAAGGGCTTTGTGAATTAAATACATGTAAGCATATATTTTCAGCCAGGGATGGATTTAGTCAAATTAGGATGAAACAGACACCCCCAACAGAATACGCTTAAATCAGAATTTCTGTTTACCAGTCAACAACATTGTCTGGTGCATAAAATGAGCTACCAGAGCTCCAATGTGTTGGCAGGGACTATTTCACAGGAACAGGTCAATACACTCATCATGATTCTTGTCATCTCTCTCTCTTCAGGGTTGTGTCCCATTCTACGTCAATGCCACAGCAGGCACCACTGTGTACGGAGCCTTTGATCCTCTCAATGCCATCGCAGACATCTGTGAGAGCCATGGACTCTGGCTGCATGTTGATGTATTTACCTTATAGCATCCATCATGGTTTACCGGACACAGATTTAGCCTTATCCTGGACAAAAAATATATTTTAATTGGGCATGCTTTAGTCCAGTACCAAGGATAATTTGTGTCTGGGAAACCGTCCCCATAAGAATGTGTTATATGTAAGCAGGGTTGGGGAGTAACAGATTACATGTAATCGCAAATTCAAGTTTGTTCCACCTGAGCGAGTCTGACAACAAGTCAGAGACCACTATGACGACACAATAAATGTGTTTGATGGAACGCTGGAAAAGAGCAGGAACAGGCTTTTGTGGGCTACAGTCCAAGTTATGTCTTCTAATGGTGGGACTGCTGTCAGCATTCAAATATTATCCAATTTGAATAAACGCTTGGAGGTAAGGATGACAACAGTGGTGTAGTCTACAGCGATACGGATATCACGTATTATTGATATCTACATAGCGCATTGATGTGAATCACACTGCTGCCCTCTGATTTAGCTATTTGCGCCTTACGGATTGTGGTTGTTGTGGATGGCTGTTCACAAATCTAAATGTGTGTTTGAACCCAATAATGGTTGAATTCAAGAAGTTTAAGTTGCCTATCAATCAGTTTTTGAAACCAATGGACAGACAGTGAAAAATGTGGTCTTGCAACAGCTGTATAGTGTGGATCCCAGCCTATGGAATAAATTGATTTTTTGCTAAATCTAATTCATGCTGTTAAAAAATAAATATATCCATAGGCCTAATGGAGACATGCTCAATCTCGTACACTTTTGATAGACTTAAAGGGGCAATCTGTAGTTGCTACATCCATTTCTGGACTTATAAATGATACATATATATATTTATATATATGTATGTAAATATATAATTTTATCCTATTATTATATGTAGTAGAAAGCGATGGGTTAGAAGAAGCCTACATAACCAACCCATAAAGTAAAATATAACATCATATATGGCCAGCTATGTAAACTTTAACATTGATTTATCCTGCAATAGATGTCGTTCAATTGGTAACATACATTTTTTTTCTTCTTCTAATATCACTTAAGGGGAAAGTAATCTAAAAGTAACTGAATGTAAACACATTATGTTACTGAGTTTGGGTAATCCAAAAGTTACGTTACTGATTACAATTTTGGACAGGTAACTAGTAACTAACGGATTACATTTAGAAAGTAACCTACTGTACAACTCTGTAAGATATAAAATATATAAAGATAAGATTGTATTTAGAGTAAAATTCTCTTTATTTCTTAACAGGCAGCCTGGGGCGGAGGACTGTTGATGTCCAACCTGCACCGTGTGAAACTACAAGGGATTGAACGGTAGGTACGGTAACCAGAGAGAACAGAGACTTAAGGACACCCAAAATCTACAGCTCTCCGAAAAGATAATAGATTTCTGAATTTCACTCTACCTTACAGCCAGGATCAATTACATTTTGGGGATACTGTTTCCATTCACAATTGAAGTGGAAATGGAATTGATGCCTTGATTGTATATTACATGCAGGTCTATTTGAATTATGTTTATTACAGAGCCTGGTCTGTGACTTGGAACCCTCATAAAATGATGGGTGCTCCGCTGCAATGCTCAGCCATACTGGTGAAGAAAAGGGTGTGTAGTCTAACGCTATGAATATAAAAAAATCAAGACTACCAAAACATTCCATCCTGTGCTACAATTTGCACACATGCATGCACGCATTCAGAAATACACATAATGTAGTCAGTGGTTTCTCACTCACAGGGCCTCTTGAAAGACTGCAATCAGATGTGTGCTGAATACCTTTTCCAAACTGACAAGCACTACGACACCTCTTATGACACCGGAGACAAGACCATTCAGTGTGGCAGGCACGTTGATGTCTTCAAGCTCTGGCTCATGTGGAAGGCCAAGGTATGTAACACACTCATATGGATTTTTTATTTTTTATTTATCAACTGGTCAATAAAACACATCTCTTCTTAGGGTTCAGAAGGCTTTGAATCACAGGTCAATAAATGTTTGGAAAATGCTGAGCACTTGTTCGACAAACTCAAACAAAAACCAGACTTTGAACTCGTCTTCAAAAGCAAAGTAAGTCTGTTTTTTAAGTCCCTTGAAGTTATTTAATAATTCCTCAGTGAGATGAATCGTTGTAAGCCTTTTATCTGTGATACATCCCCATGCAGCCTGAACACAGCAACGTGTGCTTCTGGTACATCCCACCAAGTCTGAGGAACATGCCACCAGGTTCTGAGAGGAACAGGAGACTCCATGAGGTAATGCTACACCTTGGATCTCTAATGTTAGTGATATATTAGATGCGTCTTATTTCAACCTTTGTGGTTCTTTATCCATTAGATACTGTGTATGTAATCATTCATTACTAGCACCAGCACATTATAACTTCAGTTCATACTCTATAAAGCTAAATAACTGTTTGATTTCTAAGGTGGCACCAAAGATCAAAGCCAAGATGATGGAGCAGGGGATGGCCATGATTGGTTATCAGCCGCTTGGAGACAAAGTGAATTTCTTCCGATGTGTCTTCTCCAACCCGGCCACACAGACAGAGGATGTGGACTACCTCTTGGAGGAGATCACTCGTCTTGGTCATGACATATGCATCAGGATTGAAACCGATTTATGAATCAGGTTGGGTGAATCAGGAATTAGACCACTTTATGAATCAGATTGTGGCTCAGATCAACTTTAAAACATGCGTTCAAATGTTTTATTGCGTAAATATTCATTTTTTTAAAATAAATATTCAAATATTATTTGTATTTCAGATTATCAGATAGTTATACTGTAGTCAGTTTATTTCTACATATATTTTGTATACAACAATATTGTATCTAACAGGACAATGAACATGGTTTAATTTTTTAAATATAATTTCTCAAGTTTGACATTTTAAAATATCAATGTTAAGTAGGCAATAGTTGATGCTGTAATTGTATTAACCGATGGGTTATTAGAGTGTTTAACAATCATATTGTCATCGTGTGTGGCCTAAAATGTTACATTTGACTAAAATGTCCAACACCATCTGTAGGGGAGGACAAAGAATTGAACAAATACAATCACAAAGCTCTAAAATGGGTCAGTTATGTTTTTCAGGTCAATTAACATAAGTACATTTTTTTTGCTTTTGTACTGCATGTTGTACAGTACAATGTACATAAGAGTAGGACAAAACCCAGAAGAACCACTAAGCCCGCCCTGGTCGTGAACGAGCTCTTACAACAACCTTCCTCCCTCTCCCCATGTTCCTCCCCCAACCCTGGGCTTCCCTCGTCAGATACAGGCACTGGAGACATCCCCTTTGTCTGCCCAGCCAGTAGGTGCCTACCTGAATGTTCACCAGGCACTGTAGCCCTCTCTTGGTGGTCTATAGACAGGTAGCAGATGTTACTAGGCAGCTGTTTGAAGAAGACAGGTGTGTATTCTGGGGGAGATGGGATAGAGATGACGGCCATAATGTCCGGGTCATCTGGGAGCTGGGAGATGGAGACCCCAGGTGGCAGGGTGGTGACAGAGCGACACCAGGGACAGCGCAGCTCACTCAGGCTCATCTTCATCTGGGTCAAGCACACAGAGCAGCAGGTGTGTTGGTAGTCCAAGAGCTTGGGCCTGCGCTGCAAATTGTATCAGTTCAGACAGATCTGACATTTTAACATCGAGTTTTGTTGTGAGACAGGTTCCATAATCATGAGTTTGGTTTGTTGTATCAATGACAGGCACAAGATGTCAAACCACAAACAGTCTTGTTCCCTCAGTATGAATATGCAGATTAGGGATTATTGCACATCCAGAGGGAGACTCACAGATATTTCATGCTCTTGGTCTCGCCTCTTCTTTACAGTTGTGTTGACACAGTACTTAGTTAAATCCATGTCTGGCTCCATCTACCCTATTAGAGAGAAGACATTTGTCAAGTCAGTGTGTGATTCAGTAATCCTCATTAAATCACTCGTACTGAAAAAGTCAAAAGACTACTTGGTCATGTCCTGCCCACTGAGCTCTGTCAGAAACAAACATCAGTAGCATTAAGGTTGCACAATTCTGATCTTGTTCCACCAATCAGCCTTTTGACCAATCACATCATCTCTGAAAAAATATCTTATTGGTGTAAAGACCAATTAAATCAGATATTTTTCAGAGCTGATTGGTCAAAAAAGTATAGATTGGGCTGCCTGTCTAAACTGTGTGTGTGTGTGTAAGGATAAATAATCTAGCTAATGCGCAAACTTGACTGCTAGACCTTTATCACTCAGCAGCCTTAGGTAAAGTTTGTGAATGACATTGCTGCACATCTGTTTTCAAGGCAATCTTTGTCCAGGTTGAATTTGAGTTAAAGAAGCAGTTGTGAGTTTGACTACAGACTTTTTCGGTCATCTAAAAAAAACACCTGGATAGAGCTGTAATGTGAAAGCTAAATATTACATATAGGCACACATTACTAGTACCATATAGCCTTATTCATGACGTTGCAAGTTAAAGTCATGTGGATATAATGATGGCGCCGGAGGAGATGGCTGACGCTTTTCGGGCGCCAAACCAACTGTGCGTGTTTTTGGGTATAATTTGTAACTTATTTTGTACATAATGTTTCTGCCACCTTCTCTTATGACCGAAAAGAGCTTCTGGAGATCAGGACAGCGATTACTCACTTCGTACTGGATGCAGTTTTTTTCTTTAACGAGTCGGACGTGAAGGATTTACTTCAGACACCTGACAAGGCCCAAATCTCCATTCGCATGAAGAGACATCGGGGACGTAGGTCGGGGTGCCTTGTAAGGATCCGACGGCAAGTGAGTAATCTACCTCTACCATCAGTCCTATTAGCCAACGTGCAATCATTGGATAACAAAATGGATGAGCTCTGATCAAGACTATCTTACCAATGGGACATTAAAAACTTATATCTTATGTTTCACCGAGTCGTGGCTGAACGACGACATGGATAACATACAGCTGGCTAGGTTTTCGGTCCATCGGCAATATCGAACAGCTGCCTCCGGTAAGACAAGGGGTGGCGATGTGTGCATCTGTAAATAATAGCTGGTGCACAAAATCTAATAGGTTTTGCTCTGAGGTAGAGTATATCATAATAAGCTGTAGACCACACTATTTCCCAAGAGAGTTTTAATCTATATTTTTCGTAGCTGTCTATTTAACACCACAAACCGATCATGGCACTAAGACGGCACTCAACGAGCTTTATAAGGGCATAAGCTAACAGAAAAATGCGCATCCAGATGCGGCGCTCCTAGTGGCCGGGGACTTTAATGCAGGGAAACTTAAATCCGTTTTACCTAATTTCTACCAGCATGCAACCAGAGGTTTTAAATTAACTCTAGACCACCTTCACTCCACAGACAGACATGTACTAAGCTCTCCCTTATCCTCCATTTGGCAAATATGGCCATAACTCTATCCTCCTGATTCTTGCTTACAAGCAAAAACTAAAGCAGGAAGTACCAATGACTCGCTCAATAAGGAAGTGGTCAGCTGACGCAGATGCTAAGCTACAGGACTGTTTTGCTAGCACAGACTGGAATATGTTGCGGGATTATTCCGATGGCATTGAGGAGTACACCACATCAGTCACTGGCTCCATCAATAAGTGCATCGATGACGTCGCCCCCACAGTGACTGTACTTACATACCCCAACCAGAAAGCCATGGATTACAGGCAACATCCGCACCGAGCTAAAGGGTAGAGCTGCCGCTTTCAAGGAGTAGGACTCCAACCCGGACACTTAAGAAATCCTGCTATGCCCTCCGACGAAACCATCAAACAGGCAAAGCATCAATACAGGACTAAGATTGAATCGTACTACACCATCTCTGACTCTCGTTAGTTTGCAAGCCTGCCACATCTATTATGGACTACAAAGAGAAGCACAGCCACGAGCTGCCCAGTGACACGAGCCTACCAGATGAGCTAAATAACTTCTATGCTCGCTTCGAGGCAAGCAACACATGAGCATGCATGCATGAGTGCATCAGCTGTTCCGGACGACTGTGATAACGCTCTGAAAGCTACACTGCCCTTTCCCCTGAAAATAAAGGAGAGCCGCACACTCTAGGAGCTCAGATGCAAAAAAAATGTTTTATATAATCTCAGAGACCAATTGGTACACTGATTTACCACCCCAAGATATTCCTGAACAACGTCTATTTGCGCCCCTACTGGATGGAAGTTAAGCGTAATGGCTGTGCTCAATGCAATGACACTTATAAAATGTAGATCCTTCAAACACCCACAAACAGGGAAATCGATCCCAATCAAAGGTGTTATTACGTGCTCCACTAAGGCAGTTATTTATCTGATAACTTGTCCTTGTGGTAAAAATAATGTGGGTAAAACAGTGCGAATTAAAAGTACTTGGTGCATCGTAGCACCATTAGGTGCAAAAACTTGACTTACCCAGTTGCGGCCCACTTTTTGGAAGCAAACCACTCGATTTCGTCTCTGCGTTATATTGGCATTGAACATGTCACCCTCCCTAGGAGAGTGGGTGACCTTGATAATTTATTGTTAAAACGAGAGGCTGCCTGAATCTTTAACTTAAAGACCCTTGCTCCCTTCGGTCTCAACGTAGACTTTGATCTGAAGCCATTCTTGTGATTATTGTGACTTTGCCATTGTAATTGTTTGTAAGCTTGTGTAGTCTAAAATGAATCTATGATAGTATGCTATCCATTTGTTTTTTGTATGCTGTTCTTTGTATGCCATTTTAATATTTGAGACTTAACCAATGATTAGGCCGCACTTGGCCATGATTACAGACACCTGTGTGTCTTTTGACACTATATAAATGAGTCATCCCGTAGTGTTTGTGATTATACCCTGATGAAGACAGCTTGGCTGTCGAAACGTTGGATATTACATTTTGCATCTGAGCTCCTAGAGTGTGCAGCTCTCCTTTATTTTCAAGTTTTCTACTCCGCTAGCCAGCACCTCGCCTAAATAGGTGTGCGTTTCTTTTTCTTCTAGATTACACTGCCCTTTCCCACCTGGACAAAAGGAACACCTACGTGAGAATGCTATTCATTGACTACAGCTCAGCATTCAACACTATAGTGCCCTCAAAGCTCATAAGTAAGCTAAGGACCCTGGGACTAAACACCTCTCCTCTGCAACTGGATCCTGGACTTCCTGACCGGCCGCCCACAGGTGGTAAGGGTAGGTAATAACACAGCCACCACGCTGATCCTCAACACGGGGGCCCCTCAGGGGCGCATGCTCAGTCACCTCCTGTACTCCCTGTTCACCCATGACTGCATGGCCAAGCACGACTCCAACACCATCATTAAGTTTGCCGACGACAACAGTGTTAGGCCTGATCACCAATGAGACAGCCAATAGGGAGGAGGTCAGAGACCTGGCAGTGTGGTGCCAGGATAACCTCTCCCTCAATGTGATCAAGACAAAGGAGATGATTGTGGACTACAGAAAAAGGAGGACCGAGCACGCCCCCATTCTCATCGACGGGGCTGGGGTAGAGCAGGTTGAGAACTTCAAGTTCCTTGGTGTCCACGTCACCAACAAACTATCATGGTCCAAACACACCAAGACAGTTGTGAAGAGGGCACAACACCTATTCCCCCTCAGGAGACTGAAAAAATTTGTCACGGGTCATCAGATTCTCAAAAAGTTCTACAGCTGCACCATCCTGACTAGTTGCATCACCGCCTGGTAAGGCAACTGCTCTGCATCTGACCATAATGCGCTACAGAGGGTAGTGTGTACGGCCCAGTACATCACGGGGGCCGAGCTTCCTGCCATCCAGGCTTCCTGCCATCCAGGACCAGGCGGTGTCAGAGGAAGGCCCAAAACATTGCCAAAGACTTCAGCCACACTAGTCATAGACTGTTCTCTCTGCTATCGCACGGAAAGTGGTACCAGAGCTCCAAGGCTAGGTCCAAAAGGCTTAACAGCTTCTACCCCCAAGTTATAAGACTCCTGAACAGCTAATCAAGTTGATTAGGCCATCTCACAGCCCTATCAGAAAGCGTATTGGGTATTTTTTAGATTAGACTGAATTCATCTTTGATTTGGGACTACTAGACAATGAATCTGCTGTGCCTTTCGCAATTGACAGTGAATACATTTTACTTTAGAATTGTTGTGTGCGTCTATAGAATTCAGCTGTCATCATTAGCAAACTACCACACTTATTTTTTAAATATAACTAGGCAAGTCAGTTAAGAATAAACTCTTATTTTCAATGACGGCCTACCCCGGCCAAATGTGGACGACGCTGGGACAATTGTGCGCCGCCCTATGGGACTCCCAATCAGGGCCGGATGTGATAAAGCATACTTATAAATCCCATTTCCATCCACATTTATTTCAAATGCCTCCACTACTCCAAAAGACCAAAATACAAGGAATTATTTTTAAAAAAGTTTAATTTTGTTGTAGGTAGGCCTATAAATAGGGTTATTAAAATATCTTTGTCATTTGTTCTCAGTCTGGTCAGTCAGTACCTGGTGTTTTTTTCCCATTTGCTCCTGTAGAGAAAAATATAATTAATTCAAAATGGTTAACAATTTTCATGATCATTGAACCATTTTAATATCTTCTATATAGGATCTGCTTGTCTTTTCAAAAAGGACATCAGAACTCCAGCATAAGGCTTCATCTTGGAATATTCATGAAGATCATTAAATGGTTCTACTTGCCTCTGGTTTTACCAGATCTGCCATAATACCCATTACAGTGTTCTTGGTAGCCATTCCTCTGGGTGTTCCGCTGTCCAAGGGAGTTTGATGGGTTAGTCTGTGCCTGTGTTCTGTCTGTGGACAAAACCAATAACACCATCAGGTATTCAGCATTGAAAACACCAACACAGTGGAAAATAGTTATATGTTGAACATACCCTGTGGTCCATTTTGCCATGGTCTCCGTTTCTTTTTATTATTGTTCGGGCCATATCCAGTTTCACCAAATTCATGACCAGGCCTGGCCTTGTTTGCTTTCCTGGAATCTGCAGGAGAAAGGTAAAATGTACATGTGTCATTTTCCAGCATCGTTTCAAATGTGCATTTGTGTAAGAATACATTGGTGTAAAGTACTTAAGTAAAAATACTACTTAAGTAGTACTTTAAAGTATGTTTACTTTACTATTTACATTTGACAACTTCATACTTTCCTAAAGAAAATAATGTATGTTTTACTCCATACATTTTCCCTGACATCTAAAAATGTGCGTTACATTTTGAATGCTTAGCAGGACAGGAAAAGGACCCAATTCACACACTTATCAAGAGAACATCCCTGATAATCCCTACTGCCTCGGATCTGGTGGACTCATTAAAACACATAAGCTTTATTTGTAAATTATGTCTGTGTGTTGTAGTGTGCCCCTGGCTATCGGTAAATTAACAAATGTAATTGTGCTGTCTGGTTTGCATAATAAGCCATTTGAAATTATTTATGCTTTTACTTTTGATACTTAAGCATATTTTTGCATCTCCATATACTTTTGATACTTAAGTATATTTAAAAACATATTTTAAGACTTTTACTCAAGTAGTATTTTACTGTGTGACTTTCAATTTTACTCATTTTCTAGTAAGGAATCTTTACTTTTACTCAAATATGACAATTGGGTACTTTCTCAACCACAGTGTACATCAAAATCTTACAGTAATTCAGACCAGTTTATGAAATTATTTTTAAAAGAAACAGGCTTTGCCCTCTTACCCATCTGTCGTTTCTGATTCTGTGGAATGCCACACTGCTGCTCCTGAGGCTTGAGGAGATCAGGGGCCACATTTCCCTCATTCAGTCTGCCTGTGGGGCTCTTCCTGAAACTCACTATGTTTAGCATCGGCTCATGACAGGAGCAGTTCCTCTCCTGTAGCTTTGAACACTTCAGACCACACACCTTGAACTGTCTGTTTGAGGAAGGAGCCGTTAACATCCTAATATCTGTGATCATCTGCTTGCAGCCCTGTCGACTGGGTACAACAGGCCCAGTCTGTTTGGCAGGCTCCTTCTCTTCAATCTCCATTTCCTGGTTGCAGGGACCTGGACAACTGTAACCGGGCTCTTGGTCTCCTGCCATACATTTGGAAGCATATGTTTCAGGGTCATCTGGAGAGCAGGGAGGGCTCTGAGCCCTGTGCTCTGTAACTTCCAGAGGCTTCAGATTTGGGCTACATTGAGCCTTGGGTTTCAGTGACCCTTGAGTGCTATTCAATGATCCTTCAAGACTTGGGATCATTGTACTTTTGCTTGAGAGCATAATAGGCAAACCATCCACACTGGATTTTTCCACAGGCTCCACTGACCAAACAAACTCATTAGCATTTCTCTGTATTTGCCTATAATGGAATGACTCCTGGCATGGAGTAGCATTCTCTTCAGACATTTTCTCAGCCTCTTTCACATTTTCTAATGTCAGCGAAAACCGCCGACTTCTCCTCCTCTCTGTTATATCAATGACCTGACTGGCTCTGAGGCCTTGATTGACCTTAGCAGGATCAGATTCTCTCTCAGTCACCACCTCAGGATTCATAAGGACGTTCTCTATCAGCAATTCCTTGGAGGGGACATATGGGGCCAACGACTGCACTGACCATACTGACTCATTCAACTTTTTCGGTACCTGCCTATAATGAAAGGACATCTGGCTTTGATCAGCTGAAACTTTCTCAGACGACTCCTGTGCCACATCTTCTGGCGCCATCAGTCCATTTTGTATCAGCCACTCTGTAGAAGGGACGTATGGTGCCATTGACTCCACTGACCACACAGACTCATTCACCTTTGACTCCGTCATCAAGTCATGAAAGATAAAAGGTAGCTTCAGTATTTTGTAGTGGCAATTGTCTAAGTTCGGAACACCTTCACAGCTTCCTGTCATGACCACGTTGGAGCCCTCTGTGGTATTCTCATGTGTAATTTCTTGGGTAAGAGTCTGACCACATTTGGGTGCCCTCTCCATTTTGGAAGATGGCGAACCTCCACCAATCAACACATCTGGGAAGGAGGACGACGCACACCTCTCAGCCATGATAACCTCATCCTCCTGGTCAGAGGAGCTACACATGGGGACCATGCCATCAGCAGAGCTAACTGACCACACATCATGATGCACTAGGTGGCCTCCACCATGGACAGGCTTCCCCAGTGCCTCTATAGAGGTCCTGCGTGAGTGGATGGTCTTGGTTCCTGCAGGCGGGTCTGTGCCAGTACCCTGGCCCCTCACTATCCCCTGGAATCCAGTTTCGAAGGCAATGGGGGAATTTGGTTCTGCTTCCGGGCGGCTCTGTTTCTCTGCATTGGAGCTTGGCGAGGATGGGTTGGTGGAGTTGGTAGAGTTGGTGCCCCTTCCAGAATCTGACCCAGCCAGAGGGGCAGCCGAGGGAGCAGAGTCTTTCTCCGCTTCAGGTGGTGGTTCAGTCTGTACTTCGGAGTTGACCGTCTCTCTGGGTGTGGTGTTCTGGTAAAACGTTCTCAACCTATTGTTGTGGTTCTGGTAGACCATGGCAGCAGGAGGAAACTGGTATTGTCTGTACTCAGCAGGGTGCAGCTGGGCATGGGGAAGAAAATAACCTGGAGCCTCCATGTATGGGTGGGGAGGGAATGGTGGCATAACCATACCCGGCATACCGTAACCTAAAGACAGAATTAGAAGGGATGAGCATCATTGAATTGAATCAATTATTAAATAAAAAGACAGCTGAAAAACATGGGGTTCCTCAAATATTGGAGGTGTACATTTTGAGTTTGTACAATGTAGTAGATTA
Organism: Salvelinus namaycush; assembly: GCF_016432855.1. Taxonomy (NCBI): domain Eukaryota; kingdom Metazoa; phylum Chordata; class Actinopteri; order Salmoniformes; family Salmonidae; genus Salvelinus; species Salvelinus namaycush. The sequence continues at coordinate 18,836,603 of NC_052317.1, read as the reverse complement.
ATCAGAACAAACATTTGGTTTAATTATCATTAATATTACTTTATACACCCAGACTGAACATTTCATAGCTTTTATACTACAGAGTATGAAAAAGGATTCAAGCGTACCCATCCCTGGAAAGCCAGAGTATGGGTTGTAGGGCATGGGCCACTGGTAGTTGTAGACGGGAGGAGGAGGAGGGGGCTGCACAGGCTGCACGTAGAAGTAGGGTCGAGGCTGGTGCACATGATGGGGTGGATGTTCGGTCAGATGAGGCCCTACTCCTTGGGGTCCATGCACCGAGTGCCGTGTACCAGGGTTAGGCTGACGAACTGACTGGCGTGGCCCAAGGTGCCTTGCTACCGCATGTCGATCAAACGGGGTTGCTGCCATAACTCAACTAGTCAAAGAAAGAGATTGTAACTATAAGGAAATACATTGAATCAATGAAAAGTCTGACATTGTAATTAAATAATAACCTGAATTCAATCAATGTCATTGAATAATAAGTGCATCTTACAAATGGTGACACTACAACAATTAACTCCAATTTCCCTGAATAAGAAAATAACTCCAAAACAGAGCACACAAATGTTTGAAATGACCTGATCACCACCAAAACAATAGATCAACTTGCGTTGCCTAACAACACGCTGATTAAAAGTGGAAAATAGACACACCTGGCATTAAGTAGATGATTATGAGAGGTGTGGTTTCAGTTTCAAAAACAGTTCCTTATTTGGATTGGTTTACCGCCGGTTGCAAAGCTACCAGTAATTTACCAAAGTTACTGGGATCTTTGGTAATTTAGGTAATTAACAGGTAATCTATAGCAATCTATTGTAACTTTGGTCATTTACACTTTAATAACTTTTTACAAAATGTATTCATATAGTATACTTTTTTAAATATTGGTGTCCATATTGTCCTTGAGTTTCTAGTGGTTAGACCAGGGGTATTCAACTCTTATCCTACGAGGTCCGGAGGCTGCTGGTTTTCTGTTCTACCGGATCATTAATTGCACCCCCTGGTGTCCCAGGTCTAAATCAGTCCCTGATTAGAGGGGCGCACTGACAAAATGCAGTGGAACTGGCTTCGAGGTCTAGAGTTGAGTTTGAGGGGGATTAGACCATATGGTTCAAGAGAAAATAGCTGAATTAATGAAACAGGCATATAATCAACAATGGCATTATTTTCAATTAACTTTGCAACTATTGACTTTTTTCGACAACTCTCACCAGTTTGGTGGCAAAACATTTACAACAAACACATATTGACATAGTAAATTAAAAAATTAAAAAATGTGTAAAAAAAAATTCGAGGATATTATATATTTTTTTTAACCTTTATTTAATTAGGCAAGTCCTGCAGGGACGGGCGCTGGGATTAAAAATTAAAAATAAATATAGGACAAAACACATCACGACAAGAGAGACAACACTACATAAAGAGAGACCTAAGACAACAACACAGCATGGTAGCAACACACATGACAACATGGTAGCAGCACAAAACATGGTACAAACATTATTGGGCACAGATAACAGCACAAAGGGCAGCTGGGGTGAAAGAGGAGCGATTACAATAGAGGAAACCAAGTCTAGATTTAACTTTAGCCTGCAGCTTTAATATGTGCTGAGAGAAGGACCGTCTAGCCATACTCCCAAGTACTTGTATGAGGTGACTACCTCAAGCTCTAAACCCTCAGAGGTAGTAATCACACCTGTGGGGAAAGGGGCATTCTTCTTACCAAACCACATTACCTTTGTTTTGGAGGTGTTCAGAACAAGGTTGAGGACAGAGAAAGCTTGTTGGACACTAAGAAAGCTATGTTGTAGAGCGTTTAACACAAAATCTGATGATAGGGGTAGCAACCATAAAGAAGAAAGGGTAAAAACCATCTGACCCAGATGATTTTTTGGGGTCACGTTTCAGGAGCTCCTTTAGCACCTCAGACTCAGTGACCGCCTGCAGGGATAAACTTTGTAGCGGGGCAGGGGAAAAAGAGGGAGAAGCGTCGGGGCTAGTTGCATTAGAAGGGGTGGGAGATTAGGAAATGTTGGACGGGCAAGGAGGCATGACTGACCCCTCCTGTCTCAGCCTCCAGTATTTATGCTGCAGTAGTTTATGTGTCGGGGGGCTAGGGTCAGTCTGTTATATCTGGAGTATTTCTCCTGTCTTATCCGGTGTCCTGTGTGAATTTAAGTATGCTCTCTCTGTCTTTCTTTCTCTCTCTTTGAGGACCTGAGCCCTAGGACCATGCCTCAGGACTACCTGGCATGATGACTTCTTGCTGTCCCCAGTCCACCTGGCCATGCTGCTGCTCCAGTTTCAACTGTTCTGCCTGCGCCTATGGAACCCTGACCTGTTCACCGGACGTGCTACCTGTCCCAGACCTGCTGTTTTCAACTCTCTAGAGACAGCAGGAGCGGTAGAGATACTCTTAATGATCGGCTATGAAAAGCCAACTGACATTTACTCCTGAGGTGCTGACCTGTAGCACCCTCGACAACTACTGTGATTATTATTATTTGACCATGCTGGTCATTTATGAACATTTGAACATCTCCACCTGGCACAGCCAGAAGAGGACTGGCCACCCCTCATAGCCTGGTTACTCTCTAGGTTTCTTCCTAGGTTTTGACCTTTCTTGTAAAGCAAATGAAAGTCCAGTTAATTTGCTTTACAAAACACACTTCACAAAAATATAACCGGAAATCAGTTAATTGAAATAAAAACATTAGGCCCTAATTTATTGATTTCACATGACTTGGAATACAGATATGCATTTGTTAGTTACAGAAACATTTTTTTTTAAAGGTAGGGGCATGGATAAGAAAACCAGTCAGTATCTGGTGTGTCCATCATTTGCCTCATGCACAGCGACATCTCCTTCGCATAGAGTTGATCAGGCTGTTGATTGTAGCCTGTGGAATGTTGTCCCACTCCTCTTCAATGGCTGTGCAAAGTTGCTGGACATTGGAGGGAACTGGAACACGCTATAGTACACATCGATGCAGAGCATCCCAAACATGCTCAACGGGTGACGTCTGTTGAGTATGCAGGCCATAGAAGAACTGGGACATTTTCAGCTTCCAGAAATTGTGTATAGATCCTTGTGACATGGGGCCGTGAATTATCATGCTGAAACATGAAGTGATGACGGCGGATGCATGGCACGACAATGGGCCTCAGGATCTTGTCACAGTATCTCTGTGCTTTCAAATTGCCATCAGTATAATGCAATTGTGTTCGTCGTCCGTAGCTTATGCCTGCCCATACCATAATCCCACCACCACCATGGGGCACTCTGTTCACAACGTTGACATCAGCAAACCGCTCACCCCACGACACCATACAGACTGTCTGCCATCTGCCCGGTACAGTTGAAACCAGGATTCATCGAATATGAGCATTTACCCAATGAAGTAGGTCACGATACCAAACTCAAGTCAGGTCAAGACCCTGGTGAAGATGACGAGCACGCAGTTGAGCTTCCCTGACAGTTTGTGCTGAAATCCTTTGGTTGTTAAAACCCACAGTTTAATCAGGCTCAGACGATCCTGCAGGTGAAGCCGGATCTGGAGGTCCTGAGCTGGCATGGTTACACATGAGCTGCCAAAGTGAGGCCGATTGGACGTACTGCCAAAATCTCTAAAACCACATTGGAGACTTAAGATAAATTAACATTCAATTTTCTGGCAACAGCTCTGAAGGACATTCCTGCAGTCAGCATGCCAATTGCATGCGCTCTCAACTTGAGACACCTGTGGCATTGTTTTATGACAAAAACTGAATATTTTATTGGCCTTTTGTCCCCAGCACAAGATGCACCTATGTTATGATCATGCCATTTAATCAGGTTCTTTATATGCCACGTGGATGGATTATCTTGGCAAAGGAAAAATGCTTACTAACAAGGATGTGAACGTGCACAAAATAAGCTTTTTGTGCTAATGATGAATGTCTGGGATCTTTTATTTCAGCTCATGAAACCAACGCTACGTTGCGTTTATATTTTTGTCCAGTATAGTGTGGTCTGCAGTCCCCATTACCCAATGATCAAGTTGAAACTTCATGTGTGAAGTTAATGGTCGTCAGCAAACATGTCACCTATTACAGTCAGAATAAAGAACTGTGGTGATCACAAGGCTGTGCTGGCTCCCAGATTACCTTGAACAAGTCAGACATGCCATTGATTAAGGCTGTTATAGTACAGATGTGAAGTGGTCTGCTCTTCCACGAAGTCCATAATGTAAGGATAGCTATCAATTACATTTTGGGTCTTTCAATTACTGATCCATCTTGTAGAGCACTATCCACACCTTTCATGAAACTGAGGCATCAAACTATTCTTCATGATGAATGTAGCACTAGTCTCTTAAAAAAGTCATTTTTTAAAGTGCAATGCAAGGATTTTAATGACACAACAACACTGTGCAGACAAGTAGATATCAGTTTGTCAACATTACACTGCAATGCTTAAAATATCTGCACAATAATAAAAACAAGACACATTTAGACTGGCTCTTAGCTACAAACTAGCCCAACAATTATTTCTTTGCATCTCCTCTCCAAGCCACTGCATTTCCACTGCTTGATACATCTTATTACCTGGGCTTCATCCTCAGTGAACGACACAGACACTGAAAAAGAGTTTAAAAGCTGCAGAGTAGACTGGACCTACACCTCCCAGGTCCATTCTGGTCTGCAGGTCAACATGGGGGTTAGTGTCACAGTACGGTCTGTGAGGCTGCAGCCCAGGCTGTGATAAGGATGAACACAGCGTCCAACATGGGGGTTAGCGTCACAGTACGGTCTGTGAGGCTGCAGCCCAGGCTGTGATAAGGATGAACACAGTGTCAACATGGCTACCATCATCAAGCAGTGGAAATGCAGGCATCTACTGTGTAGCTAGTTGTTGAACTGCCGCCTGAGATTCTTTTTTAACCACGTATACAAACATAACGAGTGTCTATTAATTTATTACAATGTGTTTTGTGTGTATTTCATAGTGCAAGTGAATTTATATATATTAGGTAATACATTTAGAATAAATATATTAGGAGCGGTGCAATTCTTAAATAGGCTAATATCTTGTGCCCCTTCTCTTTGTGGTCCCTGAAAAAATAAGAAAATAAGTTAGTTATCATTTCAAAACGTGACAAAAGTAGTAGTATCTCTATACTGCAACACAACCCTTACCTCTGCCCCTCTGGCAGCGAGAGAACTCTGATTCTTCATGATCGTCATAGTCAGTCCTTCGGGGCCTCTGCTGAACAAATGGCCTTCTGCGTGGGGGTCTCACTGAAGGACACAGAGGGAGGGAAGCATGAGCTGGGACACCAATAACGGCCAGGTCAAACAGTGAATGACTAGTGAAAAGTAGAGAACTGATCAAGGCAATGGGTAACTCGGCAGTTTGAACAGGAAACTCACTTTGTTCTTGTGACCCATTGTACGGTCTCCAAGACTTTGGCTTATATTTGGCACCAGAACTCCCCCAGCTATCGTGGTCTGATGCCACAGTGCCTTCTCTCCAAGGTTTCTCTGGGAAACATGACAAATTCACAACATCACATTTGTAATGAATGACACGAGGATTAAAAGTAAAAACACTATTTAGAAGGGGACATCAGACTACGTCAAGAGATGGAAAGAATCTTACCATTATAAGGCCTGCATGGGGCATTTCTTTGTCCTCCTTTCCCTTTATACTTGTCAGCTTTGACAGTAGCTTTGTGGTCCTCACAGCAGTCAAAACTCCAGAGGTAACCGTGCGCCTGCTCTTCATGACACATGACTTCATGGTGGTCCTCACAGCAGCCCCTCTTTGGTTTACTGTTAGGAAACTGGCAAGCAGAGGGCTGAGGCACTCTGTTAGGGTGATGTGGTTTCTTCACAGGCACCTGACAGGCGCGCAACAGCTCCCCTCGCTCATTGTAGTCATCTTCCTCTAGCACATCTTCATCTGTTTCCTCCCGCTCAACATAACGGCATGGCCCTTGTGAGTCGCCTGGCCTCGACTCTTCCGCCAGGCTCAGGCCACAGCTGAGACAGGTCTTAGAACATTCTGCAAACCCTTCTACTGGGTTGGATTGAGTTGGTACGTTTTCCTTACCAGATAGGTCAGGTGTTTCGCAGGTTGCCTCGGCTAGCTTGCCGCCTCCCACATACACATGACCACCAGAGATAAGGTCCACATCTTCGATATCAGTGGAGAAGAGCTCGTCTCTGGAGGAGAGCTCGTCTATGGATGGGCTGAGGACACTCTGGCGCTCCTGGGCCACTTGCGGGTAGTAGCTACAGTAGTAGGCACTCCCAAGCGGGGACAGATGGCTTTGCGGTGGAGGCACCAGACTGGACGCAGCGGAGTCAACATACCACAGTGGATCGTCCAGCAGCATGCCTGTAACCTGATCACAGGGCAGCCTGAGGATTCTGTAAGGCAAGTCAGAGGACTCTGCCTTGGAGGCTAGATTATCTACAGGGTCCTTCAGCGCAGAGGCAGATGGAATCAGAACCTTGTCACAATCTTGTTCTGGAGCCAGACAGTCAAGTGAGTGGTGGTCATGTGAAGCCCCATTCAGTTCAAGGCTCTGTGTCAAGGCCCCAGAGTCACGTTTTACATCCTCTGGAGGATTAGGCTGTTCTCTGGACTGCCACTCTATCCCAGGTTCTTCAGTGTTCAGGTGGAGCTTCTCAGAGTGGCATTGCTGCCTAGACTCCTCCAGACTCTCCTCATGGACAGAAGAGCTGTCAATGGGCAGCACCCCAGAGCCCAGGGACCAGCAATCCTGCTTGGCCATCTCCAGGCAGCTCTGGCTGGATTCTGCATCATAGACCAGTGCTGTAATAGTGGAGTCACTGAATACGCTGCTGGGCAGAGAGGAGTCCCTCTGCCTCCTCTTACCCTGCTGGGGTTGTCTCTGTGGCAGAGGTCTCAACTCCAGCTCCCTACGCGTCCCACTGAATTCTTCTTCCACATTTCCAGAGGAAGAGATGGTTGTCTCAGAGGTTAGGGACCCTAGGTCAGATTTAGGGTTTAGCTCACTTTCTTCAGGTGGCTTCTCATTGGTTCTGAGCCTGTCCAGACTGTCGATCAGGTTGTGGACAGTGTCGCTCGGATCGGTTTGAACCTCTGAACATGCGGTCTCTCGCAATACACAGGCCTGTTGCTGGTAGTGGTGGCGGTACTGTACGTCGTAGGTCGCAGAGGAGATGTGGGGGTTAAACACCCTACTGTAATCAACAGGCTGCATCGGAGCCTGGGGAACCACATAGCCAGGATACTGCATACCAGTATATGGATATGGAGCCATATATGGACGCACATAAGGAATAACTGGAAATAAAGACATTTTAAATTAAGATGTAAATTAATTTGTTTAAGATGCTAGAAAAATGTGTGCTATTGTACCTGATGGGGGAAGACCATACTGGCCATATGGGTTCATATTCCATTGGTACATATTATAATAAGGTTGAGTTGGTGGTTGAACATAGAAAAATGGTCTTGTGTGATTAGTTGGATGGTGTGGTTGCCCAACTCCCATTGAGTGTGAAGGATTATTCATATCTGAACGAAAGGAGAAATTAATTAGATGATTTGACACTTTCCACAACAAATATTCAATTGAGTAATGTCACAATTGATCAAACCCAGTACACTAATAAATAATCACCTTCCATTGCTTGGTCAGGGCTGAAAGACAGCACAGGATATTATACACCGCAATTCTAGTGCAAAGAGGAAACAAAAAGTTAACGTAAGCCTACACACATCATTAGATGGGCATCCTAAATCGGTGTAGAAACTGGTAGTGTTGCAGAGGCTCTGCCTTCCATTCAAATAAGGCGACAATCTGACTGCATCCACGAACAAGAAATATGTATTATGCCATTACATCAGAGTAATACACATGAAAATGACCGGGGGGGGGAAAAAGTACAAGGACTTACATGTGACAGTGACGGTCCAAAAATAAATAAACCGTAGGCGTGCACGAAACGAGAGCAACACAAAACTCTGCCTTTCTTCACCCTCCCCACCATATTTATAACCTACTGCGCCTGGGCATTGCAACACCCGCGCCCCACACCAATTAGCGTGTAATCAACTGGATATTTTTCAGGTGAGTGACAGGCAAATTAGGCAATTAGTCATTTTCACCACAAGGTGACACCAAAACTTCACAAACAATGTACTGCACTGCTGCTTTGCGACGTTTCCTCAGTCCAAGCCATATTGGCTCCGGGATCTCTGTTTGAAAATTAGGTTTTGACACACAATGGCGATGCACGGGGGTTAGTTTCTTTGCGCAAAGCAGAATACGGCATTTTTCTCACGCAGTTGTTTACATTCGTAGCTAGTACTGCAGATATATTTTACTACGACCCTGTTACTACTTGTTTTAGAATAACATTTTATATAAAAAATATATATAAATACATGTTTTTAGCGCACAAGTCTGTATTGAGGTGCGTGACATGGTGTTTTGAAAGCACCCGCTTTTGAATGAAATGCCATCTCATCGTGATTCAATGGCTGTCACTGCAGACAGTTGAGCGAAAACACTGGGTAAGCAGATTGCTTATATGACAGTATTTTCACATAGGTAGAGATATAATTTCCACTTCAACTTTAGTTAGCTAGTAATTGTGTTGTTGCAAATATAGAGTACTGCAAATGCAGTAAAAGTCTGGTGGCTGTGTGTGTTCCTTGATATGACAGCCTTGTGACTTAACGGCCACACACTGTCGGGGCTTACAGGTAACGTCTTATGAATGAATGAATGAATGAATGAATGGATGTCAGTAAGGCAAGCATCTTGCTCATCAACCCTGCCTGTGGTGTGGCAGTGCCCTCAATGATTTGCTATCTGATCTGTGTGATGATGATGACTGATGTCTCTTTTCCAGGATGGCTAGTACCCTTTCAGACCAGCTAGAGGAGGTACGATGCCATGCGGAAGCTTGTCTGTATTCCACTGGCTCAGTGCTGGAGGTCCGTGCAGGAATATCAGCCATGGCCAACATACCCTTACCACCATCGGTCAAATACCGCTACATTGCTGCGGAGACTATGATAATTGAAAACGGCGTCAATAACAACAGGAAAGAAGTGAGTTAGTTTGAGTGTACTTGAAACATTAAACAATGTCCATATCACAATGACATAATTACCTTCACTTAGCCTACATCTTGGAATAGTGAACTCCTCTCTCTCTCTCTTTATACATTGTACTCATATTTTTGTTCACTGTCTATTCTTTTCTCAACCTTTTTCTGTATCAAACTTTTTTCGTCTTTGTCCTCTCTCCTGCCAGACCATAGGTTCCCTGCAGAGATTGTCCACAGCACTGAACATTCTGGAGAAGTATGGCTGTAACCTCACCAGCTCCAGTAGGCCCAAGTACTGGCGTGCTGTCAAGCACAACAACCCCGTCTTCAGAGCAACAGTAGATGCCATTCAGGTGAGGATGTCTTCAATACAGGCAGGTGAGATTCTGGATGATGATATGTAGTCTACTGTCTTGTCACTATTGTCTTATTGGCATTATGTTGATATAGGCTTAGTTCAATATGAGTCTATAGCCTACTACCTTGCTAATGAAGTTAATTGTGCACACACCACAACACTAACGTTATGCCAACAGTATTGCATAAAACCCTCTATATCCTTTCCTCTCCTCTGTTCTACCCCAGGGAGGAAGGGCAGTGCTTTGTCTCTATGGTTACTCCAATCAGCAGCCAGACGGCCTGAGTTTCCCTGATGAGGTCATGGAGCCTAACATTGAGAAGGTCGCAGCGGTCACCTTGGAGGTCATGAGTCTACGCATGGAACTGGACATGCTCATCAAGGTCTGGACCAATGGCAGTTATTCTGAAATATTTCAAAGAGGTTTCTAAAGTCAGTTGTACCACTGAGTCGTTGTTGATGTTTTCACAGGAGGCTCACCCCCACCCAGAGTTCTTTGAGAGAATTATCCCATCACTGAACCAACAGGTATTTTTCCTATCTCCCATAACCTATCCTCTTCCTCTCTGCCTTCTACATGTTTTTTTTTTGTTCACCCTATTTGCCTTTCTCTACTTCAGGCAGTTTTTATATTTGTGTGGTTTTGTGCCTGGTAGTTTCCACCACCATCAGATGACTGAATTCTCCTTTATGATTCCAGGATGACTTCGGACCCATTTCTGATGCGGTAGCTATTCCCTCCAGCCTCAGAGAGAGCCAGCCCCTGTACATGTCTCTGGCTTCCCTGGCTCAGTCTCCCACTAGTGCCTTTCTTCCAGTACGGACTGCTAACGCCTCAACATCCACCTCTATCTCTACCAGACACACAGGTTGGAAGTGTGTGTGTGTGTATTTTTTACATCTGAAACTTGCATTCAACTTTCCTTGTTTCTCTTCCCCTTTGCAGACAACTGCACTATCTGTGCTATATTCCCAGTGGCTGCCCACTGTAACTCTTGTGTCCAATGGCTCTGTACTGAATGTGATAGACTGTACCACTCCTCTGTAGAGCGAGCCAATCACCACAGGACTGTCGTGGCATCCTCTAAAATGCGAAAGAACCACAGGTAAGACATGACAAGTAAGACAAAATAAAAACTGACAGGAAAGGGTGAGAATCGCTACATTTTCAAAGGTGGTGATTATTGCTGAAATGCAACTCCCTGTGTGTTGGGCACTAGATTCACTTCCTCCCTCTCTTTCCCAGCAGCTCCCTCCTGTCATGGCACTGTACCCACTGTACCAGGGTCAACTCCAACCAGGACGTACTGTGTGAGACATGTGAGAGACCACGCCTGGCCTCCTCTGGCTCTGCTAAGGATGAGTTCCCACAGCCCTTCACCATCACTGGTCAGTATACACACACACACACACACACACACACGCGCACACACACACACACACACACACACACACACACGCGCACACACACACACACACACACACACACACACACACACACACACCCAACCAACCAACAATGTTTGTGTTTTAATAGTGGTGGTTTGCCTTTTTTGCACTCCAGTCAGTCTCACTCCTCTGTATTTCCATGTATAGTTGTTTATTGTCTGAAAATGGGAAGACACTCTTGGTGTATATGAGCTGTTGAGTTAATATTCACCTCTTCCATAGTCCTGTGTTGAGTGTGTTTTCACTGTGTATGTCACCAGAGTGGCAGTGTAAAAGCTGTACGGTGGTGAACGCGGGCAGTAGTATCCTGTGTGAGGTGTGTGAGCGCCCCCGCCTGGCCACCAAGCCTCCGGCAACCCCCACACGCCCCCCTCCTACACCCAACCGGCCTGCTGCTCCGGTACTGGGTATGCCAGGAGACCCAGACAGCCAGGTAAACTACTGTTAAAGTCAATGCAGAAGCAGCACATTTTGAGTTGAAATGAAAGTTTCAGATTGTGCCTTTATCACCATGTATTACAGTTGATATTGTTCCTCTATTCCTGTGAGTGTCTAAGCTCACTCAAATTGTCTCTTCTTCTCCCATCCTTCTGCAGTGGATGTGTCAGTTCTGTACTTACATCAATTACACTCCAGCATCAGTGTGTGAGATGTGTGACCTCCCCCGCCCCGAGCCCGCCAAAATGCGAGTCAAACTCCACCCTCCATCCCAGGTCAAAAGGGTCCCCGTGCTGTCCGTCAAACCCAAAGACCCACCCATGGAGGACCCTGATTTGAGGAGACAGAAACTGATGAGAGAGGAGGGGCTAAAGCTGATCCAGCTCATTAGAGTGAGTGAAGGCTTTCTGTTTTATCTATAATATGGTGTATAATCACATTACCCCACTACTTGTAATATTACAAGCTATTAGCTAATTTAAGATTTTGGTTCAGAAAAGTTTTTATTGTACCATTGCTGGCCAATTTGGTTGCAGTACTATTAAAACTACAGACTACAGATTTCAGAAAACAAACGATGTGTAAAAAAATAACCTTAGCATCCTCTAGGTGTGTAATATACAGTGTGGTGAGTAGCAGCAGCTGAGGCCTAGTGAATATGTATGACAGATTGGTTTCTTTATTTCCCTCTCTCTTCCTGTCTCTGTTAACTCTTTCTCCATCTTCTCATCTGTCTGCCTGTCTGTCTGTCTGTCAGGATGGAGAGAAGAAAGGAGTGAGTCCAGAGGAAGTGTACACAGGCATGCGTGTCTCCGGGGACGGAAACATCCTTCCCTGTGATTGGCTCAAAGCAGAGCTACCTCACTTGCTCGACCAGATCTGTGCCACGGCCTCTTCGTCTCGAGCAGCAGACCTGAAGGCCGGACAGAACCAGAACGGTACTGGTACTGCAGAGGATACAGGTGTGGAGGAGGAGCAGACCAGAGGGAGAGGAGTGACCCTGTCCAGGGCTGAGGCCAAGCTGGCCTGGCTGTCTGCAGGGGGAGACACTGAGAGAGCAACGAAACAGGCTCTCAGAGACAGACACTCTAAGGTGAGAGACAGGTCAGAAAGTCTATTGCCCATTAAGAACTGGTCTAAGGTCAGTTGTACCGTCACTTTTTTCACTTTGCTGACAGCTATGTGCTGGTTTCCCAGGCCTAGATTAAGTCTAGTCTTGGACTAAAACTGACATTCAATGAAGATTCTCTACTAACTATTTTGAGTCCTGAATTAGGCTTAATCTTGGTGTGGGAAATTGGCCCCATATGTAGGAGATTAGCCTTCGAACACTCAAGGAAGGGTTTGGTCTCTCATGTACCTTTGCAGGTAAAGGAGCTGTGTTCTCTGGGGTTCACTGACGAGGTGCGGTGTCAGGAGGTTCTGAGGCAGAGCGAGGGAGAGGTGCGGGGGGCTCTGTCTCTGCTGCAGCGACCCCTCATGGAGCCCTTCCACCAGCGCATGTGGAGCGACCAACCTGAGCCACCCATCGACATCAACCACCCCGACAAACAGGTGGGTCACTGGGGCTCTCTGAACTCCACTATATTTTTCTGGCCATACATTTAGCTGAACACAGAATAGCTATATTGATGATAATCTGTTTATACCTACCACCATTAGAAAGGCCCACAGGTCATACATGTTCTTCAGTCATCTTGACAATTGCTTGATGTCTCACAGTGATAAGAGTTATTTTGAGTGTGGCATATCTCTCCTTTCATCATTCCTCTGTATCTGCTTGTCCCCTTCACTGGTCTGATCTCTCTCTCCTCTCACTCTTCCCCCTCCACTCCCCCCCTCTTCCCCCTGGGGCCAGCGTGTATGCCGGAGGCTGCTGGCGGTGTATGACCTGCCCAGCTGGGGCCGCTGTGAGCTGGCCCTGTCCCTGCTGCAGGAGCGCACCGCCCCCTACACCCTAGACGACGTGGTACAGGCCGTACGCGAGTCACATGACCGAGACTTCATCCGCCGGGTGCTGGCCAAAGAGTGCCCCATCTGCCTGTCAGACTTTCCCCACAGCAAGGTACTCTCTCAAGTGTGTGTGTGCGTCTGTGTGCACAAGCTTGTCTTTACTCAAAATGTAGCAGAAGCTTTTCTCTTTTCTTTTTTTGTTGTTGTTGCAGTATCCCACCCCCCCAACTCTCCTAATCCTTTCTTTCTTCCTCTCCTCTCTTCTTCCCTGTTTCAGATGCAGTCTCTGACCTCCTGTCAGTGCTCGGTGTGCTGTGGCTGTTTCCAGCAGCACTTCACTATCGCAGTGAGAGACAAGCACATCAGAGACATGGTGTGTCCCGTCTGCTGGGAACCTGACATCAACGACCCCGAACACCTCAACAGCTACTTCTCCACCCTGGACATCCAGGTAGTATATCACACAGAGAACAACGTCACACAACATCTCCCTCAGATTTTCTCTTTGAAGAGAGAAGAAACAGTGAGAAAAAACACAATTCCAGGATTTCAGAGGCTTCTCTCCCTTCAAAATGCAGTTGTTGGTGGTGTCAGTGTTATCTCACGAGACCATACATTTGTTTTCTGGGTGTGTGTATGATGGTAACACCTGTAATCATATTTTCCTGTGCGTGTGTGTGTGCAGCTGCGGGAGTGTCTGGAGCCGGAAGTGTATGATCTGTTTCATAAGAAGCTGACTGAACAAGCCCTCATCAAGGACCCCAAGTTCCTCTGGTGTAGTCATGTGAGTTCTAATCACATAATAGCCTTGAGCGGGTTTTTAAGGTTTATTTCCTATGTGTACAAAGGCAAAGGAAAAATGTTAGAATGTTTGTTTCCAGACATAATTTGATAATCCCCATTGAGGCGGCCATAAAATCACAGTAATCACACTTCACTAGCTAAGAAATGGCAGTATACAGTGCATTCGGAAAGGATTCAGACCCCTTTCCACATTTTGTTATGTTACAGCCTTATTCTAAAATGTATCAAATCGTTTTTCCCCTCATCAATCTACACACAGCACCCCACAGTGACAAAGAAAAAACAGTTTTTAAAAAGGTTTGCAAATTTATAAAATTAAAAAAACTGAAATATCACATTTACATAAGTATTCAGACCCTTTACTCAGTACTTTGTTGAAGCACCTTTGGCAACGATTACAGCCTCAAGTCCTCTGGGTATGATGCTACAAGCTTGGCACACCTGTATTTGGGGAGTTTCTCCCATTCTTCTCTGTAGATCCTCTCAAGCTCTGTCAGGTTGGGTGGGGAGCGTTGCTGCACAGCTATTTTCAGGTCTCTTCAGAGATGTTCAATCAGGTTCAGGTCTGGGCTCTGGTTGGGCCACTCAAGGACATTCAGAGACTTGTCCCGAAGCCACTCCTACATTGTATTGGCTGTGTTCTTAGGGTCGTTGTCCTGTTAGAAGGTGAACCTTTGCCCCAGTCTGAGGTCCTGAGCAGGTTTTCTTCAAGGATCTCTTGGGGACCTTCAATGCTGCAGGCATTTTTTGGTACCCTTCCCCAGATCTGTGCCTCGACACAATCCTGTCTCGGAGCTCTACGGACAATTCCTTCAACCTCTGCTTGGTTTTTGCTCTGACATGCACTGTCAACTGTGGGACCTTTATATAGACATGTATGTGCAATGTGCATTTGCAGGTATGTGCAAATGTCCAATCAATTGAAGTTACCACAGGTGGACTGCAGTCAAGTTGTAGAAACATCTCAATGATGATCAATGGGAACAGGATGCACCTGAGCTCAATTTCGAGTCTGATAGCAAAGGTATTTCTGTTTTTTTATTTCATTAACTATTCCTGTCTTCCCCTTCCTACTGTCAGTGTTCCTATGGGTTCATCTATGATGGAGACCAACTGAAGGTCACCTGTTTCCAGTGCAGGAACAGCTTCTGCGCACAATGCAAGAAACCTGTAAGTGACAAACATCCACTCTATTTATGTGTGAGAGAGGGTGATAGAAGGGGATTTTTCTTTGGAGTGAAGCTGGAGCCTAATCTGTATATCATCCTCTCTTGTCTCTGTCACCGTGCATTCTCTAGTGGGAGTCTCAGCACGGTGGTCTGTCGTGTGAACGGTACCAGTCCTGGAAGAGAGAGAATGACCCAGAGTACCAGAGGCAAGGCCTGGCCGGATACCTGCGTGACAACGGCATCAGTGAGTCTCTCTCACACACACACACACACCTTCTTAAACACCTCCTCCATTGAGCTACTGTATCTTTTAACCAGGAAAGGCAGGTACTTGCGGAGGTGTGAACGGCCAGACACTTTACTAGATGTTGGGCTGAGAGAGATCAAATTGGTCTTACTCATAGTTCCTCTTCCAAACCAGTACATTTCATTAGCATCATGAATAACACTCCCATAGAGGTACTGTAGACCTTCTGCCTGAACTAAGCCAGAAGACTAAGGACAAACCGGACTGCTGCTGCTTTTAACTGTTTGTCGGCACAGTCCGGTTTGTCCTTAGTCTTCTGGCTTAGTTCAGGCAGAAGGCCTACAGTACCTCTATGGTAGTGTTATGGGACCGCATAGAATATTGTCTGTCATTTTCTGTTCATTTCTCGACAATTCATGTTGAATTGTTACCTTTCATTGACACTCAGCAGGTGTTCTACTGCACCTCAGCAGGTGTTCTACTGTATTTACCTTTAGACCCTGTTTTACCAAGTTAGAGCAAGTTAGACCCTTTAAGTATTTACAGTCTCTTCCATGACCTTCATTTGTGGGAATTATTAAAACTTGTTTAGTTCCTTTCCCTGATGCATTCTCATGTGTACTCTCCCAATACCCGGGAGTCGTTTCCCTGAATTTACTTCCTCTTTCCCTCAGCATGTCCAAACTGCAGGTTCCAGTATGCCCTGTCCAAAGGAGGCTGTATGCACTTCAGCTGCTCCCAGTGCAGGTACCAGTTCTGCAGCGGATGCAACAACCCCTTCCACACTGTAAGTCCCTTAAATGGCTTGGTGTGTTTGTGTTGTTCATTTGTGTGTCGTTCATTTGTGCATCATCGATTGTGCTAGTTCCTGGCAAGGTTTTATCTTATGGGAGTTGACTTGAATGTCACTTTAATGTGGGTGTTTGTTTTTCCTTCTCTCTGCTACTCTCTCCCTCCCCTACTCTCCCACCATGTCTCTCTTTCTTTTCTCTCTCTCTTGCACTCTCTCTTTCTCTCCTTCCTTTTCCCCCCTCCTCTCTCCCTCCCTCTTCTGTAGACTTGTGCAGTGATCCATTGTAGTGTGACAGGCCTGCATGCCCATCACCCTCGAGACTGTCTCTTCTACCTGAGGGACTGGGAGCCTGGCAGACTACAAGCCTTGCTGCAGGTAGAGACGCACACGACACACACACGGATGCTCACACTCCATTACAATCACCATAACCACATTATAGCACCCTGACTCACATTCAGTTATAACTGATTTTATTGCGAGAATATCTGTAGATGGACTGCATTAAAATGATTGTTTATTGTTATTGTCTGTTTGCAGAACAAGGGTGTTGAGTTCAATACTGACACCCCTCCAGGAACTCAAGCAGGTAAGATTCTATGTGTTATTTTCTTTTTACTCAGAAAAACTGAAACGGAGAAATACTAAGATATATAATTGTCTTTCTCTCTCTCAGGGCTGTGCGGAGTGATAGAGCAGAAGGATGAGAGTGGGCAGCAGACGGACTCGGCCTGTGGGGCTCAAACTCAGCCTGGCCATGCAGGACTGTGCGAGTATGTTTCCTCTCACTGCCACCACCAGTATTTTTCAAGGACTCAAAGGCGCTTTAGAGAACAACAGAGTTCTCCCATGATAAACATGCATCGATGTAACTAACTGGTTTTTGTCTAATCTATTCCAGGAAACACTACAGAGAGTACTTGGTGAGCCTCATCAATGGCCATTCCATCGACCCGGCCCCTCTCTTCAATGCCAACGAGCTGGTGCTGGCCTGTCGGAGATACCAAGTGGATGACGCCCGGGGGGAGCTGGAGGACGATGTGACGTACTATACTCGAATACTGGAGGTATGCTTTGATGGTCCTTGTGGAGGGATTTGTCTTTTTCCAAATATTTAGTCACTTGGTTTGAACATTTCTAATCTTATTTCAGAAACTTATTGATGAAGTACCACTTGGAGACAAGGTTCCACGGAAGAAATGAAAACTACTTGTTTGTTCGTTGAAGTGTTTTTAGTATTGAGTGTTGGGATTTTGGCTCAATAGGCCATCAAATGTGTTTGCGTCAATGTGACTGTTACACCACACAGCAGAAAGCTATGCTTACATCCCCATTATTGTGCTACAGTTATTTATGATTCTATATTAGGGCTAAATGCTCAGTTGCACATTCATTTAAAACAGAGATGTATGCGAGTGGGTGTGTGGGTGTGTGCATAACATTTCAAGACTGATAACAGGGTTACAGCTTAAATAACCAGTTATATTTAGAGGCATCGCTTCATTGCACACAGTCTGGAGGTGCATGCTCTTAAATGTATATTTCTGTCTGGGGAAAAAATGATATATATTTAAACACCCAATAAACCACTAGATTTTCACACCAACTCTAATCTAGCACACCTGATTCTAATAATTAACTGGTTTATATGCTGAATCAGGTTAGTTAAAACAGGTTGAGCCGAAAACCTGCAGGAGGGTAGAACTCCAGGAACGGGGTTGGAGAGCCCTGCAATAAACCAAAAGATCAATCATCCACTATGGTTCTGCAATGCTTTTTATCCAAAATGTTCCTGGTATGCTTGCTGTAAGGGAGGTAGTTGTGTCCTCAGAGTAACTGCAGGGTTGACATAGTTACTGGAATTTTTTGGGGGGGATTGGATCAGTACAGCCCCAGAGGTAGGATTCTGCTTCAAGACTGGACATTTTGAAACTGGAGATTGTTTCCCCTCCAGGTATCATTGTGAAGTATTTCTACAGTAAATAAATCATACACAATCATTAACAATAAACTTCAGATTTTACTTGAGATATTAATTGTTTTCCCTTAATTGCGTTTGTCTTCAGTGTCAGTGAATTATGACTGAATATCACTTTGTGTAAGTTGGCTATGACTAATGTGGGACTGATTATAAAGGATGTGGCCCACTGTGTGTTGCAGCCCCAAGCGCTATGATTAGCAGCCACTGTTATTCACTGTTCAGACTCTGAAAAACACACAGAGCAAGAACTTTAGTGTAACTCAGACCTTTGAAATTGCATTTATTCTACACCAGGTTTCAATGTGCTTATTGACTTACATGTATATGCTCAGTCTATTGTTTGCATAAAATCATGTTTATTAAAAAAAGAGCAGCCTTGACATTTTACGGTCAAAGAGTATTTTAAAACATTTGAGCTTGAACAAGCCTATTGACGGCTCAAATATGAATAATCATATGTGTATTGCTGTTTTTCACTCCAATACTAAGTCAGATGAGTCAGCTGCTGACATGGCTGCTAATGTCTTGTGACAGATGAACTCTCTTGTGCTTGTCTCTAGGATGTTTTGGGAAGCGAAGCAGCCATAGTCTGAGATAGATATCGGTACGGCAGCAGGATCAGAGACAAGTGGAGAGGGGGCAGGGAGAGCCTGCAGGTTTATGGGTACTGCTGTGATGGTGTCTCTGTGCCACAGGGCAGGCGTTGGAACAGAGCAAGGCACACTGCCAAAAGACAGAACTCGTATTTGTACCCCCTGCTTAGGCCAACCATCCAGTGAGTGCCCTGAAGAGATGGGGGTCCTGATGAAATGAACAAAATAGGAAATACACTATACGGCAACATGTTTTCCTGACATATAACACACACCCTCAGGTCGTGGGATTTAGGTTAACCTAAGCCAGAATTGTTGTCATGAAATATAACGTTTTATTTCAAGCTCAGCCAAGCTAGATCAATTGTGTTATTGCTCTATCTGCTCTGGAATTGACCTCTGGGGTAGTTTGACTGGGGTTGGTGATGATGGGGAAGGGAATGGCTTTTTAACATGCACCACAAGACCTGTTTGACCTTCATTATCCACAGCCAGATAGCAGCCCTGCAAAGCAAGTGTATCTGTGGAATGTTTATCAGCCAGCTGTGTCAAACTAAATTGGCTCCATCAGATAAATTTAAAATGAGAACATTCAGTCTGTCAAGGGGCAAAAACTGAAGGATGACAAGTGAACTTGAAAAACACCAATATCATCAAGGGGGGAAATTGTAAACATTAAAAGCTTGAGACTATAAAATACACATAGTGGTAGGTTAGGTTTGTTTACCACAACACTATTGATTACACTGATGCAGGTTGTGACAGTGTTACAGAAGCCAACTTTTTTTGCTGCATAATAGGCCTACAGTACAAGTCAAGCTGACTATCAAGTGCTTCATACTGGATGGATGTTTGACTGGCATGTGCATGGGCTGACATATAAAACAGGTTTTCTGTCAGGGGTCTGACAAAATGGTTTGCAATTTCAATTTTCATACCATCACTATTATTAACAGTCAAGTCTTGTCCTCGGGCTTGCTGAAATGGAAGTGAAATGGAATCTACCAATCAGGTTGTAAGATTCGGAGACGCTACAGTAAAAACTGAGTGCTGTATGTCTAGATTGGTTAAAACCATGATGAGCAGCTAAAGGGACATCCTTATGAAATCAATAGGTTTAGTACCGTTGATAAACTATCAATACATATTTATGTATTTTACTGTCAACACTGAATGAATTAAAAGCTAAAATATCGAACTGTTGTTTAATGTTTAAAGCAGGTTGGGCGTCATCAGTACTTACAGTTGAAGTCGGAAGTTTACATACACTTAGGTTGGAGTCATTAAAACTAGTTTTTCAACCACTCCACAAATTTCTTGTTAACAAACTATATTTTTGGCAAGTCGGTTAGGACATCTACTTTGTGCATGACACAAGTATTTTTTCCAACAATTGTTTACAGGCAGATTATTTCACTTATAATTCACTGTATCACAATTCCAGTGGGTCAGAAGTTTACATACACTAAATTGACTGTGCCTTTAAACAGCTTGGAAAATAACAGAAAATGTCATTGCTTTAGGAGCTTCTGATGGCTAATTGACATCATTTGAGTTAATTGGAGGTGTACCTGTGGATGTATTTCAAGGCCTACCTTCAAACTCAGTGCATCTTTGCTTGACATCATGGGAAAATCAAAAGAATTCAGCCAAAACCTCAGGAAAAAAATTGTAGACCACCACAAGTCTGGTTCATCCTTGGGAGCAATTTCCAAATGCCTGAACGTACCACATTCATCTGTACAAACAATAGTATGCGAGTATAAACACCATGGGACCATGCAACCGTCATACCGCTCAGGAAGGAGACGTGTTCTGTCTCCTAGAGATGAACGTACCTTGGTGCGAAAAGTGCAAATCAATCCCAGAACAACAGCAAAGGACCATGTGAAGATGCTGGAGGCAACAGGTACAAAAGTATCTATATCCACAGTAAAACGAGTCCTATATCGACATAACCTGAAAGGCTGCTCAGCAAGGAAGAAGCCACTGCTTCCAAAACCTCCATAAAAAAGCCAGACTACGGTTTAGACTATGACACATGGGGACAAAGATCGTACTTTTTGGAGAAATATCCTCTGGTCTGATGAAACAAAAATATAACTTTGGCCATAATGACCATCGTTATGTTTGTAGGAAAAAGGGGGATGCTTGCAAGCCGAAGAACACCATCCCAACAGTAAAGCACAGGGGGGTGGGCAGAACTGAAAAAGCGTGTGCGAGCAAGGAGGCCTACAAACCTGACTCAGTTACATCAGCTCTGTCAGGAGAAATGGGCCAAAATTCACCCAACTTATTGTGGGAAGCTTATGGAAGGCTACCTGAAACATTTGACCCAAGTTAAACAATTTAAAGGCAATGCTACCAAATACTAATTGAGTGTATGTAAACTTCTGACCCACTGGGAATGTGATGAAAGAAATAAAAGCTGAAAGAAATAATTATCTCTGCTATTATTCTGACATTTCACATTCTTAAAATAAAGTGGTGATCCTAACTGATCTAAGACAGTGAATTTTTACTAGGATTAAATGTCAGGAATTGTGAAATACTGAGTTTAAGTGTATTTGGGTAAGGTGTATGTAAACTTCCGACTTCAACTGTACTTGCCAATCTTACCATTGTAATAGCTAGCTAACTTGTTCAAGTGAGAGGTTCAAATACAAACTGAAGAGAGAGAGCGAGGGAGTAGTCTATATTTTTATGTGGCTGATATGTAATTGTCCACAGAAATCAGTGGCCTAGGTATTTAGCTAATCTGCAGCAGGCAGCGAGGCCAGCTTGACTCCTCCCATCTCTTCACCTGAACTCTGGTATTGCCCTGAGTGTCTGGGCACCGCCACCCAGGCATGTCACTCCCTCTCTCACACTCCTCTACAGATCATCCTGCTGGAAAGAGACAGGGCCAAGGCATGGGACAGGGTCAGCATCCCTCTCCAAATAGACCTTCAGATTAGAACACTCATGGGCTCCATGCAATGTCAACATGGAGCTTTTGCTGTTGAATTTTATTGAATTGAAGCAGCACTTGAGTTTTTGCATTTCTTTCTGGGTCATTCCACGAAATGAGTGCCTTTTACGTCCTGTTGATATTTTAAGTCGAAATTGTGCTCAAATATTGAATTTGAAAAACCTGTTATTAAATGAGGTGGCCTTTAATATAGAGCACATGGAAAATGCAATAAATCTGATTTTTTTATGTGAATAAAATTCTGCTTTGTGTCCCTCTGTGCATCCTCTGTGACTTCTAGGAAGATTTTAACCCCAACATTTTCCCAAGTTTTCACCATCATTGTAAAGCCCTAGTTTTTTAAATCTTTGCTTTGACAAAGTCATTTCTGAAGATTACAAATTATTTAATGTGATGAGTGATTAATTTTAAGGTAAAAAAATACATGTCCAACTTTTTAAGGTCAACCCTGTTACGTTAACGGAACTCTCGTTTTAATATGGTGAAACATTGAACATCTAATAGTCAAATCATAGTGTAAAAGTATGCAGGTGAGCTGGTTCTACTCTTTTGGACATTTTCTGTTGTTTTGTGGTAGAAAACTGAGGGGGTCGAGCATAACACGTCAACTCTGTTACCCATAGATATACAGGCTAGAAATGTTATGCACACAACAAGCTATCATTCCCCCTGTCATGAGGGATATATGGCTGATTTAAGATGAAATCGTCAACTCTGTTACTGTCAACCCTGTTACTGTCAACCCTGTTACTTTATTTGGCACTTAATAGGCACTTACTATAGTAATTTGTTTATTTAACCTCTTGAGATGGGAACATTTTGGTGAAATAAAAAGTTACACTACTCAAAAGGCACTTAATTAGTGAAACGACCCATCTGTATTACCAAGATATTGCCAAAAGCCCTCTGTTGGCTACTCCAAGGACAACATTTTATGTTGTGGTTGTTATTACTTTGCCCCTGTTCCTATACACCACAATCTAGCACAAGTCAGCACGTAAGTAGCTGCTTTTTCATAAATGTCAGCGATACATGCATCATTCTGTGTTGTTTACCAATGAAAACACCTCATTTGAAATGTCATGGCAATTAAGTCTGAGCTAATTAATTATGTTGCCCCCCTGTTTCCTCTAGCCAAGCCAGCCCCCAAAGTAGACCATGGATCACAAGCACCCTCCCACTGGGCACACACTGGTCGAATCAACGTTGTTTCCACGTCATTTCAACAAAATGACGTGTAACCAACGTGGAATAGACAATGAATTGACATCTGTGCCCAGTGAGCTGGTCTCATACCCAGGGGCCAGACAGACAGTACCCAGACAAGATCTCTCAGAAGGGCTAGGCCAGACAGGCACAGTGTTCCCCTGCCAGTGGGAGTTACACAGTAGAACGAGTGACAGATTGACAGATTTAGAAATAATTAGAATATTGTACTCAGCCCATTGGCTGAGTTGGCAGTTGACAGCGGGTCTTTGATTTTGTTGTTGTCTGCTGCTTCTCTCTACCCCTCTCGCTTGCTCAGAATGACAAATAAAAGGAGAAATCAAAGAATGACGCTAATGAAAATTAACATTTATTGGTTGGTTAGTGACTTGTTACACTCCAAAGGTTTTGGTATTTCAAACCCATTTCCGCGGACTATTTTGTCAACATTATTTTGGCACTGTACCATAGCTTTTCAATGTTTTGACACTTGCCATTTTATATTATAGTACAGTGCCTTCTGAAAGTATTCACACCCATTGACTTTTTCCACATTTTGTTGTGTTACAGCCTGAGTTTAAAAGTAATTAAATTGAGAATCTGTGTCACTGAACTACACACAATACCCCATAATGTCAAAGCGGAATTATGTTTTTAGAAATGTTTGCAAATTAATTAAAAATTAAAAGCTGAAATGTTGTGTCAATAAGTATTCAATCCTTTTCTTATGGCAAGCCTAAATAGGAGTAAAAATGTGTTTAACAAGTCATATAAGTTGCATGGTTTCACTCTGTGTGCAATAATAGTGTGTAATATGAATTTTGAATGACTACCTCATCTCTGTACCCCACACATACAATTATCAGTAAGGTCCCTCAGTCAAGCAGTGAATTTCAAACACAGATTCAACCACAAAGATCAGGGAGGTTTTCCATTGCCTCGCAAAGAAGGGCACCTATCGGTAAATGGGTATAAATTAAAAAAGCAGACATTAAATATCCTTTTGAGCATGGTAAAGTTGTTAATTACACTTTTGATGGTGTATCAATACACCCAATCACTACAAAGATACAGGCAACCTTCCTAACTTAGTTGCTGGAGAGGAAGGAAACCGCTCAGGGATTTCACCATGAGGCCAATGGTGACTTTAAATCAGTTGCAGAGTTTAATAGCTGTGATGAGAGGAAATTGAGGATGGATCAACAACATTCTAGTTACTTCACAATGCTAACCTAAAGTGAGTGAAAAGAAGGAAGCCAGTACAGAATACAAATATTCCAAAACATGCATCCTGTTTGCAATAAGTTACTAAAGTAAAACTGCAAAAAAATCTGCCAAAGAAATGAACTACCACTATTCATATTTTCAAGCATGGTGATGGCTGCTTCATGTTATGGGTGTGCTTGCCTACGGCAACAATTAGGGAGATTTGTGGGATAAAAATACATGGAATAGAGCTAAGCACAGGACAAATCCTAGAGGAAAACCTGGTTCAGTCTGCTTTCCAACAGACACTAGAAGACAAATGCACCTCTCAGCAGGATAATAAACTAAAACACAAGGCCAAATGTACCCTGGAGTTGCTTACCAAGAGGATATTGAATATTACTGAGTGGCCTAGTTACAGTTATGACTTAAATCGGCTTGAAAATCTATGGCAAGAATTGAAAATGCCTGTCTAGCAATGATCAACAACCAACTTGACAACTTGAAGAATTTTAAAAAGAATAATGTGCAAATATTGTACAATCCACATGTGCAAAGCTTTTCGAGACTTACCCAAAAGGATCCACAGCTGTAATCTCTGCCAACGGTGATTCTAACGTGTATTGACTCAGGCGTGTGAATACTTATGCAATATATTTCTGTATTTTATTTTCAATACATTTGTAAACATTTCTAAAAACATGTTTCACTTTGCCGTTATGGGGTATTGTGTGTAGATGAGTGAGAGAAAAAAATGAATACTTTCTGAAGGCACTGTAAATCCAAGACGTCTAACCCAGTTTGAAAAAGTTTCAGACGAAGCCTCTTCTCATGACAAGCCTTGTTTGGTTCAGTGGACAAGCCTCCCTGTGTCACCATCTTTACAGTTAGATGCCAGTCTGAGAGTGGCTCTAGATAGCAAAGGCTACTGTCCCACTTTTAGCATGTCAGCTCTCTTACTATTCGAACGGACCTGTCACAATGGCATGTTGTCTCACCGCAGGTCCTCACTCTGTTTGGAACGTTGGGGTTTGTTGCTGAGCAACTACGGCTGTCATTAATAACAAAGGAAGAAGATTCTTCGCTTGACAAAGTTATCACATTTCATTCAAATTCAGAATGATGAGCATGTTTTCTGTCAGGTCTGCTGATCGATATACCTTTTTTCAATATTCATCACCTCTGAATTCTGCATTTGTGTGTGTTTTACATAATATAATCATTGCAGATAGCAAGTGTAAAATGAACCCACACCCTTCTGACAGAAAGGTCAGACTGATCTGAAACTCAGTTTATGTATCATGTGTGTTACAGGATGGTATATTTTAGAATAGAATAGAATTCTGTAGAATATACGTATAGTAACTATAGTATAGCATGTGAATTACAGTAAATAGACTGTATCCATTGAATTGATACCATGTGTTTTAGGAGAGGATCACAGCAGCCTGCCTGGTTCTGATGACGTATGATGCTGAGGGCTGCTCTATTAATATTGCATACTGTAGATATGTCCCAGATATTTGATGCAACACTGGGCTTTGAATAGACAATGTCATCTGGATCTTTTACTATACAGTGCAAATGAAGCATGCATATTTAGCGACTGCTTTCTTTTATGATAATAATAATCTAGGTTGGAAACATATTTTAAATAAAAAAGACTCCAGTGAGTTTGTATTGTGTCAAGTACTTAACAGTAAGAGACAATGAGGGGTTAAATGCGGAAGACACATTTCAGTTGAATACTTTCCGTTGGACAACTGACTAGGTATCCCCCTTTCCTTTCCCTTTCCCAGTACATTCAGGTGAGTATTTATTTGCTGGTTGCCACTTATGCAACTGATTCAAGAGGCCAGTGGAGTTGTATGATTGCTCCTGTCATAAAAAATGTACCTTGGAAATCATTAGGAGGAATTAATGATGGAATTCAGAGCTAGGCATAGCTATCCATTTGACAGAGCGCCTGTTCAAATCAATAAGAGTAGACAGCAGTAATTAAATTGTGGTTGCATAGGGAGGGATGTCTCCTCCACAGAACAGGAGTCTCTCTTGAATAACTAATATGCTTACTGCTGAAAGATTTTAACAGGGATTTATGGTGGAGTAATTGAAAGTGAGAATTCCACATGATAAACATGAATATGTGTGAGAATTCATTGCTGCAGACAGTTATGAATAATGTACATTTTCAGTTACTTCAAATCAAGAGGTGAGGGGTAAAGGTAGGAAGCACAGCTATAAAACATGAGTGAGATAATGTGGGGGCTGTCCCTAGTTCTGTGAGGTGGCCCTTATTTCATCCAGGCAAAACTTAAACAGCTCACAGCAGCCCTCCTCTTTAATGAGTTCCATCTAATAAGAATAAATATATTGTTGAGGTTCTCTACTACAGTAGTGTTGGTACCCGGGACCAGAAATCGGCACGGGCATTGCAAACACACCGGCCCATTTCTTTCCTTGAGGCCACCAAACAGACAATTTTTTTCTAGAGTCCCCCGTTGTTATCCAAATAAACATTATGCGAAAAAACCCGCAATTCAGACAGGCCCACTGGGCCAAAGATGGCCCAACCCATCTGACATTTGCCCAAACTGCATTTAGGAAAGTCTGTTTCTGGTTGGTACGGAGTGAGCCATTCCTCCACAGTGTGTTGTGCTTATGATGTGACAGGTGAGCTAGGAGAGGATCCAGCACCAGGTGACAGCTAGCCTGACAACTCACACTAAATTCTCTCGCTGCTCTGTCGTTCGCTACATACTTTAGTCCGAGACTGCCATCATTGAAGTTCTTTATGGTGACGAGGTGCACGAAAGGCGTTGTCAGTGATTGGATCGTCTCTAACTAATCAGAGTATCAAAGCCAATGACTCATTTTATAACCCCGCATGCTTGAAAAGAAACGCCTGAAACTAGATCCCCTACATACTGGTCTTGACAAGATGGAAGAAAAACTGGCACAGGTGGTTCTCTTCTGCACTGTTCAACCAATCCAGTAAATGTGGAGGAGGAGTTAAGATGGAGTGTTGCCTTCTTAATGTCCAAAAGAGGAAGCCACACCACAGGCTCTCTTTCATTTCCCCTGAAAACCAGAACATCCAGTTGTTGTGGACTTGGCAGAGGCTACACATTTCCAAACCGCTGCTTTACCTACGTGTGTTCTGGCTCTGGCCCAACCCATCGGTTTCTGGACCTATCAGATCCAGACTCATTGCGGAGAAGAAACTAACGTCTGTGGGTGTGGCGTAGCGTTTGGCCAGAGCAAGGAGTCTGGGTAGCCAGGCAAGGTGACAGCACCATCATTCTGGCCTAGTTACCCATAGGTCGTGTGGCTGTGGCAGTCAGAGAGAGAGAGATGGCCACAGGTACAGCAACATGGCACAACACTGGCCAGTGGTGGAAGGAGATGTGTGACGCTCATCTTCACGTCAGTGGGGCTTGAAATGGGATCTGCCAAACGCTAGCAGTTCGAGTCACGCCAAGGTATTTATCCTCCCCTGCACCACTAATGACAGATGGTCACATCTTTGAAGATTTACCATGCGTCGCAGATTGGCTGCCTGGGTGGGAGGCTAAGGTTGTCATTCGGGGCCCCTAGGTGCCGCAGTGACACTATATAAGCCATTATGGGTGTGTTATAGTGTTTAGGAATATAGAGCTATAGAGTTGTCCTCTTTCCCCCATCTCCTCATTCTCACTCCTCTGTAGCATCACCTGTCTGTCAATCAGTCATTGGGCGTGGATAGATTTTTCTTTGTGACAGGGTCCATATTTATATCTGGATGCTCTCCATCTCTCACACATGGACACAATTCATTAACTATTTTCCTCATTTTAGACAGCTAATACAATCAATCTCTCAGTTTTAAATCGCAAATAATAATATTTTAGTGTCACTGTTCAGCATTTCAACAAAATACCATTGAAGCAAGGCTGTGGCCGTGTTTTAAGGTTGTACATGTATATAGCGTGGTCGTCCTCTGGCCATGCGTGCAGCCAAGCTGCGAGGAGGGCGTGTCAAAATCACAGCGGTTGTGCGGCTGTGCTTCAAATAGCCTATGGTGCGGTCAAGGCATAGCCTGTTATAACTGCGGAGATCATTCATTAAAATCGCAGTCAATGACTGTGTCGGGACCCTCTAGTAATAAATGACGGGACTTGATTGCTTACCGGTGCATT
This sequence comes from Salvelinus namaycush, assembly GCF_016432855.1. Taxonomy (NCBI): domain Eukaryota; kingdom Metazoa; phylum Chordata; class Actinopteri; order Salmoniformes; family Salmonidae; genus Salvelinus; species Salvelinus namaycush. Next base: position 18,808,155 of record NC_052317.1, on the reverse strand, counting down.
CTGTATAAGGGTAGCTGTAGGCTACATACAGTATGAAAGTGAGTTGACGCGGGAGCTGTCCATGGTGCTGAACCGTTATACGCACTGTACCAGAATACCCAGATGAGAAATAGGCTACATATGTGAATAGTGGGATAATTGACTACTTAACCACAAATCAACACTTTCTAGTGGGTGCGTGCGTCACTGCTCCAGTTATTTATAGCTATTGTATTATTTCATAGTGGCAGCAGGAGAGCCCTATTCCCTCCCCACTGGGCACAGACGTCAGTTCAACGTCTAGTTTTAATTTACATTTGGTTGAGTTGTTAACTAACATGAATTCAACGTGATTTAGGTTAAAGGTTGGGTGAAAAAAATACAAAATTCTCTGAAGTTGATGACTTTTTGCAAATCCAATCAGTTTTCCACGTTGATTAATCGTCATCACATTGCATTTTGGGGTTGAAATTATGTCGATTCAACGTTGATTCAATCAGTTTTTGCCTAGTGGGTCTGGATTTGGTTAATAGCCTATTGTATTTTGCTCATCGTTGGTCAAGTATAACCTACCTGAAATATTGGCCAGGCCTTCGATTCATTTTATTGCAGTCCTCTGGAATATATATATATACTTTTTTTTAAATTAGCCTATACATTTGGTTTAATTAGGCCTATCAGAGTGAATTGCAATATGCTGTAGCTCTATTGTCGCTATTGGGGAGAAATGTGAGGTGAGGAGCGACAGAGGAAGAGTTGCGAAGCAATGATGTCATAGTTTCAAGTATGTGCCTTGGGAGAGCATATGGTTCGTACCCGCTGCCGAGCGGTAGGGTTGCTTTGTTATGAACAGGCGGCGCTGTAGCTGGCGGAAGAGGAGGTCGCCCAGCCCAGTATCTCTACGCCTGGAACACAGAAGCCGAGGGGGAGACGAGAAAACGGGAGGAGAAAAGACGGTGTTGGCTGGAGGAGAAAGAAAAAGCTACGATAATGGCCGCTAAATCTGATGGGGTATTGAAAATTAGAAAGAGCGATGTAGCGTTCACGCCTTTGCAGAATTCGGACCACTCGGACTCAATACAAGGACTCGTTCCAGGATCGCAGCCGGATTCGGGAACCGGGGATGGGGAATTCGTGAATGGGGAATCGCGGTGCTGTGGTTCTAATTCGACATGTCTTCGCCTTGGCAGAGAGCAGCAAACAAAATACACGATATGGGACTGTCTATGGATTCTCGCTGCAGTGGTGGTGTATTTCGCCGATGTAGGCACCGACATTTGGCTTTCTGTCGACTATTACCTCCGTCGCGACTACTGGTGGTTCGGGCTCACGCTATTTTTTGTTGTGCTAGGGTCGTTCTCCGTCCAAGTCTTTAGTTTCCGATGGTTCGTCCACGATTTCAGCACCGACGAGAGCTCCAATGCCGCCGGTGCGGCAAACTGCTCATCCCACATGGACGGGAAGCTGCTGAGCGGTTCTGCTTCACATGGAGATGTGGGCGCCCAACCGTCCACACCTCAAAGACAGGCATCCACCGCGAGCAAGAGCAACACCACAACCAACAGCAACAGCAACAGCAGCACCGCAACCCCGACGAATAAGACAAGCTCGGCGTCCTGTTCATTATTCATATGGTCCGCGCAATCCGTCACCCACATCTTGCAGCTTGGACAGATATGGAGGTAAGCGTTTGATATGCTCTTTCGAATGAAGAGAGTAGCAGCCCATTAGCCTACGTGTGTTAACTTCTGACTGCACGTACCTCATAGCCTACACTTAGCTCCCATCATGCCCAAGAGGGTCTACTGTTATTCATTATTAGGCACCAACTGCCATAGAACGTATAACATTTCAGGTTTTACGCGCACTGCAAAGCATTCTGAGTAGCATACCCTGAGTAGCTTCTTGGTGGGTTATAGGTGTTATATCTTAAATAAACAATCATAGGGAGATAAATAGTCTGTCGTAAAACAAAATGGTATCATGTTTCATGATGTGATATCCTTGTGAATGTGCTTGGTCCAATGGCGAGCTAGAAGTTGTGCATGTTCAATTGAATTCTTCACACCATACAGTATAGGGCTAGATGTATGTAGCCCAGCTTAGTATACAAATGGGAAACTCTTTACAACTATACCTATTATTTACAAACAAGTACATTATGTGTGATGAAAGAAACAGTTAAAAACCACATTGATTTCCCTAAATTAAGAATATATCAAATGTGTATTGGAGACATTTGGGATCTGAACATTGAGGGTGAGGGTATGTTGTGTGTTTATTGTGTGTGTGTGTGTGTGTGTGTGTGTGTGTGTGTGTGTGTGTGTGTGTGTGTGTGTGTGTGTGTGTGTGTGTGTGGACCAGGCCATCAATACACACTCTTTTGCAAAAAGCACATCATGTCAGAAGAAATGGATTGTAAATTCACCCACATCAAGTTCAAAATCTATAGATAGAAACATATACCGAGGCATGATATTGAATAAAATCACATTGTAAATCCATTATTAATGAGATTGAGCTTTAACTTCAAGAATGTATTTAATTAAATACAGGGGGCGTAACAAGCTATTAGTGGATATTGGTTCCATTCTCAATTCAATTTCTCTCTGGTGCCATCCTATTTTTTGTATCCATTCTGTTCCAGTCACACACATGTTATCTGCGACTGGGCAATTTAATGTGGGTGTGTTCGCACATGCATTATTATTTGCATGTGATATTATGTTTTATTGATTTTCTGTTTAGCTCCTGGCCATGCATGATAAGGGCATCATATCATCTACAATAATGTACATTTCATGGGGGCTTGCACCCTTGACTCCTTATGTAACTCCTTGACACTGCCACACTTCAGCACTTGAGCATTTAGGGAAAGAGGAAATTCAGTAGTACAACTAAATGCCTTCAACTGAAATGTGTCTTCCGCATTTAACCCAACCCCTCTGAATCAGAGAGGTGCGGGGGGGCTGCCTTAATTGACATCCATGGCGCCCGGGGAACAGTGGGTTAACTCCCTTGCTCAGGGCCAGAACGACATATTTTTACCTTGTCAGCTCGGGGATTTGATCCAGCAACCTTTCGGTTAAATCAAATCAAATGTATTTATATAACCCTTCTTACATCAGCTGATATCTCAAAGTGCTGTACAGAAACCCAGCCTAAAACCCCAAACAGCAAGCAATGCAGGTGTAGAAGCACAGTGGCTAGGAAAAACTCCCTAGAAAGGCCAAAACCTAGGAAGAAACCTAGAGAGGAACCAGGCTATGAGGGGTGGCCAGTCCTCTTCTGGCTGTGCCAGGTGGAGATTATAACAGAACATGGCCAAGATGTTCAAATGTTCATAAATTACCAGCATGGTCAAATAATAATAATAACAGTAGTTGTCGAGGGTGCAACAAGTCAGCACCTCAGGAGTAAATGTCAGTTGGCTTTTCATAGCCGATCATTAAGAGTATCTCTACCGCTCCTGCTGTCTCTAGAGAGTTGAAAACAGCAGGTCTGGGACAGGTAGCACGTCCGGTGAACAGGTCAGGGTTCCATAGCCGCAGGCAGAACAGTTGAAACTGTAGCAGCAGCACGGCCAGGTGGACTGGGGACAGCAAGGAGTCATCATGCCAGGTAGTCCTGAGGCATGGGTCTAGGGCTCAGGTCCTCCAAGAGAGAGAAAAAAAGAGAGAATTAGAGAGAGCATACTTAAATTCACACAGGACACCAGATAAGACAGGAGAAGTACTCCAGATATAACAGACTGACCCTAGCCCCCCGACACAAACTACTGCAGCATAAATACTGGAGGCTGAGACAGGAGGGGTCAGGAGACACTGTGGCCCCATCCGATGATACCCCCGGACAGTGCCAAACAGGCAGGATATAATCCCACCCACTTTGCCAAAGCACAGCCCCCACACCACTAGAGGGATATCTTCAGCCACCAACTTACCATCCTGAGACAAGGCCGAGTATAGCCCACAAAGATTACGGTTACTGGCCCAACGCTCTAACCACTAGGCAACCTGCCGCCCCATTTAGTTTCATCATTGTTATGTCACATTGTCTGGTGCATTGAGAATACTGTAGATCTGACTCCACCAGGGTGTGTATCCTCAGAGAGTAGACAGGGTATTGTTGAGACACGGCAGTGAGCACAGTAGTCTGGGGAAATCAGGCAAAGTTGAGGGCTGCATCCCAAATGGCACCCTATTCTTTATGTAGTGCACTACTTTGGACCAGAAGCCCTGGTCAAAGTCGTGCAGTATATATAAGTAATAGGGTGCCATTTGAGACAGACAAGGTTTTATAAATGGCTGTGTGTTAATGAAGTTCATCAGACCCAGTGTGAGCCATGTTGGTTCCTGACAACGGTTATGACATGACATCATGTGTATTATTAGCACAATGATTTTGTAATTGTTTGTCCAAACAGGTTTCCATCATATATTTCTCCAAATACTCACGTTGGATATGGTTTATGGTTTGAATAATTCAGTTATTTCTGAATTATGAGTAACCTTTTGTCAAATGCATTTTCTGTATTAGTTTACTCATATTTCACACACACAATGTAAATTGCTTTTCAGTAAAGTTTTCCCCTTTCAATTGCAGCTGTGGGGTTATTAATATGGCTGTCAAACCTCCCCATACAGTATTTGTATTTGTATTTATTATGGATCCCCATTAACTGCTGACAAGGCAGCAGCTACTCTTCCATGAGTCCAGCAAAATTAAGGCAGTTTTATAAAATGTAAAAAACATTACGATACATTCACAGATCTCACAACACACTGTGTGCCCTCGGGCCCCTACTTCACCACTACCACATATCTACAGTACTAAATCTGTGTGTGTGTGTGTGTGTGTGTGTGTGTGTGTGTGTGTGTGTGTGTGTGTGTGTGTGTGTGTGTGTGTGTGTGTGTGTGTGTGTGTGTGTGTGTGTGTGTGTGTATAGTGCATATGTTATCGTGTGTGTATGCAGGTGTCTGTGCCTATGTTTGTGTTGCTTCACAGTCGCTGCTGTTCCATGAGGTGGTTTTTATCTGTTTTTTAAATATAATTTTACTGCTTGCATCAGTTACTTGATGTGGAATAGAGTTCCATGTAGTCATGGCTCTATATAGTACTGTGCGCCTCCCATAGTCTGTTCTGGACTTGGGGACTGTAAAGAGATCTGTTGTGGCATGTCTTGTGGGGTATGCATGGGTGTCCGAGCTATGTGACAGTAGTTTAGACAGACAGCTCGGTGCATTCAACATGTCAATACCTCTCATAAATACAAGTAGTGATGAAGTCAATCGCTCCTCCACTTTGAGCCAGGAGAGATTGACATGCATATTATTAACATTAGCTCTTTGTGTACATCCAAGCGCCAGCCATGCTGTCCTTTTTTGTGGACCTGACCACACGACTGAACAGTAGTCAAGGTGCGACAAAACTAGCGCCTGTAGGACCTGCCTTGTTGATAGTGTTGTTTAGAAGGCAGAGCATCGCTTTATTATGGACAGACGTCTCCCCCTCTTAGCTACTACTGTATCAATATGTTAACCATGATAGTTTACAATCTAGGGTTAATCCAAGCGGTTTAGTCATCTCAACTTGCTCAATTCCACATTATTTATTACAAGATTTAGTTGAGGTTTAGTGAATGTTTTGTCCCAAATACAATCCTTTTAGTTTTAGAAATATTTAGGGCTAACTTATTCCTTGCCACCCACTCTGAAACTAACTGCAGCTCTGTTAAGTGTTGCAGTCATTTCAGTCGCTGTAGTAGCTGACGTGTATAGTGTTGAGTCATCCGCATACATAGACACTCTGGCTTTACTCAGTCAGTGGCATGTCATTAGTAAAAAAAAAAAAAAAAAAGCAAGGGGCCAAAACAGCTGTCCTGGGGAATTCCTGATTCAACCTGGATTATGTTTGAGAGGCTTCCATTAAAGAACACCCTCTGTGTTCTGTTAGACAAGTAACTATTTATCCACATTATAGCAGGGGGTGTAAAGCCATAACACATACGTTTTTCCAGCAGCAGACCATGATCGATAATGTCAAAAGCTGCACTGAAGTCTAACAAGACAGCCCCCACAATCATTGTTATCCTAAATTTATCATCAGTAGTCCAGATGTTTGTTGTATACGTCACATCTTTGGATTGACACTTACAGTACCAGTCAAAAGTTTGGACACGCCTACTCATTCAAGGGTTTTTCTTTATTTTTACTATTTTCTACATTGTAAATAATAGTGAAGACATTAATACCATGAAATATCATATGGAATCATGTAGTAACCAAAATGTTTTTTACACATCAAAATATATTTTACATTTGAGATTCTTCAAAGTAGACACCCTTTGCCTTGACAGCTTTGCACTCTTGGCATTCTCTCAACCAGCTTCACCTGGAATGCTTTTCCAACAGGAGTTTACGAACATGCTGAGCACTTGTTGGCTGCTTTTCCTTCACTTTGCAGTCCAACTAATCTCAAACCATCTCAATTGGGTTGAGGTCGGTGATTGTGGAGACCAGGTCACCTGATGCAGCGCTCCATCACTCTCCTTCTTGGTCAAATAGCCCTTACACTGCCTGGAGGTGTGTTGGGTTATTGTCCTGTTGAAAAACAAATGATAGTCCCACTAAGCGCGAACCAGATGGGATGGCGTATCACTGCAGAATGCTGTGGTAGCCATGCTGGTAAATAAATCACTGGCAGTGTCACCAGAAACGCATCCCCACACCATCACACCTCCTCCTCCATGCTTTACGGTGGGAACTACACAGCCGTTCTATTCTGTGTCTCACAAAGACAGAGCGGTTGGAACCAAAAATCTAAAATTCAGACTCATCAGACTACAGGACAGATTTCCACCGGTCTAATGTCCATTGTTTGTGTTTCTTGGCCCAAGCAAGTCTCTTCTTATTATTGTTGTCTTTTAGTAGTGGTTTCTTTTCAGCAAATTGACCATGAAGGCCTGATTCATGCAGTCTCCTCTGAATAGTTGATGTTGAGATGTGTCTGTTACTTGAACTCTGAAGCATTTATTTGGGCTGCAATTTCTGAGGTGCAGTTAACTCTAATGAACTTATCCTCTGCAGCAGAGGTAACTCTGGGTCTTCCTTTCCTGTGGCGGTCCTCATGAGAGCCAGTTTCAGCATAGCGCTTGATGGTTTTTGCGACTGCACTTGAAGAAACTTTCAAAGTTCTTTGAACTTGGTATTTTACCAAATAGGGCTATCTTCTGTATACCACCTCTGCCTTGTAACAACACAATTGATTGGCTCAAATGCATTAAGAAGGAAAGAAATTCCACCTTCTTTTTTTTTAGCAAAGCAAAGCACACCTGTTAATTGAAATGCATTCCAGGTGACTACCTCATGAAGCTGGTTGAGAGAATGCCAAGAGTGCAAAGCTGTCAAGGGGTGGCTACCTCAAAGAATCTCATATATAAATACATTTTGATTTGTTTAACACTTCTTTGGTTACTACATGATTCTATATGTGTTATTTAATAGTTTTGATATCTTCACTATTATTCTACAATGTAGAAAATAGTAAAAATAAAGAAACCCAGGAATGAATAGGTGTGTACTGTATCTCACAATGGAATACACCCGATTGCATTTCAAATGAGCAGCCAGGCAGCCTCAGTGTATACAGTATATTCAGTGCATTCGGAAAGTATTCAGACCGCTTGACTTTTTCCACATTTTGTTACGTTATGGCCTTGTTCTAAAACTGATTAAATATTTTTTTCCTCATCAATCTACACACTACCCCATAATGACAAAGTGAAAACAGATTTAGAGATTTTTGCAAATGTATTAAAAATAAACATACCTTTTTTTACATAAGTATTCAGACCCTTTGCTATGAGACTCGAAATAGAGCTCAGGTGCATTCTGTTTCCATTGATCATCCTTGATGTTTCTACAACTTGATTGGAGTCCACCTGTGGCAAATTCAATTGATTGGACATGACTTGGAAGGGCTCACACCTGTCTATATAAGGTCCCACAGTTGATAGTGTATGTCAGAGCAAAAACCAAGACGTGAGGTCAAATGAATTGTCCGTAGAGCTCCGAGACAGGATTGTGTCGAGGCATAGATCTGGGGAAGGGTACCAAAACATTTCTGCAGCTTTAAAGGTCCCCAAGAACACAGTAGCCTCCATCATTCTTAAATGGAAGAAGTTTGGAACTACCGAGACACTTCCTAGAGCTGGCCGCCCGGCCAAACTGAGCAAGCTTCTGCCCCGCTTGCTCAGTTTGGCCGGGCGGCCAGCTCTAGGAAGAGTCTCGGTGGTTCCAAACTTGGTCAGGGAGGTGACCAAGAACCCGATGTTCACTGACAGAGCTCCAGAGTTCCTCTGCGGAGATAGGAGAACCTTCCAGAAAGACAACCATCTCTGCAGCACTCCACCAATCAGGCCTTTATGGTGGAGTGTCTATATGGAAGCCACTCCGTAAAGGAACATGAAGCCCGCTTGGAGTTTGCCAAAAGGCAGCTAAAGACTCTCAGACCATGAGAAAAAAGATTCTCTGGTCTGATGAAACCAAGATTGAACTCTTTGGCCTGAATACCAAGCGTCACGTCTGGAGGAAACCTGTCACCATACCTATGGTGAAGCATGGTGGTGGCAGCATCATGCTGTGGGGATGTTTTTCAGCGGCAGGGACTGGGAGACTAGTCAGGATCATTTATTAGTGTATCTGTACTTTACTATTTCTATTTTTGATGACTTTTAGTTTTACTCCACTACATTCCTAAAGAAAATAGTCTACTTACTCCATACATTTCCCTGACACCCAAAAGTACTCTTTACATTTCCAATGCTTAGCAGGACAGGAAAATGGTCCAATTCACACACTTATCAAGAGAAAATCCCTGGTCATCCATACTGCCTCTGATCTGGCCAATTCACTAAACACATGCTTCTTTTGTAAATGATTGTGTAAATGTTGGAGTGTGCCCCTGGCTATCCGTCAATTAAAACAACAAGTAAATCATGGCGTCTGGTTTGCTTAATATAAGGAATGTGAAATGATTTGTACTTTTGATACTTATGTATATTTAAAACCAAATACTGCTTTTCTTTTTACTCAAGTAGCATTTTATTGGGTGACTTTTACTTGAGTCATTTTCGATTAAGGTATCTTTATTTTTACTCAAGTGTGACATTTGGGTACTTTTTCCACCACTGTCTACCAGCTGGACCAAACCGTTGAGGTTTTGCTCCAGATCCTCTCCAGATCCACCCACCTTTTCCACGATAGCTCACTGGCAATTGGATTCGGAACACATCATTTAAGCACAGAATTCACTGGCCCTGGAAGAAAACATCTAGAGTTCTGCTTTCTGGTCACGCCCAGTGTCCATGTTATCTCTCACTACTGTAGAAATACACTATCTCTGGAAGATTGATCATCATCAGAGTGATCGTATAACGCTTGTATAGTTTAATGAGTCAATGGGCCAGACTTCTGCTATACATACTGTATATTGCTATACAACTCTAACTTCATGAGTCAGTCCCTTATGTATAGAGCTTGTATAGAGCTATTATGTACATTGTAATGTATACAGTACAACACTCTTTATTGAATCCAATGCATTCTCTAGCTGCATCCTCATTTTGTCAACCATTGTGTTCATACTGAATCCTGTCATGGAGATGCCTCTCCTTCTATACTTCCCAAATATCACCCTATTCCTTATGTAGTGCACTACTACCCTATGAGCAAAAGTAGTGCAGTATATTAGTAATAGGGAGCCATTTGGGACGCAGACCTTGTCTTGTGTGTGAAGTATCATTCTTAGGACGCCATGTATAAGTGATTTATGGTAGCATCAGTGTATCTTCAATCTGTACTAATGACTACATTTTGTGTAGGATGATGTTAGTAGGCTATTTTGTATTTGGAAGACTGTCATATTTCTAATCTGTGCATAGTATGCATCACAGGTTGTAGTTTCAAGTTCTGGTTACAGAGAATGAGGCATATTTGCTGTTGATTTATTTTTGGAGTACAATTGTCAACACTATTTCACAGAGTTCTGAATTAAAACACGTACATAGTCTTCAATGGTAATAGTTTTCATGTTTTGATTAGTTAACAGTCCCCTGTTCGCCAGGGGCACTGTGAGAGTTATTTAAGAACTATTCAAAGAGGTAGGGTTTCAGACATTTCTGAATATGGGCAGGAACTCTGTCGTCTTGACTTTAGGGGGAAGCTTGTTCCACCATTGGGTGCCAGGAAAAAGAAGAGCTATGACTGGGTTGGGAGCTGCCCTCCTGTAGAGGTGGGAGGGCTAAGAGACCAGATGTGGCGGAACGGAGTGCTCAGGTTGGGATGTAGGGTTTGAACATACCCTGAAGGTAAGGAGGGGCAGTTCCCCTTGCTGCTCCATAGGCAAGCACCAGGGTCTTGAAGATGATGCGAGCTTTGGCTGGAAGCCAGTGGAGTGTGCGGAGGAGCGGAGTGACATGGGAGAATATAGGAAGGTTGAAAACCAGGCGGGCTGTGGCATTCTGGATAAATTGCAGGGGTTTGATGGCACAAGCGGGGAGCCCAGCCAACAGAGCTGAAGTAGTCTAGACGGGAAATTACAAGTGCCTGGATTAAGACCTTCGCCGCTTCCTGTGTGAGGAAAGGTCGTACTCTACGGATATTGTAGACTATGATCCTGCAGGAGCGAGTCACTTTTTTGATGTTTGCAGAGAACGACAGGGTGTTGTCCAGGGTCACGCCAAGGTTCATTGCACTTTGGGAGGACACTGTGGAGTTGTCAACCATGATGGAGAGATCTTGGAGCGGGCAGGCCTTCCACGGGAGGAAGAGCAGCTCTGTTTGGTCGAGGTCGAGCTTGAGGTGGTGGGCCGACATCCAAGCTGAGATGTATGCAAGGCACGCATAGATGCGTGTCCCCACCTGGGTGTCAGAAGGGGGAAGGAGAAGGGTAGTTGAGTGTAATCCGCAAAGCAATGATGGGAGAGACCATGTGAGGATCTGGAAGAGCCGAGTGACTTAAAAAAATATTTGTGATCAACTTTAATATTGCAGAAAGACTATAGCTACCACAAATGTAGTTGTCTGCATCACTTTTGTCTGCATCACTTCCAATCCCCCATATATTTTTGCAAATATACATACATATATCACACATATCTTTAAAAATATATATTTCCTTTATTACCCTCCAACCTTACCACCCCTCCCCCAATTGGAGCAAACGAGTGAACAACCACGCTTAGGCCTGTATTTCCAGCTTATACATACTATATACATTTTATGGACACAGTCTATTTTACAATAGTTTCATTTAGTTTGTTTTTAACTCTTGTCCTTCCTCTACTCTCAACCTCTCCCATATATTTATGATGTTCATCCGGTTTGATTTCTATTTGCCATATCTTTCAAACTGTGCTCTTTTCAAAAAAGTTCTTAACCTATATATGTTTTACGGGCACAATATGTTTTACATTAGTTATCTTGTTGTTATTAGTCCCAACCTTCAGCTCCATTCAATCCTTCCCATCTATCTCTTAACACCATCCATATTGGATTTCTATTTGACATAACTGTGCTGTGATGTTTCACAAAAGTTCTGAACCTTTCTATTCTCATTGTTTCTACAAATTTTAAATTGAAAGTATTATTATATTATTAATCGATTGACTATGACTTTTCAGATCGCCCAGTAGTGCTCCAGGTAAATATTGCAATTCTTCAGCCATTCCTGGACCTGTGACCAAAAATAAGCTACATATGGACAATACCAAAACAAATGATCAAATGATTCTGTCTCTTCGCAGCAAAATCTGCAGAGCTGGGAAGGTTGTATCCCCCATATAAATAACATTTTATTGGTTGAAAGAATTCTGTATAATAAAAAATCCAAGTTTTGCGCATCAGTTCATAAACCATGTGCCATGGAATCAGTCCCTCAAATCTCTTCCCAACTATTTTGCAATCTATATGGCACAGCTGTCAATTTTTTGGTCCTTAAATGAAACTGGTATACTATTTTTATTTATCACAATTTTCTTGAACCAATTATGGTCTTTAATGCAGGGCCGACAGACAAGTTCCTTACTTTTTTCCACTTCCACTTTCCTTTTGTATATCTGAGTTTTGTTTGTTCTGTCTTTTCTGGTGGATTAAATTGAAATTGCAACCAACTTTCTATGGCTTGTTTTAAAAATAGCGAGTGACTTGGTGAAAAGAGAAAAAAGGAGAGGACCTAGAACCGAACCCTAGGGGACACCAGTAGTGAGAGCACATGGTTCAGACACAGATCCTCTCCACGCCACCTGGTAGGAGTGACCTGCCAGGTAGGATGCAATCCAGGAGTGTGCAGAGCCCGAGACGCCCAACCCTGAGAGGGTGGAGAGGAGGATCTGATAGTAAACTGTGTTGAAGGCAGCGGATAGATCTAGGGGGATGACAACAGAGGAGAGAGAGTCAGCTTAGGCAGAATGGAGAGCCTCTGTAACACAGAGGAGAGCGGTCTCAGTTGAGTGAGCTGCCTTGAAGCCTGACCAGTTAGGGTCAAGAAGATCATTCTGAGAGAGATAGAGAGTTGGTCAGACAGCAGGCTCAAGTGTTTTGGAAATAAAATAAATAAGGGATATATATAATATTTTTTTTACCCCCTTTTTCGCCCAAATTTTGACCTTGTCACATCGCTGCATCTCCCCAACGGGCTCGGGAGGCAAAGGTCGAGTCATGCATCCTCCGAAACATGACCCGCCAAACCGTGCTTCTTAACACCCGCTCGCTTAACCCGGAAGCCAGCCGCACCAATGTGTCGGAGGAAACACCGTTCACCTGGCCAGCCGGACATCACTAGTCACAGGATTTAATCTGGCAAGAGAGGGGAGAAAGAGGTCAAGGTGTAGGGTAGTTCTGTGTGAATGGGATTAGTGGGCTCAGTAGGCTGAGTGAATGAGGAGCGGATGCCATCAACCTTTTTTTTCATTAGTGGTTGACAAAGTCGTTCGCAGAGTGAGGGGAGGGGGGGGGGGGGGGGGGGGGGGGGGGGGGGGGGGGGGGGGGGGGGGGGGGGTGGAGGATTAAGGAGGGAAGAGAAAGTGGAGAAGAGTTTCGCAGGGCTGGAGGCAGAAGCTTTTAGAGTGATAGAAAGCAGCTTTAGCAGTGGATACTGAGAAAGAGAAGGTGGAGAGGAAGGATGATAGGTCCTCCAGAAGTGTAGTTTTCCTCCATTTCCGCTCAGCTGCCAGCAGCCCTGTTCTGTTAGCACGCAGTGAGTCATTTGGCCATAGAGCAGGAGGGGAAGGTCGACCCGGCCGGGAGGATATGGGACACTGAGATGCAGACAGGGAGGAAAGTAGGGTCGAAGAACCAGAGTCAGGAGACAGGAGGGAGAAGGATTTAGCAGAGAGGATAGGATAGAAGAGGAGAGAGTAGTGGGAGAGAGACAGCGAAGATTGCAGTGGCGCATCTGGGTAGGGATGGAGGAGAGATGGAGAGAAAAGGAAACAAAGTAGGGATCAGAGACACGGAGGGGGTTACAGTGAGATTAGTAGGCGAACAGCCTCTAGTGAAGATGAGGTACAACATATTGCCTGCGTTGTGAGTATGCGGTGACTGGGAAAGAGTGAGATCAAAAGTTAATTAAATTGAAATTAATTGAAGTCAGGCGTCGGGGGGTTGAAGTCGCCTAGTACGATGAGTGGTGAGCCATCATCGGGAAATTAGCTTATCAAGGTGTCAAGCTCATTGAGGAACTCTCCAAGGGCACCTGGTGGGCAATAGATGACAATGTTAGGCTTGAGTGGACAAGTGACAGTGACTGCATGGGATTCAAATTAGGAGATGAACAGATGAGTGAGGGAGAAAATAGAAAGTCTCCAGAAATGAGTAGCACGGTGCAACCACCACGACTACCAGATGCTCTCGGACTATGAGAGAACACCTAGTCAGATGACGAGAGAGCAGCTGGAGTAGCAGCGTTCTCTGGGGTAATCCATGTCTCTGTCGGTGCCAAAAAGTGTAGGGACTGGAGGGCAATATAGGCTGAGATTAACTCCGCTTTATTGAACGAAGACCTACAGAGAGGAGAGAGGAGCGAACTGGGATAGAAATCACACACATACTTGCCAAAGCTACAAAAGAGCTAAATGAGATCAGAAAATAACTAGGTAAGATACTCAAGTGAGAGAGTGATGTGGAGCCTTCCTCTCTTTACTTCCTCAAACAACTCGCCAGAACAACTCGGAAGAACGTCTTTGTTTCGGCGACAACATTGTCGTTTGACAATACCACCGTTTACAGCTGCCACTGAAAAAACAGGGGAAACTAAAGTACCAACAATAATTGCCTAGCAAAGGTGAAAGACTTGCCTAGTAGAGGTGAAGAAAACACCCCCTAACATACAATACACCCACAAATTATCACGACTGTTAAACAAATAGGCCTGAAACTAGTCCACAGCAACAGTCACAAGTACTGAGCAATGATTTAAGTAAGCTACTAGGTAAAAGACAGCAATTAAATTAAATTGCCCTAGCAAGACAATACCAACAGCTAAAAATTCTGCTGGAGAAGGCAGACGTTTAACGTGTGCCCAACCAATTGTGTTTTTTTGTTTGTAACTTAGTTCTTAAACTTATTTTGTACATAATGTTGCCGCTACCGTCTCTTATGACCAAAAATAACTTCTGGACATTACTCACCACGCGATTACCCACCACAGACTGGCAGAATCCTTTTTTTCCTTTAACGAGTCTGACGAGCCCAACGCGAACAATATACTGCTTTCTCGGGAACAGGCCCAGATCTCCGTGATTTGTGTGAAGAGGAGGCAGAGAAAAAGGGGCCAAAGGGAGGTCTGCCTTCTGAGAATTCGTAGGCGATCAAATAAACCCCCACTTCCTTCCATTCTGCTAGCAAACGTTCAATCGTTGGAGAATAAAATGGATGACCTACGAGCAAGATTAAACTACCAACAGGACGTTCAAAACTGTAATATCTTATGCTTCACGGAGTAGTGGCTGAACAACGACACTATCAACATACAGCTGGCTGGTTATACGCTGTATCGGCAGGATAGAACAGCGGCGTCTGGTAAGACAAGGGGAGGCGGGCTATGTATTTTTTTATAAATAACTAAGGAATATCTAAGTAAGTCTCGAGCTATTGCTCACCTGAGGTAGAGTATCTCATGATAAGCTGTAGACCACACTCTACCTAGAGAGTTTCTGTATTTTTCGTAGCTGTTTACATACCACCACAGTCAGAGGCTGGCACTAAGACAGCATTGAATGAGCTGTATTCCGCCATAAGTGAACAAGAAAACGCTCACCCAGAGGAGGCGCTCCTAGTGGCCAGAGACTTTAATGCAGGGAAACTTAAATCAGTTTTACCTCATTTCAATCAGCATGTTAAATGTGCAACCAGATGGGGAAAAAAAACCTCTGTGTGTGGAGTAAAGGTGGTCCAGAGACGCATACAAAGCTCTCCCTCGCCCTCCATTTGGCAAATCTGACCATAATTCTATCCTACTGATTCCTGCTTACAAGCTAAAATTAAAGCTGGAAGCACCAGTGACTAGATCAATTAAAAAAGTGGTCAGATGAAGCAGATGCTAAACTACAGGACTGTTCTGCTAGCACAGACTGGAATATGTTCCGGGATTATTCCGATGGCTTTGAGGAGTACACCACATCAGTCACTGGCTTCATCAATAAGTGCATCGATGACGTTGTCCCCACAGTGACCATACGTACATACCCCAACCAGAAGCCATGGATTACGGGTAACATCCGCACTGAGCTAAAGGAGCAGGTTGACAGCTTCACGTTCCTTGGTGTCCACATCACCAACAAACTAACATGGTCCAAGCACACCAAGACACTCATGAAGAGCGCACGACAAAACCTATTCCAGCCACCCTAGTCATAGACGGTTGTCTCTTCTACCGCACGGCAAGCGGTACCGGAGCGCCAAGTCTAGATCCAAGAGTCTTCTAAACAGCTTCTACCCCCAAGCCATAAGACTCCTGAACACCTAATCAAATGGCTACCCAGACTATTTGCATTGCAACCCCCCCCCCCCCCCCCTCTTTTACACTGCTGCTACTCTGGTGTTATCATCTGTGCATAGTCACTTTAACTCTACCTACATGTACATATTACCTCAACTAACCGGTGCCCCAGTACCCCCCTGTACAGTGCCTTGCAAAAGTATTCATCCCCCTTGGCGTTTTTACTATTTTGTTGCATTACAACCTGTAATTTAAAATGATTTTTATTTGGATTTCTTGTAATGGACAAAATAGTCCAAATTGGTGAAGTGAAATGAAAAAAATTACTTGTTTCATAAAATTCTAAAAAATTCTAAACGTAAAAATGGTGCATGCATATGTATTTACCCCCTTTGCTATGAAGCCCCCAAATAAGATCTGGTGCAACCAATTACCTTCATAAGTCACATAATTAGTTAAATAACAGACCACCTGTGTGCAGTCTAACTGTCACATGATCTGAGTGTATATATACACCTGTTCTGAAAGGCCCCAGAGTCTGCAACACCACTAAGCAAGGGGCACCACCAAGCAAGCGGCACCATGAAGACCAAGAGATTCTCCAAACAGGTCAGGGACAAAGTGTGGAGAAGTACTGATCAGGGTTGGGTTTTAAAAAAATATCAGAAACTTTGAACATCCCACAAAGCACCATTAAATCCATTATTTAAAAAAATTAAAAGAATATGGCACCACAACAAACCTGCTAAGAGAGGGCCGCCCACCAAAACTCATAGACCAGGCAAGGAGGGCATTAATCAGAGAGGCAACAAAGAGACCAAAGATAACCCTGAAGGAGCTGCAAAGCTCCACAGCGGAGATTGGAGTATCTTTCCATAGTACCACTATAAGCCGTACACTCCACAGAAGAGTGGCCAGAAAAAAGTAATTGCTTGAAGAAAAAAATAGGCAAACACGTTTGGTGTTTGCCAAAAGGCATGTGGGAGATTCCTCAAACATATGGAAGAAGGTACTCTGGTCAGATGAGGCTAAAATTGAGCATTTTGGCCATCAAGGAAAACACAATGTCTGGCGCAAACACAACACCTCTCATCACCCCGAGAACACCATCCCCACAGTGAAGCATGGTGGTAGCAGCATCATGCTGTGGGGATATTTTTCATCAGCAGGGACTGGGAAACTGGTCAGAATTGAAGGAATGATGGATGGCACTAAATACAGGGACATTCTTGAGGGAAACCTGTTTCTGTCTTCCAGAGATTTGAGACTGGGACAGACGTCCACCTTCCAGCAGGACAATGACCGTAAGCATACTGCTAAAGCAACACTCGAGTGGTTTAAGAGGAAACATTTAAATGTCTTGGAATGGCCGAGTCAAAGCCCAGACCTCATTCCAATTGAGAATCTGTGGTATGACTTAAAGATTGCTGTACACCAGCTGAACCCATACAACTTGAAGGAGCTGAAGCAGTTTTGCCTTGAAGAATGGGCAAAAATCCCAGGGCCAAGCTTATAGAGACATACGCCAAGAGACTTGCAGCTGTAATTGCTGCAAAAGGTTACTCTACAAAGTATTGACTTTGGGGGGGTGAATAGTTATGCACGCTCAAGTTGTTTTTTTCTTTTTTTTTTCTTGTTTGTTTCACAATGAAAAAATATTTTGCATCTTCAAAGTGGTAGACATGTTGTGTAAATCAAATGATACAAACCCCCCCAAAAAATCTATTTTAATTTCAGGTTGTAAGGCAACAAAATAGGAAAAATGCCAAGGGGGGTGAATACTTTCGCAAGCCACTGTATATAGTCTCGCTATTGTTATTTTACTGTTGCTCTTTAATTACTTGTTACTTTTATTTCTTATTCTTATCCCAAAAAATGTAAACTGCATTGTTGGTTAGGGGCTCGTAAATAAGCATTTCACTAAGGTCTACCTACACCTGTTGTATTCGGCCCATGTGACTAATAAAATTTGATTTTATTTTATTGAATCATATGATGCTACATAAGCTACTTATGGTTATATGATTCCCTCCCACATACTGAAGTATACCTAAAGGTGCACAAACTGTCTTTTGTGTAAAATACAGTGTGTACTGTGTCAAACCTACTTCCTCTCACTTACACATTGCAGTATATTAGTACTTGCCCACTCAATCCCAGTAGACCATGTATTTATTTACCTAGTGTGGGGCAAGCTGTTGCTATAACATCAGAACACCATTCTAGAGGATAACTCAGCAATGCAATGCTGTAGAGGCAGCTGAAAATAAACCACAGCAATTAGACTTTTAATTAGTAGTTTTCTGATTACGTCATACTATATGCTTACCTGTTGACACCTGCTGGCTAGTTAGTCTGGATGAGTAACTGCCTACCTGTATTGTGGTGTGATGTTGGATGGTGCTGGGAGGGAGAGGCCCCACACACCAGATGGGCTCATACTGCCCACCCAGCATCAGGAAACAAAAAACCCAACAACTGGTGTCGCTCTCTCCTAATTGCCCCATAGTGAAACAGGTTGTTTCCGCTCCCTTCCAGTACTGCAGTTTGAGTGCCTTTCTTTTAATTAATGTTGCAACATGCCTCATTTAACAAACAAACAACTTCAAAGTTAATCAGTGCTGCCATGGTGCGCGGTGTACATAATGTGTATTTATTCACTGCAGACCCCCATCCTTCCAAAAGGATGCCTTACTAGGAAACACCCTGTGAAATGCATGTATTCTTTTTTTTTTTTACAGTTCCCTGCATGTATGTCCTGTCTGCTTTGGAATGGTCAGCCTTTGGACAAAACAATGATGACAAACCTACTTAACTACCACTTGTTTATTATATTCACTGTGAGGCTAATACATTTAATGACTGACTGACCTAGTGGGGGCAACTTAATGACACAGCAGGCTAACCCTGTGCATTCCATATTGATCATTAAGAATTTCTACTTAAAGAGCAACTTGGTCCTGAATGTTTGTGATGCATTACAGCCCTCTTTAGTGGGTATTGATGCTCCTGATGGTTTATTGGCAGTTTAATATTTCATTTCTGTATGGCTTGATTGCGTCTTACGTGTACAAGGTGGACTATAAAGTATGATTGCGTGATTGACCGTAACATCCCCTGTGAGAGTCGTCAAACCATAGATTGTGTAGAAATTAAACAGATAATTTTTATTCTGTATAATGCAGTTGTTAGTTAACTGTGGGAAATAGTGAAAACAATATTATACCTCTGACTCAATGTCCAAAATAAGGTGTGACAAATTTAAACCTCTGTTTTTAACCATATTTGTTTGAGTATGGTGTATTGAATATTAACTTGAGGAATTACAAAGCAAATGGAAGTTGATTCAATTTATAATCGGTAAACATAGGAAAATTCCTAAGCGCTGCGTACCTCACAGAGGAAAGCTGTTTCCTTAAACTGCCACATTTCAGAGAGACTGCTTCTTATACCAGTGAATGGCCCAACAAGTAAGCCTCCTAAATGTATTACTGTGGTCATGAGTGGAGCAGCTTGCTTCCATTGAGCTCCTCCATTATGGAGAAGGCATTCTGTAGGCTTTAGCAGCATGGGGGACTTAAAGCTGATACATACTCCCCATTCAAGGAGTAGAAGGATTGTATAGGATTGGAACCCACTGCTCCAGTCAATACAGAGCGGGAGCAAGCAACACACTCTAAGTCCCATAATGCACAAGGCTCCCAGGGGGATACCTGGCTGGAGTGTTCCATCAACAACACTGCTCCAACACCCCCTCTGCCACTTTCCTCCATGTCAGTTTTTTAAAATCATCTCCCCACCAGCCAATGACACACAAGGTTCCATAAAGACTATGACCTGTGCTTCTTTTTCCTCTATTTCCTATAATCAGAACACAAGAGTCAAAGGGAGGATAGAGGAAGTATTTGCTCTCCCACTGATGACATAACACAGCACTTCTTGTTCCTGAAGGAGTCACAGAGAGAGTAGAGGAGAACAGTGTCTCCATCAGGGAGGGATGTCCACCTTGGATGAACATTTAACCAGATGCTCAGCCTATCGAGTTGCTCTTTCTCCGTTTTCCCCCCTCAACCCACCCCCTCCAGTTTTGGCTGGACCTGTCACTGTCCATTTGTTCTCTGGATTAAAATGAAGACCCTTACCCCATAAAGCGCCCCCAACAATTTCCAACAATTGTTTACAGACAGATTATTTCACTTATAATTCACTGTGTCACAATTCCAGTGGGTCAGATGTTTACATACACTAAGTTGACTGTGCCTGTAAACAGCTTGGAAAATTCCAGAAAATGATGTCATGGCTTTAGAAGCTTCTGATAGGCTAATTGACATAATTTGAGTCAATTGGAGGTGTGCCTGTGGATGTATTTCAAGGCCTACCTTCAAACTCAGTGCCTCTTTGCTTGACATCATGGGAAAATCTAAATATTTTTTTCATCTGTACAAACAATAGTATGCAAGTATAAACACCTTGGGACCACGCAGCCGTCATACCGCTCAGGAAGGAGACGCGTTCTGTCTTAGAGATGAACGTAGTTTGGTGCGAAAAGTGCAAATCAATCCCAGAACAACAGCAAAGGACCTTGTGAAGATGCTGGAGGAAACCGGTACAAAAGTATCTATATCCACAGTAAAACGAGTCCTATATCGACATAACCTGAAAGGCCGCTCAGCAAGGAAGAAGCCACTGCTCCAAAACCGCCATAAAAAGCCAGACTACGGTTTGCAACTGCACATGGGGACAAAGATTGTACTTTTTGGAGAAATGTCCTCTGGTCTAATGAAACAAAAATAGAACGGTTTGGCCATAATGACCATCATTATGTTTGGAGGACAAAGGGGGCCGCTTGCAAGCCGAAGAACACCATCCCAACCGTGAAGCACGGGGGTGGCAGCATCATGTTGTGGGGGTGCTTTGCAGCAGGAGGGTCTGGTGCACTTCACAAATTAGATGGCATCATGAGGGGGGAAAATGATGTGGATATATTGAAGCAACATCAAGACATCAGTCAGGAAGTTAAAGCTTGGTCGCAAATGGGTCTTCCAAATGGACTATGACCCCAAACATACTTCCAAAGTTGTGGCAAAATGGCTTAAGGACAACAAAGTCAAGGTATTGGAGTGGCCATCACAAAGCCCTGACCACAAATTTGTGGGCAGAACTGAAAAAGCGTGTACGAGCAAGGAGGCCTACAAACCCGACTCAGTTACACCAGCTCTGTCAGGAGGAATGGGCCAAAATTCACCCAACTTATTGTGGGAACCTACCCGAAAAGTTTGACCCAAGTTAAAGAATTTAAAGGCAATGCTACCAAATACTAATTGAGTGTATGTAAAGAAATAAAATGAAAGAAATAAAAGCTGAAATAAATCATTCTCTCTACTATTATTCTGACATTTCACATTCTTAAAATAAAGTGGTGATACTAACTGACCTTAGACAGGGAATTTTTACTAGGATTAAATGTCAGGAATTGTGAAAAACTGAGTTTAAAAGTATGTAAACTTCCAACTTCAACTGTATTGTTGCTGCTACCATCTCTTATGACCAAAAAGAGCTTCTGGATATCAGAACTTGAATTATTCACCTCGAATTGGACGAGGAGTTCTTCTTCAATGAGTAGGACGCAAGGGATATACTATGGACACCCGACCAGGCCCAGAGATTCACTGGAAAAAGAAACGTAGATTTCGTGGAAAGAGATCAGGATGCCTTGTGAGGATCAGGCGACGAGAGGCTAATCTGTCCTTGCCTTCCGTTCTGCTAGCTAACGTTGAATCGCTGGAAAATAAATGGGACGAACTGAAAGCACGTATATCCTACCAACGGGACATTAAAAACTGTAATATCTTATGTTTCACCGAGTCGTGGCTGAACGACGACATTAAGAACATACAGCTAGCTGGTTATACACTATCGGCAGGACAGAACAGCAGCCTCTGGTAAGACACAGGGCGGGGGCCTATACATATTTGTAAACAATAGCTGGTGTACGATATCTAAGGAAGTCTCAGGGTTTTGCTCGCCTGAGGTAAAGTATCTCATGATAAGCTGTAGACCACACTATCTACCTAGAGAGTTTATCTGTATTTTTCGTAACGGTCTACATACCACCACAGACCGAGGCTGGCACTAAAACCGCACTCAATGAGCTGTATTCCACCATAAGCAACAGGAAAACACTCATCCAGAGGCAGCGCTCCTAGTGCCCGGGGACTTTAATGCAGGGAAACTTAAATCAGTGTTACCTCATTTCTATCAGCATATTAAATGTGCAACCAGAGGGGAAAAAATTCTAGACCACCTTTACTCCACACACAAGCTCTCCCTCGCCCTCCATTTGGAAAATCTGACCATAACTCTTATCCTCCTGATTCCTGCTAACAAGCAAAAATTAAAGCAGGAAGCACAAGTGAGTCAGTCAATAAAAAAGTGGTCAGATGAAGCAGATGCTAAACTACAGGACTGTTTTGCTAGCACAGACTGGAATATGTTCCAGGATTCTTCCGGAGGAGTACACCACATCAGTCACTGGCTTTATCAATAAGTGCATTGAGGACGTAGTATCCAGTGACTGTACGTACATACCCCAACCAGAAGCCATGGATTACAGGCAACATTCGCACTTAGCTAATGGGTAGAGCTGCCGCTTTCAAGGATGCTTATAAGAAATCTCGCTATGCCCTCCGACGAACCATCAAACAGGCAGCCACCCTAGTCATAGTCTGTTTTCTCTGCTACCGCACGGCAAGCGGTACCGGAGCGCCAAGTCTATTTCCAAGATGCTTCTAAACAGCTCCTACCCCCAAGCCATAAGACTCCTGAACAGCTAATCAAATGGCTAGGGATTTTTAGGGATTTTCTTAGAACTGCATTGTTGGTTAAGGGGTTGTAAATAAGCATTTCACTATAAGATACCTGTTGTATTCGGCGCATGTGACAAATAAAATTTGATTTGAAACTACTACAGCTACTTCTCCGAAATGGCCTCCCAGAGTGGAGCCAATAATAGAGCAGTCATGGTGCCAACCATAGCTCTTCAGGCTGGCCAGCAGGTTGCACATCTCTCAAAGATTAGCTCCCAGGCTCCATGTCGGTGTGAGTGTGTGCCAGAGTCTTGAATTGGCACACAGAGGCTCCATTTGAAAACATCTGTCTCACGTGTGTGTGTGTGTGTGTGTGCACGCGTGCGTGCGTGCATTATAGAATTATAGGATCGCTATGGTGTGTGAGGCCTGGGTATCAGCCAACGTGCCAGGCAGTCCTGGGTCCATGCCTCTACAATCTGCCCACCATGTGATGGGATGTTAGGATCTTTCTCCACCACCTGGATGTTGAATATACCCCAGGCTTAGAGCTGACACAAGATAGTCAGGATGACGTCATTCAGGAGCTTCTTTATCTATTAATAAGTGCAGTAACTTCTGATTATGGGCCATTACAGAATAGATCCACTACATAGTATATTAACCCTTGTAGAGATGAAACGGTATGAAAATTTCATATCACGATTATAGTGACCAAAATTATCACGGTTATCAGTATTATCACAGTATTATTAAAATGTGCTGGACATTTTCAAAAAGTACTGATACACACACTGAAATCATTTCACCAAGTTTTATATTGAAAACAAATAAACAACAAATAAAATTAGCAGCACTATGAAATTTGTGTGTGCATAAACATTAAAATAATAACGTTAACATTAAAGATGCCACCATGTGGCCATGAGAGGTAACAGTTTCCCTAGTGCAGATTTAAATGAACACAACCTTAAGTAGGAAAATCAAATAAACAAACAACAAATAAAATTAGCAGCACTCACTTTGTAGTGAGGCACGCCAAACTTCATCAGCCTCAGAACAAATTGAAATGGCATCATGTCCTTTGCAATGAGGTCTTGAGCATTTTTTGGATGCTTTTTAAATGCTTGCTCGAGTGTCTGTCACAACTGTAGATGAGGAGGGACCAGTAGCATCACAGGGTTTGCCTGCTGCTCGCCCACTCTGTAAACAAGGGAATAGCAAATGTATTATTATTATTATTATTATGTGTTACATTATTATTAACACACAATTTACATAAATACAAATTAGTCTTAAGAAGATAGTAATTGCAATGAGCCCAACAATTGACATAAATACAGGAGTCTTGTATAGGAGTCTACAGTGTTTCTCCTGTTGGAACACTTTTACAACCAAGTCGACGTCTGCCGGATTTTAAATGAACAAAATATGTTGGTTGGGTGACTTAAAACTACATAACGTGTTATCGTGTGCAATGGGAGAATAGAGTCTGCAGACACCCAACGCATACAGCAGCAGAACAACGTGTAGTGTTTTTACAAGAGTAGGTAACACTGAAAGCTTCAGTTTACATTATTGACAAGCTATTAGCAAGTCAGACAGACAAACCATGACATTTTCCCCCATTCCGAAGTCCCCACATCATGTATTGAGCTAAAAGTTAACTTACCTTGTATTCGCTATAAAGTAATGGGTGGTGATCACGAAGATGACTCAAGAGATTTGAAGTGTTGCCCCCTTTCGCAGCGATTATTTTCGCATGTTCTGCAGACAGGGTGACCATCTTCGATTAAGTTTCCCTCAGCACTCTTGTAAAACCAAAAATACGACCACACTTCAGATTTGGTTCTCTAAGAAGCCTGAAAAATCTCCCGGCGCTGGCGCTGTCACTGCCTTCCGCCATGATTTCACACGAAACAAACCCCACGTTGCATGCTGCGCCTGCGTCAAACTGTTGCTAACTTTAGTGAATGCTGGACAGTATTTACCGTGAGTTTTTCAAACCGTGGTAATGAAACACGGTTTTAATGATAATTCAAATTTGAAACGGTAATACTAATCGTTTCATCCCTAAACCTCTGCATTATGCTCACAGTTTACGAATGTAGTGATAATAGTTTTCTTTACAAAAAATCTGACCGATTTAAATATTTCAAACACATGAATGACTTCAGAATCGTATCACATTATGATGAACTGCCTGCATGAAGACTTCAGATCTCTATATAAAAGTTGTAAAAATTATTACAGGGGTGCTCATATTTGCGGTTGGCAGGCTTCTGTCATGCGCATCTCAGATTATGGTCTTTAACGTAGGCTCCTGCCGAGTTGATTGGTCTCCATGGCAATGGAGGTAGAGACTAATGGCTATGCCTTTTCTTTGTATTTCTTTCATTTCTGATGTTGTTGAGAAATTAACCTGGCAGTGAACAGCTACCTGTCTGTCTGTCTGTATGTCTGTCTATCTGTCTGTCCGTGTCTTTCTGAGGCAAAAAAATTACTTTCTATGCCTGTGATATGTGATTGTCCCACCTAGCTATCTTAAGATGAATGCACTAACTGTAAGTCACTCTGGATAAGTGTCTGCTAAATGACTATAATGTAAAAAAGAATGGCTGATATGTAAGAATGTGCTTCATTAATGGTATTTTGTGGTGATAGAATTACATCAGCAGTGATTGTCATCACACACTGTCTGTTGTTTGATGGTAACTGGCAGAAATTTGGGGGAAAAAATGTTTTCACAGAAACAGAGTACAATCACCTACATACTGCTATCAAACACCCACACTACTTTCAAGCTCACAATATTAAGGCTCTTCCTCTGATACATGAAATGGCCTAAAGCAAAGCAGTTGTTGTATTGCATGTTTTACATATTAAATTTTGTACCGAAAATAGATACTAGATTTTACATGGCCACTTCATAAGCAGACACTTTCTGTCATTCCATCCTTTACCTGTACTAACATATGAGGTGTTTGTGCATGTTTGTGTATGTGTGACAGAGATGCTCTCTAAAGAGGCCCTGTGCTATGTGCGTTTTGAAGATTGTCACTCCCTGAGTCCTCAGTCAGAGCAAGGCTGCTGTGTGTGTGTGTGACTGTGGCTATGTGCAGGCCAGGCCAGGGAACAGTGCGTTGTCAGCAGGACAGCTTCAGCGTGAGCCATGATGTGCAGGCAGTCAGTCCTCTCCTCAGAGCCAGGATACTGCTGCCTGCTGCTATCCAAACACAGGGCCTGGTGGGCCATTGTAGTGTCAGGGGTCCTGGCACCTTAGGCTCACTAGACAACCCTACACTCACAGGACACCATCCCCCTGACCTTGGGTGTGTTGTGTGTGTGATCTTGAATGCACACTTTTCCAATATTATATCAAACTGTTAAATACAAAATAGTTCTCATTTCTAAAAATAGAAATGTAAGATTGGACCAGTGTAAAGAAAGAAACTAGCACACCACACTTCTTCCATTATCAACCGATAGCAGGCGAGTGACAGGGGCTCTGTCGCTGCTGCAGTAGTCTAGTTTGCTGCTGTCACTTCTCGTTGATTGTGTTCTCTGACTTTGTCTCCAGGCGGTGTAGAGGCATGCCGAATCTCACCATGACAGTTCTACAGATGTAACTCTGGGTTTGATTATTCAGGCCAAGGCTCTGGTGTTGATACATTCACTTCCTGCTAATCCTACTGCTGCAGTCCCCACTGTCAAGTCAAACCATTCTGACCTCATCATGCCTGCCTTAAAACCACTCACCCCTACTGTCACAGTAAACTATAACGACACAAGGCGAGACCCAGATACAGACACTGGAGGCAGATGGTTTGAGCTCTGATATTTATTATAGTCCAAGAGGTATGTAAAAGGCAAGTCGGGGACAGGCAAGAGCTCATAACCAGTTCAGAGTCCAAAACGTTACAGGGTAGCAGGCAGGCTCGAGGTCAGGGGCAGGCAGGCAGGCTCAGAGTCAGAACAGGCAAGGGTCAGAACCAGGAGGAGGAGAAAAAACAGAGACTGGGAAAAACAGGAGCTAGGAGAAAAATGCTGGTTGACTTGGCAAACAAGATGAACTGGCACAGACAAACAGAAAACACAGGTATAAATACACTGGATAATGGGGAAGATGGGTGACACCTGGAGGGGATGGAGACAAGCACAAGGACAGGTGAAACAGATCAGGGTGTGACAGTAAACATTACTAAGAACATGCGCATGAAGTAAATCGATAGGCCCTTGTGCTTATTTGATGGATGAGAAAGAGTTTTCA
Source organism: Salvelinus namaycush (assembly GCF_016432855.1). Classification (NCBI taxonomy): domain Eukaryota; kingdom Metazoa; phylum Chordata; class Actinopteri; order Salmoniformes; family Salmonidae; genus Salvelinus; species Salvelinus namaycush. The sequence goes on along the minus strand of NC_052317.1, from coordinate 18,781,101 downwards.
TTGTGAACATGGTGCTAAACACACCAAAAAAAGGTTATTTGGCTTGTAATCATAGTGGATCCCTTTTTGGTGCTATATACAGTGCATTCGGAAAGTTTTCACACCATGAACCTTTTTCCACATTTTGTTATGTTAAAGCCTTATTCTAAAGGGGATTAAATAAAACATTTTCCTCATCAATCTACACACAATACCACATAATGACAAAGCAAACACAGGTTTTTAGATTTTTTTGCAAATGTAATAAAATAAATAATAATAATACAATTTTTACATTAGTATTCAGACCCTTTGCTATAAGACTCGAAATTGAACTCGGGTGCATCCTGTTTCCATTGATCATCCTTGAGATGCTTCTACAACTTAATTGGAGTTAAAATTTAAATTAAATTGATTGGACATGATTTGGAAAGGCACACACCTGTCTATGTAAGGTCCCACAGTTCACAGTGCATGTCAGAGTAAAAACCAAGCTATGAGATTGAAGGAATTGTCTGTAGAGCTCTGAGATCTGGGGAAGTGCACAGATCTGGGGAAGGGTACCAAAAAAAATCTGCAGCATTATAGGTCCCCAAGAACACGGGCCATCATTCTTCAATCGAAGAAGTTTGGAACCAAGAAGACTCTTCCTAGAGCTGGCCGCCCGACCAAACTGAGCAATCAGGGGAGAAGGGCCTTGGTCAGGGAGGTGACCAAGAACCTGATGGTCACTCTGACAGAACTCCAGAGTTCCTCTGTGGAGATGGGAGAACCTTCCAGAAGGACAACCATCTCTGCAGCACTCAACCAATCAGGCCTTTATGGTAGAGTGGCCAGACGGAAGCCACTCCTCAGTAAAAGGCACATGACAGCCCGCTCTGAGTTTGCCAAAAGGCACCTAAAGGACACTCAGACCATGAGAAACAAGATTCTTTGGTCTGATGAAATCAAGATGGAACTCTTTGGCTTGAATTCCAAGCGTTACATCAGGAGGAAATCTGGCACCATCCCTACGAAGCATGTAAAGCATGGTGAAGCATGGTGGTGGCAGCATCATGCTGTGGGGATGTTTTTCAGCGGCAGGTCCTGGGAGACAAGTCAGGATGGAGGGAAAGATGAAAGGAGCAAAGTACAGAGAGATCCTTGATGAAAACCTGCTCCAGAGCAAAAACATTCCAACAGGACAATGAACCCTAAGCACACAGCCAAGACAATGCAGGAGTGGCTTCGAGACAAGTCTCTGAATTTCCTTGAGTGGCCCTGCCAGAGCTTGGACTTGAACATCCAACCCAAAGTAAAAAATACTTAGTAGTCGCCAAAGTTCCAGAGCATGTCTTTAACAGAATATATATAGAAAGTGAGATGTTCACTGGGCAGTTTGTCACGCCCTGACCTTAGTTATCTTTGTTTTCTTTATTATTTTGGTTAGGTCAGGGTGTGACGAGGGTGGTATGTGTGTTTTTGTCTTGTCTAGGGTTTTGGGTATGTCTAGGTGTGTGTGTGTAGTCTAGGCATTATGTAGGTCTATGGTGGCCTAGATTGGTTCCCAATCAGAGGCAGCTGTTTATCGTTGTCTCTGATTGGGGATCCTATTTAGGTTGCCATTTTCCAGTTTGGTTTGTGGGTGATTGTCTATGAGATGTTGCATGTCTGCCATCATTATACTTAGCGTCACGTTCGTTTTGTATTAGTTTGTTAAGTGTTTTTCGTTTCATTAAAGATGTATTCACATCACGCTGCGCTTTGGTCTCCTCACTACGACGAACGTGACACAGTTACTGTAATTCACAAGTTGAATCCAGTGTACTGGAACGAGATCTGGAATGGCTGGGGCTCACTAAACATTGAATTGAGAACCACTGATTTAGTTGTTTCTCAAAACACAAGGCCTAATGTGAGTCTTTCACAAAACACCATTACTGGCCATAGTGACGTTTAACATGTAATGACATAACACAACAGATTAGGTTAACTGGAGTAAAATTCTCACTCACGGTTGCACAAAAAGAGCTGTGAGCAGACCAAGCCCCAAAATATTTGTACGCCCCTCATTTTAGTTATCACTAAAAGATGAAAGAAAACTTTTCTGATCTGCAAAGAACTGTTGAAAGGCTCAAAGAGTTATTTGAGTCATTATGGTTCCACATAGAACCATCACCCTTACCAAATAACCAAATAGGGGACAAAGCTCTTTATCTAACAATGAAACAGCTGTAGCAAATTACTCAGACAGAGTGCTGAGTCAGTGAAGAGAGAAGGCTTATTACTTAACTAGCTGAGTCTTATTCCCATACTTAATGACAAGACATGATGACTAGAGTTACAGTGGGGTGAGGTTGCCAGAAATAGTACTTTTATTCAACTTTTGAAGTAGAATAAAGTTGTTTACTTCCCTCCATCCTGTGGATAAAATTGTTCTATGTGATCATGAGCGGCAAATGGCTGTCAGCAAACAATGCAATGTTTCTCTCACAACTATTTTCTCCCATGCTCCTTATGGCTTAGGGGGGATACAGCGTTTATTAGCCGGTGTGCGGCGAGGCGGTGACAAACTTTGAGGTATATGAATGCATCTCAAGTCAGGGATTAGACTTGGTCTAGGAGGAATCCCAAACACCAGATTTCCTTTTGATGTCATAGAGAGCTATATATGTTGCCTTTGATGATGTGTAAACGTCCTTGCATTTGACAATGGATATCAAAGGGTTTTAGTCAAGGGGACTGTTAGACGTATTCATTGACAGACAGTGTTTTATACATTGCTTGGAGAAATATGAGGGACAGCTGAGGTATGTGGAATGTATTTTCTGAATAAAGTTTGTAAGGATATAATACATGTCTCTTATGCCTCAAATGTTCAGTGGTTTACTGAAAAGAACATTGCATATTTCAGTATATGACGAACATCTATAGAAATGTTTACTCTCTCTATTATGTTGTTCATGGAATTGTGAATGGCTTGCCTTGAACGTCTTTACCTACGGCTATAGCTACAGCTACAAAAACCTCAGTTAACCTTCAGTAATATTCTGAATAGAAGTGAATCCTGAATAGAAGTGGTTAGGTTGCAAGCTTGCTTTTTGTCGTAGAGTATTCTCCAAATATAACATTCAGGTTTAATTCCAAAATAACTCAATCAATGTTTAGAATTTTTTCTTCACTTACTAAAAATCACTATTTTCTATGTGTTGGTAGCACCATTGATCATCTCCGGTCTGGGTGTGTAGTAAGCGTTGGTTAGAGAGGTGGTGAATGTTCCCTAACAATCCTGGGCTATAAACAGATATTGAGTGATGCCCTCACAGTGTTCCAGCCAAGTCAATGGAAATTGTGTTCTTCAACTTGATCTGTAGCTGGAGACAAGCTGCATTTAATGGCAACCGGAGGGCACAATTATATTTCTTCCTGTCAGGATGGGGCTTAGCTGACTGTAGCTGTGTCCCTTTATCTGGGTCTGTAGTACCCCTAACCACTGTATACTGTTTACCTAACCGCAACGGTCCACCACTGATCTCAGATCATCTGACCCACATCTATTCATCTTGATCCAGAAAGTGTCGCCGCTCACCACATATGCCCAATTGAGGTTCTGTTTTGTATCTTTGATCCAAAGCAAACACCAAACACGTCACTATAACCTACACTCATATATCATGCACATACTGTATATATGTAAGCTGTCTGGCGAAACTGGCAACCAACTGCAAGTGTTTGTAGTGTTGTCACAGTGCCAAGCCTGCCCACGGAATTGATCCCATGGTGATAGCACATTTTTATCAATGCGCTGCTGAAGGGCACTTAGTATTAGGCTGGGCAAAATCAACCCGGGGAAAGGGCTTCCAAGGACATAATACCAAGTGCCTTATGTCCATCTAAAGGACATTTCCTACCTTTTCACAGATTTAACTTTCAAATACTTTATCGAGAATGAAGTGTATGGATGATATTTCGTAGAGTAACCTTACATTGCCTTTGAAACTGAAAGAGCTCTGCTGCAAGGGATGTCTGGGAGAAAAAGTCGGTAGTTAAAGGCCCAGTGAAGTCAAAACTTGATTTCCTGTGTTATAAACTCAGCAAAAAAAGAAACGTCCCTTTTTCAAGACCCTGTCTTTCAAAGATAATTTGTTAAAATCCAAATAACTTCACAGATCTTCATTGTAAAGGGTTTAACCTCTCTGGTACAAGTGGGACGCTAGCGTGCCACCTAACCAACAGCCAGTGAAATTGCAGGGCGCCAAATTCAAAACAACAGAAATCTCATAATTAAAATTCCTCAAACATACAAGTATTATACACCATTTTAAAGATACACTTCTTGTTAATCCCACCACAGTGTCCGATTTCAAAAAGGCTTTACAGCGTAAGCACCACAAACGATGATGTTAGGTCACCGCAAAATCACAGAAAAACACAGCCATTTTTCCAGCCAAAGACAGGAGTCACAAAAAGCAGAAATAGAGATAAAACTAATCACTAACCTTTGATGATCTTCATCATATGATACTCATAGGACTTCATGTTACACAATACATATATGTTTACATTGGCGCCATGTTCAGAAATGCCTCCAAAATATCCGGAGAAATTGCAGAGAGCCACATCAAATAACAGAAATACTCATCATAAACTTTGATGAAAGATACATGTTTTACATAGAATTAAAGATAAACTTGTTCTTAATGCAACCGCTGTGTCAGATTTTAAAAAAAGCTTTGCAAAAGCACAATATTCAATAATCTGAGAACAGCGTTCAGCCACAAAAGCAAGCCATACAGTTACCCGCCAAATTGTGGAGTCAACAAAAGTCCTAAATAGCATTAGAAATCTTCACTTACCTTTGCTGATCTTCGTCGGAATGCACTCCCAGGACTCCCATTTCCACAAGAAATGTTCGTTTTGTTCGGTAATGTCCATCATTTATGTCCAAATAGCTACTTTTGTTAGCGCGTTTGGTAAACAAAACCAAAGTCACGAAGCGCGTTCACTAAAAGCAGGCGAAATGTCAAAAAGTTCCGTAACAGTCAGTAGAAACATGTCAAACGATGTATTGAATCAATCTTTAGGATGTTTTTAACATAAATCTTCAATAATGTTCCAACCGGAGAATTCCATTGTCTTCAGAAGTGCGATGGAACAGAGCTCACTCTCACATGAACGCGCATGGTCAGCGCATGTTCAGGTCATGGCAGACCTTACTCAAACCCCTCTCCTTCGGCCCCACTTCACAGTAGAAGCATCAGACAAGATTCTAAAGACTGTTGACATCTAGTGGAAGCCGTAGGAAGTGCAAACTGACCCATATCTCACTGTGTATTCGATAGGCGATGAGTTGAAAACCTACAAACCTCAGATTTCCCACTACCTGGTTGGATTTTTTTCTCAGGTTTTTGCCTGCCATATGAGTTCTGTTATACTCACAGACATCATTCAAACAGTTTTAGAAACTTCAGAGTGTTTTCTATCCAATACTAATAATATGCATATATTAGCAACTGGGACTGAGGAGCAGGCAGTTTACTCTGGGCACCTTTCCTCCAAGCTACTCAATACTGCCCCTGCAGCCATATAATCCAGCCACAGTGTCTGATTTCAAAAAGGCTTTACGGCGAAAGCACACCTTGCGATTATGTTAGGTCAGCACCTAGTCACAGAAAACCATACAGCCATTTTCCAGCCAAGGAGAGGGCTCACAAAAGTCAGAAATAGCGATTAAATGAATCACTAACCTTTGATGATCTTCATCAGATGGCACTCATAGGACTTCATGTTACACAATACATGTATGTTTTGTTCGATAAAGTTCATATTTATATCCAAAAATCTCAGTTTACCATGGCGCGTTATGTTCAGAAATGCATTGTCTTAAACAAACATCCGGTGAAAGTGCAGAGAGCCACATCAAATAACAGAAATACTCATCATAAACATTGATAAAAGATACAAGTATTAAACATACGAATAAAGATAAACTTCTCCTTAATGCAACCGCTGTGTCAGATTTCAAAAAGGCTTTACGGCGAAAGCACACATTGCGATTATGTTAGGTCAACGCCTAGCTACAGAAACCCATACAGCCATTTTCCAGCCAAGAAGAGGGCTCACAAAAGACAGAAATAGCATTAAAATGAATCACTTAACTTTGATGATCTTCATCTGGTGGCACTCCCAGGTCTCCATGTTAGACAATAAATGTTAGTTTTGTTCGATAATGTCCCTCCTTATGACCAAAAACCTCCTTTTTGTTAGTGCGTTTTGTCCAGTAATCCTAATCTACAAGGCGCGTGCACAAGTCCAGACGAAAAGTCCAAAAAAAGTACAATAAAAGTTAGTAGAAACATGCCAAATGATGTTTAAAATCAAACCTCCGGTTGTTTTTGTCATAAATAATCAATAATATTTCAACCAGACAAAAGCTTCATCAATAGGAAAGGAGAAACAAGAAAGGTGCGTTCCCGATCAGGCGCATGGCTGATGTCTGGAAATTTCCACTGGCCTCTCATTGAAAGTGCTGTATCTCCCTCCCTGAACTGGGTCCTAAGTCTTTGTATGGTGGATAGGCTTTCGGTGGAAAAACAGCCTTTCAAAATAATAGTACTTCCTGGTTGGATTTTCCTCGGGTTTTTGCCTGCCATATCAGTTCTGTTATACTCACAGACATTATTTTAACTGTTTTGGAAACTTTAGACTGTTTTCTATCCAAATCTACTAATTATATGCATATCCTAACTTCTGTGCCTGAGTAGCAGGCAGTTTCATTTGGGCACGCTTTTCATCCAAAATTCTGAATGCTGCCCCCTACCCTAGTGAAGTTAAACACTCTTTCCCATGCTTGTTCAATGAACCATTTACCATGGCAAACCATGTGTAACAACACCTGCACAGGATCGGTACATCCGAACATCACACCTGCGGGACAGGTACAGGATGGCAACAAGAACTGCCCGAGTTACACCAGGAACGCACAATCCCTCCATCAGTGCTCAGACTGTCCTCAATAGGCTGAGAGAGACTGGACTGAGGGCTTGTTGGCCTGTTGTAAGGCAGGTCCTCACCAGACATCACCGGCAACAACGTTGCTTATGGGCACACACCCACCGTTGCCGGACCAGACAGGACTGGGGAAAAGTGCTCTTCACTGACGAGTCGCGGTTTTGTATCACCAGGGGTGATGGTCGGATTTGTGTTTATCGTCGAAGGAATGAGCGTTACACCGAAGCCTGTACTCTGGAGCGGGATCGATTTGGAGGGGGAGGGTCTGGGGCGGTGTGTCACAACATCATCGGACTGAGCTTGTTGTCATAGCAGGCAATCTAAACGCTGTGCGTAATAGGGAAGACATCCTCCTCCCTCATGTGGTACCCTTCCTGCAGGCTCATCCTGACATGACCCTCCAGCATGACAATGCCACCAGCCATACTGCTCGTTCTGTGCGTGATTTCCTGCAAGACAGGAATGTCAGTGTTCTGCCATGGCCAGCGAAGAGCACGGATCTCAATCCCATTGAGCATGTCTGGAACCTGTTGGATCGGAGGGTGACATCCCCAGAAATGTCCGGGTACTTGCAGGTGCCTTGGTGGAAGAGTGAGGTAACATCCCACACCAAGAACTGGCAAATCTGGTGCAGTCCACGAGGAGGAGATGCACTGCAGTACTTAATGCAGCTGGTGGCCACACCAGATACTGACTGTTACTTTTGATTTTGATCCCCCCCTTTGTTCAGGGACACATTATTCCATTTATGTTAGTCACATGTCTGTGGAACTTGTTCAGTTTATGTCTCAGTTGTTGAATCTTATCTTCATACAAATATTTACACGTTAAGTTTGCTGAAAATAAACGCAGTTGACAGTGAGAGGACGTTTATTTTTTTAGTTTATGTATATATATATATGACACTATGAGTGTGGAATAATACTGTGAAATTGTGAAAATGATGGTAATGCTTTTTTAGTGTAAGAGGTGTTTGAAAAGACCGCCTGAAATTTCATTTTTTGATGAGACGGAGTTTTGGCCTGCCTGGTGACGTCATTAAATTAGTTAATAGACCAATAAGAGAGTTCCAAACCTTTCGGCCAATAACAGATCGTTTTCAGTTTTCCCCACCCCACTCAGACCACTTCCAGACAGTCCTAGCAAAATTATTGCTTGAGAAATTGCTCTTTGCTAAAAAGCTATTTTTGTTTGTTTTCAATTAAAATGGCACTTAAAGTGACACTCTAGTCTCCTTTTCACCTCATTTATCACCTGATTTACTTAATAAAAGGTACATCTCAGTAGGTGGTCCAGGTAAGTCATGACATAGCACACACTTTTGTTCTCTATTGCTCCTCTATTGTTCCTCAAGTAAGGGGGAGGCCGATGACATTACGACTTCCCATCAGACCAACTCCTTGAATGCCCTACTCCTTAAACTTTGCAGTTGTGTGTAAAAAAACATTATTTTGCTCAAAAATATTTTTTTACCCTTAAGTGTGTGTACTTTACTGTATTTATACTTGGGATATCGCTTTTCAACAGTAAAAGCAAAAAAATCGCTGGAGTACGTATTTAATTGTTACCCATAAATTATTTGAAATTAGCTAAAAATGGCTGCAATGGACCTTTTTTAAAGCAAAATCTTAAAAGCAGTACTTTCAATTTGCCAAATGTTTCATTCCCTTTGTCTTTGTCTCTACAAAATGTCCAGTATCCTTTATTATTACATGACTGATAGTCAAATTACAAATTAGACAGAAATTCAGCATTTGAACAACAGGCATAATGAACAGAAAGGGACCAATTAGGAAAATTACAAATAGTCTTAATCCAGTAATTTGTCACTCAGTGTCAGAATGTTTCACCCTGAAAATGTTTTTCATCTATATTCTTATAAGAAGGATCTAGTTGGCATGCTATATGCTTATCATTGTTGTGTAAATTATGTATCAATCAAATCATAGTTTCATTGATCAAATGGGACTAAGCTGCTGCGTCCAATGTCACTTTGTGATGGATGGACCTTATGGAGTAGCACTGGGCATGGGGACCAGGCAGTGATGGGCCTCCTGTGCCCAGACTGGGACATTATCGTCTGGGATCAATTGTTGCAGACAGCTGCTGTAATGTCCCCCTGAGGAAGGCCTCAGCCCAGCCTGTGTGCCGGAAAGGGCCAGGGAGGGGAGACAGAGGGGGGAAGGGAGACGGAAGAGGGAACAATGGTGTGCAACTGCAGCCTGCAATTCGGGGCGTTTCTGCATGTGGGAATTCTCCCATTGGTTCCTTTTTGAACACTCCCTCTCAATCATCCCACTGGTTTACAAGCATTTCGCTACACCCGCAATAAAATCTGCTAAACACGTGTATGTGACCAATAACATTTGATTTGCATGAACGCATCCCCCCTCATGCTTGTGACACTTTTGAATGTGGGTCAAAAAGGAAATAATCTGAGTGTCTTTCGCTCACACCTACTGAACTCCTGCCCTTACCATCGTACAGAACTGCGGGAAAACATTGCCCGACAGGCAGGGGCGAAGGACACTGTCTATTGGTGTCGCTCCTGCCCTACCGCTAGCACAGCAGGTGGGAGGCTGGGGCGACACTGTGTGCTAGCTAACTAGCTAGCTTGCAAGTTAGCTAGCACATGGTGTTGCCCCCGTCTCCCACCTGCTGTTATCTGGAGAAAACCGTGCCAGACATGTGGGCGAGAAGGACACTGTCTATCTGTCACCCCCGCCTCCCGCTAGCACAGCAGGCGGGAGCGACACTGTGTTAGTTAACTAGCTAGCTTGCTAGTTAGGGACACCATGTACTAGCTAGCATGCTAGTTAGCTAGCTAGCACACGGTGTCGTCCCCACCTCCTGTGTACCGGATTAGCTGGCTAAACTAGCACACAGTGTCCTTTGCTCCCGCCTGCCGAACACCTGCCCTCGCTGTCCTTAACAGAACTGCAGGAAAACAGTGCCCGACAGGCGGGGACGACGCACACTGTCTATCATTGTACGGCTAGCTAGCTACCATTGTCGCCCCCGCCCCTTCTTCTGTGGGGTTTATCGACGGCTGGCATCCAATGTTATTGTGCATTAACACCATCTACTGTACTAGAGCGTCCCCGCCTCCTGCCTGTCATAGCTTTAAAAATGTATCAATAGAAGTATAAAGAGGGGTTCCTGCAGCTGCCCACATGCAGGAACGCCCCGAATTGCAGACCGCAATTGCACCCTTCTCAAGGGAAGGGGTGTGTGGGGGAGGGGCAGTGAAATGACCAAATGGGTCAGACAGACTAGCATCCTCCAGGGGGATCACTCCCTCCCATCCTCTTGAGTCAGCTACTCCAACACACAGGCGAAACCGCACACACGCAAACACACACATTATGACCACAGTAATGACAATGTATTGGCAATGACGTTCAGATGAGATCAGCGCTCGTGGGTGACCCTACCCCGATCACATCTTCTGTCACAGCTGATGGATGGACATACACCACACCCTGATGTATGCAAATACACTCTATTGTTGGTTTCAAGGTGTCATTGTCAGTGTGTCACTGGTTGAAATCACGCAGACAGTATTGCATTTGTGTCAACCTTTGTTGTCCCAGGACAGGAGAAGTCAGGGAAATAATACAATGTATTAGAAATGTTTTCTTTCAACAATTAATGGAATTTCTTTGTTTCTGGATAGATGATGTAGTAGATTAGCCACACAGCAAGTACAGTATGTACCTTAGCTTGTTCTTTGTCTAGGGTTGCATTTTGTCAGCCCTTTTTAAGATGAATTATACTTAACAATACATATTCCAATTATGATTTCTGCACTTTCACTTTATAGCCGGCACTCTGCATGACGTCTATGAAGACCAGTGTTCCTTCCCAAGATATATTGTACATCAATACTTAATGTTTAGAGGGCAGCACTGCATCTTATGTTATGACAGTACTGGTTCAATGAAAGTCCTCCTCAGCCAGCCAAAGCAGCGCAAGCACCAAAAGGTGTTCTCATCTCTTTAATCTCTATCATTACCCCCCTGAGGAAATTAATTGGCCTGATATCTCATATCTGGGATTACAAAGAGTGTTAAGGCAGATTTGGAGAGGAATCCGGGTCCATCCATCTGGGTTTAATAAGCGTTTTTTTATTCGGTTGACCATCCATAAGCACGCACACAAAACCCCCTGCATCCATAGTCATACATCACTAAATGTTAAATGCAGCATACCAAGCATGAAGATATTATACAGTAGGCCCTATGTGGTTTGTATTTGTATTTAAGACTCAAATCCATGTGTGTTTTATGTGTAGTTCAAATACTGGTGTTCTATGCATAATTATTGTTATTATTATTGAGTTAACAAATGTTAATGCGATGAATTTGGATAATTAAGTGTCAGATGTTTTTGATATATGTACTGCTGTACGAAACGGATGCTCTCAGTGATTATCAACTTTCAACTCTTGAGTCCAGTAGATACTCATAAGCCACATGGGATGCAGAGGAGTTAGTCTATGCGATAGTGTTTAATGTAGTACCATCGGAAGCTATTCAAATTAACCTTAAAACTTCTTGTCAATATGGGGGCGCTGTTTTCACTTTGTAAAAATTCGTTCCCAAATTAAACTGCCTCGTACTCAATTCTTGCTCGTACAATATGCATATTATTATTACTATTGGATAGAAAACACTCTCTAGTTTCTAAAACCGTTTGAATTATATCTGTGAGTAAAACAGAACTCAAGTTGCAGCTAACTTCCTGTCAGGAAGTGAGAAATCTGAAATCGGGCACTCTGTTCCAGGGTCAGTTTATTAATTTGCATGTAATCTATGAGTCGACATGCACTGCATACGATTTCCCCTAGATGTCAGTAAGCAGTGAGAATTGGAATGGGGTTGCTAGGCAGATCTGAGGCCATATAAAGGCTCTTGGAACGTGGGGTGCACTCTTTTCAACGTTCGTCATGGCGCAAGACAGACCTCAGGATGGCATTCTGAAAAGCTCTCGTTATAGGCCTTAGATATATCCGGCTCTGATTTTATTCGATATAGGTGTTAAAGACATCATAATGTAGTTATTTTAAACCGAGTTATATCAGTTTATATCAGTATATTGCGATTTTCGGATATTTCTTTGTGCTGCGTTATGAAGAGTTGGACACGTCTGGGCCACATAGCTAATGTTTGCTGCTAATTCCTAAGTTGAAGACGACAATCTACAACCGAGCAACGATGATTCTGGACAAAGGACCACTTGCACAAGATTCTGATGGAAGCTCATCAAAAAGTAAGAACTATTTATGATGTTAATTCGTTGTTCTGTTGAAAAATGTTACACTACTATTCCGCCATTAATTTCGGTGCGGTCTCGCTTTAACGCACGCTGTATGTCGTAGTAACGTTAATTTTAAAAATCTAACACAGCGGTTGCATTAAGAACTAATGTATCTTTCATTTGCTGTCCAACCTGTATTTTTTAGTCAAGTTTATGATTAGTTATTAATTAGATTAGGTGCCTCTCCCAAGATTTCTCCCGACATTTTGTTGGCAGCTTGGCTACTATTCTCATTGTATAACCACGATTTGTGCCGCTAAATATGCACATTTTCGAACAAACAATATATGTATTGTGTAATATGATGTTATAGGACTGTCATCTGATGAAGTTTTGAGAAGGTTAGTGAAAAATGTAATATCTTTTGCTGGTTTATTCGCTATCGCTAACGTGCATGAATCAATGCTGCTGTGTGGTTGGCTATTGTAGTAAGCTAATATAATGCTAAATTGTGTTTTCGCTGTAAAACACTTAAAGAATCTGAAATATTGGCTGGATTCACAAGATCTTTGTCTTTCATTTGCTGTACGCTGTGTATTTTTCATAAATGTTTTATGATGAGTATTTAGGTAATTCACGTTGCTCTCTGTAGTTATTCTAGTTGCTTTGGTGAGAGTTGTGATGGTGGCTGCAATGTAAAACTATGATTTATACCTGAAATATGCACATTTTTCGAACAAAACATATGCTATACAATAAATATGTTATCAGACTGTCATCTGATGAAGTTGTTTCTTGGTTAGTGACTATTTATATCTTTATTTGGTCGAATTTGTGATAGCTACCTATGCAGGAAAAAAATGGTGGAAAAAAAAGTTGTGTCTTTTGCTATGGTGGTTAGCTAATAGAAATACATATTGTGTCTTCCCTGTAAAACATTTTAAAAATCAGAAATGATGGCTGGATTCACAAGATGTGTATCTTTCATTTGGTGTCTTGGACTTGTGATTTCATGAACATTTTATTATATGATATCCCTGTGGCTTTAGACTAGGCTATGCTAGTCAGCTTTTTTGATGGGGGGGATCCCGGATCCGGGTTTGTGACTCGTTAGAGGTTTTAAGTAGTATTAAGTTAGTGGCAAAGGGGAAGAAGATGTAAGAAACAAGGATTTTTCTTTTTGTTTTCAAACTAAGATTCTGCACGTTGCACCAAAAGATCTCAATAGCCCAGCTATTTGTCATAGAGCCAATACCACAGTTACAAATTTGGGCCATCTGTTACATTGCTTTAGTGACAAATTGCCCTCTGGTCTTAGGAATCATTGCTTGCACAGCAAAAAAAAAAAGTGCTTTTCAGGGAGGCCTGTTTGCCATAAATGCTTTGGAAACTAATGGAAACTGTGAGTGTCTATGCGTAACCCTGTGTACTGTACCTACTATAATGTGATGTTATACTTAATGGCTGTACAGTACAGGACCATAGGCATTATACACCTCTATTTGCTAGCCTCAGTATAGATTCCATCTCTGCATGAATTTCAACTGGGATTATTTGCTTATCTTCACCGATCTTCTAATCCTAATCTTTACTGGCGATAAAATGGTCTCAAATCTACTCCTCTATAACCAAGAAAATATGAACAAGACCAAACGGCCACAGGAGAGAGAGGGGGAACATCTTTGGCACCTTGAGGGTGAATCTCAGAGGAACCACGGGAGAGAGGGGCTTACGGCTGCTGGACATGCCTGGATGTCACTACTGGCTGAATGTAATCTTCTAGGTTACTCATGTGTGCACTGCTCTGGGTGCATATGCCATGTGCACGCTGCACCTCACACACTCAGCCATTTTGTTTCAGGGATTTTAATTGGGATGATAACATGGAGGGAGAGGAGAGGGTATTGGAGGGAAATTTGCAGGTATAAGAGTACAGTATCTGTACAGTCTGGTAATGTGGCCCATACAGTATGACGATTGTGCTGAAGCACCCATAGTCCACACTCAGCACTATGGGCAGTCTGACCTGAGGGGACAGGCTCTCCATGTGCCTAATGAGGGACACATTAACTGGAAAGGAGGATGCCTTGTAGAGCAGTGTGTATGTGTGTGTGCCTGTGTGCCTGTGTTGACTCAATGTGTCCAGGAGGCAAAGCACTGACAGCAGAGCCCCTTTATGCCGGCTGATTCTCAGGCTAGGAGGGGCTGTGCTAGGCTGGGCTTCTATCTGCCTCACTGGAGAGTGTCACAGTTACATGCCGCTCTCTCTGAATAGGGCTCAGTGTAGACTGAAGTTTATGCGCTGTGACATAGCAGTGATAGCATCTGTGGGTCCTGGCATGCAGAGCAGTCTGACAGAGGCCCAGGCAGCCCAGCCAGCTCTCTGACTGACAACATGGCTCTCCGTGGCTTCATGGTTACTGCCTCCTCCTTCTTGTCCTCCTCCTTGTCCTCGTCCTCCTCCTCTACCTCCTCCTCGTCCGCCTGAACACATACTGCGACGGCTGTCCTTCTGTCTATAGATAAGACACATTTGGACAAAACATGAAAACGCTACAGACTATCGATCTGGAATACTGGTGGGAATAGTGTTGAGAAGTATGAGGTCCAGTCCACAGAACTGCAGGATTTATTTATCTTGTATGCATCCACTGATAAAGTGAATGTGATTTTAAATGACAGGATGGCATACAGTGCCACCAAGTGAACCCATTATTAGGTGATGAAAACAATTGAAGGTGACGTACTGTATTATTTTAATGGATTGCATTTAAAGACTGGAGTGACAAGCCATCTGGTTCCACCGTCCAGTTTATGCTTCAGGTACATCCTTAACATCAAGTGTGGCTGTCAATCACTCAAGGTTTTCTCTGTGACATTCTACCTCCAGACCGTCAATGGCTATAAGCCTGGAACCTATGTGTCTGCTGTGACTGGTAAATGCAAGAAATATGGCTGTGTCAAGAATTTAGTGCACAATAATATCCCGGCGAGAGTTTTATTTATGGCGGTGAATCCCATTGACCTTCTTCATTGGGCATCATGCAGAAAAAGTGGTCCTTTGATAATTGCTGAATAACAAGGTTCAATTGATTGGGTTCCTCTTGTCAGCGGCACAGGAGGCATTCATCATGTATGGGAAGGAGGCAGGACTGGACTGGGCTGAGCTGCAGGCTGGGGAGTCGCTGGCTCCGGCTCCATGAGGCATTGATTGAGCCATGAGGGACACACACACACACACAGAGACAGACAGACAGACAGACAGACCTTAAAGATATAATCCTTAATTCAAACAATAACAAAGCATTGTCCCCATCCCGGTTTCACTAAAAAGCTAAGGGGTGGGGCTAGAGAAATGTAACCACTCTCAAATTCAGAGACAGAGCTATGGATGCAATGACTGACCATCCATTGTATCAAATAGTTTTAA
The DNA here is from genome assembly GCF_016432855.1 of Salvelinus namaycush. Lineage (NCBI taxonomy): Eukaryota > Metazoa > Chordata > Actinopteri > Salmoniformes > Salmonidae > Salvelinus > Salvelinus namaycush. The sequence continues at coordinate 18,765,443 of NC_052317.1, read as the reverse complement.
ACGTGTTTTGAGTTTATACACTGTTTGTTTATGTTAATGTTGTTTACAAACGTTGGAGTTAAACAAATGTATATTTTGGGTTTTGATGAGGTACGACAGTTGAACTAAGCTTATTAGGCATTTATAAGTTATATTCTTCAAGAATCAACCAAAAATGGATGTAGAACCTAAGGATTTTAGCTTTAAAGAATTAGTAGTATTAGAGGTGCAGTATTTCTGTGTTGTGATCTCACCCCGGTCTTCTAATTGACTGCAGCGACCACGGTTGTAGTGTGCAGTGTGTCTCGTTGTAGTGTGTCTCTCCCTGATGTTCTCTGATTGACAATGAGAAGCAGGAAAAGGCAGTAATTAGCAGACTTAGTTGGTCAACAGTGGTGTGGCGGTGAAGCTTTGATTTACTGTGAGAGATGGAAATTCCCTCCACACTTCTCCTCCTGGCTGTATCGAAATCCTCATGAATACGACGGTAGAGGTAAAGTGGTTGCTGTGGTTACCAATCAAAATGGCATTCAGATCGATAGGGAAATAGTCCTTGCAAACCAAGCCCATGTTGGTAATTATGATGAGTGTTTGCTGTCTCTGCGTTACCCCGAGGGTCCTGAGTGGATGCATGAAATCGTGCCACTATACAGTATAATTCACTATAGAAACACAGACCTCTAGAGAGGATTGCATACATGCAGCTGATGGTGATGGTGGTGCTTAGCAACGGAGGGAGCGCTTAAAGATCACGCGTGTTCCGGCACTGCAGCCTCAGCCTGTGACTGCGTCCCAAATGGAACCATAGTCCCTTCATAGTGCACTACTTTGGACATGGGCCCATAGGGCTCTGGTCAAAAGTACTGCACTATATAGCGAATAGGGTGCCATTTGGGACATTGCCTGTTCTGTTCCTTTCTTCCATGGTGTTTCTGTCTCCCAGGGCTTGTAGCCTGTCTCTGCCAGTCAACCTCAGAGCCTGGCTCTTTCCACCTCAGTCTCCCCCATAAAAGCAAAGGCTTGTTCCACTGACCAGTTACCATTCTCCAGCAACCATTAGCAGGTCAAGTGCTCTCCAACTGTGAAAGATGAGTGTCACTCAATACTTGAGACTGTCTGAACTAGATATTTGACTATACAGTGCTGTATAGATGGGATCACCAGTTGAAATGTCTGAGTGGCTTGATTTCACACACACACACACACACACACACACACACACACACACACACACACACACACACACACACACACACACACACACACACACACACACACACACACACACACACACACACACACACACACACACACACACACACACACACCAAACACAGACAGTATAACGTTTTAAAAGATAGTGTAGTGTGGTCTGGCTCTTTTGGAGGTGATTGACAGGACCCAGAGCTTGGGGAATAGATGAGGCTTTGGCAGGAGAGAGATATATTGGTTGGGAGAAAGTGTGCGCGCCTGTGTGTGTTTCTGGAGCTGTCAGTGGGAGTGGGAGTGTGTATGTGCGGGGGAACGGGGGTGATAACCACACTGGGCCACTGATGGCTGGGGAGGGATGGAGTAAAATTAGACAGTGATGAAGGGGATGAGGCTGGACCCTACAGTATGATGCCAGAACCAGTGAGACATGAAGGATAGAGCCATCGGGAGAGCAGCTCTGTCACACAGAGAGAGAACAGAATAGCCACCGCCAACGGCCCCAGAACCCACAGAGAAACAGCAAACAGAACAGAGCCAGAGGCCCAGGCCAGCAGCATGAGAAGTAACAAACAGGACGAACTTACCTGGGTCGTGTTCATTAGAACAGAGCCAGAGGCCCAGGCCAGCAGCATGAGAAGTAACAAACAGGACGAACTAACCTGGGTCGTGTTCATTAGAACAGAGCCAGAAGCCCAGGCCAGCAGCATGAGAAGTAACAAACAGGACGAACTAACCTGGGTCGTGTTCATTAGAACAGAGCCAGAGGCCCAGGCCAGCAGCATGAAAAGTAACAAACAGGACACACCAATCTTGGGTCGTGTTCATTCATTGCCAGCAGCATACCACTCTGCATACCACTGCTGGCTTGCTTCTGAAGCTAAGCAGGGTTGGTCCTGGTCAGTCCCTGGATGGGAGACCAGATGCTGCTGGAAGTGGTGTTGGAGGGCCAGTAGGAGGCACTTTTTCCACTGGTCTAAAAAGTATCCCAATGCCCCAGGGCAGTGATTGGGGACACTGCCCTGTGTAGGGGTGCCGTCTTTCGGATGGGACGTTAAACGTGTGTTCTGACTCTCTGAGGTCATTAAAGATCCCATGGCACTTATTGTAAGAGTAGGTGTGTTAACCCTGGTGTCCTGGCTAAATTCCCAATCTGGTCCTCAAACCATCGTGGTCACCTAATAATCCCCAGTTTACAATTGGCTCTTTCATCCCCCTCCTCTCCCCTGTAACTATTCCCCAGGTCGTTGCTGTAAATGAGAACGTGTTCTCAGTCAACTTACCTGGTAAAATAACGGATACATTTTTTAAAAAATGAGGCACGAGACAGCAGGAAACCTATGAAGATGAGCTTTCTTGTTAGACAAGTTCAAGTAGCTCCTCCTCGGTTTAGAAATGTTTCCTCCTGTGTGGTGCCTAATGAGCACGATCATGGTTATTAAAAGCCAATGAGAGACATGGAACGACTAGACAAGTATTTGATTAAGCATTTGTGCTGTTATGTTTGAGAATTGTGTATGTGTTTTATGACATTGTTTAGTTTGTTTCAAGGACTGATAGAAACATTGAACAGACAATAACTTGATTGTTTTGTATTGTGTCACAGCAAGGAATCATATCTAAGACATATATACAGTATCTAGAAATGAATCAAACAAATAACTGCCTTTGCAGTGAGTGGGAGTATACTTTACAATACTCTTCATTGGCCAGTCTTAAAAGAAGCTGGAGAGATTGATGCTTAAGAGGAGCAAACAGACGTTTTTAGGAGAGTCTTAGGAATCCCTACTGATTTGAAATACGGTGATCAAAGGTCTGAGCTGGTAGAGCTATCAGAGCTCGGTCTCCACTGATCCTGTGAGTTGGCATGCATGGCCTGTGAGGATGCTTCCCTGTCCTGCACGCCTCACACAGTCAGTCAGTCGCACAGCCCTGTGTGGAGCCTGTCATCAACACGTTTCTTAGTCTGGTGCTATTTGGACAATGTCAGTGTTTCTTAGCTCAGCCCTCAAACATAGACGCAGGCCTGCTTTGTGTGTATTGTATTATGGGTGTCTACTCAGGCAGGCGTGTTGTGTGTACACTGTACAGTAAGCTATGGGCCCATCCACAGGCATTGTTGCTCTATGCACGTCTGTTGAGCCACTCTTCAGACTGTCATTGGCTGAGTGTTAGAAATAATCCCATTTCAGGGAAGGATGCACAGCAACATTTGGCTAATCCCATTTAGAATGGCGATTATCACCACACCATGCAAAGCCCCGGCTCTCCGCTGCAGGAATAACATCATCCAGAGGCCAGTTACCCATCCAGTTATCCAGCCACAACCAGCGTTTCACATACTGGGGGGCTTGGTGCTGGGGATGATATGAAATGGGTAGTTACCATGAGCGGGATATGTTTTTAAAGGAAATAGCAAACAAATGGTCCTACTGATGTCCATTAATTCAGTACTGCAGTACTATTTGCTTCTATGGTATTGCACAGTATTTCATCATGGTAGTGTCCTGGATCAACCTGGAAGATTAGCTTTGTTTTTCATCGAGAGAACATGTGAGCAGTAATCTGTTGAGATGATCTCTAGATTAGCCTTGACAATGTGGAGGAGCAGTGAGTGAGGAGGGCTAGTATCCGTTCTGTCTTCATGGCAGTGTTAAGGGGATGGGGTGGAGTGCATCATTATGCTGTTCAGGGCCTGGAGCCCATTCATTGAGAAGGTCAGGCAGGAAGATTCCACTGAGACTCCCCAGTGCAGACCTGGACCTTGACTAGCACACACACCAGTAAGAGTATTCCTGTTTTGATTGATAAATCATGAATAGGTCATTGGATCATTGACAGGGCAGGAGGGAAGTATTCTTGTAGTTTGCATAATACTTTACCACTATCATAATCATGCATGTATGTAGATTATGTAGAGCTTCCATGCCAGACATTGTTATACTAAAGTCTAATGAATCAGCAGAGGACTAATATTGTCACACCCTGGCCTTAGTTATCTTTGTTTTCATTATTATTTTAGTTAGGTCAGGGTGTGACATGGGGAAGTTTGTGTTTTTGTATTGTCTAGGGTGTTGTATGGTGTAGGGGGTTAAGTAGAGTAGATGGGTTAGTGTTCAGTGTAGGTGTCTAGGAAAGTCTATGGTTGCCGGAATTGGTTCTCAATCAGAGACAGCTGGTTATTGTTGTCTCTGATTGGGAGCCATATTTAAGGCAGCCATAGGCTTTAGCTGTTTGTGGGTAATTGTCTATGTGTAGTGTTTGTGTCAGCACTATTTGTCTGTATAGCTTCACGGTCGTCAGTTTGTTTTTTTGTTACGTGTGTGTATTTTGGGTGTTTGGCAAGTGTCCTCAGCCCGGTACCACCAGTTCCGGCACCACGCACTAGGCCTAATGTGCGTTCCCAGGGTCCAGCATGCCCTGTTCCTTCTCCCCGCACTAGCCCTGAGATGCGTGTCCTCAGCCCGGTATCTCCAGTTCCGGCACCACGCACCAGGCCTACAGTGCGTCTCAGCCGGCCAGAGTCTGCCGTCTGCCCAACGGCGCCTGAACTGCCCGTCTGCCCAACGGCGCCTGAACTGCCCGTCTGCCCAACGGCGCCTGAACTGCCCGTCTGCCCAACGGCGCCTGAACTGCCCGTCTGCCCAACGGCGCCTGAACTGCCCGTCTGCCCAACGGCGTCTGAACTGCCCGTCTGCCCAACGCCGTCTGAACTGTCCGTCTGCCAAGCGCCGCATGAACTGCCCGTCTGTACTGAGTATTCAAAGCCGCCCGTCTGTACTGAGCCTGCAAAGCCGCCCGTCTGCCATGAGCCTTCAGAGCCGTCCGCCAGACAGGAGCCGCTAGAGCCTTCCGCCAGACAGGAGCAGCCAAAGCCTTCCGCCAGACAGGAGCAGCCAGAGCCTTCCGCCAGACAGGATCAGCCAGAGCCTTCCGCCAGACAGGATCAGCCAGAGCCTTCCGCCAGACAGGATCAGCCAGAGCCTTCCGCCAGCCATGAGCAGCCAGATCCGTCAGCCAGCCATGAGCAGCCAGATCCGTCAGCCAGCCATGAGCAGCCAGATCCGTCAGCCAGCCATGAGCAGCCAGATCCGTCAGCCAGCCATGAGCAGCCAGATCCGTCAGCCAGCCATGAGCAGCCAGATCCGTCAGCCCGCCATGAGCAGCCAGATCCGTCAGCCAGCCATGAGCAGCCAGATCCGTCAGCCAGCCATGAGCCGTCCAGCCAGGATCCGCCAGAGCCGTCCAGCCAGGATCCGCCAGAGCCGTCCAGCCAGGATCCGCCAGAGCCGTCCAGCCAGGATCCGCCAGAGCCAGCCAGCCAGGATCCGCCAGCCAGCCAGGATCCACCAGAGCCAGCCAGCCAGGATCCGCCATTCAGTCCGGTGCTGCCCCTCAGTCCGGTGCTGCCCCTCAGTCCGGTGCTGTCCCTCAGTCCGGAGCTGCCGTCCCTCAGTCCGGAGCTGCCCCTTATCCTGGTGCTGCCCCTTATCCTGGTGCTGCCCCTTATCCTGGTGCTGCCCCTTATCCTGGTGCTGCCCCTTATCCTGGTGCTGCCCCTTAGTCCGGTACTGCCCCTTAGTACGGTGCTGCCCCTTAGTCCGGTGCTGCCACTTAGTCCGGTGCTGCCCCTTATTCCAGTGGGGTGAAGTTGGCGGGTGGTCATTTGGAGGAGGCTACGAAAGCGGGTAGTGACTATGGTGGGGTGGGGACCACGACCAGTGCCAGAGCCGCCACCGTGGACAGACGCCCACCCAGACCCTCCCCTAGACTTTATGCTGGTGCGCCCGGAGTTCGCACCTTAAGGGGGGGGTTATGTCACACCCTGGCCTTAGTTATCTTTGTTATCATTATTTTATTTAGGTCAGGGTGTGACATGGGGAAGTTTGTGTTTTTGTATTGTCTAGGGTGTTGTATGGTGTAGGGGGTTAAGTAGAGTAGATGGGTTAGTGTTCAGTGTAGGTGTCTAGGAAAGTCTATGGTTGCCGGAATTGGTTCTCAATCAGAGACAGCTGGTTATTGTTGTCTCTGATTGGGAGCCATATTTAAGGCAGCCATAGGCTTTAGCTGTTTGTGGGTAATTGTCTATGTGTAGTGTTTGTGTCAGCACTATTTGTCTGTATAGCTTCACGGTCGTCAGTTTGTTATTTTGTTACGTTTGTGTATAGTTGTTAGTTTCTTGTTTTTTCTCTCTTCTAAAATAAAAGAAGATGTATTTTGCAAACGCTGCGCCTTGGTCCACTTTCTCACAAGAAGACGATCGTGACAAATATACAGCTAATCATTTCAATTAATGTACATCATAGGTTCCAATTTCTAGCGAGGGCAATTTTGGGCCTTCACTATGTTTCATTGAAATGTACAGCTGTGTGTCATCCGCATAGCAGTGAAAGTTAACATTATGTTTTTTGATGTCTTCACTATTATTCTACAATATAGAAAAACCCTTGAATGAGTAAGTTTGTCCAAACTTTTGACTGGTAATGTATATATATATATTTTTAACAAATACAAAGAATACCTCATGATAAGCTGTAGACCATACTATTTACAGAGAGAGATTTCATCTATATTTTTCGTAGCTGTCTATTTACCACAGACCGATGCTGGCACTAAGACCACACTCAACGAGCTGTATAGAGCCATAAGCAAACTAGAAAATGTTCATCTAGATGCGATGCTCCTAGTGTTCAGTGATTTTAATGTCTTATCTCATTTCAACCAGCATAAAACAACTCTAGATCACCTTTACGTCACACAGAGACGCGTACAAAGCTCTCCCTCGCCCTCCATATGTGAAATCTGACCATAACTCTATCCTCCTGATTCCTGCTTACAAGCAAAACTCAAGCAGGAAGTACCATTACCATGGCTAATATGGAAGTGGTATATAGCCAAGTTACCATTACTGATTGTGTATTTATTATTACTTTTATTATTATGTGTTATTACTTTTGTATTATTTCTCTTTTTTCCTTCTCTCTGCATTGTTGGGAAGGGCCTGTAAGTAAGAATTTCACTGTGTCTACACCTGTTGTTTACGAAGAATGTGACAAATAACATTTGATTTGATTGTACAAACATCAAAATAAAATCATTAGCGCCAAAAACCATACTTGGGAATATTTTGACTTAGTACTACAACCGTTAAAAACAAAGATTTATGGTAGCTGAAGACTGAGACTAAGCATTTGGGTTTGAAGTGCATTCATGTCATAATACAGGGGACGGTTGAGCTAACGTAGGCTAATGCGATTAGCATTAGGTTGTAAGTAACAAGAACATTTCCCAGGACATAGACATATATGATATTGGCAGAAAGCTTCAATTCTTGTTAATCTAACTGCACTCTCCAATTTACAGTAGCTATTACAGTGAAAGAATACCATGCTATTGTTTGAGACGGATGCACAATTTTGAACATAAAAAGTTATTAATAAACAAATTAGGCATATTTGGGCAGTCTTGATACAATTTTTTTAACAGAAATGCAATGATTCATTGGATCAGTCTAAAGCTTTGCACATACACTGCTGCCATATGGTGGCCAAAATTTATATTGCACCTGGGCTGGAATAATACATTATGGTTTTTCTCTTGCATTTCAAAAATAATGGTACAAAAAAAATACAAAAGAACGGTAGATTTTTCTTTGTATTATCTTTTACCAGTTCTATTGTGTTATATTCTCCTACATTACTTTCACATTTCCGCAAACTTCAAAGTGTTTCCTTTTAAATGGTACCAAGAATATGCATATCCTTGCTTTAGGGCCTGAGCTACAGGCAGTTAGATTTGAGTATGTCATTTCAGGCAAAAACGGGAAAAAAGGGGCGGATCCTATTGGTTTACCTCTGTTGCCTGTGAGCGTGAGTAGGTTGGCTGTGTGCCTAGGTGGGTTAGGGGGATAATGTGTCTGTGTGAGGACCCCAGACACACCCTGGGAATGGGGCATCTGGCACCGCGGGGCAGGACTGGTGCTGGGACAGGGCTGGCAGGGTCGTATACATTAGGGCACAGCGTAGCATTTTTTTTTAAAAGCGTTCATCAATTGAAAACAGAAAACAAGTGCTTCTTATTGTACAAGTTTAGGAAGTTGCTCCCTGTTCCAGTCCTTTTCTTTCTTCGTTTGGGGCCAAATGAATACAACTCAGGTGCCAGTAGGCAGGGCCTCTGTTGGAGACAAATTCAGGGCTCCTCAGTAGCTGCGTCCTGGAAAAACAGGAGTTGGATCAGTCGGTGTATCAATTCACAGTCTGGCTACGTTTCATTAGGGCCATATTCAGTCATTAGACCTTTAGCAAAGACCGTAACCCAAGTCAGAATTTCATAAGCATCCTGTCTACTGTGTTCTGTTTTAAAGCAGAAATGTGATTCTTAGAAACCTCTGAAGTGCAGTTACCCTAATAATCACTAGCTAACCCTGGAGACTTGAAGGCCTACACAGAGTCATAGAAAGTTTAACTCATCTTAAGAAACCTTTAATTGATATCACTTAAATGTGCAACACTGACTGTTCAGATGTAGTAGTATTTCTGCTAGGGAAATATAAATGTTATAAATGTGGTACAATCGCAGATGAGATGTGGTGATAAGTACAAATGTATAAACAAAATCTAAGTGTTCAACCTCAGTCCTTTCAAAATGGTGTTGCATAGAATCCACATTTAATGAGGCACTGAGGGAAAGTATCATCAGTCAAAGCTTACACCTACACTAAGTTTGAAAGCAGCAGTTTTGCGAAAACATCCAACTGCAGTTCCATAATTTCCACATTAACTTTACAGATGTGGCACTTGTATGTGGTTATTTGTGACAAAATTAGTTTAATATCCGTGCTCTTAATGTAGAGAGCTACAAAAATTATAGGGGCACAAAAACACTAATTGGTCACCATGTCGGCCTCCCCTGAACATGTTCTCAGGTAATGGAGTAGTAGAAGCAGTGTACAGTGCTGTACTAAAGTAGCCCTGTGGTGGGCCGGTAGATTCTGGACGGTTATGTTTGGACGGTTGCCCAGACTGCCAGTGAAGCATATTATTTTTGTGTGTGTGAGGATTTCATAGATTGGTGGAGCTGTAGTCAATAGCTAGCCTCATCTTAATTCTGCGCATGTCTCTCTCTGACAGTAAAAGTGTATGTTTGCGAAATAAGCTCTTTCAAGCCTTTATGTTTAAATGGTTAGATTAGCATTGTAAATATAGATGTAGTTAATTACCTGGGAATAGCTAGCAGCTTAAAAGTGATGTTCCATCCACTTGAAGCTCTGAGTCCCAAATGGCACCATATTCCCTATAGTGCACTACTTTTGACCAGAGCCCTATGGGTAGTAGTGGACTATAAATGGAATAGGGTGCCATTTAGAACTCAACCTAGAACAAGCAAGCAGATAGCTGTTTCTGCCAATGCTGAGGTTAACTAATCTTAAGTGCCACTTGAGACATTTTCACTGTGTAACAATTAAGTCCACTTTTAGAAAACAATTGGTCTTTATTTATTTAATAATTTGCAATGACAGGTTAAATGTACTTATAAAATGGGAGGTTAGAGCCCTGAATGCTGATTGGCTGATACCACGGGTATGACAAAACATGTATTTTTACTGCTCTAATTACGTTGGTAGCCAGTTTATAATAATAAGGCACCTCGGGGGTTTGTGATATATGGCCAATATACCACGGCTAAGGAATTTGTCCAGTCTCTCTGCTTTTCTTTGTGCCTAAGAACAGCCCTTAGCCGTAGTATATTTGCCATACACAGTACCACATCCCCCCGGGACTTAAATGTATCATAATCATTATTCTAGCTACAATACCAAGCTGAAGTTATGTAACAATGACATCACTTTCTCTGTGTTTATTGTTTATAGCCACACTATGTCTGTATTCACAGAATCAACTGCAATAGCACTAAATAATTCACATCAAATTCATGTGCATCCTTAGGCATAGCTAACACACAGGATAACCCAACACAACATCAGAAACCCTCTTACTGCTGAATGCAGTCTGTTGGATAGGAGCTGTAAGACACAATTTTAGAAGTTCGACTTGGTGAAATTCATTCTAGATAGGATTAGAATATGAAAATGGATGAAACACATTTGAGTGGCACATATAAACACAAATATGATATGACTCTCTATATACATGCACAACCAAAGGGGGTCATACTGTGGAGTCGAGGGGTAGCACATTAGCTGCTACGCCAATGGATCCAAACTTTTTGACAAGGTATTGTTTTGTATTGTTTCCTTTTGTTCCAGGTATTTCCACGCCATCTACCTGGGCATCCGGAGCCGGCGCAGTGGGGACCATGACCGCTGGAGATTCTACTGGAGGATGGTGTATGAGTTTGCTGACGTCAGCATGCTGCACCTCCTGGCCACCTTCCTGGAGAGCGCTCCTCAGCTGGTCCTGCAGCTCTGCATCATCATCCAGACCCACAAACTGCAGGCCGTCCAAGGTACTGGCTGGAACCACACCCTGTATTAACACTCTCCCTTTCACCTCATCTATCTGCCACTATACACATACTGTAAATACACAGGCCATCCAATGTACTTCCTGAAACCACACTTTCACATACTCTCTCCATCCTCCACTATTCCCATTCATTGTCTCTGTCTGTTGTAAATCAGTCACATTGCACTGTTAGGGTTTCCCAAGTTGGGATACCACGGTTTAAAAGGACACCACCACCCAAGTGTTCTATTGTGGTCCAGGCCTGTGTGGAATACTTATTTGTTAGTGTAAGCAGAAGCACATCAATGTAAAGTCTGCTCTTAGAAATGCAGGCCTAATGTAATGTTAAGTACAGAAAGAGTGTGGTTCTCTCTCCGGGGCAATGAATCATGTTTAATTACACTGGCTGGACTGGCACACACACACCTCGCATGCCTCACGCTCGGATACACACACACACACACACACACACACACACACACACACACACACACACACACACACACACACACACACACACACACACACACACACACACACACACACACACACACACACACACACACACACACACACACACAAGCAAACGCACGCAGGGGGGGAAGAAGGCTGGCCACATTTAGACCAGTGGAGGGCTTCCAGGTCTGCTGTAGGCTTGAACACTATCACAAGTCTTCCCCTTGTCCATCGTCCCCACAACTCCATAGCCTTGCTTTGCTCTACCTTCTCCTCTGCTGTGCTGAGCCGCGGAAAGTAGAGGATTTGCTGCACTTTAGAGGCACTTATGCTCTTTCTGCTGCGCTAAAGAAGATTGGACCTCCTCTGACGTTAGCGGCGAGGAGGGTTTGTAAAAATCTGTGATGCGCTTGAGAGGGAGAGAAAACAATGGAGAGGATGCTGACGAGTCTCTGGATGTAGTCACTCGGTTGTATTTCCTCTTGTCAGTCTCTCTCCAGTCATCATTTCAAAACAATTATATTCATACTGTGGGAGTTGCATAAGATTTACAAGTGGAAAATGCACATAATGCAGGATGTTAATCACTGTAGCTACTCTGAGTCTAGGAGCCTTGGGAGAAGAAGAGAGAGTGTATTTATAGGTTCCTCTTCTTCCATTTGATATTCACAGGCTGCTATAGTACAATGGGACAGAGAAATGTGGATGGATTGATGGGGTAAGTTAATTGCTCTGAAAATCCCATCCTCGGCTCACCAAGACTTGAGGACATTATGGCGGATTTATAGAGCACCTAAAACCCTCCCATGTGGCATCGCTGACCTTGGCTTGACCTAACCGTTTTAGTCCCCCATTCAGTTTAGCTCATTAACAATTTTCTATAAAAATACATGAAAATATGGTTGTTCAATATCGGGATGGGTTTTGACGAATAAACAAGTTGTGGGTGTGTCTAGGCTTTGCCCCTTACTGGCCAATCAAAACATGCTCCATGGCGAAATATGTGGTTGCTTCAAGTTGTGTAATTACGGTCTTTTATGTATTGTCTTGGGATCAATTTCAATTCCAATGTTAGTTTGTTAAATGACTTACAGAAATGAATCAACAAAATGTAGACCTATCTTTGCTAAATATGTTAACTTGAACCCATTTGCAGTCCACATTGTTCTAAGTAATTGCATGGCTTCAATAGCATTCACACTGATATATGGGCTAGGTCTACTGTAAATTACATTATGGCTGAGCGTGGACATGCCAAACATTGTCAATAAGCAAGATTAAATTAATTATTGATAAGGCGTAAAAAGAGGTGAATAATTCTAATCAAATTCTAAACAAAACAACAACTTGTTTTAATAGGCTATGTCACACTTACAGGCCCCATCATTTCTCCATGTCGGCATATAATATTAAAACAACGCAGACTATGGAGGGTTTCACGCACATCCAAAACGGGACCTGCTTGGCTAAAATAATGTGGGCCTGCCTACAATGCATAGATAAAACAGTCAGCTCACTGTTTTACTCCTCTCAAACTTAATATTTTAATACATTTTGGTGATTTAAGATTTATTTCCAAGCGGTCTCAGGAGCCAAACCTGTTATCGACAGTCTTGACTACTTCGCAATTGCAATGGGCAGACAAAAAAAGCCTTGTTTTTTTATGTTTCTAAATACGAAGTATACAGGCACCAAAAGCACATTAGGTCACTCTTGTTCAGTGGTGGAAAAAGTACCCAATTGTCATACTTGAGTAAAAGTAAAGATACCTTTATAGAAAATGACTCAAGTAAAAGTCACCCAGTAAAATACTACTTCAGTAAAAGTCTACAAGTATTTGGTTTTAAATATACTTATTAAATAAACAAAAGTAAATGTAATTGCTAAAATATTCTTAAGTATCAAAAGTAAAAGCATGAATCATTTCAGATTCCTCATATTAAGCAAACCAGATGCCACAATTTGTGTTTTTAAAAATGTATTTACGGATAGTCATGGGAACACTAACACTCAGACATAATTTGCAAACAAAGCATTTGTGTTTAGTGAGTCCACCAGATCAGAGACAGATATAACCAGGGATGTTCTGTTGATAAGTGTGTGAATTGGACAATTTCCTGTCCTAAGCATTCAAAATGCAACGAGAACTTTTGTGTGTCAGGGAAAATGTATGGAATAAAAAGTACATTATTTTCTGTTGGAATGTAGTGAAGTAAAAGTAAAAGTAAAAGTAGAACTTTAAAGTATTTTTACTTAAGTACTTTACACCACTGATCTTGTTCCATGTGCAGTGTACGTCACGGCTAGATAGGCTGCGTTTCCGCTGTCAAAATTCATGCCATAACACACTGTGTTACCACTAAAACCAGCTTTCAGTTGGTCTTAAATATCCCTGTCAGCGCTGCCTGAAATGAGCACTTTGGATCATGTCTTCAAGGACACACCTCAAATATTTCCACCCTGCCCATCTGAGCGCAAGCGAGCTCATGTAAGACAGGTAAATTGCCGAACCCGGCGTTAGGGCTGGAAAATGCCAGTGCGCAAGTTTTTACATGACGAAATTGCAAACTAATGTGCGTTTGACACTAGTGCCGTCCTTAACGCCAGCCAAAAATAGCCAAACTCTCTCTCTCCCTCTCTCTTGCTCTCTCTCATATTCTCACTCACTCTCTCATTCGTTCTCATTATATTTCCCTACCACTCTCTCTCTCTAAGTGAAGTTGCCATAGCTACTGTGGTTTTAGCCCACACTAGCAGTGAGCCAGAACTCATCAGTCGTCAGCCTTTTTCCTCTCTTACACTCTGTCAGAGTGACACACTTCCTTTCTGGGAAAATAAATATTCTCCAGGAGGCCTATCTAAACCAACACCTGTAAGTGAGCAATTCTTCAGCTTGACTGTATTTCTTGCAGCACTTTTCCTGAATTATATCTACTTTATCCTCACTGCAATCGTAAGTACTATCCCAGGTGACAAATAAGTGGTATTCAGCAATCCCTCTCGGTCCTAAGTCAAGGGTACATCACTGTTGGTTACCTATTGCTTGAATATGCAATCATATTTGACTTGGTGACTCTCATATTGGAAAAGAAGAAGAGAAATGAGAGATATTGTTTTAAAATCTTCCTCTTGCATCAACACACTGCGCTATCACAGGGAGCTAACATGGAGAGCTTTATGAAATGTCAAGTCATACCTTCTGTGTTGATTTAAGAAACCATTTAACCCAGTGGCATATCACACACCATTCATTTGTCTGAAGTATTTAGGTAAAGCAATACATCCTATAATCTGATGAACTGGGCAATGTATTTAAAAACCCACCATGGTTGGGAAGAGCTTGCTTTTTCCTTTTCCAAATAAGCTTGTGTTAATGGGTTTGATAAGGCTGCTTCAGGCCTGTCCCAGGCCCTCTCTGTGTGCTCTTCAAATCACTTGTCTTCATTCCGCTCTCTGCTAGATAAGTTAATTGAGGTAATGTCTTCTTCCTTACCACAACAGTATGTCTGACTCTCTCCCCTTGTTCTGATTTTATTTTAGAAGGCCAATCCTGGCAGTTTTTAAAAAATCCCTGAGGTTAAGAAAAGTGTTATTTTGATCATACAGCCATGGCCACAGACATTCACCTCTCACTCACCCACTCACTCACTGACTAAAAGTAGCACTGAGAGAGTTATCCAGAGAGTTAGTTATCCAGCTCTGTTGCTTGCAGTGAGAATACCATATGTTGCCTTTTTATAAAAGCAGTGACAAATCTGTGAAAGAAACTGTCAGCAACACAGTGACAATGCCAAAGGCATGAGTCTATGAGGAGAAAACCACTCACACTGAAAAATCTCAACTGTACAGTATACCAGGAAGCAGACACTCATCAACGTTTTATTTCCACAATATCCATTTCCCAGTGCTGCCAACAGTAATGACCCTGCTGCTGCTGCTGAAGCAGGTATTTCCACACAGGCTACATCTGAAATTTAAACCTATCCCCTACATAGTGCTTATACTATATAGTACCCTGTATAGTACTTTTGGCCAAAGCCTTTGCTGTCTGAAATGGCCCCCAATTCCCTTTAATATAGTGCACTAGTCTGGTTAAAGGTAGTGCACTACATAGGGAATAGGGTGCCATTTGGTACATTGCAGCCCCAGTGCTGCAGTGATGCTGCTGTGGTTTACGTAACCCTGCCTCTCCCTGGTCCCCAGCCCGCCCCCTTTCCCAAATTACTGAAGCTTCTGTGAGAGGAGAGGAGGAGCATTACATCACCAGTTAAATCACACTACCCAGTAGCCAGGCAGCACGCTGCTGGACTGTGGCAGCCCGGCAGATTCCTCTAGCTTCCCTCCCCTCCTCCTTCTCCTCGAGATGTGCTGTGTGTGTGTGTGTGTGTGTGTGTGTGTGTGTGTGTGTGTGTGTGTGTGTGTGTGTGTGTGTGTGTGTGTGTGTGTGTGTGTGTGTGTGTGGGCAGAGGAAGGGCTTTGCTTCCTTCCTCAGACACACACCCACACACTCACGTGCATGCACTAAACTAAACGTGCACAAACACACGCGCGCAGGGCCTAGCTCCAGAATAAGAATGGCATCCCCCTCCCAGTCCCCTGCCACTCCTGGCCTCAGCCTGTTAATCATCCCACTCCACACAGTAGTCATTAAACCCTTTCATCACGCCCCAACACCTAATGGCCTGGCCTGCATCTAACTGGGTTAAAGACTGTTATTAATCAATGACAAAAAAATACAAACATGTAAATAGATAGGCCAATCAATATAGTAGATAGATACAGTTGATAAAAAGCATCTGCTTAAGGCATAGCTATATTATTGATCGGCATACAAACAGAAGGAGACAGACAGACAGTTATCTGATTCTCTCAGCTCAATGTATTGTATACACTCTTAGAAAAAAGTAGGAACATGACAGAACATCATTGCGTTCTTCCACTTCTGTCTACGCAGAAACATGCTATCTAGAACCTAAAAGGGTTATTCAGCTGTCCCCATAGGAGAGCCCTTTGAAAAACTAGTTTTGGTTCCAGGTAGAACCCTTTCCACAACCAAAAGGCTTCTACTTGAAACCAAAAAGGGTTCTACCTGGAACCAAAACTAGTTTTTCAAAGGGCTCTCTTATGGGGACAGCTGGTTCTAGATAGCATTTTTTTTGTGTAGACAGAAGTGGAGGAACACAATGATTTTCTGTCATATTTCTACTGTATACATCACGCCATCCAGTTTTGACATCCTGGAAAAGAGAGAGTGGTCTCTCTCAACAAACTGACTCGGTTTGACTTTGAAGTGAAAATAATTTTAAAAGCACAGGAGTCAGCCATATGTTAACGTCTGATTACAAAATGCAATTGACTGTAATGGTCCTGGGTGTTAAAGGCCAGGAACAGGGAGATAAGTAATGCATATACTGCAGTTACACTTAAGACCATAGGGACTATTTGGGAGACATTACACAAAGGGTATCTACAGAAAGGGTAATTGGGTAACACTTTGCTGTACTGTAGGACTCCTTGAGTGAGGTGACAGGATTGACATTGGTTCCAGATACATATCCATCCACAAGGAGCCATAGAGTTTTGAGTGAGGTTCTAAATAAGATATTGATGCTTTGATATGCACATACATTGAAGTTGTCCTATATTTTCTCTATCATCTAAACTCTTCATTTACATTTGAAAGGGTGTTTGGAAGGCTTTCATTTTCAACTTTTGAAGCTGGATTTATTCATCCAGCTCCAGGATAATTAATTGATTTATGTATGAGGTTGTTGCTACATGGACCAAAATGTCCATAGCAGCCAGTCACATCATAATCCATGATCTAGATTAGACAGACAAGTATCCTGCCCACAACAGTCTTTGGTCTAGAGAATGTCAAGTATGGATTTCATTTTGTGCCCCATCATCAAAGCCATCTCTGGTAAAAGTAAAACGGAAATATCCGGGACAGCTCTACCACCAGACAGAGCACAGCTTGTTGCCAGATGTCTTTGTGGGTAATTCTTTGTTATTAGAGGAGCCAAGGGAGCTGCGTTGCAATAAATAGTAATTATCTCAGTTTTAAATGTGGTCTGATCTATTATAACCTTTAAAGTCACAATAATATGCTCACAGTTTGATCAAGAGCTAGTCCACCCAGCCAGGCCCGCTAGACTATTGTATAAACTGGGGTCATGCGGCACAGCTCGACCAGTATTCATTTCCCAGTTTGCTTCACTGTCTCTTTGCTCTTGAGGATGTAATAAAACAATGGAGTAAGTGTGTTTTCTGAGCGGACTCTGGCTCACTTTATGGGAAACAGTAAGTAGCTGTCATGCCCCGTAATAACGACTGTTCCTCACTTTTAATTTGCACATGATTGAATAGCATGGTTTATTATTAAGCTCCCCCCCAAAAAAGGTAGGCCAGTTGAGAACAAATTCTCATTTACAACTGCGACCTGGCCAAGATAAAGCAAAGCAGTGCGACAAAAACAACAACACAGAGTTACACATGGGATAAACAACAGTACCGTCAATAACACAATAGAACATGTGTATACAGTGTGTGCAAATTAAGTAAGGAGCTAAGGAAATAAATGGGCCATAGTGGCAAAGTAATTACAATTTAGTAATTAACACTGGAGTGATAGATGTGCAAATGAGGATGTGCAAGTAGACATACTGGTGTGCAAAGAGCAGAAATAAACAAAAAACAAATATGGGGATGAGGTAGGTAGTTGGTTGGATGGATGGGCTATTTACAGATGGGCTGTGTACAGCTGCAGCGATCGGTAAGCTGCTTTGACAGCCGATGCTTGAAGTTAATGAGGGAGATATAAGTCTCAAACTTAAGTGATTTTTGAAATTTGTTCCAGTCATTGGCAGCAGAGAGCTCTATAGGGCTCTGGTCAAAAGTAGTGCACTATATAGGGCAGGGGTATTCAACTCTTAACCTACGAGGTCCGGAGCCTGCTGGTTTTCTGTTCTACATGATAATTAATTGCACACACCTGGTGTCCCAGGTCAAAATCAGTCCCTGATTAGAGGGCAACAATGAAAGAACACAGTGGAACTGGCTTCCAGGTCCAGAGTTGAGTTGGAGGG
Organism: Salvelinus namaycush; assembly: GCF_016432855.1. Classification (NCBI taxonomy): domain Eukaryota; kingdom Metazoa; phylum Chordata; class Actinopteri; order Salmoniformes; family Salmonidae; genus Salvelinus; species Salvelinus namaycush. The sequence continues at coordinate 18,747,247 of NC_052317.1, read as the reverse complement.
CTATAGGGAATAGGGTACCATTTTGGATGTATCCCAGGATATTCATGGGGTCCTCCTCCATGTGATTAAAGGGTCGCATGAACTTGAATGGCTGCCAATGAACCTCCTTATTGCTCCTACTTTCAGTGTTTACAGTCAGATTGTAGTCTAAAGAGTTTCCATTGAATCCCTAGGGCAGGGGTAAGCAACCCTCGCACTTCATGCTTTTAATTTAACCGACCTGGAAGACCAGGCGTGTTGAATTTAGGCGCTGAAATGATCAATTAGCTCAGTTGGTTAGGTGTGGTGCCTAGTTGGAACAAAATCCTGCAGTACCTGCGGTTACGGAGGAATAATAAACAGTAGATATATTCAATAGGATTTAACAAAGATAGTAAAATGCAGTCAATTCAGTCTGTCCACTTGTGCTCTTTGCCTCTTGTACTTGTCTGTCTGACCAAAGTATTGTGTGTGTGTGTGCGTAGAGACATCTTGGGGAGGTCAAGCGCGGGCGCGCGCGCGCGCGCGCGTGTGTGTGTGTGTGTACATGCAAGTGCGTGTGTAGGCTGTTGTCTCCCTCTGGTATCGAGTCCAGGAGATGGTCTCCTCTCACTCTTGATAGAGGACGATCACTCCAGCGCCATGAGGACTTGGCACTTGAACCAAGGCACCCAGCTCCTCAGAGAAACCCAGTGTCAAACCCAGTGTCATACAGCCAGGGATCCCTGGACCTCTGCCATCACCACAGCCATCTTTTCTGGATTTTACTGAGTACAAAGCAACAATACAGTCCCTCAGTTCAGATATTTCAGAGCTAAACGCCACCAGTGGGTCTTGTGAATTGCTGTATTTTACAGGCAGCTTGGAAAAGAATGGGTTTCATATTGAGCTAATTGCACTGCAGAGAGTCACTGAGTGGAGGAATATATAATGTTATGCAGTTCCTCCTGAAGGGTTGTTTGTCTCCCAAATGTGCTTGTGTTTGTGTTTTGGTGCAAAAAAACGTTTGTTTGGCTCCCGGTTCTGTTTGGTGTTGCGTTGCTCTTTGAAAACATTATACGTACCGGTACAGTATCTATTAAAGAGTCATCACATCATGGCAGACTTTTACAGGAAGGAAAAACTCCACACATTACTCCCATGTAGTTTTTTTTTCCTTCATTTTTTCATTTTTTTATTTCACCTTTATTTAACCAGGTAGGCCAGTTGAGAACAAGTTCTCATTTACAACTGTGACCTGGCCAAGATAAAGCAAAGCAGTGCGACAAAAACAACACAGAGTTACAAATGGGATAAACAAACGTACAGTCAATAACACAATAGAAAATCTATATACAGTGTGTGCAAATGTAGTAAGAGTAGGTAAGGCAATAAATAGGCCATAGTGGCAAAATAATTACAATTTAGCATTAACACTGGAGTGATAGATGTGCAGATGATGATGTGCAAGTAGAGATACTGGGGTTCAAAGAGCAAAAATAAATAACAATATGGGGATGAGGTAGTTTGGTGGGCTATTTACAGATGGGCTGTGTACAGGTGCAGTGATCGGTAAGCTGCTCTGACAACTGATGCTTAAAGTTAGTGAGGGAGATATAAGTCTCCAGCTTCAGTGATTTTTGCAATTCGTTCCAGTCATTGGCAGCAGAGAACTGGAAGGAAAGGCAGCTAAAAGGGGAGTTGGCTTTGGGGATGACCAGTAAAATATACCTGCTGGAGCGCGTACTACGGGTGGGTGTTGCTATGGTGGCCAGAGATAAGGTGGGGCTTTACCTAGCAAAGACTTATAGATGACCTGGAGCCAGTGGGTTTGGCGACGAATATGAAGTGAGGGCCAGCAAACGTGAGCATACAGGTCGCAGTGGTAGGTAGTATATGGGGCTTTGGTGACAAAACGGATGGCACTGTGATAGACTACATCCAATTTGCTGAGTAGAGTGTTGGAGGCTATTTTGTTAATGACATCGCCGAAGTCAAGGATCGGTAGGATAGTCAGTTTTACAAGGGTATGTTTAGCAGCATGAGTGAAGGAGGCTTTGTTGCGAAATAGGAAGCCGATTCTAAATAAAATGTTGTATTGGAGATGCTTAATGTGAGTCTAGAAGGAGAGTGTACAGTCTAACCAGATACCTAGGTATTTGTAGTTGTCCACATATTCTAACTCAGAACCGTCCAGAGTAGTGATGCTAGCGGGCGGGCGGGTGCGGGCAGCGATCGGTTAAAAAGCATGCATTTAGTTTTACTAGCATTTAAGAGCAGTTGGAGGCCACGGAAGGAGTGTTGTATGGCATTGAAGCCCGTCTGGAGGTTTGTTAACAGTGTCCAAAGAAGGGCCAGAAGTATACAGAATGGTGTCGTCTGCGTAGAGGTGGATCAGAGAATCACCAGCAGCAAGAGCGACATCATTGATACACAGAGAAAAGAGTCGCCCGATAATTGAACCCTGTGGCACCCCCATAGAGACTGCTAGAGGTCCGGACACCAGGCCCTCCGATTTGACACACTGAACTCTATTTGAGAAGTAGTTGGTGAACCAGGCGAGGCAGTCATTTGAGAAACCAAGGCTGTTGAGTCTGCCAATAAGAATGCGGTGATTGACAGAGTCGAAAGCCTTGGCCAGGTCGATGAAGACGGCTGCACAGTAATGTCTTTTATCGATGGCGGTTATGATATTGTTTAGGACCTTGAGCGTGGCTGAGGTGCACCCATGACCAGCTCGGAAACCAGATTGCATAGCGAAGAAGGTACGGTGGGATTCGAAATGGTCGGTGATAAGTTTGTTAACTTGGCTTTCAAAGACTTTAGAAAGGCAGGGCAGGATGGATATAGGTCTATAACAGTTTGGGTTACCATACTTTCTGATTATGTTATACCTGTGAATGTGACTGCGAATCTCATGAGTTTTTTTTGTCCTTTCTGTGTCTCCGTAGGAATGACAGCGGCTGCCTCCCTGGTGTCTCTGGCCTGGGCCTTGGCATCCTATCAGAAAGCCCTACGAGACTCCCGGGATGATAAGAAGCCAATCAGCTACCTGGCCGTCATCATCCAGTTCTGCTGGCACTTCTTCACCATTGCCGCCCGGGTCATCACCTTCGCCCTGTTCGCCTCCGTGTTCCAGCTCTACTTTGGTATCTTCATCGTCCTCCACTGGTGCATTATGACCTTCTGGATAGTCCACTGTGAGACCGAGTTCTGCATCACCAAGTGGGAGGAGATTGTCTTCGACATGGTCGTGGGGATCATCTACATCTTCAGTTGGTTTAATGTGAAGGAGGGTCGTACTCGGTGTAGGCTCTTCATCTACTACTTTGTGATCCTGCTGGAGAACACTGCTCTGAGTGCCCTGTGGTACCTGTACCGCGTCCCTCAGAGCACCGACGCCTTCGCCGTCCCCGCCCTCTGTGTCATCTTCAGCAGCTTCCTCACCGGCATCGTCTTCATGCTCATGTACTACGCCTTCTTTCACCCCAATGGGCCCCGATTCGGACGCTCACCCAGCCTCGTGCTGGACGACCCCACGGCTGCCTTCATGCTGCCTGCCGAGGGGGCCACCAACTCGCTGAGGTCCAACCGTGGTGCGCCTCTCATCTCAGGGGACGGCACCATTGGCAGGGACGGCAAATACACAGAGAGGGACGGCTGCATGCCCGTGTTTCAGGTGAGACCCACCGCCCCCTCCACGCCGTCCTCCCGTGCCCCACGCATCGAGGAGACGGTCATCAAAATAGACCTGTGTCGGAACCGCTATCCGGCCTGGGAAAGGCACGTATTGGACAGGAGTATACGCAAGGCCATCCTGGCCATCGACTGCTCCCCTACGCCGCCCAGACTCCAGTACAAAGATGACACTACAGTTCAGGAGCGCCTGGAGTATGAGACCACGTTGTAGCCCTACACTGCTGCCTGGATGTTGGATGCCTGGATGTTGGATGCCTGGATGTTGGATCCTTGGAAATGCAAAACCGTAACAAAGGATGACCATCAACTTGGATTTACAGCAGGACTGTGGCAATAATAAGTTATTAGCTCTCTCACTCACTCTACATATTAGCATTGAACCATGATGTTGATTGTCATGGGCAAGAATAGACACAATTTATTAGTTGATGTGACGGAGGGATATATTAATGTTTTCTAAACAGAGTTCCTCTTTTTGGGTTTATTTGGTTGATGTTGTCGTTATTGTATTTACATTTTTTTTAAATTTTACTTACGTTCGTCAGGGAATCTCTTATTTGATAAAAGGCCATTGCGCACACACACATATAAAAAAATGTAGCCCAATAGTCTATCATAATAAAAGCAGTGTTCTAATGAATGATATCATGCCCTTTCATAACAGATCCTTATGAAGGTTCGTAACAGGTTATAACAAGTTATTAATGTTTACCTACGATATCTCATATTTACATGAATTTCTATTACCAACATCTTAGACCTGCAAATATGTACTTTACATTTATAGGATACAAGTAATATCCCCTGATATAGTGGACGTGTTGATTAACAAAAATAAGAAAAAAAAGGTCAGTTAATGGTCCTGATTCATATTTAGGATGGTTCTAGTTATTTCTAATTCAAAGAAAACAGGTGACAAAGTAGTACACGCGTAGTCCGTGATGTAATTAGCGACATGAGTAGGGCGTTGTGTCTGTCATACTTTACATGTGTACTGGCCCATGAGTTCTGATCTGATTTCATCAGCCATGTTGTCCTAGTGCCAAAAGGTCTGAAACTACTGGATTTTGTGGCTGTGACTGCCAGTAACTGGATATTAGTAGATTCAGGCAGGGCAGAACTGCTATTTACTTTGAAGAAGCTTAGTACTGTACATGGTAATCATGCTGTTTATATGCTAAATAAAACCGGAATGTTCGTGTATTGTGGAGAGACTGAAGGACAAACCTCATCTTTGTTCTCGCCTGGATAAAAGGCGGCATGCCAAGAAAACCTTCCTGGCAGCTCCTATTTACAGTCCAGCCTCGTCCAGCTGTGGTCTGGGCTGCCATGCGTCCATATGGCTGATAAGGATCAGTCTGCTGGGCCACATAGTGCTGTTCTGTACGGAGAGGAGGAGAGGATAAGAGACAAACGAGCAGCCACTTCAGCCAAACTACTCTCATAACTGAAGCACCTGCAGGATCTACTGTCATCATAGATGCCGCATTCTTTTTTACGTTTTACCTAACTGATGTAAAAGTGTATTGCCATCCGTGTGTGTGGGGGGGAAGTGTGTGTGTGTGTGTGTGTATGCGTGCGCGCTCATGCGTGCTTATAAGAGAGGAAAAGCATGGCGCAGGATGGTATGTGTAGATGCTACAATCAGTGGTCAGTTTGTCTGCAGCTATATATTGTAGTGCAATGAACTAGAGACATGCACTTCAGCACTATGGTGTGAAAGGCTGCTGTAGCCTATACTCAACACAAGATCAGTACCAATTCTAGGGTGTATACCACTATCATTGTAGCTGTCAACATCCAACATCAATGGTGTCAAGATGGTCTTTTGAGCAGGAAACAACAAGTATTTCACCTTTTATGCTCTGACTTAAGCCCCAGGCACTATGACTGTGGATGTGATATCTAAAAATATCTTCAAATATCTTGCAAAGGTGTCTTCACAAAAAAGAAAGTGTGTAGCTTCTCTTTCAGTTCTAGGTCACAAGCGCTTCTTTTTTATGTCTTGTTCGTTTGAACTATGGAGAGAAGAGGGTGACAAGGAGGAGGGAAAAAAACAAGCACAAAACTTCTGTGGAATTAATCAGAGCACATTGAGGGAAGGAAACCATGATATTCAATGTGAGAGTGAGAAAAGGCCATTGATCAGTCCAGAAAGATGTGCCTGTTGTTTTCGACTAGAGCAAGATTTGAAATCTCTACTGAATGGTTCAGATTAATTTTTGTTGAATTGTTTTTGTTGAAATGTCTTATTTTAATTATTCATATCCGTTCGTATGTGGGAAATTCTTGGTTTAATTTGCTTTCACATCATTTGCCTTGTTGTTGCGACATCACACAAATTGTCTTAGTTATGTCTGTTCCCTTCTGTTCTGTGGTATGTTTTACTCAACACCATTAAATATTCAGAAGTGAATGCCGCTACACGTTCAAGGAACTCTCTAAAAAGTTTTTGGGGGTAATACATGCAGAAGCACTGGGTAAAACCATGTCCACAGCTCTGTTTACTTCTTCTGAGTTGAATTCAGTGTGGATGAGCATAAATGGTGCAACACGTTTTATTACAACTTATCTTTTGAGTTTCTCTCATTAACCCAGGGCTGTCATATGGATCCGGCCCGCGAGCCCCTTCAATCCGGCCTGTTGGAGTGTATATATATATTTTTCATTAATAAAAAATGTCGAATTATTTCTGAGGAAAAACAATCTCAATCGACATTGAAATGGCAACAACAACAACAAATATGAAACGGTAGAAATGATAATGGACTTACATTTATAGTCTCTTTATGCTGCTCTACACCAACTCAACTCCAAGAAAACAGAGCTGTGGACATGATTTTACCCAGTGCTTCTGCATGTAATACCAAAAAAAAACTTTTTAGAGAGTCTCTTGAACGTGTAGCGGCATTCACTTCTGAATATTTAATGGAGTTGAGTAAAACATACCACAGAACAGTCACCGAAAAGCTAGACAGTCAGGGAGCATAAACATTTCCAAAAGCGATGGATAGAGGGCAATTTTCAGCAAACTTTGACGGCGAGGAAATATAACCAATTTTAAGTGTGCCTCTCCGGACCTTGGTGAAGACCGAATGCAGCCTGTGGGGCAAAATGAGTTTAACACCCCTGCATTAACCTGTCTGTGTTTTAAGGTTAATTTTAAAAAAGCAGATTTTTATTTATTTACAATGATGACAGAAACCAAACGGCACGGGGGGAAATCAAGAAAGCACAGGCTTAGAAATGAGCAAATTATCATGAATGGCACAACACTGGTGCTTTTGTTCTATTTTATCTTGGGATCTCTTATTTAGGTCTGCTATTGATGATACACTTAAAGAGGTCAAATGAATTGCTCATCATTAACTAGTCAATCATTGAAGGTCACTTGGCCTGGTTCCATCTCCTCATCAATAAAACATGTAGTAAATTATTCTCTCAATGTCACGTTGCACGTCTTTAGCTTGTGTTGCTTTCCTTTAGTCAATCTGATCCATGTTAACATGAGATTTTATCATCCCATTATTTGCTTTCAACTGCTATTTTCATTTTCAGTGAGAGTCCCAGTGTTGATGATTTATTGGGGTCACGGCCACAAATAGACAACGCGAGTCTTGTTTTTCAGAATAGTGGTGTGTCTGACTGTGTCCTCATCCAGTGATATCCACATAGGTTTCCTCAGTATTCATGTATATTGCGAAAAATGTACAGATACAACAACTGCTGTCAGTCCCATCCAAATTAACACCCACTGGACTCACCCAGTACACCACCTCTACAGTGGCTTGCGAAAGTATTCATCACCCTTGGCATTTTCCTATTTTGTTGCCTCACAACCTGGAATTAAAATTGATTTTTTGGGGGGTTTGTATCATTTGATTTACACAACATGCCTACCACTTTGAAGATGCAAAATATGTTTTATTGTGAAACAAACAAATAAGACAAAAAAACTTGAGTGTGCATAACTATTCACCCCCCCCCCCCCCCCCCCCCCAAAAGTAAATACTTTGTAGAGCCACCTTTTGCAGCAATGACAGCTGCAAGTCTCTTGGGGTATTTCTCTATAAGCTTGGCACATCTAGCTACTGGGATTTTCCCCCATTCTTCAAGGCAAAACTACTCCAGCTCCATCAAGTTGGATGGGTTCCGCTGGTGTACAGCAATCTTTAAGTCATACCACAGATTCTCAATTGGATTGAGGTCTGGGCTTTGACTAGGCCATTCCAAGACATTTAAATGTTTCCCCTTAAACACTCGAGTGTTGCTTTAGCAGTATGCTTAGGGTCATTGTCCTGCTGGAAGGTGAACCTCCGTCCCAGTCTCAAATCTCTGGAAGACTGAAACAGGTTTCCCTGAAGAATTTCCCTGTATTTAGCGCCATCCATCATTCCTTCAATTCTGACCAGTTTCCCAGTCCCTGCCGATGAAAAACATCCCCACAGCATGATACTGCCACCACCATTTTTCACTGTGGGGGTGGTGTTCTCAGGGTGATGAGAGGTGTTGTGTTTGCGCCAGACATTGCGTTTTCCTTGATGGCCAAAATGCTCAATTTTAGTCTCATCTGACCAGAGTACCTTCTTCCATATGTTTGGGGAGTCTCCCACATGCCTTTTGGCGAACACCAAACGTGTTTGCTTATTTTCTTTAAGCAATGGCTTTTTTTCTGGCCACACTTCCGTAAGGTCCAGCTCTGTGGAGTGTACAGCTTAAAGTGGTCCTATGGATAAATACTTCAATCTCCGCTGTGGAGCTTTGCAGCTCCTTCAGGGTTATCTTTGGACTTTGTTGCCTCTCTGATTAATGTCCTACTTGCCTCGTCTGTGAGTTTTGGTGGGCGGCCCTCTCTTAGCAGGTTTGTTGTGGTGCCACATTCTTTCCATTTTTAATAATGGATTTAATGGTGCTCCGTGGGATGTTGAAGGTTTCAGATATTTTTTTTATAACCCAACCCCGATCTTTACTTCTCCACAACTTTGTCCCTGACCTGTTTGGAGAGCTCCTTGGTCTTCATGGTGCCCCTTGCTTAGTGGTGTTGCAGACTCTGAGACCTTTCAGAACAGGTGTGTGTATATATGCTGAGATCATGTGACACTTAGATTGCACACAGGTGGACTTTATGTAACTAATTATGTGAATTCTGAAGGTAATTGGTTGCTTCCAGATCTTATTTAGGGGCTTTCATAGCAAAGGGGGTGAATACATATGCACACACAACTTTTCCGTTTTACATTTTTTAAATTTCACATCACCAATTTGGACTATTTGTGTATGTCCATTACATGAAATCCAAATAAAAATCAATTTAAATTACAGGTTTTAATGTAACAAAATAGGAAAAACGCCAAGGGGGATGAATACATTTGCAAGGCACTGTAAAAATACGAGACTTGTGCGAGACTTACAATCTAGCCAATGTTCTACTATTTCTATCTTTAGAAAAAAAGTAGTGTTGAGCTTAGGGTCAAATATGAATATGTGTCAGTCACTTTTATAGGGCAGAGTGTCAGGAAAGGTCAAAAGAGTCATTATTAGTACATCAAAAATACATTCCCTGTTGTCACAACGGAGTGGGAAAATCTCCTTTGGTCTTGTGGGTGATAATGATGAAATTATTATTACACCATCTGTAAAACCCATCTATACAGAAACACTTTTCAGGAAGGCGTCTTATTCTTTAATAAAAATAAATAAATGTTTTAGCACATCCAGGGATGAATCTCAGACTACCCTTGTTCATCATCATCTCTGAAAAAGTGTGTAAATTGTACATATACCTACCTCAACTTGGTTTCTGAACAGAATACCCTCCTCTGACGTCATTGATACATGATACTGTACTGATCTTCTTACCAAGAGCATAAATCCAAATGTGAAACAAATGATAAGGCGTTCAGTGTTTTGATGGTGGATGCTATTCTGTTTACCACTGTAAGTGCATCAGCAAGCAGACTGAGACAACAGGAAAATGCACTTGTCAACAAACCCGCTTCATTGTTTAAGAGGAATTCATGGTTGTGACTATTTAAGCTGCTTAGGCCTATATCTGTTTCGTTTGCCTTAAGAAAATATTTCTATGCTTTTGTTTAATTTCTTTCAATCTCATAAGGATTTGTTTTTGTCCTCTGGTTTTGTGGTTATGATGATCAAAGTGGTGTGAGGTCTCTAGGTTTATCAAAGTTCTCTGTTCACGGCCCAATAGCAATGTGTTTCTATACAGTTACTGTGCTTATACTATTATATAATTATCCACAATGCAAGATAGACCTATTAAGCTCACAGTTTAAATGAGAACCCTTGACCCAGGAAATTAAATTGTCTTTCTTGTAGCAGGTCATACTGAAGACTTCTAACAAAAGGAACTACTAATATTATGTATTGATTTGGATCCATTATTGGGGGTTGAGTTTTGTTTTGAGGTATTCATCAACATTAGATACTAGTAATGTAGACAAATAGCAATGATGTATTGTATCATACTATTCCAGCCCTACTGTAGCCAATATAACATTAGTACAAGCACAGTAACAAATGAACATAGGAATGTCATTCCATTTTGTTAACTTCTAAAGCATAGTGTACAGATGTCATTAGTGTCTCAGTTGCAAATGGAAGATCACAATAGTAATTGAAAAACAAACTATATAACTGTAAATAAATGTATGCAAATGTACATGTTAAAAGAACATTCCTCTCAGAGTCCTGATTGTGAAGGGTGTCTGTTGACTGGAGGTCGCCGCCACAAGACGGCAGTTACATATGAAGTAATACAGATTAAAATAGTGTGGTGTATGTGATGTATTAAATGACAAAAATGCAAAAAAACAAAAAAACTGTTAATTATTGGTATTTTAAGTTGCATTGTGTAATGAAAGTCTGAAGTGCTTGGACTGCATTAAATCAGAATTAAACTAATGGTATTGTAAATTGAACAGTAAAAACAGAACATGACATTTTTGTATATATTGGATTTTTGTAAATTTTTATTTGATTCTAATGCAACACAAAGTACCTAAATTAATTTAATAAAGTACACTGTGGCCATTTTTTCAGCCTCCACTTAGTTAATTTGTGTTTTGTTAACACAGGTTGTCACATTATGTGCATGCAACTCTAAAGATATGGATATAATGGTAATGTATTATACCATGATTCATATATTTTCACTAGAGCCACTGGTTATACAGCATTCCAACAGCATTGTTATTGATATAATGCAGTGTTTGCAGAATGGGCAGTGAATGAACAAAAGATCAGCACATTTACACACCGATACATTTAAGTGCATTGAGTTCTTGGCTTTGAATACTGTGTGTATACAGTATGCAAATAGGTAGGTGTGGGTAAAATGTACATTCTGCATGATGACATACTAGATAATAGGTGCAATTTACCTCTTCATTCATTATTGAAGAGGCTGTATCCATTGACAATGTATGTGTCCCAAATAGGACCTTATTCCCTATTTAGTGTACTACTTTTGACCAGACCCTATGGGCCCTATAGGGTGCCATTTGGGACACAACCAGTGGCTACTGCAGCCCACCAGAGGCGAATAGGTGAACAGGATATGACACAGGACAGGCAGGGAGAGCTGTACAGGTGTCAAAGCCTCATAACTAGACAGTACTGGACTGAAATAAGCTGTACAATATGTGATGTGGATGCCAACAGTGTTCCATTACTCAGATCTTTGCAGGCCTGAGTTTGAGCTCTAAGCATCTCTGCAGATAAACCAAAACAGTTTCGCTTTGTTCTTAAGAGTAGTAACAATGTAGTATAACACTGAGTTTGTGGTGTTGCTCATCACTGTGAGATGTAAGTGTGATGGAGTTTGTCTGCTGAGAAATATCCCCAAAAGCCATTGAAGAAATCCCATCATTCTTTATTGGATATATTATGTAATTCTCACCTTTGGATTGGCATCAGTGGGCAGTGTTTTTATTCAACAACTTAGTACAGAAAAATACACTAAATGGGTTTTATCATAGGCTACACATTACAGTGAACTTTAACATTAGTTACATTTGACGTATATGCCAGAAATAATTACTTGATCATTCTTATTGAAGCATTACAACCCTGAAAACCACTAGTGCAGAAAAGTTACCCAGAGGTTTTATTCAAGAAAATTGTATATTCTGTTTGAAACCACTTCCCAAATACTGTATCTTGAAATGGCTGTCTGTGGCTCCATTTGCATTTAAGAGTACTGAACAAAAATATAAAACGCAACATTCAACAATTTCAAAGAGATTACTGAGTTACAGGAAATCAGTCAATTGAAATAAATAACTTAGTTCCTAATCAATGGATTTCACATGACTGGAAATATATATGCATCTGTTAGTCAGACACCTTAAAAAAATGGGCCTCACAATGGGCTTCAGGATCTCATCACGGTATTTCTATGCATTCAAATTGCCATCGATAAAATGCAATTGTGTTTGTTGTCCGTAGCTTATGCCTGCCCATACCATAACCACACCACCACGGGGCACTCTGTTCACGTTGACATCAGCAAACCGCTGACCCACACACCACTATACATGTGGTCTGCGGTTGTGAGGCTGGTTGGATGAACTGCCAAACTCTAAGACGTTGGAGGCAGCTTATGGTAGAGAAATTAACAACAGTAAAGAAATTAACAACAGTTCTGGTGGACATTACTGCAGTCAGCATGTCAATTGCACACTCCCTCAAAACTTGAGACACCTGTGGCATTGGGTTTTGTGACAAAACAGCACATTTTAGAGTGGCCTTTAGGTGCATCTGTGTAATGATCATGCTATTTAATCAGCTTCTTAATATGCCACACCTGTCACGTGGATAGATTGCCTTGGCAAAGAAGAAATGCTCACTAACAGGGATGTACATTTTTTATTTTATTTGTACATATAGAACATTTCTGTTTTCATTTATTGCAGTTCATGGGACCAACACTTTATATGTTGTGTTTAAATTTTTGTTCAGTGTATAAAGAGTATTTTTAAAGGAATTACTTGTAACCAGCAACACTCATTAAAACATGTTTATTGTAACATTACAAATAATTTCCGTCTTGAATCACACTGACAATGGACCTCAATAGGTTTTAAAAGTGCATAGGCTACAGTACATACCTACATAATACAACAATGTACAAATGAAAGAAATTATATAATTATTTCAATCAAAAGGCAAACATTCTACACAGACGAAAGAAAATAACACAGCCCAGTCTCCATACCTATATTGTTCCCTGTATATCAATTGCTATATTGTTCCAATATTTGCAGTTGTTAAACAAAAGAAAGGCCTCTTAAATTGAAATTGTTGCCAGTGGAACTTTGAACAATTTGTGCAAATCAATTGTGGAATCATACAACAATGCACAAATGTCTTCAATTTGCACATTTGACATTAACCATTATAAATGACACTTGTAGGCTATATGACACCTTTACAATTTACCTTATTTTCTGTACTTGGTTTGTGACAAACTGAGTGGAAAAAGTACTAATATAGTGAAATAACAGAAACCGGGAATCAGTTAAACATTCAATTGATCACATGATAATACTCAAACAGTTTGTCTTAAAAACAAGTAACTGCTTCATTTAACTAACAAAAGGCTATTCAAAAGGATATTTATTTGTCTTTATGCCTGCTGTGGAATCGCTCTAGTAATGCTCGAAGGACATTCCCAGGAATTATTTGGTGTCTGTCAATGAGTGCTTGAACTGCTTGCTGTGTCTGCAAATAAGAAAAGGAAAATTCTCTGACCCCATCTTTCCCAATCATTTGACTTTTGTGTGCTCTACATGTCAGACAGTAAGTAACCATTAAATTACAGTTGCATAATGACTTACCTTTTCAGCTAATTCTGCTGCACTAATGTTATGGTCGTATGGGATGGGGTTGCCTAGGTATGTACGAAACTTCACAGGAAATCCCCCATAGACAGGGGCCATCGGCACGCGGAACTTTTCATACGACCATCTGAAAAAGCCTGAGAAATATAAAATGTTCACGTTAATTTGAGCTATAATGAGGTTTAAATAAAATAAGTTACACTGCAATTAAAATTAATAGTTAAGCATACATACTTAACCGTCCGAGAGATCGGAATCCTTCCCTGACGTTTTGAGTAAACATCGGAATTATTGGCTGAAAATTTTAAAGAAGACATTAAATATCTAAGATGATTTCAGATAAAGTTATGCTCCTGTGTGAGAGTAAGAAGTGACATGTACTGTCTGTCCCCAAATGGCATTCTATTCCCTATAGGGCTCCAGTCAAAAGTAGTGCACTATATAGGGAATAGGGTGCCATTTGGGACACATCCTGTGAGAACAAAGAAGGGAGACAAAAACCAATATGTACCACTTTGGAATCGATAGCCACTTGTGCAAAGCCCTTTCTCTTCCCCCAGAGCAGTGGATAGGTCTCATCACTGAGGAGGGCTTCCCTCACGCCTCCAGGTGAGATGCCCAGGAGGTGGCCACTTTTTAGGGCCTTCACACACTCCTCCTGGGGCCCGTGGATGACACTGAACACCTCCAACAGCAGCTTGAACCCTACAGAGAACATTAAAAGGTCCTGCTTTTAGGGTCTAAGTAGCTCATGTAGTAAGAATGGACTACGGCAGCTGTAGGCTATACAATTTACTGATCAACTAGATACAGAGGGCTGAATGTAACATCTCACATTTATATTTAGATACTGGGAAATTAAACTGTGAAGATCTTACCTGGAACTTTGAACAGAAAGTAATCAGCGACTGAGTGAACAATCCGTCCCTTTTGAATGATGACCTTTGCCAGAAAGTAATAATAGTCAATGGGAATAGCCCCATGATAATAGACTATAAGAGCTGCTCCTTCATCTGGAATCTTCTCCATACCATGGATTTCATATCCTGTTTTGAAATAGACACATTTATATAAGCATTGGCAATAGTCATTGTCATGGTAAAACAGAAGTAAACAAAGCAATAAACAAACACCCTGCAACATCCCCTGGCATACACACAATATTTATTTAACTAGGCAAGTCAGTTAAGAACAAATTCTTATTTACAATGACGGCCTACCCCGGCCAAATCCTAACCCGGACGACGCTGGGCCAATTGTGCGCCGCCCTATGGGACTCCAAATCACGGCAGGTTGTGATACAGCCTGGAAACGAACCAGGGTCTGTAGTGATGCAGTGCCTTAGACCACTTCGCCACTTGTATAAATACCGTGCCAGATGAACCCGTGGCCATCCCATAATGTTGCCAGCGTTTTTCTAGCACCATCCCACAGGTTGTTGGAGTAGGCCTCCCTGAGCTGGTTCTTGTGTTTGTACACATGGAGGAAGAGGATGGAAAGGTAGAGGAAGATCACAATGAGGAAGGGCATGATGAAAACGACAACCAGAGGGGTGAAAACCCAGGCCAGGTACTCCAGATAGCTCAGATAGTCTTCCAGGGGTCCTAGTCCTGACCATTCCTCAAATGTGTGAAAGAGGCAGGCTAGAAAATCATCTCCATCACCAAACATGCAGGACTCGTTCCCATTTGACATACTGCCTGCCACAGTTAGCCTCTCCCAAAGGAAGCCAAGTCGAATGAGGACACCATCTGCCAATGGGCAGGACTGAAATATAGAATGGAGAGAAGATGGCTAATGTACAATAGCAATACATTAAAGTAAATCAAATTACAATGAGAGCATGTTTTACACATGCTGGTTAATATACAAATAATGAAATCAGCATGCATAAATTAACAATTAGCTAGATGAAGTGCAGCTATTTGATAAACAACCCAAATAGCAAGTAATCAAATGGTATTTGCAGCATCACTGAATGAAAAATTATAAAATGTAGCTAGCTAGCTATAAGTTCTTAAAAGGTAATACTTCACAAACCTTTTATTTTTCCAGCGTAAATAATACTGGGGACAGATCATTCCAGGGCCAGACTCTAAAGACAAATGAAAGTAAATGCCATTCATTCACCACTTGTGACAGCTGAGTTAGCTAGCTACGTTAGCTGTGTACTGTCTTGACACCACTCGTTAACGCGCTGTAATAACTAGCTAGCTAGCGAATAACATACTAGCTAGTGAGCTACAACTTTAAAGTCCAATTTAAAACTAGACACCTTAGCAAACCTGACACAATAATGAAAAAGCTGCTCATTATGAATCGCATTTCCCTCGATTACCTAGCAAACTTTTAATTTACACAGTAGGTACAAAGATATACTTCTGTTTGTGGTAACGTTAGCTAGTTCTTGAGGCTGAATGACCTCAATTACGTTAGCATTGACATCAATGCATAACGAGCTAACGTTAGTACAGCTACTGCATGAACATCTATACTAGTTATTGCATAAATAACAATACCATATTTTTATGAAATAATTACATACTTTTTTAGCACTGGTTTGATCCCCTTGGAAAGTCGATAGCAGGAAGATTACAGATTATTTTCTTCTTTGTTCAACCGGTTCCTTATTCATGTGACACAAGCAGGAACGAATGTCATCGAGGCAAAACAACTTGTGTGGAATGAACTGCAGTGGAATATGCTTTATGTTAGCTAGCTTGTATATTTTATGTCTGAATTTGATCAGATAGCAAATGTGAACCACATGATGATTAATAATGGAAGATCGAATGTGGTTGTCGACATTATTTTTAGCCAAATGAGCTTGGCTGGAAATGATCATGGGACAATACACTGATTGTGCTCAAGAGCTTTTGTACAGTAAGTAACGTTAAATTAGCTCACAACAAGTACAACACTCAATGTCAACTGTGTTGCACTGTTTTCACTTTTCACTATCTTCTTTTTCTCCCGGTGTGTAGGGATCGTAAATTTGTATAGATCATTGGGCATACCTCACACCTTTTAATGATTGACATGCATTTTGATTACTTTTTCACAAGCTTTGAAAACTGAAGGTTTTGTCTGTAACTCTGCCTATTGTTGCACTCTCTGAGGCAGAGGATGAGCATGGAGAAGAGCTGTCAGAAGATGAAGAGGCTGAAGAGGAGGATGGACCGATCGATGAAGAAGCCCAACTTAAGGCAAGCATGGGACTGCCTGTGGAGTTCATAAGTTCCTCTGCACAGAAAAGAGCTGTACGTAGTAGCAAGTAAACATTGCCTATGTCTGTCCGTCACCATAGAGTCCACCTAAAAGAAAGAAAAAGATAATGTTGCCCCGATGCTCTCTCTCTTGAAGGGGACAAAGTTGATGAGGAAGAATGCCATCCACTGGGAAGCAGCTCCTGAGAATCTGGATGAAGAAGAGCTACATTCACTCCAGGTGGAGAAGAATGATCCCACTGTTGAAAGCACTAAGGCTGCGTTTGATTTGATCTCAGTGAGGGGCCAGGAGGAAAGCAGAACCTCCACCCTCCCAGGCAAAAGTAGTGCACTATATAGGGAATAGGGTGCCATTTGGGACATATCCTGTGAGAACAAAGACGGGAGACAAAAACCAATATGTACCACTTTGGAATCGATAGCCACTTGTGCAAAGCCCTTTCTCTTCCCCCAGAGCAGTGGATAGGTCTCGTCACTGAGGAGGGCTTCCCTCACGCCTCCAGGTGAGATGCCCAGGAGGTGGCCACTTTTTAGGGCCTTCACACACTCCTCCTGGGGCCCGTGGATGACACTGAACACCTCCAACAGCAGCTTGAACCCTACAGAGAACAATAAAAGGTCCTGCTTTTAGGGTCTAAGTAGCTCATGTAGTAAGAATGGACTACGGCAGCTGTAGGCTATACAATTTACTGATCAACTAGATACAGAGGGCTGAATGTAACATCTCACTTTTATATTTAGATACTTGGAAATTAAACTGTGAAGATCTTACCTGGAACTTTGAACAGAAAGTAATCAGTGACTGAGTGAACAATCCGTCCCTTTTGAATGATGACCTTTGCCAGAAAGTAATAATAGTCAATGGGAATAGCCCCATGATAATAGACTATAAGAGCTGCTCCTTCATCTGGAATCTTCTCCATACCATGGATTTCATATCCTGTTTTGAAATAGACACATTTATATAAGCATTGGCAATAGTCCTTGACTAATCAAGCAGCGCACCCATTGAAACAGCCGATGGAGAGCCGACTCCCTGTCGTGACCCAGGGGAGTCAGAGTTTGGAAGAAGGCTGAAGTGACGTCAGGCGGGCACTAGTGAAGTGATCGATCTGATTGGGCAGACTTTTGTCAGTGGTAGCTGGCCAGTGTGATTAGGGCCAACAGCAAGCAGACCATGTCAGTGGAAATGATGATAAACCTTGTGATGGTGGTAATTGCAAAAGAGCTGCCTCTTCAAACACCAAGCCCACTGAGTCAAGAGGTGAGTCCCCCCACCAACCTATATACATGCTTTTTCTGTTTTTGAGTTTAGTCAACTATCCTGTATCGTTGAGGAGACTGAAACTATATTGACATATCAATGATTTCTATCTCTCAAACAACAATGTCATTAGAGTAGCCAGGCAGCCCAATGATCTACTCAAAATGACTTTATGTACAACAGACCTCGTTTTTAAAATGTATTTTAGTCCTTGTATTTCTGGGCTTTTTCCAAATTGTGCATTGATTCTGTCAGAGTATTTAATGCATAATACAATCAAAAGATGTGTTCCTTTGAATGAAAGGACCATGTGACACAGGCCCATGCATTTTTAATGGCTCTTCTTGTGATAGAGAACAGTGGCGCGCACCACTGCCTGACTCAACGTCTCCCTTTTCTCTGGGATTTTCCATCCTGTCCGTGACTGATCCCATACAACACAACACTGCCCTCATTTATATGGCATAGAATATCTGTTTTATCTGGCTTTGTAGCCATGTTTTATACCACATGCCAACTTCCTTTTCCCTGTTTTATCCTTTTGATCAGAAAACATGAATGTAGAATGTAATGTTGAAGGGATAAATGAATGTACACGTTTCTTCCCTCCAGACACAGGATGGGTGTTCCCAGAAAAATAACAATGAATCAAGTGAGGGAAGAGCATCTAATAGTGATGGTGAAGAAACGCCACATAGAAGAATTGCAAAAGTAAAGCGGAGGTAAGCTACATGACATAATTTATCTATATATCCATCCCTTGCTGCATTTTTCAGTATTGTCCTCTATTGCTCAACCAATATAGTATTACTGAATATCACTGCTTCAATTGGCTGCCATATGCTGACAGTGACTGACATATCTTTCCTATGGGTTTGAATTGGACTATGCTTCAAGCTGTAAAGGTTTAAAATATTGACTATGATGCATTGAATGTAAAAGTGTCAGCCTGGGGAAGGAATGAAAGTGCTTATCCACTGTCTTTTTCAATTTCAGTTTGATCTAAGGAGATGTTTATGTCCAATGATAAACACTCCATCATGTTTCAATTAACCAAGGATTCTGTAAATAGATTCTGTAGAATCTGTATAGATGTAAATCAGTAAGAATCACATGGTCCATTCCAACCCAAAGGCTGGTATTGGGGACTGATATATGATTAAGCCTACACAATGCTTTGTGAAATTTTAACAAAATTGTTCTGCATGCTCCCCGAATGGGGAGGGCTCTGGTCAAAAGTAGTACATTATATAGGGAATAGGGTGCCATTTGGGATGTAGCCTTGTTCAATCATTGTGATTGTTTGTTAGGCTAATGATGTCATCTGATCTATTGATTGACACAGTCATGAACTGGATGTGGAGGAGAACCCTCAGATGTCTGTAGAGGAAGCCTGGGATAAACTGTGATTAAAGCGCAGCCACGACCCCATGTACGTGAGCATTACTACATCAGACTTAAGCCCCAGTCACCACCAGGGTGGGAAGGCTGGGAGGAATAGGAAGCTACATGGAGGTAGGAGAGCATCCTGCCACATCAACAAGCACACCTTCTTTACTGAAGAGGGAGATGCCACAGAGCCCAAGCTGAGCAAGACCTTTCAAAAAGTAAGCCTTGTAAACATTTGACCAATTATTCTGAAATTATTTTTGATAGCAATACCAATAGTCACAATAGATGTTATTGCGGGTGTAGAACAATGCTTGTGTTCCTAGCTCCAACACTGCAGCAGTATCTAACTAAATGCTTGTGTTCCTAGCTCCAACACTGCAGCAGTATCTAACTAAATGCTTGTGTTCCTAGCTCCAACACTGCAGCAGTATCTAACTAAATGCTTGTGTTCCTAGCTCCAACACTGCAGCAGTATCTAACAATTCACAACAATGCTCACAAATCTAAAGTAAAATAATGTAATTAAGAAATATATAAATATTAGGACGAGCAAGGTTGGCGTGGCATTGACTAAAATACAGTAGAGTAGAATAAAGTATATACATATGAAATGAGTAAAGCAGTATGTAAACATTAAAGTGACCAGTGATTCCATGTCTACAGTATGTATGTATATAGGGCAGCAGGGTTGAATAACCGGGTGGTAGCTGGGCAGTTATAGCACACACCCACAGTTCATAGCAGCTTCTGACTAGCAAATGGATGAGTGTGGTGAGGAGGAAGATGTGCTGTGGTTGACACCGGGGGAAGCTTTGTCAGAGAGGTCTGCATCATGTCTAACTCAGCTACCTGTAGCCTCAGCCTCAGTGTTCACTCAGTGTCCACTGGCAGAGGAGAGAATGGGAGAGCAGCCAAGACTCCACAGGAGCCCCTCCTATCCCCCCCACCCCCCCCCCCCCTGTCAGTGCTGCCCTCCTCTGACACCCTCTGACACACTGCATCTCTTTAAACATGCAGCCACTGTTTTCGGCCGACTGAATTTATTTACAATGCGCCGGCACACTGCACTGGTTCAAGGGTAGCCGTGCTGTTTAAAGTTCATGTATCATCCGCTTATTTGAGTCAGTCACATTTCATTGGTAAGACTACCTTTGGACGGCTGATGTAGGAAGTTCACATCACTGGCTGACCTTCAGAGGGTTCAGTTGGTCGCTATAAACTCAGATGCTTGTTCACACCATAATAGAGAAGCTAGGAAATGCTGCTTTTCTCTGTTTGCTGACTGTGCTGGATTTTCTTATCCCAAAGAAATTGAAACTTGTCAAAGTACTTGAGTGTGCAGAAACAGCACTTCAAATAAGCAGAAACTTAATGTCTTACTACATTATAAAGTAGTGTCGCACTGTGGGAGGTCTTAAATGCAGTGCTTTTCCATTAATCTCTCTGTATGAGCTCACTGAGTTGATCTTCTGGGCAAGACTTGCCGTTTTTACTGTCTGCAGCAAATGGCTCCATCATCCAGCAGGCCCGCTAGAAATGACTTCAGCACTGATTAGGCCTATTTAAAGTATTATTTTGTTGTCAAACTTGTCATGCTTCTCTGTTGATTTAGTGTTTATTGCTCATGCTTGTGTCTTGTACTTGCAGATCACTCACTCATGTCCTGATCTGTCTTCAGGTTCAGAGATTCCTCCAGAAAGTTCAGAAAGATAATGACACAGCTGTCCCAGACACACCAGTTGACCAGGCAAACAGGGGGAGCCCTGCTTGTCCATTTGCAGAGGGAAAAGAAGAAAGACTGGAGGAAGAGGAGCAGGAAGATAGGAGGGGGGAATACCCCTCTGGAGTTGGATAGTACTGAGCAACCCTCTCATCAGAACCTCTTCACCAGAATAGAAGATGAAAAGGATGATGAGATTAAATTCAGAAGAGAGGTGTACTCACTGGACATACCAGACTACTTAGTTCCCGGAGCACCTGAACACAATAACACAGGTGAGTTTGCGTCAACAGCCGGTTTAGACCTTTTTCTAACCCAGGGTTTCTTCATAAACAATTCATGTCAGATCTACGTTAGTGTATTTCTTGTTTGATTGTTGTAGTCTTGTACAACTTTTGCACTACCTATTTCCAGAGGCTACTGGGAAGAAATAGAAGAACAATAATACCAAGAAAAGAGGGAAATGTGGAGTGATGCCAGCTGAGATTGCAGTGAAGCCCGAGCTGGCTAAGTACTGGGCCCAGCACTACCGCCTCTTCTCCAGGTTCGATGAGGGCATCAAATTGGAACAAGTTGAGTCACAGAGCAAACAGAACACACACACACACACTTCAGGAAACACAACCAATTTCTTCATACAGGCTCAAGCAGAAAGGGTTAGTCGTATTTTGGAACGACTTTACGTTATTATTGTTGTTAACGTGTTAATATTTCTCTAGTTTGAGAACAACTATTGTAGTCTCCCAACCACTTCTATTCATGCAGCCCAAATGGAGTGTTGTCAAATGTGAATCAGGAATGCACTTTATTCTGAAAAGAAAAGGATTTGCCTCAAGGTGACTGAATGTTATCTTTCTCTTCAGTTGAGAAACGGATGGCTGTTATGTCCAAGGTAAAAGCTACAGTTTTGCTGCTCTTGAAGTCTAACATCATGTTGTTTTCAGAGAAGCAGAGGGAAAGAGAGGCAGGGAGGTTGAGATGGTGGTGTAGTGGGTGCATGGATTTGCTGGCTGGCAGACAGGGCACTCCGCTTCTTGTCTGTAGGGAGAAGTGCTGACGCCAGTGAAGCACACCTCACACTTCACCCTGTGTCACATGACATGACAGCATCAGGCTCTCTCCCTGTCTCCCAGCAGAGCAACTCTTTCATGACTCTTGAGTCTCTCCTTTCCTTTACTCTCTCTCCCTTGCAGCTGAAACAGGTGTCACAGGTTCTGTTCCGAGTGCATCTGCCCACCTGTCAGTTTCTCCTCCCCGGGAGCTGTACTCAATTTGTCTCTTCTCTCCCTTGGTTAATTGTTTGCAGGAAATATTTCAATATAACAGTCCTAGTGATGACACAATTGTAAAAAAAAATTGGGGGGTGTATCTACCAAAGGTCTGTACAGATCCGGAAAGATACATCCGTTGTTTTACTCTGCCTGTAAACACGCTGGATGCTTCAGAATCCATTGAAGAGCTTGAACGATTCATTGACGAGAGATACTTATGAACTAAACATGTCGCTGGTTTCAGAGGATTCAAACACTGTTAAGGACAACAAACCCAATCAACAAACCAAAGCCAAGTTGGCCAAGCGGTATCAACGATGGCATAAAACCATCCCCAAGCAAGAGGGCGTGAGTGGGGAGAGGTTTACGATATGGATGTTGACTTGTTGAAATCCATCAATGAAAGGCTTGCCAAACTTGATATCTTGGATATACTACGAGAGGACCTCAATGCATTATGTGACAGTCTAGAATTCAGCCAAAGTCAGATTGATGATCTAAGGAAAGAGAACACAGTGCTGAAAGGTACTGTAGACTCTATTCATAGCAAGGTGGAGGTGGTGCAAAGGGAGAACAAACAACTTAAAGAAACCTTGCTTGATGTACAGTGTCAATCAATACGGGGAAACTAATCTTTTCAGGGATGCCAGAGAATGACAACAGCAAAAGCTGTGAGGACACTGTCCGAGACTTTATGTCAACTCAACTAAAACTGCCCACAGATATCGTGCGTAATGTCACTGTCTCCAGAGTCCATAGAATGAGTAAGGCCTCTGGGAAAAGGCCACGGGCTATTGCATGTTTTGAACATTGTAAGCAAATGGAAATGGTGAAGAGCTGGGGCAGAGAACTCAGAAACACAGATTTTGGATTGAATGATCACTTCCCCACGGATATCCCATCATGAAGGAAAAGCGTTCCCGGAATCAACGAGTCTCCTTGGTGATGGATAAACTTTATATCAACAGGCAACTGTATCGGGACTCTAGAGTAACTCACTGGCTATTTGAATCCAACTGTATCGGGACTCTAGAGTAACTCACTGGCTATTTGAATCCAACTGTATCGGGACTCTAGAGTAACTCACTGGCTATTTGAATCCAACTGTATCGGGACTCTAGAGTAACTCACTGGCTATTTGAATCCAACTGTATCGGGACTCTAGAGTAACTCACTGGCTATTTTAATCCAACTGTATCGGGACTCTAGAGTCTCTCACTGGCTATTTGAATCCAACTGTATCGGGACTCTAGAGTAACTCCCTGGCTATTTGAATCCAACTGTATCGGGACTCTAGAGTAACTCACTGGCTATTTTAATCCAACTGTATTGGGACTCTAGAGTAACTCGCTGGCTATTTTAATCCAACTATATCAGGACTCTAGAGTAACTCACTGGCTATTTTAATCCAACTGTATCGGGACTCTAGAGTAACTCACTGGCTATTTGAATCCAACTATATCGGGACTCTAGAGTAACTCACTGGCTATTTTAATCCAACTGTATTGGGACTCTAGAGTAACTCACTGGCTATTTGAATCCAACTGTATCGGGACTCTAGAGTAACTCACTGGCTATTTTAATCCATTGTTTAAATCTGAGTTTGTGTTGTAGTGTGTCATGACAACTTCAACTATAATGAATACATGATCTATTGATCTCCACTTGATAAGGAAAGGGTTGCATATAGCTCAGGTTAATGTATGTAGCCTTCCTAACAAAATACATGAGGTTTTTAACTTGGTCAACATAAATAATATTCATATTATAGCTTTGACTGAAACGCATTTGGATGCATCTGTAAATGATGGGAAAATGTACATCCATGGATAGAGTACTTAGAAGGGACAGGAATAGGAATGGTGGGGGTGTAGCACTGTACATTCAGAATCATATACCCATTAAGAGGAGGAATGACCTTAATGTATGTCAAATAGAGGCACTATGGGCTCAAGTACATCTGCCTCACCAGGCAGCCATATTGGTAGGATGTGTGTATAGACCTCAGGACACCTTAGAGCTCGATCTGGATGACTTATGCACTGGGTTTGACCAGGCCACAAATAGTAGCAGAGATGTATTTATATTGGGTGATTTTAATATACATTGGAAGGATCATAATAATTCAAATATAACTAAATTAATGATATATTCCGAGAGCTGTGGTTTGAAACAAATGATTTATTGTACTACTAGATCATCAACTAAGTTGGGTCATCGTTCAGACACATGCATTGATCTGATATTCTGTAATATACTATTGCAATGCTTAAAAGCCAGATCAATGCCAGTGGGCTGGACAGACCATAATATTGTGACCATAACTATGGTCAAGAGAAATTTTAAAAGATTTAATCATGAGCTATTTCAAAATGATTTGGCCGCTGTACCCTGGGAGCTGATTTATCTAGAGGATGATTTAAATCATGCTACAGAATGTTTTATTGATTTGCTCACTGAGGTAATGGACCATCATGCCCCAGTAAGAAAGAGTACTGTTGGGGCTCGTCTATCTCCATGGATTGATGATTAACTGGCTGAGGCATTTTCTCAAATAATATGGCAAAAGTCTTAGCAGCCAAATCTAAACTAGAAATTGATTAACAGAATTATAGAATACTACGTAATTATGCAGTTAAATTAAATCATAAGAAAAAAACATTATTTTACAAAAAATATTTTATTGATTGTAAAAATGATTGTAAAGAGGTATGGAATACAGTTAAGGGCCTACTTGGAACATCTATATCATCATACCCATCTAGTGTGGAGGTTGACAGGAGAACAATAACAAAACCAGCTGACATTGCCAATCATTTTGCAGATTTTTTTTTACAAAGAAAATGAATTTACTGAGCGACAATGTAAACACCCATTCTCCCAAACAAGCAATTGTCCAATGGATTGATGATCATATCATGAGCAAAAACACCTGCTCTTTTAGTTTCCAAACGGTGTCAGTGGAGGAGGTGTTTAACCTATTCAAGTCATTACCTGATGGTAAATCTACAGGTTATGATCTTATGGACTATTTTTTTACTTCGCTATGCTGCTCCCCAGATTGCAGCTCCACTGAAATATATATGTAATTGGTAATTGGAAAAGGGGACATTTACAAATGTATGGAAGCATGCTAAACAGTGTTTAGCAGCATGGAATTGGGTACAGTAATATCTAACTGACAGGAAACAGTCCAGCTATATCAATGGGTTGTTTTCTTCCCCTCATGCTTTTAACTGTGGAATACCGCAGGGCAGCTGTCTTGGGACACTTCTTTACTTAATATATACCAACAACCTTTCTTATTGTCACGAATATTACCGAAGGTGACTCCCCTTCCCGTTCGGGTGGCACTCGGCGGTCGTCGTCGCCGGTCTACTAGCTGCTACCGATCCCTTTTTCCTTTTCGTTTATGTCTGTCTAATTGTTTTCACCTGTTTCTTGTTGGGGTTTTGGGAGGGGTACTATTTAGGTTAGTTTCGCCCGCTAGTGTTTGTGCGGGCTTATTTTGTGTGTTCATGTTTTACGTCGTGAGTGGATTATTTGATTGTGGGATTTTCGCTGTCCAGCTTTATTTAAACAGTGGTCTGTGGGTTGTTTTGCGCCTGTGTTTTGGCGTCACCCTTTTTGTACCTGTTCCTGTTTTATGCTGTGGACATTAAAGCGTTTTGTCCCCGTAATACTTTTGCTCTCTCAGCGCCTGACTCTACACCTATCATTCACCTGACGTTACAGAAGCCCGCACCGACTGATGGAGTCAGCAGGAGCAGCGACCACCCCTCTCCCCACGATGGAGGAGAGAGTCCTGCATCATACGTCCATCCTACATCGCATTGGTTCGGCAATGGATCAGATGATGGAGAGGATGGATCGTTGGGAGAGGAGTGGTCTCCCTACTACCCCACCTACCCTCCCACCAGCAACATTACCATCTCCTCCAGCGGGAGCCGGTGCCAGCGTCCTGCGCATCACGCCTCCGAGGGAGTACGATGGAGCAGCGGCCGGTTGCCAGGGATTTCTACTCCAACTTGATCTCTACCTGGCCACCATTCGGCCTGCTCCCTCGGACGAGGAGAGCGTGAGTGTCCTCGTTTCCTGCCTGTCGGGTAGGGCCCTGGAGTGGGCCAACGCCGTATGGAATGGACCCGACTCAGCGAGGGGTCACTACCTGGAGTTCACCCGCCGTTTCCGGGCTGTGTTTGATCATCCCCCGGATGGCAGAGCGGCGGGTGAGAGGTTGTTCCATCTCCGGCAGGGGACGAGGAGCGCGCAGGATTTTGCGCTGGATTTCCGTACTTTGGCTGCTGGAGCAGGGTGGAACGACAGGGCCCTGATAGACCACTACAGGTGTAGCCTAAGGGAGGACGTCCGCAGAGAGCTGGCTTGTCGGGACGCTACGCTCAGCTTGGATGAGCTGATCGACATGTCAATCCGGCTAGACCATCTGCTGGCTGCTCGCGGACGTTCTGAGAGGGTCCTGTCAGTTCCACCTCCTGCCCCCCCCGCTCCCATTCCTATGGAGCTAGGAGGGGCTGCGTCTAGGGAGACCGGAGGAGGAGGCTCCTCCTGCACCCATTGTGGCCGGAGAGGGCACACTTCCGGTCGGTGCTGGAGGAGTCCATCTGGGATTCGAGAGGGCAGGCAGAACACTCCTCGGTCACCTCAGGTGAGTCAGCACCACACTCTCCCAGAGCTTCCTGTTGGTCACATGTTTTTGTTAATCTATTTTCTAAGGTTTTTCCCATCTCTCCAGCATAAGGCGCTAGTCGATTCAGGCGCAGCGGGGAATTTTATTGATCGCGGACTCGCTAAGAGGTTGAGGATTCCGCTCGTTAAGGTAAACCCCCCTTTCCCCGTGCACTCCTTAGATAGTCGACCATCAGGGCTGGTCAGGGAGGCCACGATACCTCTGGATATGATGACGCAGGGAAATCATAAGGAGCGGATTAGTCTGTTCCTTATTGATTCACCTGCTTTCCCGGTGGTGTTAGGGATTCCCTGGCTGGCTATTCACAATCCTACGATTTCGTGGAGACAGGGAGCTCTCCAGGGGTGGTCTGATGAGTGTTCAGGCAGGTGTTTAGGAGTTTCCATCGGTGCGACAACGGTGGAGAGTCCAGACCAGGTTTCCACCGTGCGCATTCCTGCTGAGTATGCCGATTTGGCTATCGCCTTCAGTAAAAGGAAGGCGACCCAATTACCACCCCATCGACAGGGGGATTGCGTGATAAACCTCCAGGTAAACGCTGCACTTCCCAGGAGTCACGTGTATCCGTTGTCCCAGGAGGAGACGTTGGCTATGGAGACATACATCACGGAGGCTCTGGGACAGGGGTACATTCGGCCCTCCATGTCACCCGCCTCCTCGAGTTTCTTTTTTGTGAAGAAAAAGGAGGGTGGTTTACGTCCGTGTATTGATTATCGAGGTCTAAATTCCATCACTGTGGGTTTTAGTTACCCACTACCTCTCATCGCTACGGCGGTGGAATCATTTCACGGGGCGCGATTCTTCACAAAATTGGACCTCAGGAGCGCATATAATCTGGTGCGTATTCGGGAGGGAGATGAGTGGAAAACCGCATTTAGTACCACATCTGGCCATTATGAGTACCTCGTCATGCCGTATGGGTTGAAGAATGCTCCAGCCATCTTTCAATCCTTCGTTGATGAGATTCTCAGAGACCTGCACGGACAGGGTGTAGTGGTGTATATTGACGACATCTTGATCTACTCCGCTACACGCGCCGAGCATGTGTCTCTGGTGCGCAAGGTTCTTGGGCGACTGCTGGAGCATGACCTGTACGTGAAGGCAGAGAAATGTGAGTTTTCCAAACGAGCCGTTTCCTTCCTGGGTTATCGCATTTCCACCTCGGGGATGGTAATGGAGGATGACCGCGTAAAAGCCGTGCGTAATTGGCCGACTCCGACCACGGTAAAGGAGGTGCAGCGGTTCTTAGGGTTTGCCAATTACTACCGGAGGTTTATCCGGGGTTTTGGTCAGGTGGCGGCCCCTATTACCTCACTGCTGAAGGGGGGCCCGGTGCGCTTGCAGTGGTCCGCAGAGGCGGAGAGAGCTTTCTGTCGTTTGAAGGCGCTGTTCACCGACGCGCCAGTGTTGGCGCATCCTGACCCCTCTTTGGCGTTCATAGTTGAGGTGGACGCATCCGAGGCTGGGGTCGGGGCTGTGCTCTCCCAGCGCTCGGGTACGCCACCGAAGCTCCGCCCCTGTGCTTTTTTTTAGAAGAAGCTCGGGCCAGCGGAGCGGAATTATGATGTGGGGGATAGGGAGTTGTTGGCCATGGTCAAGGCTCTGAAGGTGTGGAGACACTGGCTTGAGGGGGCTAAGCACCCTTTTCTCATCTGGACCGACCACCAGAATCTGGAGTATATCCGATCAGCTAGGAGACTGAATCCTCGTCAGGCAAGGTGGGCCATGTACTTTACCCGATTTCGTTTTACGATTTCGTATCGACCAGGTTCCCTCAATACTAAGGCTGACGCGCTGTCCCGACTATACGACACTGATGACCGGTCCATCGATCCTACTCCCATCATTCCGGCGGCTAAGCTGGTAGCACCGGTAGTATGGGAGGTGGACGCGGACATCGAGCGGGCACTAAGGGCGGAACCTGCGCCTCCACAGTGCCCGGAGGGTCGTAGGTATGTGCCGCTCGCTGTTCGTGATCAATTGATTCGATGGGCTCATAGTCTACCCTCGTCAGGTCACCCGGGTATTTCAAGGACGGTGCGAAGTCTTAGAGGGAAGTACTGGTGGCCTACCTTGGTGAGAGACGTGCGATTCTATGTCTCCTCCTGTTCGGTGTGCGCCCAGAGTAAGGCTCCTAGACATTTGCCACGAGGGAAATTACAACCCCTCCCCGTTCCACAACGGCCGTGGTCCCATCTATCGGTGGATTTTCTTACTGATCTTCCCTTGTCTCAGGGGAACACCACTATCCTGGTCGTTGTGGATCGGTTCTCTAAGTCCTGCCGTCTTATCCCGTTGCCCGGTCTCCCTACGGCCCTGCAGACTGCGGAGGCACTATTTACCCATGTCTTCCGGCACTACGGGGTGCCCGAGGATATCGTTTCTGATCGGGGTCCCCAGTTCACATCCAGAGTATGGAAGGCGTTTATGGAACATCTGGGGGTCTCGGTCAGCCTGACCTCGGGGTATCACCCGGAGAGTAATGGGCAGGTGGAGAGAGTGAACCAGGAGGTGGGTAGGTTTCTGCGGTCGTATTGCCAGGACCGGCCAGGGGAGTGGTCAAGATACATCCCCTGGGCAGAGATTGCCCAGAACTCACTAAGCCACTCCTCTACCAACATGTCACCATTTGAGTGTGTGTTGGGGTACCAGCCGGTTCTGGCACCATGGCATCAGAGCCAGACCGAAGCTCCTGCGGTGGAGGAGTGGGTGCAGCGCTCTAAGGAGACCTGGAGAGCCGTCCAGGAGTCTTTGCGTCAGGCGAGTGGACGGCAGAAGAGGAGCGCTGACCGTCACCGCAGTGAGGCCCCCGTGTTTGCACCGGGGGACAGGGTCTGGCTCTCGACCCGAAACCTGCCCCTCCGCCTGCCCTGCCGGAAGCTGGGTCCGCAGTGTGTAGGGCCATTTAAAGTCCTGAGGAGAATAAACGAGGTGTGTTATCGATTGTTACTTCCTTCGTATTATCGTATTAACCCCTCGTTTCATGTGTCTCTCCTCAGGCCGGTGGTAGCTGGTCCCATGCAGGAAGGTGAGGTTCCGGAGGTCCCTCCGCCCCCTCTGGATATAGAGGGGTCCCCGGCGTACACGATAAGGTCCATACTGGACTCCAGACGTCGGGTGAGGGGCCTGCAGTACCTCGTGGACTGGGAGGGGTACGGGCCGGAGGAGAGGTACTGGGTCCCGGTGGGGGATATATTGGATCCAAATCTACTAAGGGAATTCCATCGCCTCCATCCGGATCGCCCTGCGCCTCGCCCCCGGGGTCGTCCCCGAGGCCGGCGTCGGCGCGCTGCGGGGGCCGCGCGTCAGGAGGGGGGTACTGTCACGAATATTACCGAAGGTGACTCCCCTTCCCGTTCGGGTGGCACTCGGCGGTCGTCGTCGCCGGTCTACTAGCTGCTACCGATCCCTTTTTCCTTTTCGTTTATGTCTGTCTAATTGTTTTCACCTGTTTCTTGTTGGGGTTTTGGGAGGGGTACTATTTAGGTTAGTTTCGCCCGCTAGTGTTTGTGCGGGCTTATTTTGTGTGTTCATGTTTTACGTCGTGAGTGGATTATTTGATTGTGGGATTTTCGCTGTCCAGCTTTATTTAAACAGTGGTCTGTGGGTTGTTTTGCGCCTGTGTTTTGGCGTCACCCTTTTTGTACCTGTTCCTGTTTTATGCTGTGGACATTAAAGCGTTTTGTCCCCGTAATACTTTTGCTCTCTCTGCGCCTGACTCTACACCCATCATTCACCTGACGTTACACTTATGCCTTATCTGAAACTCAACCTACTATATTTCCAGATAATGCTACAATTTATACAGCAAGACAATTGGTTCAACAGGTACAGCAAGCTCTACAAGTAGATCTGGGAAATATCAGGGAGTGGGTTTGTCTGAACAAACTTGTTTTGAACACCAAGAAATCCAAGGTATGCATGATCAGAAAGATAGCTAAATATTTACCAGGAAAGATTCTTAAGCAAACAACCAAGCACTAATTGGGAGCCAGGTAATCTACTGTTCTGTTGTCTGGGGAAATGCATCAGCAAGTGAAATTAGGAGGCTGCAGATTGAAAAGAACAAAGCAGCAAGAATTGTTTTAAGGTGGAGATATGGTTATTCTGTTGGAGTCATGCTCAATGCTCTTGGTTGGTCATCAATCAACAAGATAATTGAAAAAAAACATGCTTATTTTATTTCACAATGTACACCATTTAAAACAGCCAAACTATTCACAACAGTATTCAGTTGGTAAGAGACAGACATTCAGTAAATACTAGGAATATAGTGTCCATCATCTGTGTTATCCAGACAGAAAAGAGAAATAGGCAAAATAACATTTCGATTTAGAGCAATAAAGAAATGGAATAATTTATCTGAGAAAACCAGAAACATTTCAATATATACATTCATACAATACTTTAGAACCATTTTAAATATAATAAATTGGAAGGTTGTGCGGAACTATGGTAGATGAAGGAATCACTCTATATTCAGACTGTTAGAGTATTTATCTGGTCAATATGTCAGTGTATTATGTCTGTTTGTAACAGTATTTATGTGAAAATGTGATCTTATTATAAATTGTGCTTTAATGTTTAAGGACTCTTGGAAGATTAGTCCAAATGAGAACTAAAAGAGGTCCTAATAAAATCGAAATCAAATCTCTCTCTCTCTCCCAACAAAAAGAGCAGAGACTATAGCAGAAATAAAAGCAACCTTGTAGTCTAGAATGACAAATATTCATACTGTTAGTTAGGGTTGGGCGGTATCAGATTTTCATACCATTTCTGTACCATACCAGGGAATACAGCATTACCGGAAAAAACAAGGGGCACTATTTCAAAAAAACCAAAAACAAAACTATGCCCCTGATTGTAACCAAGAAGCTTTATCTTGACATTTAGCTAGAAGGTTAGCAAACCAAATGTATAGCTGGAGCCCTGAGCTGGATATCATTTATTTGACACATCTTATATTTCTTATATTTATACTTATAGTTCTAAGCAGAGGCATAGCATCCCGCCCTACTGTTAGTAGGGTTATAAAAGTTTTTTTTAAAGCTCAGTTTATACCTCACTGACGGCCTTCTCCAACCTATTTCTGGGAAAGAGTTTATCTGTTATCAGAGGGCCTATCTCATCCTTCCGAATCTCCCTATTCTCCAAAGTATTATGACTAATATGTCTTTAGTCTACCTAGCTCAAATAAGAAGTCTTTCACAGAGCATTCTGAATTCTGTTTGAAAACGAGATCAGAGCCTTCATAACTATTCAGTTATTCATGTCAACAGAGAAGAGCCTAGATGCATACCATAGCATGGCTGAAACCCACTGCAGATTACACCTACTCCTATCAGATTCCTATGGTGTCTACTGCTCAATTAGACATAGGGGTAAAGTCTGAGAAAGTGCCTGTACAGCTTCATCATGTGTAGCAGTGCCTGGCTAATGATAGATAGCAGATTGTGAAGAGGGGTAGTCTAGTCTTCTGGGACTGAAGTGATGTAGCTCGGTTTTAAAACTTCCGACATGGTGTTGTCTTCCCTTCAAGATCTGTTTGAGAATACAACTCTAACTAGTCGCCCATAGACATAGTTGCTAATAGACATTAGGGGAATGCATAAGTTCAATATTTTGTTTGGACCCTCCCTTGAGCCCCAGTAAAATTAGCATTGGAAAATCTGTCCTCTCCTCAGTCACTTTTCTCAGAATGGAGGGAAGGAAGGCATAATAAAAGAGTGTGAGAGACGTGAAGCGCTAAAAGAGTAGAGACCACTCCCATCATTGTTTGCCTTAACAGGTGTTTATTCTCTGAGGAGGCTGTGAAAACAAGCAGCGGAACAGAAAACAGCAATGACTGCTAGACTCAGTTAGAGAATGATGGCAGATGGTCTAGGGGTCTCCGAGGGGAGACAGGAGGACGTGGTCTATGAAGCATCCCAGTCTCTCCACATAGTTTAATATATCTCAATATCCACAGCATACTTCTTGAATACTTTTTGTGTTGTCTTGTATAGTATAATCATAACTAGGCTTTTCCTGGTGTGATGGCAAACCCACATCTACTTTATATTCCAGCAGGCCTAATATTAGTATTTTGCCTGCAGTAAAATGTTGTGAATGACAGCTGTTTTGAAATGTAACTGTCACTGATAGTGTTCTGGTTCTTTTGATGAAGTTGCGCATGGCACTAGCATGACTTCATAAGCCCACAAAATAAATCAACTAGATTATATATTATATTTCTGGACTTGGCTTGAATATCAGAATGGCAGTTTGAACAAAACCATTTGACACTTGTCTGACCCCTGGTGGCTATGCTTTGCATTGGGGACCACAGTATTTCTCTTTGCAAAACATATTATATATTTGCCTTGTATTATAGTAAAATGACATTATAGTAAAATGACAGAAATTAGAATATATATTAATTGTATCTTTGTATTCAGTTTGTTAAAGCCTTTTACTCCTGTCTGTCTGTCTGTCTGTCTGTCTGTCTGTCTGTCTGTCTGTCTGTCTGTCTGTCTGTCTGTCTGTCTGTCTGTCTGTCTGTCTGTCGAGGGCTGGTTCTCCGTCACCCCAGAGAAGATAGCCGACCACAGTTTCCACTCATAGACACCTTCTGTGGAGTAGGAGGCAATGCCATCCAGTTTGTCCTCACTGTGAAGAGAGTTTTTCCTGATTCTGTGATGTGACCAGGAAAACCTCTGGGCACTTGTTATATCCTATAGGTTAACAATTATTGTCCTGAGTGGTACTCCCTGTGTGTCTGACTCTCTGTCCTCCCTGTCCCTTCCCCCTTGTAGTGCTAGCCATTGACATCGACCCAGTGCGTCTGGCCCTGCACAACGCCCAGGTCTATGAGGTGGCCGAGCGCATCGACTTTGTGCAGGGAGACTTCCTAAAGCTGGCACCACGTCTTAGGGGGGGATGTGGTGTTCAGACTACCTCAGCGCAGACATCTTCGATATCAAGAGTATGATAACTTCAGATGGATATCCTTTATTCCTCTCGTTATAGCTGCTCTCAGGCTTTTATAGTCAGGCAACGGGCCAGACTCCAGCACTCAGGGCAGGGCAGGATAGAGGCAGAGGGGTAGAGGTAGAGGCAGAGCGGTAGAGACCGAGGCAGGGCTTTTGAGAACAGGGCAGAGTGGTTGAGGCCAGGGCAGAGCGGTAGAGACCGGGGCAGATGAAGAGCAAGACATGCCTCTATTCTGGGTCAGCTGCAGCTTAACTAGGTCTTTTTTTGCAGCACTTGACAATATGACTGGACAATAATCAAGATAAGATAAAACAGGAGCCTGCAGGACTTGCTTTGTGGAGTGTGGTTTCAAAAAAGCAGAGCATCTCTTAATTACGGACAGACTACTCCCCCACCTTTGAATCTATATGTTTTGACCATGACAGTTTACAATCTAAGGTTACACCAAGTTATTTAGTCTCTTCAACTTGTTTAACAGCCACACCATTCATTACCAGATTCAGCTGAGGTATAAAACTTATGGAAATATTTGTACCAAATACAATGCTCTTAGTTTTAGAGATGTTCAGGACCAGTTTATTACTGGCCACCCATTCCAAAACCATATGCAACTCTTTGTTAATGGTTTCAGTGACTTCATTAGCTGTGGTTGCTGATGCGTATATGGTTGAATCATCAGCATACATGGACACACATGCTTTGTTTAATGCCAGTGGCAGGTCATTGGTAAAAATAGAAAAGAGTGGAGGGCCTAGAGAGCTGCCCTGCGGTACACCACACTTTGCATGTTTGACATTTGAAGAAGCTTACATTAAAGAAAGCTCTGAATCCATGATATGGCTGAGGTTGAGAAAACTAGCTAACACATGAGTTTTCTCAACAACAGGTTATGGTAAATAATATCGAAGGCTGCTCTGAAATCTAACAGTACAGCTAGCGCCCACAATCTTCTTATTATCAATTTGTTTCAGCCAATCATCAGTAATTTGTGTCAGTGCAGCACATGTTGAGTGCCCTACTCTATAAGCATGCTGAAAGTCTGTTATTAATTTGTTTACTGAGAAATAGCATTGTATTTGGTCAAACACAATTTTTTCTAACAGTTTGCCAAGAGGTGGCACCAAGCTGATAGGTCTGCTGTTAGAACCAGTGAAGGGGGCTTTACCACTCTTGGGTAGTGGAATGACTTTGGCTTCCCTCCAGGCCTGAGGACAAATACTTTCCTCTAGACTCAGATTAAAGATATGACAGATAGGAGTGGGTATAGAGTCAGCTACCATCCCCAGTAGCTTTCCATCTAAGTTGTCAATTCCAGGAGGTTTGTCATTATTCATAATTTTTCCACCTCTCCCACACTAACTTTGCAAAATTCAAACTTACAATGCTTTTCTTTTGTTTGTTTATATGTGTTTTTTTTATGCATGAGTACGATGGCTCACTGTTTGTTGGCATTTCCTGCTTAAGTTTGCCCACTTTGCCAATGAAGTAATCGTTAAAATAATTGGCAACATCAAATGATTTTGTGATGAGTAAATCATCTGATTCGATGAAAGATAGAGTTCAATTTGTCTTTGTGCCGATAATTTAATTTAAAGTATGCCACAGTTTTTTTCCATCAATCTTTATATCATTGATCTTGGCTTCATAATACAGTTTCTTCTTCTTTTTGTTGAGTTTAGTCACATAATTTCTCAATTTGCAGTAAGTCAGCCAGTCAGATGTGCAGACAGACTTATTAGCCAGTCCTTTTGCCCAATCTCTTTCAACCATACAATTTTTCAATTCCTCGTCAATCCTTAACAGTTCTAACAGTCAGTTTCAAAACAGGTGCATGTTTATCAATAATTGGAAGAAGTTATTCCATAACTTTATTCAGTGCAGCGTCTGGATGCTCCTTATTAATCACATCAGACCAACAAATATCATCTACATAAGAGTCACAGCTAATTAATTTGTACGATCTCTTATACACTATTTTAGGCTTAGCTTTTGGAACTTTGGCTTTCCTGGATATACTGTAGCCACTATATTGTGATCACTGCATCCAATGGGTATGGATACAGCTTTAGAACAAAGTTCTACAGTATTAGTAAAAATGTGATCAATACATGTGGATGGTCTTGTTCATGTAGTGTTTGTAAACACCCTGGTAGGTTGTTTAATAACCTGAACCAGGTTACAGGCACTGGTTACAGATTAAAACCAGTCAATATTCAGGTCCCCAAGAAAGTAGACCTCTCTGTTTACATCGCATACCCTATCAAGCATTTCACACACATTATTTAGATACTGAATGTGAGCACTGGCCTATAGCAACACCCCAAAATAAAAAGCTTTAGATGTGCCAGGTGAACCTGCAACCACAACACTTCAATAACACTTGACATAAGATCTTCTCTAAGCATTACAGGGATATGGCTCTGAATATATACAGAAACACCTCCCCCATAAGCATTCCTGTATTTTCTATAGATGTTATATCCTTGTATTGCTGCTGCTTTGTCATCAAATTAATTATCTGATTGAGTCTCAGAAGTGGCTAATATACCCTATATATACAAAGGTATGTGGACAGCCCTTCAGATTAGTGGATTCAGCTATTTCAGCCACACCTGTTGCAGACAGGTGTATAAAATCGAGCACACGGCCATGCAATTTCCATAGACAAACATTGACAGTAGAATGGCCCGTACTGAAGAGCTCAGTGACTTTCAACCGGGCACTGTCATAGGATGCCACCTTTCCAACAAGTCAGTTTGTCAAATTTTTGCCCTTGCTTGAGCTGCCCCGTCAACGGTAAGTGCTGTTATTGTGAAGTGGAAATGTCTAGGAGCAACAACTCCTCAGCCGCAAAGTGGTAGGCCACACAAGCTCACAGAACGGGTCCGCCGAGTGCACAAGCGCATAGTGCGTAAAAATTGTCTGACCTCGGTTGCAACACTCACTACCAAATTCCAAACTGCCTCTGGAAGCAACGTCAGCACAAGAACTGTTCATCGGGAGCTTCATGAAATAGGTTTCCATGGCAGAGCAGCCAGTTTGTCTTGTATGTCCAAGTCAACCACCGTGTTTTTCCCGTGCTCCTGCCTTCTCTATTCTCTTTTTGCCTGTCCTCCCGGTTTTGACCCGTGCATGTTTCTGGACTCTGGACCCGCCTGCCTGACCATTCTGCCTGCCTTGACCTCGAGCCTGCCTGCCACTCTGAACCTCCTGGACTCTGAACTGGTTTTGACCTTTTGCCTGTCCACGACCATTCTCTTGCTGACCCCTTTTTGGATCAATAAACATCTAAGAGTCCAACCATCTGCCTCCTGTGTCTGCATCTGGGTCTCGCCTTGTGCCCTGATAGACAAGTAGAGGAGTATTGGTTGTTTGCATCTTATTTTGATTTACAGTCTTTGTGCATGCTAGTCATGCTTGGCTAATTGTCTACCATTGAGTCAAGATGTACAGTGCATTCGAAAGTATTCAGAAATGCAAACATTTCGAAAAACATGTTTTTGCTTTGTCATTATGTGGTGTTGGGTGTAGATTGATGAGGATGTTTGGAGTTTAATCCATCCAAAATAAGGCTGTAATGTAACAAAATGTGGAAAAATTTAAGGGGTCTGAATACTTTCCGAATGCACTGTATTTGTTGATATTTCAGTGTAAATTACATAACAGTAATAGTCTGAAGGCCTATAGAGGTGTGAGGTTTCTGCAGGGCCTCTTATCTGGAGGAGGATAAAGGCTACGTCCCAATTCTCCACCCTTCTCCTAAAGTGTGCACTTGCACACTTCCCATTTAACAATGGTGGGAACTCCCTCCAGACAATGCTTACACCAATCCATTGCTTATAAATCCATGACGGGGAGTGTGCAAGTGCATAGTTTGGCTGAAGTGGGGAGAATTGGGACTTAGCTGTAGTCAGAGCTGATGATGCCAGGCGTCAGCCTGCCCTGCTGAGCCTGTACTGAACGTGTTCTTGGGAATACCCATACTTCTCCTTTATTTAGATGACTTCCCATTTCTGTGCTCTGTGCTATCCAGTGGCCTGGGGCTGTATGTGTTCACACTGTCAGATCACAGGCTCCCAGAGCAGGAACAGGCCTCATACTGTAGACCTCAATGATATTGTATTCTGCCACCATCATGTATTTTATCAACAGTGTAACAAAGCAGGCCATCACCTATTTGGTAACACATTGACCTGGTTACTTAGCAGTGGCAGATCTAGCTATAGCCTTTTATTGCATATCTACTACTATAAAAATGTAAGTCCGTGTTTGCTGTTATTAGAAGATAAGAAGTATACTGAGCATAGAAATAGTATGTGAACCCTTTGGAATTACCTGGATTTCTGCATAAATTGGTCATAACATTTGATCTGATCTTCATCTAAGTCACAACAATAGGCAAACTCAGTGTGCTTAAACTAATAACACACAAATTATTGTATTTTTCTTGTCTATATGGAATTTAAACATTCACAGTGTGGGTTGGAAAAAGTAGGTGAACCCCTAGGCTAATGACTAGTCAGGAGTCAGCTAACCTGGAGTCCAATCAATGAGACGAGATTGGAGATGTTGGTTAGAGCTGTCCTGCCCTATAAAAAACATTCACAAAATTTGAATTTGCTGTTCACAAGAAGCATTGCCTGATGTGAACCATGCCTCAAACAAAATAGATCTCAGAAGACATGCATAAAGCTGGGAAGGGATACAAAAGTATCTCTAAAATCCTTGATGTTCATCAGTCCACGGTAAGACAAATTGTCTTTAAATGGAGAAAGTTCAGCACTGTTGCTACTCTCCCTAGGAGTCACCGTCCTGCAAAGATGACTGCAGAGCACAGCGCAGAATGCTCAATGAGGTGTCAGCTAGACTTACAGAAATCTCTGGAACATGCTAACGTCTCTGTTGACGAGTCTACGATACGTAAAACACTAAACAAGGTTAGTGTTCATGGGAGGACACCAAGGAAGAAGCCACTGCTGTCCCAAAAAAATATTGCTGCACGTCTGAAGTTCGCAAAAGAGCACCTGGACGTTCCATAACGCTACTGGCTAAATATTCTGTGGACAGATTAAACTAAAATTGGAAGGAAAACAACACTTTGGAGAAAAAAAGGCACAGCACACCAACATCAAAACCTCATCCCAACTGTAAAATATGGTGGAGGGAGCATCATGGTTTGGGGCTGTTTTGCTGCCTCAGACAGCTTGCTATCATCGACAGAAAAATTAATTCCCAAGTTTATCAAGACATTTTGCAGGAGAATGTTAGGCTATCTGTCTGTGAATTGAAGCTCAACAGAAGTTGGGTGATACAACAGGACAACGACCCAAAACACAGACGTAAATCAACAACAAAATGGCTTCAACAGAAGAAAATACACCTGACCTCAACCCAGTTGAGATGCTGTGGCATGACCTCGAGAGCAGTTCACAGCAGACATCCCAAGAATATTCTTGAACTGAAACAGTTTTGTAAAGAGGAATGGTCCAAAATTCCTCCTGACCGTTGTACAGGTCTGATCCGCAACTACAGAAAGTGTTTGGTTGAGGTTATTGCTGCCAAAGGATGGTCAACCAGTTATTAAACGCTAGTAAAACTAAATGCATGCTTTTCAAACGATCGCTGCCCGTACCCGCCCGCCCGTCTAGCATCACTACTCTGGATGGTTCTGACTTAGAATATGTGGACAACTACAAATACCCAGGTGTCTGGCTAGACGTAAACTCTCCTTCCAGACTTATATTAAACATCTCCAATCCAAAATTAAATCTAGAATCGGCTTCTTATTTCGCAACAAAGCCTCCTTCACTCACGCCGCCAAACATACCCTTGTAAAACTGACTATCCTACCGATCCTCAACTTCGGCGATGTCATTTACAAAATAGCCTCCAACACTACTCAGCAAACTGGATGCAGTCTATCACTGTGCCATCCATTTTGTCACCAAAGCCCTATATACCACCCACCACTGTATGCTCTCGTCGGCTGGCCCTCGCTACATATTGGTCGCCAGACCCACTGGCTCCAGGTCATCTATAACTCTTTGCTAGGTAATGCTCCGTCTTATCTCAGCTCACTGGTCACGATAACAACACCCACCCATAGCACGCGCTCCAGCAGGTATATCTCACTGGTCATCCCCAAAGCCAACACTTCCTTTGGCCGCCTTTCCTTCTGCTCTGCTGCCACTGACTGGAACGAATTGAAAAAATTGCTGAAGTTGGAAACTTATATTTCCCCCACTAACTTTAAACATCAGCTATCTGAGCAGCTAACCGATCGCTGCAGCTGTACACAGCCCATTTGTAAATAGCCCACCCAATCTACCTACCTTATCCCCATATTGTTTTTATTTACTTTTTTGCTCTTTTGCACACCAGTATTTCTACTTGCACATCATCTTCTGCACATCTGTCACTCCAGTGTTAATTTGCTAACATGTAATTACTTCGCTACTATTGCGTATTTATTGCCTTACCACCTCACGCCATTTGCACACACTGTATATAGACTTTTTTCTATTGTGTTATACGTTTGTTTATTCCATGTGTAACTCTGTGTTGTTGTTTGTCGCTTTGCTTTATCTTGGCCAGGTCGAAGTTGTAAATGAGAACTTGTTCTCAACTGGCCTACCTGGTTAAATAAAGGTGAATTTTAAAAAAGAAAATGTATCCAAGGGTTCACATACTTTTTGCACTGTGAATGTTTACACGGTGTGTTCAATAGAGACATGAAAATGTATAATTGTTTGTGTGTTATTAGTTTAAGCAGACTGTGTTTGTCTGTTGTGACTTAGATGAAGATAAGATCACATTTTATGACCAATTTAGGCCGAACTATACTTTTTCTTGCCACTGTATATAGAGCTAGCTACATTGGCCCAAGTCATTAGTTGATCAATTGATACTACTTGACATTAGATAATGGCACTAGGCCCCTATTTATTTTTTATTAGAGTTAGTGAGTCTAGTTCTTTGTCTGTTTCATTCTAGGGGAGTCTGGCTCTGTGTTTGGCCTTAACTGTTACTGTCAGACCACTGTGGTCTAGCCAAAAGAAAGCTTACATGTCACTGCACAGAATAGTTCTCTATTTTGAAGACGTGCTGGCTACTCTGTCAAGAATAGCCTTGGCAGTTTTGCAGTGATACATGTTTTACTCTATTTTGATCGAAGAACACATTTTCTTGGATGATCTATTGTTGTATTAAAGCTAACCATGCCATCTTACTTTGCCTTGTTCTCAACATTGGCTTTATTTTTGTGTGGACATTTTCGTTTACATGTTAGCTACACACTGGATATACATTTTAGTCATTTAGCAGACACTCTTATCCAGAACAATTTACAATTAGTGCATTCATCTTAAGATAGCTAGATGAGGCAACACATACAAATTGCATCAAGTACATTTTCCCTCAAAGTATTTATCAGCATAGTCAGTGCTTGGAAAATATGACATGGTCATCAGGCTTCAGAAAATAGACAGTCAGCTGAGTGAGGACCTGCTGAAGTTGGCCTCAGTGATGCTTGGGTCCACATATGCGACTCTTTCTCTCTTAGTGAGCTCAGCACCTGCTGGGCAGGCACCCTGCATCACAGCAGTGACCAGACCTGCTGTTTGCAGCCTGGCCAACAGTTAAGCCCTATTGATTCTGCTTCAGTTGAGCTGATAGCTATTAGGATATCTCTGTCACACTGACACCCAAGCCTCCCACTGGGCATAGACGTCAATTCAACATCTAGTCCACGTTGGTTCAACGTAATTTAATTGAAATGACGTGGAAATAACGTTGATTCAACCAGTATGTCCTCAGTGGGCTGGGCCTGCCTTTCCCGAAGAAGAGTGCATGTGTCACGCTCGCTATCCTCAAACTCCCTGTCATAAATCGACCAAGGCGCAGCGTGCATGTAGTTCCACATCTTTTAATGAAAGTGAAACCGAAACAACCAAAAAACAATCAGGTAAACAGCAAAGAACGTGACGCAACCGAGGTGCACACAAACACACACGGAAAATAATTACCCACAAAACACAGGTGGGAAAAGGCTAACTAAGTATGGTTCTCAATCAGAGACAACAATAGACAGCTGCCTCTGATTGAGAACCACACCCGGCCAAAAACATAGAAATAGAAAATCATAGAACATAGACTGCCCAAGGTGCGGACTCCGGCCGCAAAACCTGAACCAATAGGGGAGGGTCTGGGTGGGCATTTCTCCGCGGTGGCGGCTCTGGCGAGGGACGTAGACCCCGAACTGGGGACCCTCGTAGCGGGCCCTCTGGCAGCTCCGGGCAGGAGGGCGACTCTGGCAGCTCCGGGCAGGAGGGCGACTCTGGCAGCTCCGGGCAGGAGCCCTGGCTCTGGGAGCAGGCACAGGACTCACCGGGCTGGGGAGACATCCAGGAGGCCCCTTCCTTGGCCGAGGCACCAGATACACTGGGCCGTGGAGGTGCACTGGCGGTCTCGAGCGCAGAGCTGGCCCCACCCGTTCTGGCTGGATGCCAGCTTCCACCCGGCAAATGCGGGACGCTGGCACCGAGCACACCGGCCTGTGAATGCTCCGCCTCGACACCGTGAGCATCACCCCATAGCACAGGGCCTGACCAGTCCCATGCTCGCCACGGTAAGCATGGGGAGTTGGCTCAGGTATCCAACCTGACTGTGCCACACTCCCCGTGTGCCGCCCCCCAAAAATGTTTTGGAGCTGCCTCTCGGGCTTCAGTGACCGGGTCTTGTCCTCTACCATTCTCTCCTCCCCGGTCCAACTCGTCCTCCAGGTTGGCGCATGCTGCTTGGTCTTCTTGTGGTGGGTAATTCTGTCACGCTCGCTATCCTCAAACTCACTGTCATAAATCGACCAAGGCGCAGCGTGCATGTAGTTCCACATCTTTTAATGAAAGTGAAACCGAAAAACAACCAAAAAACAAACAGGTAAACAGCAAAGAACGTGACGCAACCGAGCTGCACACAAACACACACGGAAAATAATTACCCACAAAACACAGGTGGGAAAAGGCTACCTAAGTATGGTTCTCAATCAGAGACAACGATAGAAAGCTGCCTCTGATTGAGAACCACACCCGGCCAAACACATAGAAATAGAAATCATAGAACATAGAACATAGACTGCCCACCCAAATCACACCCTGACCAAACCAAAATAGAGACATAAAACGCTCTCTACGGTCAGGGCGTGACAGCATGCGTATCTAAGCAGACAATAAAAATCACATATCACACTATCATGTTATACAGACAGCTATTATATTATACAGTATGTCTTATGATAATATTGGCCCCTGCAGAATTGCAAGAGACACATGGCCACATCCTTATTTCTAGTATCTTTTTGGGAAATAAATATCTTGTTTTGGCTGACTTTTCATCATACTGCTTCTCACTAATAACAACACACAGGCAGTAGTTCCACAATGTCCCCTCTGTCCACCTCATAAATTGTAGTGCCTCTGACTTTATAAAATAAATAACCCAGTGTAAGGTAAAAGGTATGTAGTAAATATATGACTTTGACCTCAAATTACCTGTGTAATTAGCATGATGTTTGAAGGTATTGGACTTTCAAATGTGTTCAGTTGTGCGCTATTATGCAAATACTTTGGACGAATGAACATTGTACCAGGAAGTTACAGTAAAAAAAAAATCCCGACAATTTAGCATATGAAGTTCCTCATTCTGTTCGGTGAATGTAACAGTCTATGACAGTCCATTCTCGGCTCTAATGAAGAGCAAGATATACGAAAGTTGTGGATTACAACAATTTTTCTTTATTTGGCTAAAACGCATCTATAACTAGTGAAATTTGACAGGTAAGTCTAGCCTATATTATGGCATTGCACCTCTATTCTATAGCCTAGCTGTCTTTTAAAGGTATCAGTAGTTTTTTT
The DNA here is from genome assembly GCF_016432855.1 of Salvelinus namaycush. Taxonomy (NCBI): domain Eukaryota; kingdom Metazoa; phylum Chordata; class Actinopteri; order Salmoniformes; family Salmonidae; genus Salvelinus; species Salvelinus namaycush. The sequence continues at coordinate 18,703,268 of NC_052317.1, read as the reverse complement.
TAAATCAAGCATGACTTCATTTTTATTTCTATAGACATTAGGCTAGTCCGTTTATTTGGCAAAATAGTCCACATTTTCTCTTTTTAAAAATCGGGATACGATCCACAGTTTAGGGCGCAAGTTTAAATTGTTCTGAAACCTTTGTCTAAAGAAATTGGTGTGTGTACAAACTTGGCGTAGCCTATATTTTCAATTTGGGATGTTTTAAGAGTGGACATATTATTACCCCAAAGTATGTGTTTTAAATAAATTATTTCAACTGTAGACTGCACTATGCAGCTAGTCTCGTAAACCTGATCCTAGTAGCGTTGATACATTGCGCGAGGCAACCAGTCTGCGGTGGGAGACTTCTATGCGATAGGTTCCTATCACCACCCCGCTCACACTTCACAATGGTGTGATGGACATTCCTGTCGTGTGCACGCCCACATGGGCTGTGCCCTCTAAAGTGTATGAGGCATGGTCTAAGTGTATTTTTATGTATTAAACATTGCTAAATGGAATTGCATTTTCTGTATTGTTTAACCAACTTAACTCCTAAAGAAAATGGAATATTCCTTGACCTAAATAACACCAGACAGAAATACATGCAGATAGGGTTTTTCGCTTGTCTGACAAAAGACAGTGGCTGGTCAAATGAGGAAGTGTACAGAAGCCACAGTAGCACATAGCCTCTGTATTTGTCTTCTTCTAAGTTGTCTGCAGCCGTTTCCTGGCTGTCATATAAATAACCAAGCAAGATCAGCCTCAACACTTGTGACAGCCAGAGCCTGAGACCCAAAGGACCCAACAGGGCTGGGGTTGTTTTTCAGCATTTGATAGAGAGCACTAGAGGAGTTGAATGTGTTCTTTTTATCACAGATATCTTGCTTAATGGTCTAATGCATTGTCCATATCATCCAACAACAGTGCATTAGTACAAACAAATGCTATGGTTCACAATCAGACATCCATTATATAAATGCAACAAGTAAAGTGTTGGTCCCATGTTTCATGAGCTGAAATAAAAGATCCTAGAAATGTTCCACATGCACAAAAAGCTTATTTCTCTCAACCCAGACCACGTGTAACCACGCCAGCCCAGGACCTCCCGATCCGGCTTCTTCACCTGCGGTATAGTCTGAGGGGGTGCTGAGGAGTATTTCTGTCTGTAATAAAACTCTTTTGTGTGTAAAAACTCATTCTGATTGGCTGGGCCTGGCTCCCAAGTGGGTGGGCCTATGCCCTCCCAGGCCCACACATGGCTGTGTCCTTGCCGAGTCATGTGAAATCCGTAGATTAGGGCCAAATTAGTTTATTTAAATGTACTGATTTCCTTCTATGAATTGTAACTCAATTGTTGCATGTTGCATTTATATTTTTGTTCAGTATAGTTTCTGATCTGGTTTCCATTTGGGGTAAATTAAATACAAGACTAGGACAAATGAATGGTGTACCTTTAAGCTGTTAGTTGGCCAGAAAGAAAAACTGATCAATATTTTTTTAGGGATCCAAAGTTTGAGGAAAAAAAGGAAGAAAAGAAAAGTAAAGGAAGAAAAATACCTCACACTGATAAAATCAATTTTAATTTTGACTGGAATAGTTAATAACAAATTAATGTTTCCCTCCCTCAGTTTTAGTGACACACTGGTTTAAGATCAAACAATAGGCCTATTGTGTTAATTATATTATTTTGTAGCTCTTGATATAAGACGATATCTGTAACTTATAACTGAAATCATTGGAGAATTCTCCTGGATACTGAGCATTGGAGTGTCTTTGGAGTGAGTAAATGTGTTTTGACACAGGAAATCATGTGTTGCCCCTGGTATCAGTGAACCAGCTGTACAACCCTGTTTCCTGCCGGTAATAGCAAACCGCGGCTTGTATCGTATGTCTATGGTATTAATGTACTGTACATAGCAAAACATGTACAGATCTAAGATTGTGTGTGTGTGTGTGTGTGTGTGTGTGTGTGTGTGTGTGTGTGTGTGTGTGTGTGTGTGTGTGTGTGTGTGTGTGTGTGTGTGTGTGTGTGTGTGTGTGTGTGTGTGTGTGTGAGAAAGAGTGTGTGAGTGAGTGAAAGATACTGATTTGCAACCACTGCTGGTTGTATATATACAATAACCCACTCTCTTCTATTTTGAGATGTAATTTAATTTTCAATCCCTGCTGAATCAAGTGGTGTTGTAGTGTAGTACAGTGAAGATCTCAACTCCCCTGAGCTATCATGTCTAACTGATCCCAGCTGTTGAGACAGAAAGAGCCTAACTCAAATATCCATAGTTAGTTCCTACAGGCTTGTTGCTCAGATATGTGTACATGGTCTGAATATGAAACCCTTTTTCATTTCCAAGCCTAACAAATCAGGACTTAAATCAGGACTTATCAGTACTTGACAATGTACAAACACTGTTAATGTTTGTGAATATATAAATGTTAAATTAGCGAGTGAGGTTTGATCTGTGTTAGGTTGTAGTGCTGTTAATGTTAAGGCAAATAAATAGGTCTATATTTATAGTGTATTGACACAGTTGAATCCTGATCAGTGCACTTTGATTAATTATCAACTCTATTGTGCACTGTCATTATGACATAGAACCAAGCCATTGCATTTATCAGGACTTCTCAGCTACTGTATGTATTAACAAGTCATTTGTGTTTATGAGCAGTGATCATGTGTACAGTAGGTCTCACACACACAGCCACACTGTCAATGTTTATCTATGTTTGATATTAGTGTCTTGATAATCATCTGGGTTACGTTTCTCGACACTCATTCCTTCATGGCCATTTTGTTGGAATATTGAAATGATGAATAGCAAGCTTTGCTCAAAATTCTATGTGCCATCTGTGGTTTTAACCAATGGAAAAGACGAGGTCAATACATTAAAGTTAACTTCTGTGTCTTTTCCAACAGACAACATGGGTTGTAAAAAATCCAAGCTAAATGACGGTCTGAATGGAGGTGTGCTTGATGGCAAGAACCAACGGCCAGTACGTCCTGACCAAACTGTATATGTGAGAGATCCCACCTCCAGTAAACCAAATGCTACAGTAAGTAGTACTGTCAGGGGAAACAGTATTTATTTTGTAGTGATTATTCTTGTAGTGATTATCATTTGATCCAAACTACTGTTCATAGATTAGCACAATGAAACCATGACAACATTTGAAAAACTACTGTTCAGAGTAGTGATTTGAAATCATCTTTTGATACAGAGTAACTCACCTCCTGGAGGTCTCCTGCCTGGTCAGGTATTCATGAAAATGGAAGGTATGCTTGTTTTATTTCTTTATTGCACATTATTACAGTAATATTTGATGCAGAGCAAATATTGTATGGTGGTTCCATTTCTTCTGCAGTGCATTGTGCAGTGCATTATTCCAATACTATTTGATTGCAGACAAATGTTCCCACTGTCCCTCTTATCTCACACAGAGCAATCTGAGTCTGGTAAAATAGTTATTGCACTATACCCATATGATGCAAAACACAAAGACGATTTGGGATTCAAGAAGGGGGAAAGGCTTAAGGTTCTTGAAGAGTAAGTGCCTGTTCTCCATATTTGAGTGTGTTGGATTTTATACATAAACCAATCCAATGTAGGACTAAGAGGAATTTTGTTTGTTCAAGCATTTTATAAAAAGATAATAGTGTCATCATTGAATAGGTATATTCTTGTTGTGCCCCTTTATTGACATCATATGAATCAAAACTGTTTTCAGGCATGGTGAATGGTGGAAGGCTAAGTCTCTGACCTCTAAGAAAGAAGGGTTCATACCCTCCAATTATGTTGCTGAGGCCAATACCATGGAGACAGAGGAGTGAGTGTCGTCATCACAATTACTTTTACACATTTCTCTCAGAGCCAACAAGGTTTTCTATTCACTGTTAATAGATGCACATTCTGTAGCTGTTATTTTTCGTTCATTTCAGGGGAAGAGTGTATTTCTAATTTGTGTCACTATAGTATTGTTTTTCTGTTCTGTGTAGATGGTTTTTTAAGGAAATTACAAGGAAGGACGCAGAGAGACAACTTTTGGCGCCTGCAAACAAAGCAGGATCTTACCTCATTCGTGAGAGTGAGACATCAAAGGGTAAGGACCCACTGGAGAAACTAAGTCTTTCTAATGAAAATAGATGGTCCATGAATCACTCTATTGTATTTGGATGTCTGAATATATGAGTATAATTGTGATCGTTTTTTTCTCTTTATCAGGAAGTTATTCCATGTCTATCAGAGATGTGGATGCCCAAGGGACGGACACTGTGAAACATTATAAGATCCGCATGCTGGATAACGGAGGCTTCTACATCTCTCCTAAGATCACATTCCCTGATATTGGCAGCATGATAAATCATTATCACAGTGAGTACCACTGTATTTGAGCCCACCTGTAATATTACACCAACTTAAACATCTTGCTTGGTTACTCTTCTCTTTGACCATTTATGACCTTAAACTTTTCTTGGCTTCTTTCAAATTTAAACTTTCAACTTCTCTATTCACTAAAAGTAAATAAAGAATATCTTGTCTGAAGAATATAGTAATGTCACTCTGCTATGTCTCAACATTGGTTTGTTGTGTGCTTGTCAGAACAATCGGATGGTCTCTGTCGAAAGCTGGAGAAGCTGTGTGATAAACCCAAAGCTCAGAAGCCATGGGACAAAGATGCCTGGGAGATCTCCAAGGAGTCCATCAAGATGGTGAAGAAACTAGGAGCAGGACAATTTGGTGAAGTGTGGATGGGTGAGTCAACGAAAGATGCTCCCTGTCTGTTGGAGGAGTGTGTTGTGTATGTGTGTGTGAGTGTACAGCAGTGGTTCCCAACCTTTTTTGGTTACTGTACCGCCAACTGAATTTTGCTCTGCCTGGAGCACCCCTGAAGTACCCCCTCATGTACATTTTATCAGTAGGCCTATGGTCTCATGAGTCTTCCTAAGTACCCCCTGTGGATAGGCCAAGTACCCCCAGGGGTCCTAGTACCCCTGGTTAGGAACCACGGTTGTACAGTATGTGACTGTGTGTCATTTCACCAAGAACATAGTAGTGGTGATTATCAGATATCCCAAATTAGTAAGTCATCTTTATTGTAATGTAAGTGGATGCATGAGTCATGGCAGGCCTTTGGTCAGAATTCTCCATTGTTTTTGAATAGTATCACTTTATTGTGGTGTAATTGTATCAGGGGTAGGGCGGTTGAGACAGACAGACAGTCAAATGTTGATCCTACTGTCTCTATGAGATTGTGAGCAGCCTTAGAGAGTGGAGGGATGGGACTGGTACAAGGAACTGTTGGCGCTGTTATCAGAGGCATCTGTAGAGGAAATGTGAGTATGTCTGACTTCGAATTTGCATTGGATTTTGTTATTATTCAAGTCCTCCCTTCACGCACCTCAGCCTTGATGAATTGCAGGAAGTTGTCATCTTTGCAAATATCCAAATGGACTGTGGGGCTCCTGTACGGCGCTCAAGATGTTTCCTTTGTTTTCTCTGAACTCATTGGCTTTAAGGGCTTTTCCTATGGCACAGTGAGCCAGCCAGCCAGATGGAGCCGTCGACAGTCCTGTTTCCTCTCATTCACCTCCTTGTATTTGTTATGTCTCTGTAGAGTTTAGTCCCCTCTTCTCTATGAATACGAGGAATTAAGAGGCTTAGATTAGGATGAAGTTCAGGGCTTGTTCACCTAGCACAGTGGAAACAATAAAATTGTTGGAGACTTATGTGATAAAGAAATGCTATTCTGGACGGAGGGTTCAAAATGCTCAAACTTGTACTGAAACTCCACTTGTTAATCAGTAATATATCCAGAGAAACTCCCTAGCTTGTATTTTATTATGTGCATCCCAAATAGCACCCTATTCCCTACATAGTGCACTACTTTTGACCAAAGCTCTATGGGCCCTGGTCAGAAGTAATACACTATATTGGGAATATGCTGTCATTTGGGACGTACACTTAGAGTTATTGTTTTGAATCAATGGTCTCTCTAGCAGTTCTATCATCATTCCCCTGAGGCATCTTACAGATGATGTTTGTTCAGAGGGCAGTGAAGCTGAAACATGAAAATGTATCTGTCTCAAGGCTCCTGCTGTCTACTTTTAGCTCTCTCAAACAAACTGTTTTTTTCTGAACTGTTACAGCTTAATTCCTTCGTTCCTATTTATTGAGTATGAACTTCGCTTCACTACTCTATGTCACTGCCATTGGTTCCCTTGTTACTTAATCGTGTGAAACTGCATGCAATCACTGTCACCTGTTTATGTGAAATCTTCCAATCAAAATGTCATTCAAATAAAAAGACAAAAAAATACAGTAGGTAGCCCTAGAGATCAGAAGACATTTTTATATACTTCATACTGTGTAAAACCCTCCTTGTTACAGCGTTCTACAACAACACGACCAAGGTGGCAGTGAAGACACTGAAGCCAGGCACCATGTCAGCTGAGGCCTTCATTGAGGAGGCTAACCTGATGAAGACCCTGCAACACGACAGACTGGTGCGCCTCTACGCCGTCGTCACCAAGGTCGAGCCTATCTACATCATCACAGAGTACATGTCCAACGGTAACACACACTTCAAGTCCAATTCCTAATCATTTTGCCGACATGTTTTCATCAATACACACCATTTGATGTTACATAAGTTATATAAGTGTTCTGTATGTCACCTTTGCACATTTTCATTGGTTTGGTTTCTATTCCTACATTTTGTTTCTTTCCTTTTTTAGGTAGCCTCTTAGATTTCCTAAAAAGTGAGGTAGGCTGCAAAGTTCAGCTACCTAAGCTCATCGATTTCTCTGCACAGGTAATGCATGTTCTTCTTACATCTCTATATGTCACAAGGATTAAGATTATGGCTCAACTTTACAGACATTTCCACTTAAGAAATAGATGATGATGTCAGTTTTTCCATTGGTAAACCAGAAAGAGGAATAGCAACTAAATACTATTTTGTGACACACTTTCCAAATGAGTTGCAACCAACTAAGAACATAGAAGTGACAAGTGAAGACCATCCAGTGGTTCCTCACACGCCTATTAAAGTATGAGTCTCATGGAAGTATAAGAAATGATGATTCATAAGGTACCATTGATAACATGCCTCCCCAAAGAAGTAAACTACCTAAAAAAGGTCACACATTTTGAAAGGAAAATACCTAATTCCATGTAGGTCAGTACACTTGAGATACTGATTAGTTCAATAGAAATTCCTAATCAGGTCTTTGTGGATTGACTGAGAGGTGTGGTCAGTTCTGGCTTGGGAAAACTGCATCTAGCCACAGTTGCACAACGTGTTAGACAAAGTGAAAGAGGATGCAGTTGGGGAAATGAAACAATTGTCTGATTACCAGATCAACCCTTTCCCAGAATGGACTCAGCCAGCTCACTTAAACCTGTTGAGTAATAACTAAGTCAAATGTTTGTTAGCTAATTCAATTCTACCAAGAGGTAAAATACAAACATTACCTACACTATGTATACAAAAGTATGTGGACACCCCTTCAAATGAGTGGATTCGGCTATTTCAGCCACACCAGTTGCTGACAGGTGTATAAAATTGAGCACACAGCCATGCAATCTCCATAGACAAACATTGGCAGTAGAATGGCCTTACTGAAGAGCTCAGAGACTTTCAACCGGGCACCGTCATAGGATGCCACCTTTCCAACAAGTTAGTTCATCAAAATTCTGCCCTGCTAGAGCTGCCTCGGTCAACTGTAAGTGCTGTTATTGCGAAGTGGAAATGTCTAGGAGCAACAACGGCTCAGCCGCGAAGTGGTAGGCCACACAAGCTCACAGAACGGGACCACAGAGTGCTGAAGTTTGTAGCGCGTAAAAATCACCTGTCCTCGGTTGTAACACTCACTACCGAGTTCTAAACTGCCACTGGAAGCAACGTCAGCACAATAACTGTTCGTCGGGAGCTTCATGAAATAGGTTTCCATGGCCAAGCAGCCGCACACAAGCCTAAGATCACCATATGCAATGCCTAGCGTCGGCTGGTGTGGTGTATAGCTCACCGCTATTGGACTCTGGATCAGTGGAAATGTGTTCTCTGGAGTGCTGAATCACGCTTCACCATCTGGCAGATTCTGTACGAATCTGAGTTTGGCGGATGCCATGAGAACGCTACCTCCCCACATGCATAGTGCCAGCTGTAAAGTTTGGTGGAGGAGGAATAATGGTCTGGGACTGTTTTTCATGGTTCGGGCTAGGCCCCTTAGTTCCAGTGAAGGGAAATCTTAATGATACAGCATACAATGACAATCTAGACGATTTTGTGCTACCGACTATGTGGCAACAGTTTGGGGAAGGTCCTTTCCTGTTTCAGCATGACAATGCAGACATGCGCAAAGCGAGTTCCATACAGAAATGTTTTGTTGAGATCTGTGTGGAAGAACTTGACTGGCCTACACAGAGCCCTGATCTCAACCCCATCGAACACCTTTGGGATGAATTGGAACGCTGACTGTGAGCCAGGCCTAATCGCCCAACATCAGTGCCCAACTTCACTAATGCTCTTGTGGCTTAATGGAAGCAAGTCCCCACAGAAATGTTCCAACATCTAGCGGAAAGCCTTCCCAGAAGATTGGAGAATGTTATAGAAAAAATTAAAACCATTATTTAACTAGGAAAGTCAGTTAATAAGAACAAATTATTATTTACAATGGTGGTCTACCAAAAGGCAAAAAGCCTCTTGTGGGGACAGGGATACATTTTTTTATTTATTTTTTAAACATAGGACAAAACACACATCACGACAAGAGAGACACCACAACACTACATAAAGCGAGACCTAAGACAACAACATAGCATGGCAGCAACACATGAAAATACAGCATGGTAGCAACACAACATGGCAGCAGCACAACATGGTAGCAGCACAAAACATGGTAGAAACATTATTGGGCAGAGACAACAGCACAAATGGCAAGAAGGTAGAGATAACAATACATTACGCGAAGCAGCCACAACAGTCAGTAAGAGTGTCCATGATTGAAGAGATGGAGATAAAACGGTCCAGTTTGAGTGTTTTTTTCAGCTCGTGCCAGTCACTAGCTGCAGCGAACTGAAAAGAGGAGTGACCCAGGGATGTGTGCTTTGGGGAACTTTAAGAGAATGTGACTGGCAGAACGGGGAATGAGATGTTCGACGAGCAGGTGTCCAAAGACTTTTGGTCATGTGGTGCATGTTGTGCAGCATTGCACATTTGCCATACTGAATTTTTTTCAGAAGAGAAGTCTAGTTATTAAGCATTTTCAGTACTGTTTTATGGGAACAAAACGACACAAGTCAGAGTCGTAAAGTTTTACTGATTTGGGTCGAATGCTGAACTGAGTTTCATTTCAGATAGATAGGTACTTTATTAATCCCTGAGGGGAACTTTCATCATTTTTCAGATTGCAGAGGGAATGGCTTACATTGAGAAGAAGAACTACATCCACCGTGACCTGAGAACAGCCAATGTCCTGGTGTCTGAGAGTTTGCTGTGTAAAATAGCTGACTTTGGCCTTGCTAGAGTTATAGAAGATGACCAGTACACAGCCAGAGAGGGTGAGCCTTCCATATGTGCATGCTAGAATTAGTTAGTACAATATTAATACTGTACTTTGGCCATACTGTTATACATATGTGTGATTCATGTGATAATATTCATAACTGTAACGTTCGTCGTCGGAATGAGAAGGATCGGACCAAAGCGCAGCGTGGTAAGTGCTCATGATTATTTATTTAAACTGAACACTGAGACAAAATAATAAAATGGAACACGAAACCGTTCTGTCTGGTGCAGACACAAAACAGAAAACTACCCACAAAACACAGGTGGGAAAAAGCTGCCTAAGTATGAATCTCAATCAGAGACAACGATAGACAGCTGCCTCTGATTGAGAACCACACCCGCCAAACACAAAGAAATACAAAATATAGAAAATGAACATAGAATGCCCACCCAAATCACACCCTGACCAAACCAAAATAGAGACATAAAAAGCTCTCTACGGTCAGGGCGTGACAGTACACCCCCCCAAAGGTGCGGACTCTGGCCGCAAAACCTGAACCTATAGGGGAGGGTCTGGGTGGGCATTTCTCTGCGGTGGCGACTCTGGTGCGGGACATAGACCCCGCTCCACCTCTGGCTTGGCCCACTTGGGTGGCGCCTCTAGAGCGGGGACCCTCGCCGCCGACCCCGGACTGGGGACCCTCATAGCGGGCCCCGGACTGGGGACCCTCGTAGCGGGCCCCGGACTGGGGACCCTCGTAGCGGGCCCCAGACTGGGGACCCTTGTTGGGAGCTCCGGACTGGAGGGCGACGCTGGAGGCTCCGGACTGGAGGGCGTCGCTGGAGGGTCCGGACTGGAGGGCGTCGCTGGAGGGTCCGGACTGGAGGAAGACTCTGGAGGGAGGAGACACAGAGACAGCTTGGTGCGTGGAGCTGCCACAGGGCCCACCAGGCTGGGGAGACCTACAGGAGGCCTGGTGCATAGAGGAGGCACCGGATGAACCTGGCTGTGGGGGAGCACTGGAGCCCTGGTGCGCACCCTTGGCACCACTCCTCCAGGCTGAATGTCCACTTTAGCCCGGCCCCTCCAGAGTGCAGGCACAGGTCGAACCGGGCTGTGGGGGAGCACTGGAGATCTGGTGCTTACCACTCGCACCTCTCCATTTGGCTCAATGCCCACTTTAGGGCGGAGCGCAGGCATAGGACGACCTGAACGTTTCCAGCGCCCCGGAGACACAGTACGCAGAGCCGGCGCAGGATACCCTGGGCCGAAACGGCGCACCGGAGACACAGTACGCAGAGCCGGCGCAGGATACCCTGGGCCGAAACGGCGCACCGGAGACAAGCGCGCTGAGCTGGCACAATCCGCCCTGGCTGGATGCCCACTCTCGCATGGCACTTGGGGGGGGCTGGCATATAGCGCTCCGGGCTATGAGTGCGCACTGGAGACACCGTGCGCTTTACCGCATAACACGGTGCCTGACCAGTACCACGCTGCTTCCGGTAAGCACGGGGAGTTGGCTCAGGTTTATCGCCTGACTCCGCCAATCTCCCCGTGTGCCTGCTGCGCTGCCTTGCCTCATATCGCCGCCTCTCAGCTTTAGCTGCCTCCAGTTCTTCTTTCGGGCGGCGATATTACCCAGCCTGTCTCCAGGGTCCCTGTCCGTCCAATATCTCCTCCCATGTCCAGGAGTCCTGAACCCTCTGCTCCTCCATACCACGCTGCTTGGTCCGCTTGTGGTGGGTAGTTCTGTAACTACTGTTAATCAGTTCTGTAACTGATTAATCATGCGTCGTGAGTTTTTCCCAAAACGATTTGTCTAGTGTCACATCTTTGGCTGAGCAAGACAGTATAGAGAAATTCCCTGTTGCTCTCTAGAGTTATTACAGTAGTGTAATTGTGTATATTTTGTAAGATCGTATCTGTAGAGACCAGTACTGCTGAGGGACATGATGTTGATGTTTATCTAAGGGACTTGGATCAGGCTTTGCATAGTGTGTTTGTTTTTTGTTATGCCAATGAGGAAGTAGAGGTACATTTCAGCAATTTAAACATGCTAGAAGCAAACTGGTTATCATTGCATATTGGTTTGTACAAGAATGCTTCTGTCAGCAGTCCAAACATGTACTAGTGTATATAATTGTACCTTGGTTGGTTGGTTAGGCAGATAAGTGTCAAACTATTCCGTCCTCTGAATATGTGATTGTTTGCCCATTACAGGTGCAAAGTTTCCCATCAAGTGGACAGCACCAGAGGCCATCAACTATGGCTCCTTCACTATCAAATCAGACATGTGGTCCTTTGGAGTCCTCCTGTATGAAATCATTACCTATGGAAAAATACCTTACCCAGGTAATTACATGCAACCGTATACACATAAACACACACAATACTTTCATATTTAAGACTAGCTACTCAAGCCTGATTTCCCCACGATATGCTGCCAAATATAGAGCTTGAATGAACGAAATAATAGGCGTTAATATATATTCATCGCCATCTGCTGGTTAATGACAGATATTGCATGAGATCGTTGAGGGGTATTCTCCAGAGAAGGACCCTGTATTTGGTTTGATGGTATTTATTGTGATGCGTCAGGAAATACCAAATACCTGCTGACTTTATTTGTATTTTTTCCGCTATTGATCAACCATTTTCCCCACAGAAAATAGAATTGGTCACATTTGCTTTTTTCAATTTGGGTCGACCTGCATTTCAGAGTATCTGCTTCGCCTCACTTCTGAATCTTTCTGTTCCCTTTTTCCTTTTCAAGGGATGAGTAATGGTGAGGTGATGACTTCCGTGCAGAGAGGTTATAGAATGCCCCGCCCTGAGAACTGTCCCAACGAGCTCTATGACATCATGACCAGCTGTTGGAAGAGCAAGCCAGATGACAGGCCTACATTTGACTACATCCAGAGTGTCCTAGATGACTTTTACACCGCCACAGAGGGCCAGTACCAACAGCAGCCCTAGGAAGTCAATGTTTGAGTCCCAATAGGGCTCTGGCCAAAAGTAGTGCACTATGTAGGGGATAGGGTGTCATTTGGGATGTACATACATCTGCCAATGTGCTAGTTTCATTATGAAATAGTCAATCCACCAGCAACAATATCAGCTATTCAGCGGAAGTAGATATTGTCGGACAAGTTGACTGCTTGTTTATTTGTTAAGCAAGCTAAAGATGAATCTATGAATTCAACTTCATATTGAAGTATAGACCTGCTTGTGCATTTCAGCATTTCACGGAAAATGATCGAATAACAAATGGCTTACTGTTGACTGACTGATCAAACCTGTAGAATAATTATCACATTGAAAAACAGCACAAAATAGACATTCTACCACATATTTATTATCACTTTAGCCATATCTGTTTGCCATGTTGAATTCAAGCATACATTTTACTAGTACAGATGCTTACCTTTTCATCTATTACATTTCTATTTTTCTTTATATTTCAAGGTACATTGATTTATTTTAGCAGCTGGTCTTTTGGGTTATTTTCTGAATTACGAAAATAATGAGACTAATGATTTATTTCATGTATATTTGTTGTATTTTAGTTTTATTTGCAATGAGATATTGATGTGTGACATCACGTGTTTGTGATTGTATTAACCTGAATAAATGCAAATGATATGTATCAATAAAAATACTTATTTGCAGATATTTCATAATTTTGGCCTATAATAAGTCATTTGAAAAGTGTCATCAGCACTAGAAAGTTATATTATATACTATCTATGCCAGAAATATAAGTATTTATCTTCAGACAAGACAAGTGGCGTTCCATGTCCTCTTTTTGTACTAGCGCTTTTCAGTTAATTCACTTCTCCATGCGATGTGAGATCTGATTTAAAATCAGATCATTTGAGTCAGTGAATTAACTTACAAAACATGAAAAATATCAATCAAAAGATGTTATAAACGGACAACTACCGATATCACAGTGCGCAACATTCAAGATTCGGGGATCGCGAGGCAAAAAGTTGAAACGTAACCATAGTGGTCACGTGACTTTCTAAAGATGGCCGCGCCCTGTAACCGAGGGGTGTGACATAATTTTAGTTGTACAACATTCTGGATGACAGTTAAGAAGCAGACAGCATTGTGCCACTGACATCTAGGACAAGTAAACATCATTTCTACACTTTCTCAACCATTGTATCATCTGTCCCATCATGGAAAATGACGATCTAATACTGTACGTATATTCTGTATACCTAGATACTCTAAAGCAAGCAATTGTTAGCCGACTAGCTAGCTTACCATTTAGCTTGTATAGAATAATATAAATTTTATTCGTAGCGTTACAAAACACTGAACCATTAGCTATCTATCTATTACGTCGACATTCAAGTGCATGCAGTGTTGTTTGTGTTCTTCTAATGCTTGATTGTAGCTAGCTAGTTCTTTTTTTAATTGTGTGCTAAGAAGCTAGCTAGTTAACTGCTAACAGCTGACTGAGGCAACTGCCTCAGTCACTAAAGGAACACGATGAAGACTTGCAGCATGTCACATTGAAGTATTGTCAGGGGTTAGGCTTGGTACATAAAGCATTTGTGACAGTGTCACTATGAAGTTGCATGAGAAAGAGAGAACCTGCATAATTTCATTCAACCGTTTCACAATGTGCAGCTGAGAACAGAGAGGGGGGACTTATCTTTTTCGATCACATGCTCCTACAGCACGCTATAGTGGGTGGCCAACACGATAACTAGGATAAGGGGAGGAGTAGGCCTTGCCTCTGATAAGAATATGACCTCATATGGTCTCATTCCATCTTTGACATGATATTTCGTTTTTAGCCCCAAAGACTTCCCTAAGTTGAAGAATGATGCATTCCTCCGTGCATGCCAAGGCCAGGAGACCAACCATGTTCCTGTATGGTGTATGAGACAGGCTGGACGCTACCTGCCAGGTGGGCCTCACTACACCCTCATATTCTCTTCATTGACATAAGAGACTAACATTAACAAGCACTAGGCTAAATCAAATATGAGTAAGTTGTTATTGTTTGAATGGACCCATCCATCTTTTAATGAGTTGCTGGTATTGACATGTCTGTTTGTAGAGTTCCGTGAGTTCAGAGCTGGGAAGGACTTCTTTGAAACGTGTCGGTCACCTGCAGCCTGCTGTGAACTCACTCTCCAGGTAGCTAAGCAGTACAGGTATAAAACGATCTACAAAACATCTTAGCCTTGATTGATAACATTCACCTATTTTTTGTTGTTGTCTTCTCACAGCCATTGAGACGTTTCCCATTTGATGCTGCCATCATCTTCTCAGATATCCTGGTTATCCCACAGGTAAGAATAGTCCTTGTCTGACAAATATTTTTATTTGCCATTACTTTACTCAATTCAGTTACAAGTGTTCTTCCTCCTCTCTACATACTAGACAAAGAGATGACATGAGGTACAGTAAGATGGTCATCTCTTTGTGTAGTATGTGGAGAGGAGGAAATACATAACTCAGATACAGTATGAGGAATGGAACTGCCCAATGAATGTCTGGGTTTATGTGTGCTCCTGCTACCAGGCCATGGGTATGGATGTCCAGATGGTGTCAGGAAAGGGCCCTACGTTCCCAGAGCCCCTAAAGGAGCCAGAAGACCTGCTGCTCCTGCAGCACAAGGTGGACGTCAACAAGGAGCTGGGCTATGTCTTCAAGGCCATCACATTGACACGCCACAAACTGGATGGCAAGGTCCCTCTGATCGGCTTCACTGGTGCCCCGGTGAGATGGCATACACACACACACAGAGAGACAACACTTTTCAATAAAGAATCTATTGGTTGCTTCAATAGTCAGAAGAAAAAAATGTGTTGTATTTTGGTTTTCTTAGACTAGTGGCTTCGGTAAAGTGGCCCATATCATCATCTGTTTTCCCCTGTAGTGGACCCTAATGGCCTATATGATTGAGGGGGGAGGCTCAACAACCCACTCCAAGGCTAAGCGCTGGCTGTACCGTCACCCTGAGGCCAGCCACAAGCTGCTAAAGATGCTGACTGATGTCATCGTAGAGTACTTGCTGGGACAGGTGGCTGCAGGGGCACAGGTAAGCTAGGCATCATGGGACATTGAGTTCCAGCTGTATCTTACTACAGCTTATCCTCAGGTGTACTGCTAGCTCAGAGTTCTTGCACATGGGAAAATTATCAGGTGAATAGAAGGTAGATCATTTTATTTACAGCACTTAAAGTTATACAAAAGACATACACTGAGTGTACCAAACATTATGAACACCTTCCTATTGCGTTGAACCCCCCAGCCTCAGTTCGTCAGGGCATGGACTCTACAAGGTGTTGAAAGTGTTCCACAGGGATGCTGGCCCATGTTGACTCCAATGCTTCCCACAGTTGTGTCAAGTTGGCTGGATGTCCTTTGGGTGGTGGACCATTCTTGATACACACGGGAAGCTGTTGAGTGTGAAAAACCCAGCAGCGTTGCAGTTTTCAAACCGGTGCACCTGGCACCTACTACCATACCCCGTTCAAAGGCAGTCAAATCTTTTGTCTTGGCCATTCACCCTCGGAATGGCACACAAGCCATGTCTGTCGTCTCAAGGCTAAAAAATCCTTCTTTGACCTGTCTCCTCTTCATCTAGACTGATTGAAGTGGATATAACAAGTGACATCAAAAGGGATCATAGCTTTCACCTGGATTCACCTGGTCAGTCTGTGTCATGGAAAGATCAGGTGTTCCTAATGCTTTGTACACTCAGTGTAGTGCTACGTAGATACATCCCCCATCCCTGTGTTTCCCCAGGCCTTGCAGGTGTTTGAGTCCCATGCTGGCTGTCTGGGCCCAGTGGAGTTCCAGGAGTTCTCCCTGCCCTACCTCCGAGACATCGCCCGTAAGGTCAAAGACCAGCTGAAGGAGTCAGGCCAGGATGTTCCCATGGTGAGCCCACACAGACTGTCATTCACAAAACAACACAGACCTCCTTTTTGTGGATTTTATGTCACTAGATTTTCAAGACAAGCTTTTGTTTATCATCTTCTACGTTGTCCTTATAAAAGGCTTGCCTTTATTGCAGTGAGATATGTTGGCCAGTGTGATGTGATATTTCACCATTAGATGGCACTATACGGTCAAAGATTTTTCTCTACAGACGTCATCTTGAATAGTCAGAAATACATTAGAGGTTTTTTTTTATGCCTTGAATCATTATATAGCATGTCATAGGTCTCATAATCAGCAGTGTAGTGGTGGGTAAATGCAAGTTAACACAGTTCACCCAACTTTTTATTGCCCAACAGTTAACCCACTTTTTGCTGAAAAACGCATTGAAACAGTTACCTTTTTTTTCACGCCGACCTGAAGCCTTTTTTTTCTGTACATCACTGCTCATAATTAAATATTTCACAATTGTTTTGTAATTTTAGTTTTTCACGGGTGTGTCTTTTAAGTTCCCTGGACCATTCTGTAACCCCCCGTGTCCTGTATGTTCTGTTCCAGATTGTGTTTGCCAAGGACGGCCACTATGGTCTGGAGGACCTCTCTCAGTCCCACTATGAGGTTGTTGGTTTGGATTGGACCATCGATCCACGCTCAGCACGGTAATGGACATGAACCCTTTTCACAGAAAGCAATTTATGAATAATTCCCAGAGAGTTAGCTTCCTAGACAGTCAATGGCCGAGCCAACGTTTGCAAAAGACGTTTTGTGTCATATGTTTAAATTGTATTGGAATCACTCTTATAACATTTTATCCTGTCAACAATAAAAATGGGGATGCCTGGCTTTGTCCACTGAACAACTTGTAAATTAACTCTTCCTAATGAGCTTATTGTCTCTGTGATTTCAGAGAACGGACGGGAGGAAAGGTTAGTCTCCAGGGGAACATGGACCCCTGTGCACTCTATGCCCCCAAGGTAAGCACTGGGTTTTTTCTGGATCAAAATGGGGCTTAGGTGGTGGGCGTGGCCAATGGTGCAGTCGCCAACTGAACATTTAAGAGCCGCCCTCTTTGCCGCAGAGACAAACTTTTTGCTGTGTTAAAGCTAATTTCCTGCCTTTTTATACATTTTGCCATGGGGCGAAGAGAACATTTTACAGTTTTAAAGCAAATTTCCTGCAATTATACACATCTTGCCATGACTAATGCTGTGTTCTTACGCTATATGAGTGACTCAAAATCAATGGGGGCCCCATGACAAAAATACTCCTGAATGCATCATTTTTTTGAATTCTTGATTCTCCCTGACTGTCTAGTTTTTTGTTTTGGAGATTGTTTGTTCTCAAAGATTATCTTATTTAAAAAATATATAAGTCCATTATCTTTTCTACATACTTCATATCTGGTTTTAGTCGTTTAAGTTTACACTGAAAACGTTTGACCATTCCGAAAATGATTTTATTATATTATTTTAAAAATAAATCTATAATATTGACAATAGAAAACACATGGTACAGAGAGATGTTTGAGTACAAAGGTACTGTACAGTACAAGCACATGACCCAGCAACTGTTGTGTTCTTGAACCAGGCACTTGCTAACCCCAAAACTGCTGCTCTTACTTGTACGGCACACTTTCAAAAGTGATGCTCATTTGTCTCTGTTTCTGCAGGAGCGTATATCGGAGATAGTGAAGAAGATGCTGGAAGGCTTTGGGACCAGAGGGTACATAGCCAACCTGGGCCACGGGCTGTACCCTGACATGGACCCAGAGAATGTGGGTGCCTTTGTAGAAGCTGTCCACACTCACTCTCGCCACCTCAACCTCAAGTAACACCCCCGTCACCTGGCAACATTGACCACAGTCATCATACTAGCAGAGAGCAGCGCCCAAAGAACTAAGCAACATTGCATTGGATTATAGAGACAATGTATCATGTATTCACAGAAAACCAATCTACCAACAGGTCTTATCAAGTATGTTATCCCAGGACAAATCCAGACTTACGCTACTAATTTTTTGTCCATTAAAATAACATCATATTGATCAGAAATACAGTGTAGACATTGTTAATGTTGTAAATGACTATTGTAGCTGGAAACGGCAGATTTTTAATGGAATATCTACATAGGCGTACAGAGGCCCATTATCAGCAACCATCACTACGTTGTGTTAGCTAATACAAGTTTCCGGGATGCTGGCCTTCTAGGCAGAGTTCATCTGTCCAGTGTCTGTGTTCTTTTGCCCATCTTAATCTTTTATTTTTATTGGCCAGTCTGAGATATGGCTTTTTCTTTGCAACTCTGCCTAGAAGGCCAGCATCCCGGAGTCACCTCTTCACTGTTGACGTTGAGACTGGTGTTTTGCAGGTACTATTTAATGAAGCTGACAGTTGAGGACTTGTGAAGTGTCTGTTTCTTAAACTAGACACTCTAATGTACTTGTCCTCTTGCTCACTTGTGCACCGGGGCCTCCCACTCCTCTTTCTGGTTAGAGCCAGTTTGTTCTATTCTGTGAAGGGAGTAGTACACAGTGTTGTACGAGATCTTCAGTTTCTTGGCAATTTCTCGCATGGAATAGCCTTCATTTCTCAGAACAAGAATAGACTGACGAGTTTCAGAAGAAAGGTCTTTGTTTCTGGCCATTTTGAGCCTGTAATCAAACACACAAATTCTTCTGATGCTCCAGATCCTCAACTAGTCTAAAGAAGGCCAGTTTTTTATTGCTTCTTTAATCAGAACAACAGTTTTCAGCTGTGCTAACATCATTTCAAAGGGGTTTTATAATGATCAATTAGCCTTTTTAAAATGATAAAATGGATTAGCTAACACGTTGTGCCATTGGAACACAGGAGTGATGGTTGCATGTAGATATTCCATTAAAAACCTGCAGTTTCCAGCTACAATAGTCATTTACAACATTAACAATGTCTACACTGTATTTCTGATCAATTTGATGTTATTTTAATTGGCAAAAAATGTGCTTTCAAAAACAAGGACATTCAAGTGACCCTAAACTTTTGAACGGTAGTGTATGTGATTTTTCTTTTGTAAATAATATTTTGGTTATATTCTATAGATAATCCTTGGACAAAAGAAAAACATTGAAGTAGTGCACGACCTTGTAATATTTCCTATGTGTACCTCTGCTCCGTTTTTTCATCAGGTAGTTCATCTTACAACAACATGAAGGGTTTAATGTGATTATCTTGAAAGGTTGTGTGTTGGTCTCATGGAAAACACTGTTGTTTGACTGTGACATGTACTAAAGCATAAGCACTAGTGTTTATTTCCCTGTTTATTTTTATTCAGTCAAATTTAAGAATGATTGTGTTTGGAATTGGACCTGTATTTGAAATGAGATCGAATAAATTATATATTGGATTTATATTGGTTGTTTTTGCCTTGGTAAAGCCTTCATCCAGGACTGTTGGTTCAGCTTGTTGTGCTCCATAGATTTTGACCTCTGTAGTTCACCAAAGCTCTCAAGGGAAGCTCCCAATTTGAGATGAATTAGCAATCCTATGTCCACACGTTTACCACTATACCACTGGTGCTTGAGATTATCAGGGGAAACTCTTAAATTACAAATGAGATGTACAGTCGTGGCCAAAAGTTTTGAGAATGACACAAATATAAATTTTCACAAAGTCTGCTGCCTCAGTTTGTATGATGGCAGTTTGCATATACTCCAGAATGTTATGAGTGATCAGATGAATTGCAAGTCCCTCTTTGCCATGCAAATGAACCCCAAGAATCCCCCAAAAACATTTCCACTGCATTTCAGCCCTGCCACAAAAGGACCAGCTAACATGTCAGTGATTCTCTCATTAACACAGGTGTGAGTGTTGATGAGGACAAGGCTGGAGATCACTCTGTCATGCTGATTGAGTTCGAATAACAGACTGGAAGTTTCAAAAGGAGGGTGGTGCTTGGAATCATTGTTCTTCCTCTGTCAACCATGGTTACCTGCAAGGAAACACGTGCCGTCATCATTGCTTTGCACAAAAAGGGCTTCATAGGCAAGGATATTGCTGCCAGTAAGATTGCACCTAAATCAACCATTTATTGGATCATCAAGAACTTCAAGGAGAGCGGTTCAATTGTTGTGAAGAAGGCTTCAGGACACCCAAGAAAGTCCAGCAAGCGCCAGGACCGTCTCCTAAAGTTGATTCAGCTGCGGGATCGGAGCACCACCAGTACAGAGCTTGCTCAGGAATGGCAGCAGGCAGGTGTGAGTGCATCTGCACGCACAGTGAGGCGAAGACTTTTGGAGGATGGCCTGGTGTCAATGTAACAGTATTACTTTAGTCCGTCCCCTCGCCCCAACCCAGGCGTGAACCAGGGACGCTCTGCACACATCAACAACAGTCACCCACGAAGCATCGCTCCACAAAGGCCGCGGCCCTTGCAGAGCAAGGGGAACCACTACTTCAAGGTCTCAAAGCGAGTGACGTCACCGATTGAAATGCTATTAGCGCGCACCACCGCTAACTAGCTAGCCATTTCACATCGGTTACATCAAGAAGGGCAGCAAAGAAGCCACTTCTCTCCAGGAAAAACATCAGGGACAGACTGATATTCTGCAAAAGGTACAGGGATTGGACTGCTGAGGACTGGGGTAAAGTCATTTTCTCTGATGAATCCCCTTTCCGATTATTTGGGGCATCCGGAAAAAAGCTGTTCTGGAGAAGACAAGGTGAGCGCTACCATCAGTCCTGTGTCATGCCAACAGTAAAGCAGCCTGAGACCATTCATGTGTGGGGTTGCTTCTCAGCCAAGGGAGTGGGCTCACTCACAATTTTGCCTAAGAACACAGCCATGAATAAAGAATGGTACCAACACATCCTCCGAGAGCAACTTCTCCCAACCATCCAGGAACAGTTTGGTGACGAACAATGCCTTTTCCAGCAGGATGGAGCACCTTGCCATAAGGCAAAAGTGATAACTAAGTGGCTCTGGGAACAAAACATCAATATGTTGGGTCCATGGCCAGGAAACTCCCCAGACCTTAATCCCATTGAGAACTTGTGGTCAATCCTCAAGAGGCGGGTGGACAAACAAAAACCCACAAATTCTGACAAACTCCAAGCATTGATTATGCAAGAATGGGCTGCCATCAGTCAGGATGTGGCCCAGAAGTTAATTGACAGCATGCCAGGGCGGATTGCAGATTTCTTGAAAAAGAAGGGTCAACACTGCAGATATTGACTCTTTGCATCAACTTCAAGTAATTGTCAATAAAAGCTTTTGACACTTGTGAAATGCTTGTAATTATACTTCAGTATTCCATAGTAACATCTAACAAAAATATCTAAAGACACTGAGGCAGCAGACTTTGTGAAAATTAATATTTGTGTCATTCTCAAAACTTTTGGCCACGACTGTAGTGAGGGACTGGGAGTCGGGGATGTAGTGAGGGACTGGGAGTCGGGGATGTAGTGAGGGACTGGGAGTCGGGGATGTAGTGAGGGACTGGGAGTCGGGGATGTAGTGAGGGACTGGGAGTCGGGGATGTAGTGAGGGACTGGGAGTCGGGGATGGGTATGGTTGGCATACTGTACATGATTTTGTTCAAACCAGTACCAGAACAAATCTATCCAGACTTCATTTGTTTCCATTTTGAACATACATATAAAAAATGGCTTCATTTTATTACTTCTTTTGGCTTTAAAGGAAATGATTGTCATTACAGACTGATATTTACACGAGGAATAAAGACAGTTAATCCCAACGGGTGTTTTTCTCTGAAAGGAAGCTAAGCACTAGAGATAAGTAGAGCGGTTCAAATCCAGTTGATTTTGTTGTTGGAATTGTGGGAATAGGATTCCACAAAAATGCATCATGTTTTGGTTAGTTGTCCTTTACGGATGCTCCTTGATTTGCTGTGTGAAACATTGATAGAGGAAGGAGGAAGTAGCTCTGCCTAAGAGTCTCCTGATTGACTGGATGTCTGACCCTCAAACCGTGGCGGTGGCGCACTCCTTTTCAGCTGGACCCAAACGGTAAATTGTTGTGACAATGCAGGATTAGCCCGACTTTGCTGTTAGGTGCTGTTCCCTGTAAGCCGACGTGAAAAAAAAAGAATTCAACACAAAAAACAATTAATTTGCTGATTAGTGCTTTAGGTTTCTAAAGGTGCTGTCATTTTACACTTCGCTGTTTAAGGACCAAGTAGAGCAAGGCTATGTTTTCTTGTTTCTCCCCATGTGTGTGCGTTACGTCATGGGCTTTTCAGGCATTATTTTTTAAATGCAACAATGAATCCGGTGCTTTAAAAAAACTCAAGGCCTCCTTACAAAGAGGACCAGGGGGATGGATTGTGGGGGTCTCAGGCACAATCTCTCAGCAAATCAGCAGGCCTGAAAATCCAATCTGCTCCTGGAGACAGCAGGCTGTACATCATTTGTCAGGGACTGGCACCATCAGCACTTTATCGTATGGGCTGCCGTTGACTGTGATTGATTTGAAATATTAACATAGGGCAATGGAGAAACCCAAATCAGACTTCTCAGTGAGGAGTTGCTGGCTGGCTCCAATGTTTCATACTGTAGCTGCTATGGAAAAAGTGAAGACAATATTTTGTGGGAATGTGATATTGGCACTGTCGCTACACAGCCTTTGTGTGGATTCCATCTTGGGACCTGTGCTTTAGAAAGCCACTGACATGTCCATGTCGTTGTGTTAAGGTCACTGTCACTTGTAAACCTTAACCTGTGTAATATATTCACACTGTATGAGTTGTGCCATTACACAAAGTGGGTGTTGAAAGAAATATGCTTGTCAGTCCCCAACTAGGTCAGAGAGTAATGTGCTGTTTGTTCCTGTCACCTTATCACTAGTTAACATGGAGCCAAATGATAGTGGAGCTGGATGACACAGATACTATCAGAGGGAGCCTAACTCCCTGTGGTCCAGCCTTGATTCATCCATCACCATCATCTCTATTGTTCCACAGCTAAGACCACAGTCATTCATCTCCCCAGTCCCCACACCCCAGCATTTCTCAATAAAAGATTCAATCCAATCCAAAATGATCCAAAGAAAGAATCATTTGGAATGGATAGAATCATAGGGCCACTGCAGTTACTCCTTTTCATTAGCTCTCCCCCAAGCTCCCTTCCTCCCTGATCCCTCCTTCACCCCACCCTCCCTGCCCAGCCCCTCACACACCCCAATTACTGAGGGATGTTAGAAAGCCAGAGCGGCAGGACAAAGCTCTCCAAATCAGCTCCCTGAAGAACGAGATGTTTGATAATGCTGACAGCACAACCTACCATCCAAGGTGCAGAGAGAGAGAGAGAGAGAGAACTTAAGACTCAACTGCCAAACAGTTCGTGGACAGACAGTCAGAGTGCTCTCGGAGCATGAGTGTGTGCCAATTTGGAGGTGGACTTGACCACCGGAGGAATTTCCTCCACCTGTTGGTCCTTGCTGGGGTTCGACTGACCAATTGTCTACTAATAAACATACAGTGCAGCTCTAGTGTTCGAACGAAGCACCTGGCTTCAGGACCACATAAGCAATCTGGTGCTATGTCTGTGCATCCCAGCGTTCGTCTCACATCGATGCCTGTTCTCTCCACTCTTTCCCCCAGCTGACAGCCTCAGCAGCCGACACAGGAACCACACAGCAAGGTGGGGGAGCCAATTACTCGTCTGTCTCTTCCCTACATGTCACTTCAGCTAAATCACCCCCCTCTACAGGAGCACAAACACTCCCCAGTGGAGCAGAGGGGGGCAGGCCCAGCAGCCATCCATATTTCAGCAGGCAAACTCTGTGCTCCCTGTCCAAAACACAATGACAGAGCCCATCTGTGAAGCACTCCCCCATGGATAGGCCAGGGGAGAAGCCGTGTAGTTTGTACAAGCAGGTCCGAAGAGTATTGGGTTTGTTGACAGCATCACCAACCAGCGCTACCAATCACTCTGACATTTGGTCTTCATGGTGTTTACAGTTGTAACAGATTGGCTCGTACAGCAGCAGCAAAAAAAAACACCCCTGCCTTTAACCCAGGATAAAATTAGAGCTAAACCAACCTGTCAGTCAACAAGCACGTGTAGCACGTTCAATATCAGCCAACGTATATACCGTTTTTTGGTCACCACTGAATCCCAAAACCGATTCATAGAATTCACTGTCAGTCCAATCCCATGTGTAGGAGGTAACAGAACAAATTGAGGTGGTGTTATATTAAGAACAGAATGGGAATCAGACAGTTGTGAGCGGTCTGCTGCGATAATTAATAAGCTCATTTAGAGAGGCAATCAATCTGGGCTGGAGACGTGCTGCCTGCCTCTCACACACACTTAGGATTCTTTATGACCTGATTCACAGGTTTAGCTGCATGAATGCCCTAATGAATGAGAATTGCAATGAGATAGATGAGATAGAGTCTTATTAGAGGATAAATCACAACTACACTGACAGGAATAGAGTGGCACCTAAAGTGAGAGAATTCAGTTTTTAGAAAGTAGCAGGAGTCAATATACGTGTTTCACACTTTATTCATAGAAAAGCACTGAGATTCCAACACAAATGATATAAAATGGTAGTAGCGTTACATAAATAGTAATAAATTGTTTTATAGACATTAGCTCAAGAGGTTGCACAAACAAACTGTTGATAAACTATACTTCTGTGGCAACAAATACTGGATACCTTTTTTTATTAATCAGTAGCACAAAGAGGCAACAAACACTTTCCCTTAAATAAAAAAATAATCAAACCGTAGATGAACTAGTGAACAATCTACCAGCGATTATTATTACTTCCTTCTAAATTCTAGTGACAGGTCAAAACACTGGTACAGTTAACACAGACACAGAGTATGGGAGAGAGAAATGAAAAGCCAGAGGAGTTTCCCCCCCCACTTTTTTTGCAATGCCGTAGAACCAACTACTTCAGCGACAGAAAATGCTTGTTGTTTGACGTGTGTATATAACAGACAGGTTTACATTAAACTGCAATCTTGTTTTGTCCACTCGTTGTAACTCACAAATCTCAGATTCAAGTAGTGGTTAATATTTGTGGCAGCTAGTGAATGACAAAACAGAGGAGACTGCCGTAGGTTGGTAGGTTGGTTTGGAAAGCAGGTGTTATGTCGTGGTGCATATGGCACTGGTACAGGCAGTGCTGCAGTCTTACTGAATCCTGTGACTAACGTTTGGGAGGAAGTTAACAAAATCTTTTTAAAAGAGAAGGAATAAAGACCGGCGATGGATGGAAGGAAGGAGCAGAATAACTCAGCTGCTCCGTAGGGGTTGTAGAGAATGGTTAAGAGCATGGCCATGGTCGTTCAGGTGAAGGGAACTGAATAGGCTTAAAAGCATGAAGAAATACAAGGGCGGACGATAGGGGTTGGCAAAACAGACTCCCCCATTCATATTATCTGCCAGTTCCTTATTTTGCGTGGGGCATGCAGGGTTTTTATTTTCATTTATTTTGGACCATTGTTCTCCTTAAACTCTCGTTACCATGTCAAGCGCTGACACGGGTACTTTGAGAAGACACTAAAGGCTTAAGTCCAAAGAGAGAAATTGTACATTAAAATTGGTCAAAGGCAACGTCCGTCCCAATTTGCAGCATGTGCAGGCTACTTACAAATACAAACATGCCGTGTCTTGCCTCGTCTGTTCTCTTTAGGATAGTGGCTAGCCCCCCTCAGACATTCGTCTGGGTGACTCCAGAGAAGGGGACCAAACCACCAAGTGGTTTCTGCATAGTCAGGTTGCTTTCTGTTCATAATGGTATGCCTGCTTTTCTAATTTCGAAATAACATGCTTCCTCTTAGAAAACACTGCAAAAACTAAACAAAACATACAAATAAAAAAATTGACTCAAAATTCAGAGAAATGTACACAGGAGCACCTGAGAAATGTATTTCCATCTAACTGCCCTCACATTCCCAGCCCACAACACATTCAAGTATCCCACAAAAACATACAGTTATCATAAATAATTATAACTTTACAATTTTCTTAATTGACACTTTCATATTTACAATATCTTAAATGCTTATGCTACTACTTTTTTTTGTTTTTGTTTCTTTAAGTGATTCCCTGAGAACTGAGTTCAGCGTCTCTTTTCTCTTTTCTGTCATTGTTTCTTTACTGTACTACGTCAAACAGACGTACTTCTGTGGCCCTAGGTCACCTGGAATGTGGAAGCTGACATGGAACGCTTTTCATAGCCTCAACATTTATCCTCAAATGTTTTTGTCTAATATTCCTATTTTTGCATGTTAAATATAGTTATGCTGTTTGTATTCCTAGTATTCATTCACACACAGATTATTCTAATGATCGATAAATAATTGCTCAAGCAGACAGAATGGTGTTGAGTACATGACATTTTTTGAAGTGCTTGTATAACAATAGTACTACGGCTAATATAAAACTTTTCCTACAGGGTCTGAGAGGTTGATAGTTATAGTTAGGCCTGTATGTGGAATACTAACCCCAACCGGCTACACCAAGGCATGTTGTCAAAAAGTACACGTTCATACACGTTTTGCTTTGAAAGATACAAGATGTTTTTCAGCAATGGTATTTCCACATGTTATAAACCCAAACTCTGACAACACAAGCCACTCCTCACAGACCCAAACCCACAGTGGCAGTATCACTCTCAGGCCAGTCAATCCAGCTTTCCGTGATCGAATCCAAATACCAATCTGCCGCAACCTGTCTCTCTCTTTGTACATCTGTCTCTTTTTGCCAGGTACCAGACAAATCGATCAGGCTACACCTAGGAAAGGTGGTAGAGAATATGTGAGAGTGTGAGTGGCTTGGTCAAGTCAGAGGACTCAGTATGTACCTGATGAGTCTGGCATATTTAGGCTTGGCTTCTGGACCTGACACATCCAAGTTCAGCATTCCACCTCCTCCACACATAATGCCTTGAAACGAGACCTTTTAACAGGAAAAGTTTAAAGCTGACCCTTGGAATACGATTGCGGTATAACAGTAAGTCAACACTATGTGCGTCAGTGTTTTTGGAATGACAGGTTTTCTTTCCTTCAAAAACCACTAGTATCTCACCACAGCAGACATCATTCCCTGGCTCAAAATACCCTATACATCATTTGGTTTTTTATTATTTGCCAATGTTTTTTCATCATTATCATAATCTTTTTCAAACGTTTTTGTATTCAGATCCCCCCCCCCCCCTCTCTGCAGTCTTTACCTAGCAGAGTAACATTGCGAACAAACATTGGTTGTCGCTCACAAGAAAAAAAATAAAAACTGGCAACCCCCCCGGACAAATATAGAATTTGACACGTAAATGACAAATGAAATGGAAATGAAAACTTAAATAAATGATTAAGTGGAAATAAAAGGAGTTCCCCATATTGCCTGTCCTGTTGGGGCAACCCCAGGGGTCAGCCGAAGCGTTCCCGTACCAACATCATGAGTTTCTTCTTGCCCTTGTAGATCTGTTTGAGGTTGTCTATAAACTGGGCAAACTGGATGTGTCCGTCCTGGGCCAGTAGGAAGGTCTCTCTGGCCTTACTAAGAAACTCTATGAACTCTCCGTAGTGCCTGGGGCTGATGTGAGTGAGTCGGGAGTGGGTGGTGTTGATGTAGGCGCTGATAGTGGCGTCCAGCAGCTGCCGGAGCGGAGCCTTGTCCGTGGACATGAGCTTCCCAGAGTTCCGTCGCCCGGGGATACCGGCCAGGCCCGGGGCCGTCATGGTGCAGCGACGCAGGATGTCCGAGAGCACGGTGGCGCAGTGCACGCTCTTCACCACCAGGGGGATGATGGCGGCCAGCTCGTTCTTGCCCAGCGAGTGGGACAGGGCGCAGGCCCAGAGCACGTCGTTGATGGCCGGGTGGGTGTCCTGGTTGTAGGCCAGGTTGAGGTGGGTCATGGCCAGCGAGGCCAGCTTGAAGGCTCGGAGCGGGTAGCCGCGGTGCTCCATGTAGCGGGCGATGGTGAACAGCTGAGAGTACGTCATGCCTGTTGATGCTGCGTCGATAACGATCTGGTAGGCCGTCTCGAAGGCGATGTGGTCCTTCTCGCAGAGCGTGAGGGCCGAGAGGGCGCAGTTCTGGGGGTCCTTCATGGCACACTGCAGGGCCAGCGTCCGGGCGCAGCTAGCCAGCTCCTCTCTCTGGGGGTAGTCTAGGCTGAGGCGCAGGATGGTGTTGTGGGACATGACGGTGGCTGCGACGATGCTGGTGGCCTCGGTGGGGGTGAACAGGGTGTACCAGCTCTGGAGGATGCTCACCAGCGCTCGCAGACCCACCTCTGTGGCACAGGTGACCAGCCAGCGCACCATCTCCCTGCGTCTCCAGTTCAGAGTGGACAGAGTCATCCTCATTACCTGCAGAGAGAGACATGTTGAAACATGTCAGACAAGGCAGAGTGCACAGTAATTCAACACCCACCCACCAGCACATTTTTTCAATGTCACACACTGCTTACTATCCATCTAGCCATCAGTACCTGCAGGCCCAGCTCCAGAGCTACATTGAGCAGGGTGATGTCTGGGGGGTTGTCAGCCGGAGTGGCGATCTTGAAAGCATCCTGGGCCAGTTTGAAGATGAGGGAGGAGGAGTGGATGTTCTTCTGGATGGCCTCCAGCACCGTCCTCAATCTCAACATATCTCCTGGAGGTACAAACAATAGAGTACTAGATTGAAAAACAACATTTGTCATCCAACAGTTTGCATGTGTACTGTGGTGTTCTGTAGTGGTGGACAAGGCCTTGGGAGTGTTTATCTGGTAGTGGCGTGGTTAAATGTTTTGGGTGTCTGTGCGCATTCTGGTAACGAGAGCTGAGCTGACCTTTGGCTGCGGTGAGCATGGTGGAGGCCAGCTCACACTGCTGAGACTCCAGGTGGCCCAGGGTGAACCAGCGCGGGTAGCGGCTGGGCACCATGCTGATGCCATGGTGGGGGTGACCCAAGTCTCCCGAGGGACCAGTCGACTCTAACACAGGGAGCCTAGCGGACACACACAGAGAGAGACAGGGAGTGATGAGATGAGTTATTATGATAAAGAAAAAGTTTCCTATTCAAAATTGAACTCAAAAAAGGTTTCCAAGGCTACAGCATTATTACACTGCCTCGTCCCATCTCAAGTCTGTATAGCTGCATTAGAGCTTTCTGAAACACACACCAGTCTGTATAGCTGCATTAGAGCCCCCCCCTCCCCCCCGTCTACATATGCACGAATGTGTGTACATCCGAGCTTGCACATGTGTGCTTGTGTGCAGCCCTAAGCCCCGTGATGGATTTTGTATTAGCCAGGACCCTGAGGAGTCTCAGTAGAATAATCACACTGCAGTACAGATGGGGATTATTCAGTCATAGGGATTCATCATCCAGCCTCTCAATATATAGATACAAGTAGAGGGAGGGAGCCCCCAGTGTCCGGTCTGGTGTGTGAAGTCAGGAGCTCGGCTGGTCGGCTAATGCGTAGCAACCTAGCGGTGCCAAAAGCCCTGGTCTGCCCTAAAAAGCCTATATAAATGATGATCACCAGAACGGCCCAAACAAATCATTTTGACGGCAGTTTTGGGCTCTAAAATATATTATTACGTTTGATGCCCACGGTGAAGTTTCTACAAATGGAGATATTTCATTAAATAGTGATCCATTCTGACTACTACATTTGTCGTCACACAAGACCACGTGCTGACACAGACCAATCACGGGCCAGGCAGGCTACGAGGAGGCCCCCGGTTGACTCCGGCAGGATTAAAACGACTACGTCGACCATGACTCTTTGCTAGTTACGATCAAATTCAAATCATTCCGACTTCGTGCGCCCTCGGGACTTTTCCATAGGAGTTCATGTGGATGACGTCAGCGCTATCACTATCTACTGGTTTAAATATCTATGACTCTGACACTGTGACGCAGCCAGATAGACGCATCACATTATGTTGACAATAAAACATGATACGTTTCTAAGTGTTAATAGTAAAATGGTGTGTTCTTTTTGTAATAGCTAAATGGTTTTGAATGCCGGAGACACATACAGGTGCTTGAAACAGAGCAATGAGCCTGAATAGGGTTGGATATGAATGTAGGTTGGGGGATCTTACCTCATGGCGCGCAGTGCTAGTTTGTAGGCCAGGTCTGTGTCATGGGGCAGCAGGGCTGAGAACAGGTACTTGGCAAAGGTGTGCATGGGAACGCTTTCCCTGTGGATGACTTCACCCAGGCCACTGAACGGACCACCTGAACACACAGAGAGTTGTCACTATTTGATGTCACAAAGTACATCAGAATTGTCACTGTCATTCATATCTTGGAGTCCAGCCACACACACTTATGATTTGGCTCAGTTTTTGGTGAATATTCAAAGTATAAACAGCTAATGGCTCAAAGTAGAGCAGTGAATAAAAGCAATATTAGGTTATACCTCTCCCAACCTGATGGGGGCGACAGAGCAGACAGGAAACCATACACTCACTGCCCATTGGGTATTAACCAAATCTCTCCTCCCTAGCAGCGACAGATGTCTGCTCTAGGATTACACAGCTAACATTCCCTAAAGCCCCAGATGGGGGAGGGCTATAGCATAGCTAGCATGGGGAAGCGGGAGAAAGGGGGTTAGACAGTGTTAAAAGGCCAGGGTTGAGACCCATTTTCAGCTGGGTGTTGCGAGGCAGGACCAGTGGAGGGGAGCCAGGTGGGAGAGAGGGATGGGATGGGACAGCTAAAGAGAAAGGGTGACATGAAAAGAGATAGAGGCAGGGAGAGGCGGAAGGAGAGAGAGACGAAGGAAGAAATAGAGTGAGGCAGCAAGCAGGGCAGATAGAGAGAGAGATATGGAGGGTGAAAGAATAGAACGGGACAGCAAGGGAGGATAAGTTAGTCAAAGAGTGAGAGAGATTGAAGGCAACAGAGAAGCGATAGACAATGAAATGAGACGAGTAGAGGACAATAATATAACTAGCCTTCATACCTTCCAGTAGGAGGATAGCCTGTTTCCTCAGCGTCTGGACCAGCAGATCATCCAGTTCCATCTCCTGCAGCTTGGCCACGATCTGCTCCTCATTGCGACACACCTTGTCCTGGGCATAGAGGCCTTCAGGCATCACCCTCTGCTGCCCCATGCCCATCAGCGCCACCTCCAGGGCCAGTGCCAGGTAGGACTCCCCACCATCCGGGCAACCCCACACGGGCACATGATGGTACACAGGCGGCTTGGGCTCTCCAGAGTCTGAAGAGACAAAGAGAGGTTTTTAGTTTACACGGATGGTCATGGAAGTGAGACTTCATTCTACTAAACCTTTATTCAAACTTTTAGGTCAATTAGAACCAATTCTCAATTGCAACAATGATCTAGCGGGATTATGAGACATTGCTAGAAGCTAACACTAATCCAAAACGGCTGTCTGGTTTCACATTTTTTTTGCCTGAAAGGTGCTGGGTGTGGAAAGCAGCTGCCACAGACAGGAACCTCTCTCTAGCTCCACATCTACAGGAACCTCTCTCTAGCTCCACATCTACAGGAACCTCTCTCTAGCTCCACATCTACAGGAACCTCTCTCTAGCTCCACATCTACAGGAACCTCTCTCTAGCTCCACATCTACAGGAACCTCTCTCTAGCTCCACATCTACAGGAACCTCTCTCTAGCTCCACATCTACAGGAACCTCTCTCTAGCTCCACATCTACAGGAACCTCTCTCTAGCTCCACATCTACAGGAACCTCTCTCTAGCTCCACATCTACAGGAACCTCTCTCTAGCTCCACATCTACAGGAAACTCTCTAGCTCCACTTCTCCCCCCCAGGCAGCTGTGGATGCCAGGCAGCACCAGAGGGAGAGGTGTCCCTGAGGTCCCAGAAAAACACTAACATCTGCTGACAGGAACTAAGATCCAACCCACGGCCAGCTTACGCTTAAATCCCCCTGGCAAATGATCCCTCCCCCCTACGACAATCCTGTTTATTAGAGAGGATATCAGTGATTTTCCCCTTCATGCCGCTGGATCAAAACAACCTCTAGTCACCTGGAGAGTCCAGGAGCTTTTCAATAACACGCCGCTTTGTTGTCATACCTCTGGAAATATTTGACCTCTCGTACTACATGTAGGTCTGACCCATTTACGCTGTATATGTACTGTACCCCTCTATGTACTGTACCCCTCTACTTAAAAAAATATACAAACATGTTTTAGGCAACACTGGATAGATGCTATAGAACTTCTTTGTCCGTAGGAGTTGCTAACTAGATGTGAAGGAGGTTTGATATGAGTGGACGTAAGGCTTGGGCTTCTAGGTTTTTTGGCATGTGTTGTGTGAGGTCAGTGCCAAGGTGGATTTAACCATGTGGAATCCCGGGCGACCCGGGTTAGTTCTCATACGGCAACCACAGTAGTTAGCCTCCATGTTTCCCTCCCTCCACTGTTATGGCTCAGGCTCTGCTGGCCAGCTGCTTCTGCTGCTGCTGATGTGTAAAGACTGTGGACAGCTGCTCCCTGATTGGTCAGAATTCAAGTTAAGTCCTGCCTCCATACCAGATGTTTCCAGCTACTCACCAGAACCAAACAAAGGACTGTGATGATGACGGCCCTATAAGCCATAAACCACACACTTCCTCGCTCCCTCTCTTGGTCTCTCTAACACTCTCTCGCTCTCACTCTCTAACACTCACACACTCTCCCCCTCTGCCCACCCAAATCACCATACCACTCGCCAGGATTGTTCCGGCACACAATGCCTCCCTGTAGGTTTGTCACAATAGGCCGTACAAATCCCTGCTCTCTGTTTGGCTGGGCTAAAGAATGTATGGAATGCAAATGTTGTTGGACTTGATCCATTTTCCACCACTGTGTAGGCTGGATGACCTTTCTGCAGCACAGCCATTCATCTCAGGGCTGCTTACAAGAGGACCATGAGGGGGGTTATAGACCAGGACTGGATTGAATGGGTGACTTTACAATCTGATGGCCTTGATTCATTTTGGGACAACACGAGATGGTTGACTGATACAAAAATAAAACATTTTGACCAGTTTGGTTTAAGTTGAGTGAAATGGTTGCTGGTTGCCTTGGCCAAATTGTATGTGACTGTACTGTATGGGTGATCAGTTATGGTTGCTGGACTGACACCATGTTGACCAGTTCGATTGAAGTAGAATGTAAACGTTGCCTGGGTAGGCCTGGGCCTGGCCAGATGCGTACCTCCAGTGTCCATAGCGCTGTCGTCCTCTACCCGGCAGGTCTCAGTGAGGGTGGTGAACAGACAGCCGATGGGATCCAGGGGGTGTCCCACCCAGCCCTCCAGGTTAGTAGTGCTGGTCATCCCCTTCTGGAGCAGCTCTGACACACACAGGAACAAGATCAGACCGCATCATACTATACATCTTATCACATGAACAAAAGTAGAACAGTATTCAGGTAGGGCTAGGATATTTTCCTAACCATATTAAAACGCAGGGCCCCAATAATAGGCTACACAACAAGATGACACCAACATACTGTACATTGTATTTTAAAACGCATTAATTCTGTTACGTATGGCCCAGAGGCTCACCTAATGAGAACAGTGAACTGTCTCCAGGCAGACAGGGGGCGCTACCTTTCTTTTGGTGCTTGTAGATGTCCAGCTGACGGTGCTGCTGCAGCCGGAGGGTGTTGATGATGGCCACGCCCAACCGCAGTGCCTCGCGGGGGTAACCATGGGAACGCAGGGCATCGACCCGCGCGCACGCCGTGGGGACGTGATCTACGGCACAAATCACATGACACGGGCTTAGCACAACACAATGTCCAGGCAGGCTGACAGGCAGGATGCAGCCTCAGCAGAAAGAAACCCACTACTCTGATACCCAGGCTTAAGTTGCATAATGAGGACAAATCTTCCCCCGGAACTTGCTTACTCCAGCTCCAGGATTCAGTGGAAGTGGAATTAAAGGAGGCTTAGAACACTAAACAGGGGTGGTGTTCAGAGAGGAACATTTGAGCCCCAAACCCAAGAACTGGCACTGAACAAACGGACCACTATCATGGCACAGAGGTTAAACTGCCAGGAGCTGGGCTTGTGTGTGAGGTTGTATGTGCGTGTGTCTGTGTATATGGTTTAAAAACATATACTGAGAGGGCCTTCCAGTACCATCTGGAATTGATATAACATCTAGTGCTAAGACTGTGTACTGTGCAGACCAGATCCAATCTGGTCGTGTAATTCTCACCTAGCCATAGAGGCAGGCCCTGGGGGTTGAAGAGCAGACTCTCTCCCTCTCTCTGGTAGGCTGGGGACATGTAGTAGTCACAGCTGATGATCCTCTGCAGGTGGCTGTCCTGCCAGTGGAGATCACAGGCCTCCATGGCCCGCTTGAACACTGTCCGTCTGGGTCGGGCCAGGGAGTCTGGAGGGGGACATACAGGGAGGGAGACAGAGCACAGCGCAAAAAAATATCTTTTATTAGTCATATTTTGAGTTGAACTACTTTTACTAGAGACAACCAAATCAGAAGACAACAAAAACAGTGCATCAGAACCATGGTTTGGGACAGGGAAGGGATGTAGCTGTAACTCAAGTGGAAGTGTACAGGCCCAGTGTGAGTACTCTATGTGTAGGTATACCAGTGTGTGTTATTGCTACAGACTGCGACTGACCCTGGGCGAGGTTGCTCTGTGGTAGAGCGTTGGTAATGTTGGGCAACTCACTGCCGTAGTTGCCGTCCTCCAGGGGACAGATGTCCATGTCGCCCCACTTCTTCAGCTGCTTCAGCCAGCCGCTCTTCTCCTCGCTCTTACAGTGCGGGTTCAGCACGATGCACACCCACAGGGCACCTGGAAAATGACAAAGGTCAGGGGGCAAAGGTCAATGGGAGAATAACCATTGTTTGACTACCTGGGTATGGAGAAGGAGCCATAACAGCAGTTAATTATCCTATGTTAATGTATATTTGGGTATGGAGGAGTGAGGAGTCGAGGACCTATACAATACAGAAATCATATTTAATCCAGCATAGAGTCCTCCTATGCTAATATTGCACGTGAGCCATAAAAGTAATTTGTAACCCAGGTTGGACTGTATTAAAGTCTCATTTTTAAATCAAAAGGCCCAGGGTATATTGGGACATGTGACAGGTATTTAGTATAGCCTAAGGAATGTGAGTGGTAAACTAGTTTAGTTCCTTTCACTACCCCATCACCAGCTAATACATGACCAGAATTCTCCCCCTTCTGTTTGCTTCCTTTTAAACCCTCGTTTCACAGCACTTTGTTAGGGTGCTCACTCCTGATCGCACTAACAGCCCGTTAGTGCAGCACGGTCGCTTTAAACCCTCCAACACCACCACCACCTTTGATTGGGCACTTTGGTGATCATGCTGACAGCCTGTGGCAGTCCTAGCCAATCAGAGAGCCCTGTCCTGTCGCTCCCCGGTAACTAAACATAACCCCTGAGCCGGGGTTTATCCTGCGGAGGAGAGGGGCACAGCAAACCTCTCTCTGCTCTACTGTTGCTCTCCAATGAACTTCCTCAGGATGTGTAGTGTGCAGTCATCGACCCCTTTAAAATGCCCCGATCAATACCAGGGAGGTTGAAAACCCCATTGATCCCAGCCCTTTTTCATGCAATCCCAATCGAGGTGAGTGCTTGGCCATGATGTATGCACTGCTGCACAGTCACCGACTGACCCACTGATGTGGCCACACGCATGGGGATTTAACGGGCAGGTCGCAGTGCACACACACACACACACACACACACACACACACACACACACACGAGAGAGATACCTCACATCACATGTACCATGGTGGCTTTACAGTTAGGTAATAGTTACATAGCTGTGCTGATCGAAGTGGTGAGGCCACATTCCGTTTGGAATTGCTCTTTGAGTAGCAAGGTTTTCCAGCTGTGTTTCAGGACCTGCCAGTACCCACAGTGCTTTGGACAAGGTTTTAAACGGAAGCAAATCAATAATATCCAAGCAGCAATAAGACAGTTGGTCAGTTACCATTTCTATAAATACCCTCTTCATAACGCATTATGTATGCATGTATAGTCTTCTGCAATGCATTATAATGCAAAACATTGGGGCTAATAGCCGCTCATAATCATCTAGAACTGTGTTCTGTGTGAATTGGACCTCTACACTGTACATTTAAGAAAGTGAGAGGGACTTACCCAGTTCGTCCCATAGCTGCCGGCACTTGTCCGTCATGCCTGTCCCCTGCTGCCGCCACAGAGCGAGGCGAGGGTCGGCCATGAACTGTTCAGTGATTAGGGTCAACATCCTGGCACCGTTAGAGTCACGCATCCGCAGCATCTCCCGCACCTACAGAAAACATTCATTAATAGACCGTAATATACAGTGATATTTTTGTTTCTTTTACCCCCTTTTCTCCCCAATTTCGTGGTATCCAATTGGTAGTTAGAGTCTTGTCTCATCGCTGCAACTCCCGTACGGAGGCAAAGGTCGAGAGCCGTGCGTCCTCTGAAACACAACCCAGCCAAGTCACATTGCTTCTTGACACAATGCCCGCTTAACCCGGAAGCCAGCAGCACCAATGTGTCGGAGGAAACGTAGTATACCTGGCAACCGTGTCAGCGTGCAGTGCGCCCGGTCCGCCACAGGAGTCACTAGTGCGCGATGGGACAAGGACATCCCTGCCGGCCAAACCCTCCCCCTAACCCGGACGACGCTGGGCCAAATGTGCGCCGCCCCATGGTTCTCCCGGTCGCGGCCGGCTGCTACAGAGCCTGGACTCAAACCCAGAATCTCTAGTGGCACAGCCAGCACTGCGATGCAGTGCCTCAGACCACTGTGCCACTCGGGAGGCCCCATCCGGGATTGATTTTGATACTGAATGTTCAGACAGAGACAGACAGACAGCCGTACCTTGGCGAACATGGAGTTGAGCTGCTTCCCAGAGCCATAGTACCCTCCCTGAGACAGGAACAGTTTGACCTGCTCCCTGACCTGCTCCTCGTCCAGGTGCCAGCAGTTGTCATCATCGATGCTGGCCCCTGCCGTGGGGTCCGGGGCCCCTGGGAAGACAAACAGAAAGACAATGTCAGACCAAAGAGTAAATTAAACACATAACCAGAAGCTAGGCTCCAAAAACATGCCTTATATCAATCCCACCTCAAAACTAACCTCATAAGACATCAAACCAGGATTTTGTTAAATATTTTTCTAATTAAGCAAACACCGAAAGAACAGGAACAGAGGGTGAACCCTAGGTGTGTTGGCGTCCTATAGGTAACCCCAACACCCATTTGATCTGCCTAGAACTACCAACTGAAGTCCTGCCAAGGCACTGTTGCATCCGAACGTTCACATTCCACAATCAAAGCCCCAACTCATAGCATTGTCATGGGGGGCTCCCACTTCAACCCACTGACTCCCCACAGCAAACAACCTGGAAACTGGGAGATGGACTTCTTTGTTAAGAGGCTGGGGTTGGTAAATATTTAGAGTGATGTGGAGAGATGGCAGACTGCAGAGTTCCTCTGTTTTCCAGACTAGAAGGATAACAGGGGGGGGGGGGGGGGGGGGGGGTCATGCCAAGCTAGAGTAGTTAGCAACGTTAGAACGTTGGCTCGGGGTCTGACTGACTTTCTTCATTTGACTCTTTTTCAGATTTTCAGAAATGCAAAGCACCAACAGGCTGGGAGACTCAGACATCAAACAGGCTGTTTGAAGCCTCGGAGTCCTCGCTGCTGCTTTTGGTACTGCAAATCAGGGCTCTGCCAGACTGGGCCCACCTTGCTGTTCAAGCCCACCAGAGGATGATTGGGGTAGAAACTAAGGAGTGTAAGGGATTGGCAGAGGCTCTGGGTGAAGCACAATATGTGGCCATCTTGTGACTTGTAGGTCCTATAGGCTCTGAGACCCTGGCGTTCCAGGTCTACACACCGGTGCTAAATGTGAACAAACTGGTCACCAAAACGTGAACAGAGGGACCTTATGTTATGTCCAACAACATGTGTCTTTCTTACCGTGGACCTGGTTGATCTCAGAGTTGGATGAGAGGATCTCGTCGGCCAGTTTCTGGGCGGTGGGCAGCACCTCTGTGTGGTGGGCTGTGATGAGGTACTGCACCAGCTTCTGTAGCTGGTCTCTGTTCATCTGGAACAGGGTCTCTGAGATGGGCAGCCGCAGCTTGACCTGCTCTGGCTTCCTGATGCGGTACAGGGACAGTGCCACCACATGGGCGCAGTAGAAGATGTCGCGGTTACCGCAGCCGCAGGTGACCGAGGTGATCTTGCAGCGGTCGAAGCTGATGGCCACCTTGTGAGTGACCTCAGGCTCCGACTGGGAGGCGGGCTCCATGACCGTGCCACTGAGGTGGAAACCTGGAGAGACAGAGAGAGAAGACTGGTGTCAGCAGACTTGATCAACATTTAAATGACAGCTGTGATTTCACACCTTCCCCTTTAGTTCAGATGAAGGACAGTTGTGACTCCGCACCCTAAAAAAAAGTCACATGAGCAATGAAGGGGTTATCAAACCTGTCTGGCAACGTACCCACAAACCCATAGAAAGCGTCCTGCGTAGCACTATGTGATTGTTAACCTTTACAAAGAGAGCACCAATGGAAAAAAAACAATCTACCCCAAAGCACTCTGGGATTGAGGTAGCAGTATCACAATCAGTTCACGGGAAGGTACAAGTTCAAGCTACGTAACACAATGGTCTTAGAATAATAAAAACAGTGTGGGCAGGTTACAGTTCATAAAGGGACTCGAAAAGAAACGTTGGATTATCTTATCAGTTAACTACAAAAAGGGAGTAGATAAGATAGTGAAGTAGAAAGCTGATACAGTAAAATACGTCTGGACCACATGAAACAGCTTTTCAAAAGGAAATGCTCCTGCCTGCTAGCTGGTGACATATTTGTGGCTTGAAGTCAGTCATTCGGTCTGTGAGGGCCAAAGGGAGGGGAGAAAGGGAGCGCATGCAGCAGGGGGATGGGAAGGGGAAGTGTGTGTCTGATAGAAAGTCTGGCAGCTCACTTTGACTGGTAAATTATTAATGATGGAGGGAGGCCCAGAGAGGGGGCTGGGAGAACAGAGATGGATTACTATATCACAGTACCACACTAAACCATAGCAACCAGGCCTGCTACAGTCACACACACACTTCAGGGGTATGTTCTGACCTTAAACACACTCTACTCATTTAATTTCTATGCTCACTGGCTGCATGGCTATGGTAACATACATGACTACCCATAGTACACACAGGACAGAGGGTACACTACACACACCATTGATGATTATATATATATATATATATATATATATATATATATATAAATAACTTAGTGAGCTCAGCAAGTCGAGGCTTAGCTAATTAACGCCAAATGGGTTCCTGTCTGTCTGGCTTCAGAAGATCACTGCTATCATAGCGAGTGAACTGTAACAGACCTGGAATGGCTAACACACACAAACACACACACACACAAACACAATTCATTCTAGGGTTAGAGTAGTGAGACAGGGGTGCCTAATAAGCATGAGTAAAGCCTGCCGTTCTCTTGCCAAATCCCACAAAAGGCTTTTCCAGACGAGTTCTTCTGAGAAACTAGCCCCCCTCTTACCCAGTTCTTTTTTTCTTCTCCGGGGGAAGAAACGTCCAATTTACTGCCAAGCCCTTTCAGGCAGAGCCAAAACCACAGGCCCATCTGATTAAGGGGAGTTTATGGTGATGTCTGTTTTCATTTTGATAAAAGAAAAGGAAAGCAAAGGGGCTACCCCTATGTGTTGCAAATTACTCGCAGCACAATGCAGAGTTCAAAGTGAATTTGGTGAAAGACAACGATGCATTGAAACTTCCCGGCGGAGAAAATGGCGGACTTGTGTTTACCGCGTACATTTTTCTTCGAGGCATCAGCAATCAAATCTTGTACTGTACAAGTATGCTCTTGTCTATTTCCAAGGCAGTCTTGTAAAATTGGTGCCGTATATCAGTGTGACAGAAACAAGGGAACAAATTAGTGAACTAGTAAGATGTGGGACACTATTCTTTCTGATACTCTGCGTTTTTCAGCAGATGAATAGACTCAACTGGAGAATGACAGTTCTCCAGTTGTAAGGATTTGAGTTATTTCACAGCAGACCTACAGCACGTATGTCATAACCTTAACCTACCTAATAATATTAGAAACCTATGCTAAAACATTCCAACAATCCTAATGAACCCACCAGAGACTAAGGGGAAAAACTAGTCATCTCTGTTACTAACAGGACTTTGCTCTCCTCATGTCACCCCTCATGTCAACTCCGTTACTGCTCATCACCATGCTCCTCCATGGCAGCTCTGTTTGATGTAACAGTGAGCAATCGGAGTGGACAACACAGAGAAGCGAGAGGTGACGACTAATGCGTTTTAATTCTCGGTCTTACAGCTCTGAAGAGATGGGATCTAGCTCCCAGAGAGCTGATGAGAGGAAAGAACCTCTGCACTGAAAGGTTTTGTTTACAGAACAAACGTGATCTTATGAATTGAAACACGTACATGGAATACTGCTGACGGCCATCACTGTCTTTGGCAGTTGCACAAGAAGAGACGTGCATGGGGTTCAGAATCATATCAAGAGGTCTCTTTAACTAGGAAAAAAAACAAGGCCTGACAACTATAAGTAGAGTACCGCTACAATGTTCCACCTATGCAGGTCTTCTACAGAGTCATTAGTTAGACCCAGAGGCCTCTCTCACCTCTGTGGTCAGTCAGTGTATGCAGAGTGGGTGCAGACTGCAGTAAGGGGCCTGTGCTGGGGGTGATGATTAGGAGGCCCCATCTCTGTTCTGCAGTGTGTCTGAATCTGACAGTTGCTGCAGTACCACAGCCTGCTGCTGGGGTTATGAGGGGCAGGTAGGGTGGCTCCTCATCTCCTTTCACACTTCTCCCTTCAGTAGAGAGCCAGGCATCTGTCGCTGATGGACGTGAAGGGTCCTCCTCGCCTTTCAGCCAGGGGCTCCCGTTTCAACCCAGCCACCCCAACCCCCGCCCCCTCGGCTCGTCTTTTGTTGGCCGGCCACGATGCTGAATGTGATCCTGCCGTCCCTTTCCGCTGCTCTTTTCTTCATGGTCCTTCTCTAGAAGCTCAGAGAAATGGAATCCCCCTCTTCTTTCAATCCTCCTTCCTTCTGCACTGTGTGTATGTGTACTTCCTGTACCTGGCCCAGACCTTGTAAACACTGATGCTCTTCTAGATGAGGTGTGTGTGTATGTGTATGTGTATGTGTATGTGTATGTGTGTGTGTGTGTGTGTGTGTGTGTGTGTGTGTGTGTGTGTGTGTGTGTGTGTGTGTGTGTGTGTGTGTGTGTGTGGCCTGAGGAGGAGGGTCTGGGTATCGTCAGCAAAAGGAGTGTAGGTGACAGTTCAGTCACAAGGCAAGACACTGCTGCTGCATCAGTCAGTCAGTCAGTCAGGGAGTAGTAATCAACACACTGCCACTGCTAATATGGGTCAGACTGTCACTCCGCAGCAACTATCAATTGGCTCCTTGAAGAGTCCCAAGCAGGATGCCATGGCCAGCCAGGCATAGAAGAGGACAGCTGATTTTGGAGGTTGGGGAGGGCGGACGAGGAGTAGGAAGAGGTGAGGGGGAGGAGGGACCATGTGCCAGAATGTTTAACGTATACAAGCTTGTGCGGGCCGGACCAAAACAGCCCGGAGAGAGAAGTGGCTATAGAAAAACAGGTGAGGCCTGCGTCAGAGACCGGGCCAGGGGTAGCAGAGTGCAGATGAATTAGCGTGGCACCCGCCCTAGTCACTGCAGCACTAACTACAGTAAGAGGCTCTTGGCACTGCAGTGTAAATCACCAGCTCCCTGAACCTCCCTTTTCTCTTTTCCAGAACACTACTGGGGCTGTGATATCACACGATAGACGTCCCTACCCTTCTCACCACACTGGCTTTGTTCATTATGACAGCGATATGCAAAACCATCACAGCAACACAGTTAGATATAGCATTTTTTATCTTTGGTTATTCGGTACTGTTGTAATCGAGGGGCCGGGTGGGTAAAGCTCCTAAACAGATAAATTAATGTATGGTTCTGGGAGCGCTGCCAGCCCCACAAAGCTGATTTGATCCTGAGCAGAAGCACATGGCTGTCTGCCCCTGGGGAAGAGCTGTAAGGTGGGGGAGGAGCTTGTAGGATGCAGCCTGCATGGATGCTACATGAACAATATGACTGAGCCAGGGGAGGGAGGGGGTTCCTTTCATGAATCTTACTCTACACTTTATACTATCCATCCATCCATCCATCCATCCATCCATCTCAAGCGACTTGTTTTAAGCCTCTATAGGTAAAACGAGTCCTGATATGTCTGAGTAGGAGCTAGGCGGAGTTAGGCAGTAAGACATTGAGACGTCGGAGATCAGCTCATTGATCCGTATGCTGCAGTGTCTAATAGTCATAATTAATCTGAGGGGATGCTGCTACTGCAGCTCCCTCAGCCTGGGCTAGCCTGGGCTTTTAGACTCATCCACCAACCATCTGTCTACTGCAGCTCCCTCAGCCTGGGCTAGCTTGGGCTTTTAGACTCATCCACCAACCATCTGTCTACTGCATCTCCCTCAGCCTGGGCTAGCCTGCGCTTTTAGAATCATCCACCAACCATCTGTCTACTGCAGCTCCCTCAGCCTGGGCTAGCCTGGGCTAGCCTGGGCTAGCCTGGGCTTTTAGACTCATCCACCAACCATCTGTCTACTGCAGCGATGGCTGCTGGCTGGATGCAGCGGTAAGGTTATACGCGTAGGCCTTCCATAGCAGGTGAGCGAGGAAGGGAACGAAAGAGATGAGGGAGAGAGAGAACCCCCTCGTTTGTATATATTAAGGATCCTCATCAGCTGCTGCCAAGTCAACTCTTCCTGGGGTCCAAACAAATGAAGGCAAAAACAAAAACAATAAAACAGTAGATAACATTATTACACCACAATCTAACATACAACATTTGTAATACGACCATTCATATGTGTGCTCCCTCCCTCACCGCTCCACTCACTGGGTCTGCACCATCTGCCACTCCGCCGGCCCTCCCACGCGGGACCCGCCAACCAATCAGAGGGCAGTCCCTCCCCACTCTTAAACCATTAACCTCTAATCAGCCGTGGAGGCTGAGCTGGAGATCTATATGGCAAGCAGGCAGGCAGACAGGGAGCTGGGGCAGGGCCAACAGCACACACAGTACAGCCTAGGACCCCCCTCTCTCTACCCAGCCTACCCCAGCCCCAGCCCAGCTTTCCCCAGCACCCCCTCCATCTGTTCCAGCAGCAAGGAGGTTAACACAGCCACCCCTGCCCCCCACCAGTCCATCTCCACATAACACGCATGTATATGTACATTCAGCATCACACAAGGCCCCGGCTCCGCTGATCAGATAAAGGCCTGATTGATTCATTTGTGATTTCCCAACAGCACCATCATGGCCCCAGCACTGGGAGCCATGTGGGGAATGCTCTACTGGAAGTGAAGATGGCGTGTGTGTGTGTTTTATGATCATGTTTTGTAATTGAAGTATTTTGTGATGATGTGTGTGTTTGTATTGTGCAGGGCTCATTGGGGAAAAAAGAGAGACTTGGTCTCAATGGCACCCTGTTCAAATAAAAGGTTAATATTAAAATTGTCATGATCACATTCAATTTATTTCTGACTCGCTGCAATTATATGGCATGGAACAGAGGAGGGAAAAATGTTTCATCAACTGCCTTTCACTGGGCGTCCCTTAAAACACAGGCACTGACGTCTATGGAAATCTAAGATAAGATGCCTCAGCCAATTTCCAATTACCTTGTGATGTGTATTAAGCTTGTAGGCTAGTCGTTGTGTTGGTAGCATTAGCTAGCAACGCAGCACAGGGGAAGATCAGAACAATCGTTCAGCACCTGATGCCAACCAGACCTGGCTAAAGTCTATTCTACTGCTGATCATTCATAGATGCAGGCAGGAGAGAAGTCTTAGAGGAAGAGAGAAATATGAGAGCTAGAGGGAGGCAGGCAGCCTAGTGGTTAGAGGCAGGTAGCCTAGTGGTTAGAGGCAGGTAGCCTAGCGGTTAGAGGCAGGTAGCCTAGCGGTTAGAGGCAGGTAGCCTAGCGGTTAGAGGCAGGTAGCCTAGCGGTTAGAGGCAGGTAGCCTAGCGGTTAGAGGCAGGTAGCCTAGCGGTTAGAGGCAGGTAGCCTAGCGGTTAGAGGCAGGTAGCCTAGTGGTTAGAGGCAGGTAGCCTAGCGGTTAGAGCGTTGGACTTGTAAACGAAAGGTTGCAAGATCGAATCACTGAGCTGACAAGGTAAAAATCTGTCGTTCTGCCCCTGAACAAGGCAGTTAACCCACTGTTCCCTAGGCCGCAATTGAAAATAAGAACTTGTTCTTAACTAACTTGCCTAGTTAA
Organism: Salvelinus namaycush; assembly: GCF_016432855.1. Taxonomy (NCBI): domain Eukaryota; kingdom Metazoa; phylum Chordata; class Actinopteri; order Salmoniformes; family Salmonidae; genus Salvelinus; species Salvelinus namaycush. The sequence continues at coordinate 18,658,546 of NC_052317.1, read as the reverse complement.
ATAAAGTTAATTTTTCTTTCTTTTTTTTAATAAAAAAGAGCAAGCGAAGTTCAAGGTCTTCATGCCTGCCATACAAAATGCAGAGTTGAGAAAGCATATATTCAAACCCCTTTCCCCAACCAAGTTAAGACATTGTAGTGGGGCAACAACAGTGAAGGTTCCTTGTGTGTTGGGGGTAAATTTAATTCCCCTTGAATGGCACTGTGCAATCAGAGAGCAAAAGGGGGAAAAAATTCAGTTTATCCAATGTTCCTCGGAAACAAACACCTGGGTTGTTCCAATCAATGCACAGTACAGCACTTCCAGGGCCTTGGTGGTGTGTACAGAAAGCTGGCCAGCCTTCTCCTCCTCCTGTGTGTGTGTGAGCAAACCTCTTACCCAAGGCCAAAATAAATAAAAAAGATAGAGATCTGGTGTTTTGCAGCCTTTGTTTGCGTACCTCGCATTGTGCCTTGGCCTTGTGTGTGGAGGGACGGAGCCGCGGTCAGCTGAGGGGCAGCTAGGGTGCAGAAGAGAAGCTGACAGCTCCCAAAAGGTCACAAAGCTGCATTTATCCCCCAATTACTGATAGATCAGGCCAGCTCAGCCCCTCAACACTACCCTGCCACGATGCTCATGTCAACCGCCTCTAGTCTCTCCAATCTCTACAGAATGGCCCCTAAAGCACCCATCTAACGCTGGATTGCTCATCTTTTAAGGCACGTTGGCCTTCTGTCATGCATTCCCTTAAAATGTAAGGATTCCTGTTAACTACGCAAGCACGCACGAAACCATCTGCCGCCATCTTGTTGTGATTGACAAGGAGCAGTCAGAGCGGCACAATGCCTCTTTTGAGGCGTGTTTGTTCTTGAAGCACGGTCTGCAGAGCTAGATAACTAAGCATTAAGAGGCTTATATTTCATAAAACTCACAAAAGCAAAACATTGCCGTCAACGATGTGAAAATGTGCAAAGAATGGCAAGTGACTAAAGACAGAAACAGGCTCTGAAGTTAACATTTGTTCTGTTGACAAAGCAAAACATTTGTTGCGCAAATACACAGAGCAAAAAAACGTAATGAACACCTTCCTAACATTGAGTTGCACCCCCCCCCCCCCCCCCCTTGCCCTCAGAACAGCCTCAACTTTTCGGGGCATAGACTCTACAAGGTGTCGAAAACCTTCGACAGGGATGCTGGCCCATGTTGACTCCAATGCTTCCCACAGTTGTGTCAAGTTGGCTGGATGTGCGTTGGGTGGTGGACCATTCTTGAAAAACCCAGCAGCGTTGCAGTTCTTGACACACTCAAACCGGTGCGCCTGGCACCTACTACCATACCCTGTTCAAAGACACTTGAGTATTTTGTCTTGCCTATTCACCCTCTGAGTGGCACACATACACAATCTATGTCTCAATGGTCTCATGGCTGAAAAATAATTATTTAACCCGTCTCCTCTACACTGATTGAAGTGGATTGAACATCAATAAGGGATCATAGTTTTCACCTGGTCAGTGTATGTCATGGAAAGAACTGGTGTTTCTAATGTTTTGTACGCTCAGTTTTATCATCTCCATTTCTAACAAAAGTTAGTTACCTTGAGTTGTAAACCAGTCTCAGATGGAAACAAACAGAAGTAAACTTCAAGGAAGGACAAGAACCTTATAAGAAGCTTAGAAAGTCTAAATATACCGGGAGATTGTCGAGACTCCAACCTCATCCTCACCCCACCTCACACGCCAAACCATTTCTCTCGCACAACAACGGCCATAATGACACGGCAGTTAAGAACAAATGTACGACTGAGGTGAGATGACATCTCCATTGGTCCAATAACAAGCTAGCAATCTCCGATCCGCAATTGGGCTCTTGGTCGAATTCATAAAATGCTCATCAAGCCAAGCATAGCATATGGACAATGACAAAACCAGAGGGCCTGAAAACAAAGGATGGAGCTCGATGTGAAGCTTTGTCTTGCATGCATTATGATGCTGCCTGGGACCTTGAAGGTGAGTTGTGTTCTGTAAAGACAGGCTTCAGATCAGTAGAAGCGAGGCAATGTAACGGCGGCATCTCTAATTACCACTCCTCCCCTTATTCCCCCTCCAACTCAAACCCCTCCATTGTCTGCCCCCTTCTCTAGGCCGTCTTCTTTCACCCCTCCCTTCCTTTCTTTCAGGGGACTGCCTTGCCTTGTGAGCTGGCACGCACCCTGAAAAAAGCCCAATGATGCGCTCGCTCCCCGCTCCCCTCCACATGCACACAGTGCAGTCTTAATCTCACTGTGACCTGCTTTATTCCCCCTGCACCGGCTGCCCACTGGGCCCAGGATTCACAGGGACCCTTTGTTCTCGCCGGGTCTGTCTAGGCCTCAGGCAGAGGCCTGGCCTGCCATTGTTGCCCACAAAGCCTAAACAGCGGTTAGCAGGCGTCAGCTTGGAAGCAGGGCCCTGGAAACCACTGCTGCTGCCACTGAGATGCTGCATAGCAAAGAAAGAGAAGGAGGAGGAAGAAGAACAGAAATAAGATATGAGGTGCCAAAGGACATTGATGGCGCTCGGAACACAATCCCTCACGGTTACCTAGCACTGCGGTGAAACATTCCAACAGTAATTCCGCAGTCACTAAACCGACCTTACATCTTGTTGGTATGACGCCAGTTTCGGTAAGTGAAATATCAGTCTCTCTTCGGCAGAAAACACGGAGTCCACAATGTAAAAATGAGAACAGCGAACTTGTCTCTGCTGTCAGTTTATTTTAGAGTCCAAAAAACATGTCAGCTCAATAACCTGGGGGACACCAGCTCATTCAGGCCCGCACCAAATAATGTCAAGCGTTCACACATGCGCATGCAGCCAGAATAAAAGGCTCAGTAAACAATACCACAATGCACTTTGGCTCTGCTATGTTTACAAAGAAAAGGCCCAATCCCTAGACAGCCATGATTCATTCACATGGCCCTGACACTCTGAAAAGAGCAGCTCACCAGTGACAGCCCCTCTAAGGCAAGTGCTGAGAGACACATAAAGCCAGCCCACTCAATGGACCCACATTCTAAAGTACCAAATTCCATCCAGACAGAGGGACGGCCATTAGTAGAAACTAGCCTGCATGGAGACAGAATTCTCTGTCTACCTTTGTGTCCATCTACAAAGTCCTGTGGAATCTTTCCTTCAATTTCCCCATTTTCATACTGACCCAACATTCAGAAAACATTGTGAACCAAAGTCCATGAGACATGGATGAGGAACCTTACAACACCCACAGAGCGCGTGAGCCTGAGCCATGACACGAGTGTTGGGTGGTATGTTGTCTAGGTTCTGCTTACTCTTTCGTTCTCTGTCCTCCTTTCCACATAGGGCGCCTCTGCTTTGTAGGCGGTCTATGGGTAAATAGAGGCTTTCCATGGCACTCCATTCACGGCAGACAGAGGCATCAGGGGTGGCAGACCGAGAGTCAGGGGGTGGTGTGCATTCAGTGCCCATTAGGCTGCGATGCCTGTATTGATAGGCACACCCCAAAAAACAATAGGCCAGTGGAGAAAGACAACTTCAGACTAAACCAACAATAATGCAAGCTTTACAATTCTGGATGTATAGACAATGGGTGCCAGTAAAAACAAGCATGGCCAGTGTTGAAATCCAAGAGCTGAGCTGTGTGTATCATGCTGCAGTGTGGGAGGGAGGGAGGGAGGGAGGGAGGGAGGGAGGGAGGGAGGGGAGGGAGGGAGGGAGGGAGGGAGGGAGGGAGGGAGGCTGAAACATCATTAGAAAAGCTAGAACAAGTGCCTTTTATCATTTGAGTAATTCAAATATGCACTGCACTATACACATCCAGCACCTACCATTCTCTCCACCCGTACTCCAATGTACACAAAAGTATGTGGACACCCCTTCAAATTAGTGGATTTGGCTATTATTTCAGCCACACCCATTGCTGACAGGGGTATAAAATTAGACACACATTGGCAGTAGAATGGCATGTACTGAAGAGCTCAGTGAGTGTCAAAGTGGTACAGTCATAGAATGTCACCTTTCCAACAAGTCAGTTCGGCAACTTTCTGCCCTGCTAGAGATGCTCCGGTCAACTGTAAGTAGTGTTATTGTGAAGTGGAAATGTCTAGGAGCAACAACGGCTCAGCAGTGAAGTTATAGGCCACACAAGCTCACAGAACAGGGCCGCTGAGGGCTGAAGTGCTTAGCACATAAAAATCATCTGTTCTCTGTTGCAACACTCACTACCGAGTTCCAAACTGCCTCTGGAAGCAACGTCAGCACAAGAACTGTTTGTCGGGAGCTTCGTGAAAGGGGTTTCCATGGCCGAGCAGCTGCATACAAGCCTAAGATCACCATGCGCAATAACAAGTGTCGGCTGGAGTGGTGTAAAGCTGGACTCTGGAGCAATGGAAACACGTTCTCTGGAGTGATAAATCACACTTCACCATCTGGCAGTCCAACGGACGAATCTGGGTTTTCAGGGATGCCAGGAGAACGCTACCTGCCCCAATGTATAGTGCCAACTGAAGGTTGGGGGAGGAGGAATAATGGTCTAGGGCTGTTTTTCATGGTTTAGGCGATTCTGTGCTTCCAACTTTGTGGCAACAGTTTGGGGAAGGCCCCTTCCTGTTTCAGCATGACAATGCCTCCGTGTACAAAGCGAGGTCCATACAGAAATGGTTTGTCAAGATCAATGTGGAAGAACTTGACTGGCCTGCACAGAACCCTGACCTCAAACCCATCCAACACCTTTGAGATGAATTGGAACGCCGACTGCAAGCCAGGCCTAATCACCCAACATCAGAGCAGTGGTGGAAAAAGTACCCAACTGTCATACTTCAGTAAAAGTAAAGACACCTTCATAGAAAATGCCTCAAGTTAAAGTCACCAAGAAAAACACTACTAAAGTATTTGGTTTTAAATATACTTAAGTATCAAAAGCAAAAAATAATTTCAAATTGCTTATAATAAGAAAATCAGACAGCACAATGTTATTTTTTTTACTGATAACCAAATTAAAGTATTTTGTGTTCAGAGAGTCCTCCAGATCAGAGGCAGTAGGATGACCAGGGACGTTTTCTTTCCTGTCCTGCTAAGCATTGAAAATGGAACTTTTGGTGCTTTTGGGTGTCAGGGAAAAATGTATGGAGTAAAAAGTACATCATTTTGTTTAGAAATGTAGTGAAGTAAAAGTAGCCAAAAATATAAATAGAAAAGATACCTAATTTTCTATTTACGTCTTTTTACGCCACTGCATCAGTGCACGACCTCACTAATGCTCTTGTGGCTGAATGGAAGCAAGTTCCAGCAGCAATGTTCCAACATCTAGTGGAAAGCCTTCCCAGAATAGTGGAGGCTGTTATAGCAGCAAAAGGGGGACCAACTCCATATTAATGTCCATACTTTTAGCCATGTAGTGTATCTCATTTAAACTGTACGTGAAGAGAATGGACATTGATACAAGTGCTTTAAAAATGGCCTTTGGCTTCATCCAGCAGGAGCGTTTGAGTAGCTTTTGGACCAGCCACAGCCTTCTCTCACAAAGAGAGCTTGATTAATAAGCATGGCTCCTTTTCCGGAGAGCAACAGAAAGGAAAAAGCCGTCTGAAAGGCACTTAAAGACAAATTATGTAGATTTAAAACACTGCCTTGGTCACCAGGGATGCTGGGGTGAATATTCATAAAGTAGCACTCCAGACTGGTTAAAGAGCCTCGCCTACCAGAGGACACCGCACAGAGAGACAGCCAACCAAACAACTCCTCTGAGTTGGCTTGAACCCGCCTCCTCTCCACTGAATAATTAAATAGACAGAATGGCAGGAGAAAAGTTTGTCTCTTTAGCATGTAATAACCTCCTGTGCTTAAAGACCCATAGTGATCATACTGCAGTGGATGGAGATGTTTTCCAGCCAGTGTCACACAGACATAATCTAACCCCAAAGGAAGTGGCATCAGAAACGCTGAGGACTTTCATGTTATTGAAAGGTTAGGCTATTACTAGTCCTCATTGTCTTTTTTTAAATACTTAAGCTGTCTGAGGACTAGTAACAACCTTCACTAGCAGGCAGTAGCAATGTGGTTTCCTTCCGGTGCCTTAAACCACAGTGGCTCATCTCATCAACATGGCTTAGTTACAATACAGGCTGTTGGGTTCACCTCCTCCCAGTCCCTCCTTCCCTCCTCACATCAAGGTCGTTGCCATCACAAAAAGACAGTGAACGCTAACAACAATGTTTGCCGTGGACTGAATACTGAGCATGGTAAAACAAAAGCATGGGCAAGCGCCAGCTGGACCCGCCTGACCTGGCACACGTCACTGTCCGTCCTTGATTGAGTTAGCTGGGCAATACAGCAACAACTCTCCAGGTACATAAAAGCCTGCTTTCAAAAGGGTCCTCACTCAAATAAACCTTTTCTTATTTTCCTTTCTTGTGAGAAGTGAGGATGTTTTTCAATTATACATTTTTTTTCTTTACCCAAGTGAATGAATAGGAGGACGTCAAAACAAAGGCTTTCGTCTGGGCTCTGGGCTGACTAGCTGCCCCTTTGTTAAAAATTTATGTTTTTAAACCTCAGACTAGGACCTGGCCGGCAGTTAGCCAAACACTGGCCTCTCCAGTAAACACAACAAAACACAGCTAATAGTACTACACACTACTACCAGCACCAGGCAATTAAACGCACCACACACACACACAGTAGAGTACTATGCTCACGAATGTGGTCGTGAATGTAGATTATGAAACAACTTTATCCTGCGGGGTAACGAATGCCAGGAAGCTCCACCTTGAACAGATTTTCTGTCTGTTCAGACATAACGCCTGGAGAGGAGAGCCAGGGTAGGGTTACTATGTGAAATGAGGGAGAAAAGGTTGATCCCACAACTAGATTAAACATCTGCTATTTCACAAAAAAGATAGACTTATGGGTTGGGAAAGAAAAAATTGAATTTGTTTAAAGGGGGAGAGATAGACAGTCTGAACTACCACACCACATGGGGCATGGAGGAGTGTGGTAATGAAAGTGATTGTTTCATCAGAAAATGATGGGCATGGTTGTAGCAGCAGCAGTAGCTGCCTATCTATTTAGCCTGACTACAGACAGAGAACAAAAGAGATGCTCCGTTCCTTACTCAGCAGGAGCTGTCTGCCAGGGACCAGTGGAGTCAGGCAGGGGGTAGAGGGGATGCAGGGTGGTGGGACACCCCCCTACCCAGGGCCACGTGCCAAACACAATGACCTACAGAGCTGCCAGGGCACTGGTTGGGTGGGTGGTGGGTGGATGTCTCCTGGGCGTGTGCGTGTGTGTGTAGGAATGTGCATGCTTGCATTCCAAAGAGGTATGCTGCCTCCCTCGCCACAGCAACAGCGAGAGGAGAGTTTGGACTTTGCTGAAACCGAGGGAGCGAGGGAGGAAACAGAGCAGAGTAGGGAGGGAGAGAGAGACATCAATGGATGAAACTGGGCACTGAGCCAAGATCCGGCATTACAATACAAAGAAGAAGAAAAACGTAGAGAGGGAGAGAAAGGGGCAAGAGGCAGTGTTCTAGTCTGTTGTGTATCAGGGGGTGAGGGCAATTCAATCATCACTAGTCGGAGGTTAAGGGTTGCTCTCTGGTGGGCTATAGGGGACGGCTGGCAACACAGCCCCTCTACACAGAGAACCAATAGGGCCATGACTGGAATAGGAACAACAAACTGATAAAGGAAATACAACAGAATAACAACGTACAGTGCAGAGTACACCATTCTAAAACTACCTTGCAGCACAACCCAATGTTTCAGTATTTTGACCCAAACTCCTTTGTGAAAACACAGTAAAGATCATCTCAGCCAATCTCTCCACCAGGCACCATAGCAGACAGTCAGTTAGCCTCCTCCAGTAACAAGTTGTTGCAGTAGCTATTAATTGGCTGCTCTTTCCCCCCGTGCCAGGCATTGGAAGGCAGGGAGCAGGCAGCGGCAGCGCTAGTTGAACTGGGTTTCATTAGCCTCTGCAGTATCTGACACTTCAGATGTGCTGACATCAAAACCACACAAGGGCTAGCTACAGCTGCCTGCCAGACCTGGCCAGCAGCACACAGAGGCATGTGGGATAGTAGACTAGAGAGCGGCTCTATCTGCTGCAATCAGGTCAACCCTGGCTCTCACACTTACGACACAGACCTACACACTCGCATATTCTAGGGGGGAAAAAATTAAATCACGCCACAGGCCCAACTAAAACCAGTTTAGATGTGCTACACACCTCTGAACAGACAGACAGATGGTGAGCAATGGTCAGACCACTAGACTGACAAGCATTGACATATAGCTTTGGAGGAGGATTATCCTACCTACTGCTGAGCCCTTCAGCACCTCAGCCCATACACTGAGAATCTAAGTAGGCCTTCTTAGAATGGGCCAACGTCTAAGAATAAGCTTTAGTCCTAGAAGTGCAAATCACCCTCCAAAAATAGGGGACATTACATGTCTAATTGGGTTGCATATCGTCAATTACATTATCAGTCCCCGGTCTGTCTACTAGGTAGGCCTATTCTTTGAACTTGTGGCTAACCAGCCACAAGCAGAGACTGACGTACTTCATCCCAAATGTATGCGTTGGAGCTGGCAAGCCCAGAAAGCTAGCATCCAAGCCATGCAAGAATGATTGGACTTGGCTCAAAGAGTAAGCTCGTCTCCTCCCACACTCCTGAAGAAAGGAGAAGAGTTTATATCGTGGTTGGCAGCGCAGGTCCCATCTGGCCTGCACATATACACAGGAGATCCCTCCTTATCTCCTAGCACTGGGACTGTGTTCCTGGCCTCATTTAGCAGCTACACACATGCGCACGCATACCCAATGTCTCAACCATTGTCTGCGGGAGGGAGCTTCACTGTTACAGTGGGAGGAGGGGCGCACCTCTCTTTACACTGGCTCCCAAATACAAAGACGACTAATCCTGTTATACACGTCCAAATAAGAAATGAATGAAAAGCCAGCTTCATCACAAAAGGGGAGGAGGCAGCAGTGGTGCTGGGCTAAGTGGGCCCGGCGGTTTGGGTGTCACAGATTCAAAAGTCATGGGCGTCTAGGCTAGTCAGCAACCCAGTGTGCTTTAGGTCTAAGTCTAATTTGTGCAGGAGTTGTTCCTTTAAAGTGGCCCCGGGGCCTTTGGGAAGGTTCTAATCAGTGTGTGAAGGCAGATCCATCAGATATGCTAATCAGAGATCTTACCTGATCAAATATCCTCAAGAGCAGTTTCATCCATTTTAATTGGTAGAGGGCTCGTTAATAATGCAGGCTATGCTGGGAGGGGAGGCTGAGGGGAGCTCTGCAGATATTAATAGAGGGATACTGCCAGTGTGGTTTTATTTCTAAAATACACAACATTCATATCGAGAAACCACAGTAGCCTAACATGCTGACCACAATATAAATTTACACATACAGGTTATTCAATCATTTCATCCAAACTGCTTGCGCTCTTTCCCCCCGTGCCAGGCAGGGAGCAGGCAGGGAGCAGGCAGGCAGCGGCAGCGCTAGTCGAACTGGGTTTCATTAGCCTCTGCGGTATCTGACACTGCGTTGCCAGGTGCTAAACTAGAACTTAGTTCTATTTTTGACGCTTGATGCGCTGCAAGTTCTGCCTCTCCCATCTCCTCATTGGTTTTTAGGAGCATATACCCACATGGGTGATTGAAAGATGAAATGAGGTCCACACTCCAGTCCAGTTGGTGGTGGTAATGCACCTTAAAGTTGGTTGCCAACTGCCATATAAAGTCCAAAGAGGTAGAAGAAGCCTGAAGGAGGAGATATTACTAGAAACAAACTCAGTTTACCCTTTTATCTGTGGATTAACTGTCAGAGTAGAGGACCTTGTGGTAAAATAACAACCCAATGTGTATATCCCAGAACAAATTAGCTAGCAGCAGCAAGCTAGCTAAATGGCCATGAGTGTTTCATGGCTTTCGACCTGTCCCCAAATGAATATATTCAGAGTTCTTTTTGATATTTCATCATGCGTGTCCTGATCACGTCTGGTGTGGATGGACAAAATCAACACGCGGACGATGGCGCACACGTGCCCTGGTCTTGTCAGCATGTAAGTCTACAAATGGAGACTGGCGTTTACTACCGCTGATGGGGGTGGAAATTAGCCTAGCAGCATCAAAAGGTCAGTTAGTAAATGGGCGGCTGAGGTTGAACATTCACTTGCAATGCCTTCAGAAGTATTCACACCCCTTGACTTTTCCACATTTTGTTGTGTTACAGCCTGAATTTAAAATGGATTCAATTGAGATGTTGTTTCACTGGACTACACACAATGCCAAAGTGGAATTATGTTTATTAGAAATGCTAACAAATTAATAAAAAATGAAAAGCTAAATTGTCGAGTTAATAAGTATTCAACCACTTTCTTATGGCAAGCCTAAATACGTTTTAAAATGGGGCTCCCGAGTGGTACAGCGTTCTAAGTCATTGCATCTCAGTCCTAGAGGCGTCACTACAGACCCTGGTTCAATTCCAGGCTGTATCACAACCGGCCGTGATTGGGAGTCCCATAGGGCGGCACACAATTGTCCCAGCGTCGTCCGGGTTAGGGTTTGGCAGTCATTGTAAATACGAATTTGTTCATAACTGACTTGCCTAGTTAAATAAAGGTTAAATAAAATTCAATGAAAAGTTCAGGAGTAAAAATGTGCTCAACAAGTCACATAATAAGTTGCATGGACTCTGTGTGCAATAAGTGTTTAACATGATTTTTTAATAAATACCTCATCTCTGTAACCCACTCAGAATTATCTGTAAGGTCACCCAGTTGAGCAGTGAATTTCAAAAAAGACTCAACCACAAAGACCAGGGAGGTTCTCCAATGCCTCGCAAAGAAAGGCACCTATTGGTAGATGGATAAAAAAAGATAAAAAAAAGAAGCAGACATTGAATATCCCTTTGAGCATAGTGAAGTTATTAATTACACATTGGATGGTGTATCAATACACCCAGTCACTACAAAGATACAGGCGTCCTTCCTAACTCAGTTGCCGTAGAGGATTTCACCACAAGGCAAATGGTGACTTTAAAACAGTTGAGTTAAATGAAAACTGAAGATGGATCAAAAACATTGTAGTTACTCAACAATACTAACCTAATTGACAGAGTGAAAAGGAAGCCTGTTCAGAATAAAAAATATTCCAAAACATGCATCCTGTTTGCAACAAGGCACTAACGTAATACTGCAAAAAATGTGGCAAAGCAATTCCCTTTTTGTCCAGAATAAAAAGTGTTATGTTTGGGGCAAATTCAATACAACAACTCATTACTGAGTACCACTCTCCATATTTTCAAGCATAGTGGTGGCTGCATCATGTTATGGGTATGCTTGTAAATCTTAAGGACTGGGGAGTTTTTCAGGATAAAAAATAAATGCAATGGAGCTAAGCACAGGCAAAATCCTACAGGAAAACCTGGTTCAGTCGGCTTTCCACCAGACACTAGGAGATGAATTCACCTTTCGCGAGGACAATAAAACTAAAAACACGAGGCTAAATCTACACTGGAGTTGCTTACCAAGAAGACAGTGAATGTTCCTGAGTGGCTGTGATACAGTTGACTTAAAATTTATACTGAACAAAAATCTAAAATGCAATATGCAACAATTTCAAAGATTTTACTGAGTTACAGTTTATAAGGAAGAATCAGTCAATTGAAATACCTTCATTAAGCCCGAATCTATGGATTTCACATGACTGGGAATACAGATCTGCATCGGTTGGTCACAGATAAAAAAACAATTTAACTTCTTTGGGGTACCCCCCCTTCTTCTCAATTTCCGCCTAAAGACATACCCTAATCTAACTGCCTGTAGCTCAGGCCCAGAAGCAAGGATATGCATATTCTTGATATCATTTGAAAGGAAACACTCTGAATTTTGTGGAAATGTGAATTGAATGTAGGAGAATATAACACAATAGATCTGGTAGAAGAAAATACAAGGAAATAAACATACGTTTTCTGTTTTTTATTGTTGCTGCATCATCTTTCAAATGACCAAGAACAGCGAAACATACAGATAGGATGCTGTGGATGATTTGAATGAAGAACATAAGATAACACCAATAGCTGAGCAAAGTTTTAGACAGATAACTTCAAAAATGAGCGAGCTACATGACATTGAGCATGAAGTCACCCAGGTGTCCCACACAAATGTACCCAAATGTAGCCAAGTGGCCGAATTGGTACAGTGATACATTTTGAAGGAAAGAACTATATACAACATACATAAATGCTATTCTAACACACCCCCCCCCAATTTTTTTTTTATATATATATATGAAAAAAAAATACAAATAAAATAATAAACAAACAAATAACAAGGGTAACTATTTACACATTTTCTATTTACAATATTGTGAAGACCCCCAGTCCTCTACACAATATTGTGCTGCTGGTGCCATGGCCCATAGCAGTCTCTTTCTTCTGTAAAGCAGAGGCTTACTGAACAGGTGGTGCAGGTGATGGGGCATTTCCTGTGACAAAGGGCACAACGACGTCTCCCTACTGTGCCCTTTTTGCCCTGAGGCACATTCATGCCTGCAGAGATGAATCTGAGCAGGTGAACACCACTGGTTGGAGCAGAAGGTGCTGCAGTGGACTTGCTGTAGCTAGCAAGCTCCTGGATGAGCAGCTCCCTGGAGGCTAGCTGTGAGATGGGGGGCTGTCTCTATCAATTTCCTCTATAATTTGGGTTAAATCTGTATACCTAGACTTTGTTTTAGCTTTTCCTGATTTATTCGCCATAATTTAAATATATAAACTTGTTGAAAATGCTATTGAATATGTACTGCTATGCGTAACACTCGTGGCTCCGTCAAGTAGGATTTGCAATGGCGAATTAACCTCTTTTACGCCAGAGTTTACGACAAAGGCTGGTCTTCAAACGTATAACCATTACATATTGCCGTTTACCTCAGCTCATTGGCTATCTTCCAAGCTAGATTTCTAGATGATCAGTGGCCATTGGGCCAAAATACAGTCAATCAACGATAGACCGGTCCTACCATTGGTGCGCAATGAGGTCATTGATTGGTGTCTTCAAATCGGTTTGTTTCGGTCAATACGTCCCGGGAAAAGAGCCATCATGTATGGTTGTGTTAGTAATAACCAGAGGATTGCAATGAAACCAACCATGGCTGGATAAACGTTTGTTTAGTGTGTGTAATTACCACGAACGCTTCGTCCAAAGTTGAACGAGACGGAAATCCCGACGCAACGGGTTTACAAATGTTTCGTGTTAGGCTATAAAAATTGATTTTATCAAACAAAACAAACATTCACTGTGTAGTTAGGACACTTGGCATTGCCACCAGAGGAAGATCTTTAATGGTAAGCGATTTATTTTATTGTTATTTCTGACTTTCGTGATGCTAATGCTTGGTTGGAAAATGCTAGTAATACTTGTGTGTGTGGGGCGCCGTCCTCAGAAAATCGCATGTTTGCTTTTGCAGTAAACCTTTTTGAAATCTGACACAGCGGCTGGATTAATAAGACGTTCATCTTTTAAATGATGTAAGATACATGTATTTACAAGAATGTTTAATACAACGAATGGTGTATTTAAAATGTTAGCTCTCTGCAGCTTCACCGGATGTTGGCCTGGTGGGACGTTAGCGTCTCACCTACCCCAGAGAAGTTAAAGGTGGGGGCGTGGATCAGAAAACCAATCATTATCTGGTGTGACCACCATTTGCCTCATGCAGCACAACATCTCCTTCGCACAGAGTTGATCAGTCTGTTGATTGTGGCCTGTGGAATGTTGTCCCACTCTTCCTCAATGGCTGTGCGAAGTTGCTGGATATTGGAGGGAACTGGAATACGCTGTAGTACACATCGATCCAGAGCATCCCAAAAAGGCTCAAGGGGTGAGATGTCTGGTGAGTATGCAGGCCATGGAAGTACGCTTCCAGGAATTGTGTACAGATCTTTGCAACATGGGGCCGTGCATTATAAATATTGAAACATGAGGTGATGGATGAATGACACAACAATGGGCCTCAGGATCTCGTCACGGTGACTCTGTCCATTCAAATTGCCATCAATAAAATGCAATGGTGTTCGTTGTCCGTAGCTTATGCCTGCCCATACCATAACCACACCATGGGGCACTCTGTTCAATAATGACATCAGCAAACCGCTCACCCACACAATGCCATTTTTGAATTCCTTTATTTTTATTTAACTAGGCAAGTCAGTTAAGAACAAATTCTTATTTACAATGACGGCCTACACCGGCCAAACCCGGATGACGCTGGGCCAATTGTGCGCCGCCCTATGGGACTCCCAATCTTGGCCGGTTGTGATACAGCCTGGATTTGAACCAGGGTGTCTGAGATGCAGTGCCTTAGACTGCTGAGACACTCAGGGGCCATACACGGGCCATACACGTGCCAGGGGCCATACACGTGCCAGGGGCCATACACGTGTTCTGCGGTTGTGAGACCTGTGTAATGATCATGCTGTTTAATAACGTTCTTGATATGCCACACCTGTCAGGTAGATGGATTATCTTGGAAAATGAGAAATGCTCACTAACAGGGATGTAAAGAAATGTGTGCAAACAAAAAAGCTTTTTGTGAATATGGAACATTTATGGGATCTTTCATTTCAGTTCATGAAACATGGGACCAGCACTTTACATGTTGCGTTTATATTTGTGTTTAGTATACTTGAAAAACTATGATAAGATCTGAAAATGGTTGTCTAACAACGATCAACAACTAATTTGACAGAGCTTGAAGAATTTAGAAAACAATAAAAAGTGTCCAAATTTTGTACAATCCAGGTCTGAAAAGCTCTTGGAGACTTACCCAGAAAGACTCACAGCTGTAATCACTACCAAAGGTGTTTCTACAAAGTATTGACTCAGGGGTGTGAATATTTACGTAAAGGAGATATTTAATTTTTCAATAAACTTGCAAAACCATGTTTTGACTTTGTCATTATGGGGTAGTGTGTGTAGATGGGTGAGAAACAAAGCAATTTAATTTAGGCTGTAACAACAAAATGTGAAATAAGTCATGGGGTATGAATACTTTCTGAAGGAACTGTATGATATAAACCACAGACATTACTATAATAGGAATCCAGTGTTCCATAACTGGAGTGAAACTACATACTTTGAACAAGGGGTTGGCACAAAGGCTGCCTGATGTACAAAAGAGGTTTCTCGGTTTTCAAACTGGGGGAATTTGAGAAGCAGGCGGCCATTGTAGGAGCTCAATTGACTTCAAAGCTCGGGGAGTGTTTATCACACATGTGCACCATTTGAGGCGGCTTTAACCTCTATTGGAAGTGAGGACCCGAGGGAGAGAAGGGAGACAGGCAGGGAAAACCCCTTTTCCCTAGACAGACATGACCAGGAAGACTGCTAGCAATAAGAGGTTGAGAGATTAACTCACACATTAGCTTTGTCTTACTTCAAGCTCAGATATAGCCTCCTGGACTAGTGTCCATGGTCAGACAGTGGTACTGAATGGAGATACAGTTGAATGCGGAAGTTTACATACACTTAGGTTGGAGTAGTTCAATCTTGTTTTTCAACCACTCCACAAATTTCTTGTTAACAAACTATAGTTTTGGCAAGTCGGTTAGCACATCTACTTTGTGCATGACACAAGTCATTTTTCCAACAATTGTTTACAGACAGATTATTTCACTGTATCACAATTCCAGTGGGTCAGAAGTTTACATACACTAAGTTGACTGTGCCTTTAAACAGCTTGGAAAATTCCAGAAAATGATGTCATGGCTTTAGAAGCTTCTGATAGGCTAATTGACATCATTTGAGTCAATTGGAGGTGTGCCTGTGGATGTATTTCAAGGCCTACCTTCAAACTCCGTGCCTCTTTGCTTGACATCATGGGAAAATCAAAAGAAATCAGCCAAGAACTCAGAAAAAACTTGTAGACCTCCACAAGTCTGGTTCATCCTTGGGAGCAATTTCCAAACACCTGAAGGTACCACCTTCATCTGTACAAACAATAGTACACAAGTATAAACAGCGTGGGACCACGCAGCCATCATACCGCTCAGGAAGGAGACGCGTTCTGTCTTAGAGATGAACGTAGTTTGGTACGAAAAGTGCAAATCCATCCCAGAACAACAGCTAAGGGCCGTGTGAAGATTCTGGAGGAAACAGGTACAAAAGTATCTATATCCACAGTAAAACGAGTCCTATATCGACATAACCTGAAAGGCCGCTCAGCAAGAAAGAAGCCACAGCTCCAAAACCGCCATAAAAAAGCCATGCTACGGTTTGCAACTGCACATGGGTACAAAAATTATACTTTTTGGAGAAATGTTCTCTGGTCTGATGAAACAAACATAGAACTAGTTGGCCATAATGACCATCGTTATGTTTGGAGGAAAAAGGGGGAGGCTTGCAAGCCGAAGAACACCATCCAAACCGTGAAGCACAGGGGTGGCAGCATCATGTTGTGGGGGTGCTTTGCTGCAGGACGGGCTGGTGCACTTCACAAAATAAATGGCATCATGAGGAAGGAAAATTAGGTAGATATATTGAAGCAACATCTCAAGACATCAGTCAGGAAGTAAAGCTTGGTCGCAAATGGGTCTTCTAAATGGACAATGATCCCAAGCATACTTCCAAAGTTGTGGCAAAACGGCTTTAGGACAACAAAGTCAAGGTAATGGAGTGGCCATCACAAAGCCCTGACCTCAATCCGGTAGAAAATTTGTGGGCAGAACTGGAAAAGCACATGCGAGCAAGGAGGCCTACAAATCTGGCTCAAGTTACACCAGCTCTGTCAGGAGGAATGGGCCAAAATTCACCCAACTTATCGTGGGAAGCTTGTGGAAGGCTAGCCGAAATGTTTGATCCAAGTTAAACAATTTAAAGGCAATGCTACCAAATACTAATTGAATGTATGTAAACTTCTGAACCACTAGGAATGTGATGAAAGAAATAAAAAGCTGACATAAATCACTCTACTATTATTCTGACATTTCACATTCTTAAAATAAAGTGGTGATCCTAACTGACCGAAGACAGATAATTTTTACGAGGATAAAATGTCAGGAATTATGAAAAACTAAGTTTAAATGTTTTTGGCTAAGGTGTATGTAAATTTCCAACTTCAACTGTATGAGCTGGTTGTAGTCTATGTCAAATGCATTCTTCAAGCCTTGAAACACATAGCCAAGGCTAGCAGTAGCAGGAAAGGCCTCTTTTCACTAATAGTGGCCTAGCAAAAGCACCTAGCAACAGACAAACGCTCTTCTATTTCACTAGGCCGTTTCCAGTAGCAATAACTACATTTGTTCAAGAAAAGGCAAGGTTAGTACCGCAGTTAGCTAGGTGTTTGGCTGGCTGGCCCAAATATGTTGGACTTGACAGAAACCCAGGGAGGGAGGAAGGAAGGGGTGGGACTTGACAATTGAGAAGGTCTGATGATAGTTCAAGGTTTGCCACAAAGCTCCACTATTGACCCCAGACTGCAGACTGAGTTCCCTGGGGGAGTTCCCAGCATGACTGCTTTTGTTCCAGGAGTGGATAGCATGGCACAACTTAACTTTCAAAGCCTCAGTCATCACAGCTATTTCAGCTGCAATACTGGACCAGCCTAGAGGCACTAGTGCACATCAGTTGCCATTGGAGGATGACTGTTCTGATACACAAAAGAACACCACACTAAAATAAGACTTGATTAGTCATAATTATAATTGCAGATGTGTTATTGTTTTGCTTGTTGTTGAGCGTGTTAATGCAAGTTGAATGTGATGAAGAGATAATCTACTCAAAATTGAGCATAATAGCCTGTTTCCTCAAGTTTGGGTTTGTGTGACAAATAGGACAAAAGTAGATGGAGAAACAGATTAAGTAAGCACCAGGTGAGACGAAATCACCAGGCAACCACAGAGAAAGTCACACTTCAATATGCATGGCTTCCGTTAAGATGGTCAAAATGCTGTTTACCGAACAAAATACAAAAACATTTCATTCTGAAAGCAGGAAAGAACTGAAAACAAACCCTAAAATCAACTCTAACTGCAACTATTGTGCCCGCAGTGAGCTCTACCATCAGGATACATCCGGAAGTGTCTTCCTGCTAACTCTAATGTCAGAGCCCAGTCATGATGGACAGAATACAGTGGTGATGAGGGGAGGAAGCCATGGAGAGGACAAAGGGGCCAGGGTGAGGGGCAGCCAGGTATAGCAGAGTGAGAGAGAGAGAAGCGGTCTGCCGGGCATTTAGGCATGGGCATTCCTTCTCCTCTCCCTGTTGGGCAGGGCTAGTAATGAGAGCCTGAGTCTCCAATCAAACGGAATTATCCAGGAAAGGCCTCTTCAATCACCCACTGATTTACTTGCTGAGGTTTCTTTTCCCCCTCTTTTTACTCCTTTCTTTTCACGGCCCCCGGATTCAAGAGATGAAAAACGATGAAAGGTAGCGGTCATGAATATTATCCCCCAAAAAATTTGCCCTCCTTCAGTGTGAAAACTCTTCTCCCCAGCCCCATGCAGCCACGATCGGTCATGGAGGAACACCTGTTTTCAGCCAGGTTTAGTTGTGTGTGTGATGAGCAAGGCCACAGCTATAGCCTTTATTAGCCAGCCATTGTGTGGCTCTAGGGTAATCCACCATTTACTGTTGATGAAAACAAAAATGTGTATGGGGATGCTTCAATGCATACCCGAATGGATCACCTCGATATACGGAATGTACTGCCATAGAAAAGTATAATTCTGAAATGTTCTCTGTATAGGTTTCCATGAGGACTAATATCACATTTAAGTCAAAGTAATGGCTTTTCACTTGGACATAAAGGTAAGCGATTGCAGAACAATTCTAAAACACACACGCAAGCAGTGGCACACACACACTAGCATTGAAGGTTCTGATCTGGCCTCCACAGCATCAGAGGAACTCAGAGAAAGGGTAAATGATTGGTGTGTGAATTTACATTCATGTATTCTCTTGATCACTGCATTACTATTGTATGAAATATGTTCCAGAGCTCACAGCCTGGTCCTTTCATCAAGACATTCGTCTTACCTGCCAGAAACTCTCCCCACTACCACTATAGCTCAAGAGGATGTGGAACACCTTATAAGAAGAGGTGGAACTTCAGAAATAAACTGCCTTTCTGAGGTAATCTTATCAGATAATGTTTAATTGCTTCTTTCATCCGTTGTGCTTTAATCCTATTGTTGCAGCAGGCAGTTTCCTCCCCAAGATAACGCATAACACTTTCAACACTGATTTACATTTTCCAGACGCACACTGGCTGCTTCTTTCTGCTGCCGCAGCACAAAAAGTGCTTAGCGTGCCCCTCCCTCTTTTGAGGCAAAATTAAACTAAGTAAAAATTAGAATTTAAAATCAAAAGTGGTGGTGGAGGAATAGAGTTTGGGACTGCATGGGGATGAAAATAGATGGGGAAGTCATAAGAAGATATCGCTTCTCTTCTACCCTCAAACCCACCACAGCAACAGTGTCAACGGAACAAATTGGACCACTGTATTTAGCTAGCTACTTACACGCCCCGAAACATAAACAGGCCGCTCGGTGCTCACATTCCACCATTGATTAAAACGGCTGCGTGGCCTCATTGTTCAAATGATCCTACAGCTGTGAGTAACTACTAATGGTAGTTATTAACCACGAACATCCATATGTCTAATTTAAATAAGCGCCTGTGGAGTGTAGCTGATGAATGATTGGCTAGTCTGTCGTTGTAGTGCTTGCTCAGCACTTCAGAGACGGTCAGTATTGTATACAACAGGCTTAGCACATTTCTACTAGGCCTAAACCTTACCAGTCAACTAATAACT
Organism: Salvelinus namaycush; assembly: GCF_016432855.1. Lineage (NCBI taxonomy): Eukaryota > Metazoa > Chordata > Actinopteri > Salmoniformes > Salmonidae > Salvelinus > Salvelinus namaycush. The sequence goes on along the minus strand of NC_052317.1, from coordinate 18,638,741 downwards.
AGGGACCAAGGTGTATGTAGTATCATTTTTTTTAGAACCATGCTTATAAAACACCAATATCATATCCACTGCTAGTGCTTTTCATAATACCACTATGCTAAGAAAAAGGGGCTTAGGGAGTGAGGTGGTGGTAGTGTGTGTGTGTGTGGGGGGGGGGGGGGGGGGGCAGCCTGATCCTGTTAGACCATGACATCTACCAGAATCTCTCCATTCAAACACACACTCACCCGGGTGGGTCGCCTCCCCTTCACCTCTGGCCATCAGCAGCGCTGGGCAGGCAGACCAGGGATTTCCATGGTTGTCTATCCCCTTACTCCACATACATGACTTCTGTACAGTGCAGACACTCTGGAAATTCAGTGTAAAATGAAGGACAGGAAACTAGACACACATTGGGAGCAGAGGGGGAATGTTCTCAAGTACCAGTTCGGTATAATGACAGGGGAATACCAGTACCATTTATACATGTCCAGAGGAGTCACTATACTTCCTGAGCTCAATTTATACAGCCAACCTTGTGGTTTGGTTTCCCGGTATTTGTGGGGGGAACAAGAGGTGAACTGAGCCAAGCCAATGGCTGTTTCTGAAATTGCACCTTATTCCCTATTAAAGTGCACTACTTTTGACCAGAACCATTTATGTGCACTATGTAGGGAATAGGGTGCCATTCAGACACAACCAGTGAGTTCCACCTCCGTCTCCTTTCAATGCAGGGCAGCTAGGCTGCAGTCAGAGGCCATATTGGATTACAATTCCATACTGCGTCTTCAGTGGCACCACCTTTGTTAGTGAGCCGAGCGACCGGGGAAAGCTGGGACGTTGGACGGGAGGAGGAGGAGGTGCAGCTTGAGGTTAGGGGGCTGTGAAAGAGAGCGTGGGGGCTAGGGGTTCAGACGCAGCCCACAACCCCGCGGCTGTTGCCCACATTAATCATGTTGCAGGGTAGGGCAAGAGGCGTACTGGCTGTTCTGTCCGTGTCCCCTCTCTCTCTCTGCATGTTTGCATGTCCCCTCTCCCTCTCTCCCCCGCTCCCTCTCTCCGTGGCATGCAGTGTGTCAGTCAGGGTTGTGGGAGACTAATGAGGTGTCTCTGACGCCAGCTTCCTTCGCCGGGGTGCCGGAGCTTTTTTTGTCACCACTGGTGGGGGAGGTGACAGGTTGCTTATTTACTCTGCCTTTCAGTTCTTTTTTCCCTTACCCCTCCTCCTCTACCCTCCACCCCTTTTTCCTGCAGTCATCTGTTCATTCAGCTGCCTGGCTGTGAGAACCAAGTGCCTAATGGGCCGTATCAGCAGAACCACTGCAGGGAAACGCAGCCCTGTCATTAGCCCATATTGAAAAAGAGAGCCGGTAGGCAGAAGGAGAGAGAGAGAGGAGAGACCAGAGCAATTGGTATTTATATTGTGTTCATTTAATAGACAAGCCTGAGTAATGAGTAGCAGCCCCACAATACAATTATGCACCATTTCTACTTAGCCAGGCTTTAGCTTGAGGAGGCTATCAATATTTAACAGGGAGTACAATTTTTCAATGCAAAAACAGGGACTGGTTTTAACTGCTTTGAATAACTTAGAGCTAGATATTCACTCCCCCGTCTCTGGTGTAGGCCTAATAACTGACAATTGAGCGATGCTGGCGTAGAGTTACTGCGTACTTGTGTTTGTTCATGGACAGGTGTGGGCCTGTATCGGCTGTGGTGGTTGTGTTGTTTCTGTTTCTTTGTGTTTATAAATAGAGTTGCTAGCAGACCCTAATGCTCTATGACAATAATAAGACCTCACTTACATGAACACCTATGAACGCAGAGAGGACACAGTCGGCTTGGACAAATTACCATTAAAACACAAGACAACAGAGGTGGAATGTCTTTTTATTCCCGCTCACTTAACTATCAGCAATTGTAACGCTGAAGAAGCTAATAGACATTTTCCATGACAACTGGAAATGGCTTAACAGAACGTCATGCTAATGTGCTCCACAATAAGGAGCTATGGGCTGCAGTTACTGTCTTGCTTATAGTAACAGCACCCCATTGTCGAGGCCTGCTGTTCAACACGTGACCATTGCAATAGTAACTGCCGGTTTTTGAGTGAAACGGACTTTCTGACCAATATCTGTTCAAATGACTACAAATAGCATTACCCACTGCCTTTCAGGTCTGGGGGGAAATTGTTTCATTTATATGGAAAGGTTGAAGAGTTACCACTGTAACGGCCCTAGGTCTGTGACATTGACATTTGCTGTTCGACACAGAACAAACAATGGTGACCAAACACAGCTATAATGGACAGAGTTAAAAGGCCAAATCTAATTGGCTCTGAAAATCCTTGATGCTCATCTTGAAATCTCTACCTCATCCCAGGCTGCACCCCAAATGGCACACTATTCACTACATAGTGCACTATAGAGTATAGGGTCCCATTTGGGGCAGCGCCTCAGTCTCTAGAGCAGTACGGAGACAGGGTGATACTCTGATACATTTATATGGACAGCAATTACAGGACATATCCCAGACAGAAAAAAGGTCATCAGGTGGCTTCGGAAGAACAAAATGTGTGCAAATGCGACCTCCACTTTGTGGCCATACCATGAATTTTATAGTAGAGACGTGCTGTGGTTGAATCGTTTAGTTTACATCAATATTCAGAGCTGTTAAAACAGCCCATTAATTCAATGAAACACGAAAATATTGGCTGAAGAGAAATTACATTTTTTGGTCAATAAAATGAAGAATGGATCTTAAAGTGCACCGCATCAAAATGATCTCTTGGTGATCCGGACGACGGGGATCACGCTCTCCATAGCCGATGTGAGGAAGACCTTTAAACAGGTCAACATTCAAGGCCGCAGGGCCAGACGGATTACCAGGACGTGTACTCTGAGCATGGACTGACCAACTGGCAAGTGTCTTCACTGACATTTTCAACCTCTCCGTGTCAGAGTCTGTAATACCAACATGTTTCTAGCAGACAACCATAGTCCCTGTGCCCAAGAACACCAAGGTAACCTGCCTAAATGACTACCGACCCGTAGCACTCACGTCTGTAGCCATGAAGTGCTTTGAAAGGCTGGTCATGGCTCACATCAACACCATATCCCAGAAACCCTAGACCCACTCCAATTTTCATACCGCCCCAACAGATCCACAGATGACGCAATCTCTATTGCACTCCACACTGCTCTTTCCCACCTGGTCAAATGGAACACTTACGTGAGAATGCTATTCAATGACTACAGCTCAGCTTTCAACACCATAGTGCCCTCAAAGCTCAGGACCCTGGGACTAAACACCTCCCTCTGCAACTGGATCCTGGACTTCCTGACGTGCCACCGCCCGGGTGGTAAGGGTAGGTAACAACACATCTGCCATGCTGATCCTCAACACGAGGAATCAGGGGTGTGTGCTCAGTCCCCTCCTGTACTCTCTGTTCACCCATAACTGCATGGCCAGGCACGACTCCAACACCATCATTAAGTTTGCCGACGACACAGTGGTAGGCCTGATCACGGGCAATGATGATACAGCATATAGTGAGGAGGTCAGAGACCTGGCGCCAGGACAACAACCTCTCCTCAATGTGAGCAAGACAAAGGAGCTCATCGTGGACTACAGGAAAAGGAAGACCGAGCACGCCCCCATTCTCATCGACAGGGCTGTAGTGGAGCAGGTTGAGAGCTTGGTGTCCACATTACCAACAAACTATCATGGTCCAAACACACCAAGACAGTCGTGAAGATGGTATGACAAAGCCTATTCCCCCTTCAGGAAACTAAAAAGATTTGGCATGGGTCCTCAGATCCTTAAAAAGTTCCAACAGCTGCACTATCGAGAGCATCCTGACTGGTTGCGTCACTGCCTGGTATGGCAACTGCTCGGCCTCCGACTCCAAGGCACTACAGAGGGTAGTGCTTACAGCATAGTACATCACTGGGGCCAAGCGTCCTGCCATCCAGGACCTCTATACCAGGCGGTCAGAGGAAGGCCCTAAAAATTGTCAAAGACTCCAGCCACCCTAGTCATAGACTGTTCTCTGCTACCGCATGGCAAGCAGTACTTTTGGAGGCTGTTAAGAAGCCTCCAAAAGGCTTCTTACCAGCTTCTACCCCCCAAGCCATAAGACTCCTGAACAGCTAATCAAAGGGCTACCCAGACCCCTCTTTTACACTGCTGCTACTCTGTTTATTATCCATGCATAGTCACTTTAACTCTACCTACATGTACAGTTGAAGTTAGAAGTTTACATACACTTAGGTTGGAGTCATTAAAACTCATTTTTCAACCACTCCACAAATGTATTGTTAACAAACTACAGGTATTGGCAAGTCGGTTAGGACATCTACTTTGTGCATGACACAAGTAATTTTTCCAACAATTGTTTACAGACAGATTATTTCACTGTATCACAATTCCAGTGGGTCAGAAGTTTACATACACTAAGTTGACTGTGACTTTAAACAGCGTGGGAAATTCCAGAAAATGATGTCATGGCTTTAGAAGCTTCTGATAGGCTAATTGACATCATTTGAGTCAATTGGAGGTGTACCTGTGGATGTATTTCAAGGCCTACCTTCAAACTCAGTGCCTCTTTGCTTGACATCATGGGAAAATCAAAAGAAATCAGACAAGACCTCAGAAAAAAACTTGTAGACCTGGTTCATCCTTGGGAGCAATTCCAAACACCTGAAGGTACCACCTTCATCTGTACAAACAATAGTACGCAAGTATAAACAGCATGGGACCACGCAGCCATCATACCGCTCAGGAAGGAGACGCGTTCTGTCTCCTAGAGATGAACGTACTTTGGTGCGAAAAGTGCAAATCCATCCCAGAACAACAGCTAAGGACCTTGTGAAGATTCTGGAGGAAACAGGTACAAAAGTATCTATATCCACAGTAAAACGAGTCCTATATCGACATTACCTAAAAGGCCGCTCAGCAAGAACGAAGCCACTGCTCCAAAACCACCATAAAAAAGCCAGACTACGGTTTGCAACTGCACATGGGGACAGAAATCGTACTTTTTGGAGAAATGTCCTCTGGTCTGATGAAACAAAAATGGAACTGTTTGGCCATAATGACCATCGTTATGTTTGGAGGAAAAAGGGGGATGCTTGCAAGCCGAAGAACATCATCCCAACAGTAAAACACGAGGGTGGCAGCATATTGTGGGGGTGCTTTGCTGCAGGAAGGACTGGTGCACTTCTCAAAATAAATGGCATCATGAGGGAGGAAAATTATGTGGATATATTGAAGCAACATCAAGACATCAGTCAGGAAGTTGAAGCTTGGTCGCAAATGGGTCTTCCAAATGGACAATGACCCCAAGCATACTTCCAAAGTTGTGGCAAAATGGCTTTAGGACAACAAAGTCAAGGTATTGGAGTGGCCATCACAACGCCCTGACCTCAATCCCATAGAACATTTGTGGGCAGAACTGGAAAAGCACATGCGAGCAAGGAGGCCTACAAACCTGACTCAAGTTACACCAGCTCTGTCAGGAGGATTGGGCCAAAATTCACCCAACTTATTATGGGAAGCTTGTGGAAGGCTATCCAAAACGTTTGACCCAAGTTAAACAATTTAAAAAGCAATGCTACCAAATACTAATTGAGTGTATGTAAATTTCTGACCCACTGGGAATGTGATGAAATAAATAAAAGCTGAAATAAATCATTCTCTCTACTATTATTCTGACATTTCACATTCTTAAAATAAAGTGGTGATCCTAACTGACCTAAAACAGGGAATTTTTTTACCAGGATTAAATGTCAGCAACTGTGAAAAAGTGAGTTGAAATGTACATACACCTTAGCCAAATACATTTCCGACTTCAACTGTACATATTACCTCAATTACCTCGACTAACCTGTGCCCCTGCACATTGACTCTGTACCAGTACCCCCTGTATATAGCCACACTACTGTTATTTTACTGCTGCTCTTTAATTTGTTCTTTTTATTTCTTTCTTCCTCCAACTTATTTTTTACCGAACACTTATTTTTCTTTAAACTGCATTGTTGGTTAAGGGCGTGTAAGTAAGCATTTCACTGTAAGGTCTACATCTGTTGTATTTGGCTCGTGTGACAAATACAATTGTATTTGATTTGATCAATGCCAGACTAGTCACTTGAGCAGCAAGCAAAAAGAAGAGCATCTACTGTATAAGAGAGGATTTTTACATAGCCAAAGCATCTTAACAACAATCTGAGTCTCCCCATTAGAAATGTGCATAATGTTTCACACATAACTGACTGCCACAGAGGCCTCGCTCTCATTCTTTCTTTCTCTCTCCCGTTCTCCTGTTTCTACCCTCTGGCAGGATATTTGACCCCTTCTTCAACACATTAGCCTTCCCTGCAGTCCAGATGGAGAAAATTAAGTTTCCATGTGAACTGGCCACAACTCCCAGCACACAAAAGTCAGCTGGATAAAAGGCTTGTATGGGAGAGGCTGGTTGCTCTGTGGCTCCATTTCCTCCTCTCCAAGTTTTATGTCACATTCCCAGTGCCGATGCCACTCTCTCTAAATTTGAAGACTTTGACAGAAGGGAAGTCGGAGGAGTTTTTGCTTGGCTTCACACAATCCTTTAGTAGCCCAGGATATGGGTTGATTAATGATCTCTCCCTACTCTCTATTCCATTTGTGTATCCCAACCACTTTTTCCATTCCTTGGGCTGATTTGCCGTCTCTTTCCATGGCCTTTTTATTACCCCTGGTGATATTTTGCATTTCAAATCAAATTACATTTTATTTGTCACATTCTTGGTAAACAGCAGGTGTAGACGAACAGTGAAATGCTTACGGACCCTTCCCAACATTGCAAAGAGAAAGAAAATAGCAAAACAATAGAAAAGTAAAACAAGTAACGTTAACATGGCTATATACAAGGGGTACCAGTACCGTGTTAATGTGCAGGGGTATGAGATTGTGGTAGATGTGTACATATAGCTAGGAATAAAATTACCGATAGTAAACAGTAGCAGCAGCATGATGAGTCAAAAAAAGGTTGTACAAAAAGGGTCAATGCAGATAGTTAACAAAATAGATAGACTAACTATTTAGCAGTCTTATGGCTTAGGGGTAAAAGCTGTTCAGGGTGCTGTTGGTTCCAGACATGGTGCCTCGGTACTGATTGACGTGCAGTAGCAGAGATAACAGTTTACGACTTGGGTGGCTGGAGTCTTTGACCATTTTTAGGGCTTTCCTCTGTCACAACCTGGTATAGAGGTCCTGGATGGCAGGGAGCTTGGCCCAGTGATGTTCTGGATCGTCCGCATTACCTTCTGTAGCACCTTGCGGTTGGATGCCAAGCAGTTGCCATACCAACCTGTGATGCATGCTCTCAATGGTGCAGCTGTAGACATTTTTCAGGACCCATGACAAATCTTTTCAGAGTCGTTCCACCTCTAAAAGCACAAGAAAGAGGATTTTGACCCCCACCATCTCAGATTGTTCTGAAATTGTGTCTGTGGTTAGAAACAGATAAGATTAGCATTTCTGCAACATTATTTTGTTGAAATATAAATTTGATCTCTTAGAAATTAAGTTAAAAGTATTGCACCCAAATCGATCATTTTACATTTATAGGATTCCTATAAATATAGTACCTAACATCCGATTTGTTCCAAACATGATTAAGACATGAGGAATCCAAAGAAATTGTGAAAGGCCACCCACAGACGCCAATCCCACCCCAACAACCAGTATTAGCTCTGTAATAATAATCTCCAAGCTGGCCACAATAAGTCACATTGCAGCAGCAGCACCTTGTGATAACAACTTTATAATATATACCTGCTGGTGTAAAGACTAACAGGATAACTCACCACTGACGCATGATGGCTTCAATAGGAACTAACTTTTGCAGTCATTCTCCTTGACCCTGTGTTATGACTTTGAGCAGGGAACAGTGTATGTGTGTGCTACAGAAAGCTGTTAGCTCCAATAAAACACGGATGAAAGGCGGAATGGTTAGTGACTGACGCACATGACCCACCAGCAGGTATGTGCATGGGGCCCTCGGCGCCAGCCAGGGAATGGAGAGGAGGAGGACCCTGAACATTACCACTGGGCCCAACCTATCAATATGGTGGAAGCTAGAGATCAGTGATAGACAGTGGAATGAATAAACCCATTATCTCCCTGTAGAACAAGCAGCATATTCTTCCACAAGTCAGGTCTGTAAAAGTGTGGGATCTGGGCTGAGCAGTGTGTATTACTGATAAAGTCAATCAATCAGAGGGTATTGCTGGGCAGGAGGCGGGCAACAAATGCAAAGGGGGCAAAGTCACATTGATTTTCAGCATTTGAGAATGCACCGAACCCAAGGTAAATCATTGTTATGAAACCCCTACAGACAACACACGTTATATGAGAGGAGTGGAATGTGAATGGTGCTGTAGCTGGTTATCATCTTGTTCCAGTGTAAACATGAAAACAAGCAGCAGTAACTGGGGACTAGATCTGAATCCATGTGGCACATGAGAGGAAGAAGCATGGCTATACAGTCAGTCAGCATGGCTCCTCTTTACATGGTCTGTCCTCAGGGTCAGTCACTAAAGCTTATATAAACACATTCCCACAACTTCACAGCAACATTGTGTTGGCCTAGCAACTATAGAGGCTCTGTGTGTGTGTGTGTGTGTGTGTGTGTGTGTGTGTGTGTGTGTGTGTGTGTGTGTGTGTGTGTGTGTGTGTGTGTGTGTGTGTGTTCACCTTGCTTTATCAGAAGGAGCATTTTGTACTCTCCCCTGATTAATCCTTTTGCATACTTAAGCCCCCCCCTCCCCACCGCTCCCTTCCCCTGACCAAATTAATTTCTCTCCTTTGATAGAGACAGAAAGGGATTTTAATGGCTGTGCCCTTCAAACCTGAGAGTTCTAATAAGTGTGAAGAGAAGATCTGTTTGGCTGATTGTCTTTAAGGCTTGCAGGCATGGAATTAATTGTCTTGATTAAATATTGTCTGTCTGGGCGATGAGAGACGGAGCAGAATTAGTGGTCCCTTTTTAAAAACTTGTATAGGTTCTGAGTAATATTTGACCTAGAATACAAAGACCACAATGAGAGTTACCACTCTTAAGACAAAGACCTTCAGAAATATCCACCTTGTTCTCGGACGCTTTTATAACATGGAAACTATGCAACGACTTCCTCTGCACACTCACATTGTCATAATTCATATGCGTGCCACTAGGAATCCCTGCATTAGCAGGTTTCTGTTATCTGATAGATCCTGAGAAAATAACCCATATTACTGGCCTGCTAAAGTGCCTGGACCTTGTAGGCTAAATTGACGACAAAAAGAAGCATAACTGATCCAAATGACTGCCCAATTAGGCAGGCTAGATGCAGTTATTTCTAAATGAATATGCATTCAAAACGCTGGGCTTATGAGCGGTTATTCAAATGACATAAGCTATTCCCTGTGGTTTACAGACTAGAGTTTTCTACTCCCTTGAAAACAATAACATTCTGCATTATATTGTGTTGTTGTAGCCTAGGTAGGATACATTTATTGTCCCTAAAAAACAGAATCAATACGGTAGCTTTTCGAGCTGCGTGCCCGGGGACTGGAGTTCACATAACGAAATAATAGGTAGCCAATCTGATCACTTTTTTTCTTCTTCCCACCACAGTGTAAATTGACTTGATATATTCTCTTTATAAACGGATGGGTTAATATGCATACGCTTCTAACTTAAATGGAACCCAAACCGGCTGCGCGCGTGTGCCATCGTGCATAAATATATTTTGTCCCCCCACGCCAAGCGCGATCACGACACGCAGGTTAAAATATCAAAACAAACTCTGAACCAATTATATTAATTTGGGGACAGGTCGAAAAACATTAAACATTTATGGCAATTTAGCTAGTTAGCTTGCACTTGCTAGCTAATTTGTCCTATTTAGCTAGCTTGCTGTTGCTAGCTAATTTGTCCTGGGATATAAACGTTGAGCTGTTATTTTACCTGAAATGCACAAGGTCCTCTACTCCGCCAATTAATCCATACATAAAACGGTCAACCGAATCGTTTCTAGTCATCCCTCTTCCTTCCAGGCTTTTTCTTCTCCTGACTTTATATTGCAATTGGCAACTTTCATAAATTAGGTGCATTACCGCCACTGACCTCGTTCGTCTTTCAGTCACCCACGTGGGTATAACCAATGAGGAGATGGCACGTGGGTACCTGCTTCTATAAACTAATGAGGAGATGGGAGAGACAGGACTTGCAGCGCGATCTGCGTCAGAAATAGAACTGATTTCTATTTTAGCCCTTGGCAACACAGACGCTCGTTGGCGCACGCGAGTAGTGTGGGTGCAATAATTGAATATCATAGATTTCTTAATTTATTTTGCAACGCTCCCGCACGCGACGAGAGTGGTGTCATCAGCCTGTTAGGCTATACGTCTCGAGTCTGTCTGTCTTCATTGTTCTGTTGCGCAATTACACAACTGGCCTCTCCACCGCCTAGGCTATTCCTCTTAAATCTTGTGCAGTCCCAGGAAAAAACAGAGTACAAAAGCTTGTTGGACACTTATTTCCACATATTTTATTCACTGAGAGCCTATTGGAGGACAAATACACTCTTGCTTGCGGAATGTAAAATAGGCTACAGCATTAACAACGGGCGGGGAGTTGGAAAGGAGAAGCCTATAGTAGGCTGCCTATCTTTACACTTTCTGGACATTCTAAACTATCGAGAAAAGACCCAAACTGATCCAAATACTTGCATAATCAGGCCTAGGCTGTAGGCTATGCAGTTATTTCGGCATGAAACAAAACAGGATGTTTGAGCGGTTATTCAAATTAGCCCATATCACTGCAGTTTACTAGTCTTGCTAACAACAGCCTCGCTGTGTAGTCACGTGGGTTGTGAGTCAGCCAGGCTAGCAGTTTATAGCCTATAGACAATAACTGTGTACTCACTTGTTAACAATGATACATTTCTCATTGCACTGTGTTGTTGTAGCCCAGGTAGAAATAAATCATTTTCTTGTCTAAAAATTTAGGCCTAGGGCTAATCAATAGTGGACAGAGCCAGAACAAAATCAGTTGGAAGGGTATTTATTTCTATAAGCAGGCCTGTTTTTTCCACAGGACCACGCATGCGCGTGCATGAATTCAACATTTTAAATGATACTCCAGATACATTATCTTCACACATTTTAGATGCTTTTTACTGACAGATGCAACTCAGTAATCAACTAGGCCTATTACCACACGCGTTGCCCATAAAGCTGGCTTGACAAAAAGGCATAGGCCTATGCAGTTGTGATTTGAAACAATCCACAGCTGGTTTTTTAAAATAAGCTAAATGGTCCTCTGTGGCCAAGTCAAACTCTCTGGTAAAGTATTTTGAAGGATTTTATTAAGTAATTATTATATACATTTTGGCAAAACATCAATACACTATAGGGGAAGCCAGCATCCGAACAGTGCATTGTTCACCCGCCAACTTTCCTTTTTAATTCGCAAGTGCCTGAAACCAGAGATCTGTATATAATGATACGGTGATCATGTCTCCTCCCTAACAACGCGAGTCGTTGTTCCAAAGCCGAGAATGCAGGCGACAAGCTTAGGTCTGCATATTATGCACATAGAAACGCATTGTGCTTATTCAGAGCAGATTTTGGCAAAAGTGGGTTCTCTCGCTTCGTCTCTTCCTCTCTGCTGAAACTGGAGAGCAACAGCACCCCTTTGTCTTACTATAAGTGGCCCATGTATCTGATGCTGTCTGGCCAGAAAAAGTATGACATGCCATACTATTTCTGTCCAGACAGCATCAGATTCAATACATTGTCTACACCAGGGGAGGCTGAGGAGGGGAGGACAGCTCATAATGGTTGGACCGGAGGGAATGGAATGGAATCAAACACATGGAAACCATGTTTATTGTGTTTGATAACATTCCACTTATACAACTCCAGCCATTACCACAACCCCGTCCTCCCCAATTCAGGTGCCACCAACCTCCTGTGGTCTACACATACTGAGACAGAGGGGCACTGTTTCGCTCACTTGGATGCTTAAATCCGAGATAGATGAATTTTTGTCGGCATGCGTCTCGGTCAAATAAATAATAAATATTTCTATATTTATTTGGACGGGCAAGGGGGTCCGGTAGGGCGGGCCAGGCCCCCTAGGGCCCGCACATAACGCCGGCCCTGATAGTGGAGCAGACTTGCTCTTGCTGATTGCTGATTGTAAAACAAGCCTACAGCAAATTAAGTGTCAGGGAAAGTTGAGGAGAGAAAGTGCATTGGTGTGATCACTTTTGGCCAGTTATGATAACATTGTTGCACTGATGCATTGCAATTTGCAAATAGTTGCACAGGACAGACAGAGAGATGAGCACAGTAAAACAAGACCCAAAGGACTTGACAACCATTAGAAAAATGGAAATCACTTGCAAACCATTTGAGCAACGAGGCAATATTGACATGCTGTAAAATATGTGCAGGCTAAACGGCGTCATTTAAATACGAGTTACTATATTCTTTTTCATTAGGCCTACACATGTACATTAAAGTAGCCTATTATTATCAGTTGTCAATATGACAAAAAACACACACTGAATGGACTTGCTACCACCTTATTAATAGGCAGCATGCAGTAGGATACGTTGATCAGATGAATGCAATGGTGGAAAAAGTATACTTGAGTAAAAGTAGATACCATAATAGAAAATGACTCAAGTAAAAGTCAGTAAAATACTACTTGAGTACAAGTCTAAAAGTACTTGGTTTTAAATATACTTAAGTTTCAAAGTGTAAATAATTTCAAATTCCTTATATAAAGCAAACCAGATGGCATAATTATAATTATTATTATTATTTTTACGGATAGCCAGGGGCATGCGCCAACACTCAGACATAATTTACAAACGAAACATGTGTTTAGTGAGTCCGCCAGATCAGAGGCAGTAGAGATGACCTGGGTGATGTTATCGTGATAAGTGTGTGAATTAGACAATTTTCCTGTCCTGCTAAGCATTCAAAATGTAACGAGTACTTTTGATTGTCAGGGAAAATGTATGGAGTAAAAAGTACATCACTTTTTTAGGGATGTGGTGAAGTAAAAGTAAACGTTATCAAAAATATAAATGGTAAAGTAAAGTACAGATACCCCCAAAAAACTACTTAAATCAAATCAAATGTTATTTGTCACATGCGCCGAATACATTGGATGGCCTATATAAGTAGTACTTCCAAGTATTTTACTTAAGTACTTTACACCACTGGTTGATTGACAGGTGTAGGACTGTAGAACAATAAACTCCCCTCTAGTGTTAATACTCACAAACGTTTTATAGTTAGGCTATGTAGCCTATAGTTTATCGTTACACTTATACATGTTTACTTTACTTTTATGCTCTATAAATTGACTCCTAATAATTTACTCCAGCAACTTGAGGCAAGTTTGCCACCGGCGGGCTGCAGTAGGGAAGTAAAGTGGAAGTCGATTCCATCACTTCTGTTGTTTGGCTGTCCCACAGCAACATTTGAAAATGTGGTGGATAGGGCTAACTATGAGTAGTGACATGATTGAGGAGTAACAAATTAATATCTGCCTCAAATCGAGCCAAGAAACAACCTCCAAACTCACTTGAGTTTGGGAAAACATACAGTAAGGGCCCGAAAATAAATAGAAGGGGTCTGCATCAAAAACAAATAATGGATAGCCTAAGTAAAGTCCATATGTAGATGCACAGATTTACTAACTATACATATCCATTTTCTAATGTAGACTAGACACGATGGGTTAGTCATTAGGAAATGGGTAGTTTTCATTTTGTAGTAGGGAGGTAGCAGAGCCAAAATGTAACAGAATGAGAGGAGAGAAACAGACATTTAAACAGCCGTCTACCCGCAGCATTAACATGGCATCATCTAGTTTAAACGCAACTTATTTTGCCATGTGTCATTTCTAACGAAACCCCCAAACACACAAAAATGCCTTCCACAATACAGGTATTACAAATGAGATGCCAAGATGGAAAAACAAAAAGGCATGATCGTACTAGGCCCGCACCCTGCCACACAAAAATCCAAGAGGTGGGTGACTCCTGTTTGAGTCATGGCTGAGGTACATCATCGATGACTAGGAATGGACCTGGCTGAGCTCAATCACTTCCTTTTACTTACACTTTAGTCATTTAGCAGAAACTCTTATCCAGAGCGACTTACAGGAGCAATTAGGGTTAAGTGCCTTGCTCAAGGGCACAGACAGATTGTTTTTCACCTAGTCTGCTCAGGGATTCAAACCCAACAGGCCCAACAGTCTTAACCGCTAGGCTACCTGCCACCCTTAAACCCTCTCTTCATAGCAGAAGCCCCACATGACTTGAACCCCCCCCCCCCCCCCCCCAAACATTGTCACAGGAATCTCAAGAGCTAAATTGCATAATCCAGCATAAGCATGGCTTCGTCTCTAGTGGAAGTCAGTGAAGCTTCAAAGAGGGGGACCTATTTTACGGCTTTATGAAACAACGTGGTGAGGTAGAGAGAGGACCATGTTTATAACAATCCCCCCCACCACACACACAGACCCTCCTCCTCCCCTTCTGTGAACAAGGGCTTTTCTACAGCTGGGTAACAAAGCATGACCCAATAATCCTGAAGCCCGACTCAAAGCTGGAACCTCCTCTCTGAGGACTTTATAAGATTCTGCCTGGCGATGAGGAGACTGCTAGGCATGTGTGGGGGATTATACACAAACACACAACTAGCTTTGATTATTCTAATTATGACTAAAGCCCTGAGTAGATTATGAGCACAGGCTAATATGTGCAATGTGATGAGTTCACATGCAATAAGGGACTTTAGAGTTAAGTAAAACCAGACAAAGGCATATATCTGGGCCAAACTGGTATTCTTGTCTTCAACTGATTACGCACCTACACCTATATAATTCATTTAAAAAATCCAAACACTGAATTTATTTATGCGCCACTGCATGCTAACTGTCCTGACTGCAGATGAGTTTGCCCCCATTGACACAAATAAAAAGCGCTGAGTAAGGACTTTTGGGCTTACTGTTGCAGCATGTGAATTACAATTCTGGTGAAAAGAAGTGGTGGGCCCATCCAGACATGAGGCAATGGAGAGAGAGAGCTAGCAACAGGCCTGCTCCTGTCCTGTTCTGACAGTTGGCTAAACGTCTCAAGGCAGGTAACAAGGTTTTGGATGACTAGGAGTGGAATGTTCTGTCTGAACAATCAAACAAGCAAGGAAGAAGTGCCAGTCGTCGAATCTAGACTCACTGAGTATACCAAAAAGTAGAACATAAACGGGCTGCATTCCCAAAGATGACATGTTCCTGGGTTTCTCCACAGCTTCATATAAGCTGTTAGTTTATAAACAGCCCATCTGCTTTGCAGGCTGAGGCTGGCCTGGAGCACCAAACAGAACCCTCTAAATTAAAAATCACATGCCAGGAGACCCACAGCATGGTTAAGATACAGGGAGCTGGTTAGTTCTGGCAGTCACAGAGAGCAAGTAGAAAACTATCCTAAATATTTTGAAGGCACAAGCAACCCTCATCTGTAGCTGGTTTATACCATAGGAATGTATGCACTTTGTAGAAAGGCTTGGTAGTGTAAACAAAGTTAATGTACCGTAGTCTTTTTTAAACAAATATAAGGTTGGAGAGACAAGATGCACAAAAGAATGGCAGAAAACGATTTCATTTCTACTTTATAGAAATCTCAGGGACCCATCTGTGAACATTTACCTGCTTTCCATTTTGCTCATAAAAAGGTAAACACAGGCCTGTATTGACCCGGAGGGAAAATACATTATTTACGGCTAACTCTGGTAAGTGTCTCTTTTGAGGCACATTATAGCCTATATTTCAAGGGACAACTCAGACTCCGCTGTGCTGATGTTAGTTGTTTTTTCATACTCAGCCACACATTTCCATAGCGAAATCACTTGAGTTCACAAATTGACTGTCTCTTGTCGGACACATATCTGCATAATTCATGTGGATTTTATATTTCTACATGCTATCATATTTCCTTATGCCTTACTGAACTTTGGGATTTATCATCATGTTTTTAGAGTATAATATTAATATGGTGTGCTTTATTATTTTCAAGTAATATTGTACAGAAACAATATGAAATCAAAGCATTTCCACATAGGCCAATAGCCCAGTCTTTGCTGTAACCTATAAAAACGTGTTCTAGGCCTATTCCGTTTCCAGTTGTCGGGATGTGTAAACCCACATGTTTATCTGGCTCCTAGCACTAGCCCCAAACAAAAGTTAATCAAACCCTCCATTGGTTTAGATAATGAGGATTTGATAAGTCTAACATTTTATGGAGGCAGACGCATGAATAAAACAATATTTCGTTAGAGAGGAGCCTCTGAAGTGTCCCTTGGTCTAAAATAACCCTCAGTGGTGGCTATTTTGCAGTGATCGCATTGGAAATGCGAGACGGATATTGATAATCTCAACTGGAAAGCTATTGTGTAGCAGATGAGCTACCCTGAGACACATTTTCCCAGCACTAATATGATTTTGTAAAATTTAAGGCATCCGGATCTATTTTAATACTTCCAAACTTGCGTTCGATGCTTGGTTAACATTGAAAAAAAATGTCCATACTAGATTGGATACGAGTCCTTTGTCTTGTCCAACTAGCAAATAAACAAAAGATATAGGATTTGGATCAAAGCGGCTTATGTTGGCTTAATTATAATAAGATATCCAATAACCGCCTTTGTCTAACACAAACTACTCTTTATCTATCAAAAAGACACAATCGAGTTGTAAAAGAATAAAAATGTAAAACTGACTAAGGGAGATCCATTTTATTCGCGTGTGTTAGATCCCCTCAGCCGCCAGTCCGGCGCACGGAAAGCGTAGCCTTCCATACTGTAGCCCTAGACGACGAAAGAAAAGTGCTAAATGTTGCCAACACATAGCTGGGTCGGCTCAATCGACTCAACGTAATGTGAAGCGAGTCAGTGCTATATTGAGGCTATGGAAATTATACTTCGTCTCAGTTCGTGTGGGTAAAACCACAGTCACATTTTAACAAACGGCTACAATAAAGGCTCCTCAACTGACAGCCCTTTAATTTATTAACAGCTAAACTGATACAGACCAACGTATCCTGCTTCCCACTGAAACAGAGTAGCCTAGCCAGACATCTGAATTTGCAAATCGAATGTAGATCATTCTGCTCACTTAATTCGATCCGAACCAAATTAATATTGGCGTATGCTAAAATTGCATCAACATAGACCAGGTTTTCAATACTTTTGTTTGTATGGAAAAACTTATAATTCCTAGAAGCCATCCTACCCTGCCTTGACCGAGTTAGCTGGTACAGATTCATGTGAAAAGCTGTTTAAGAGGAGAAGAGGGACAAGGGCAAAGTGCTACTTTTGTTCCACTTACCGACTTGTAAGACATTTTCCACACAACCAGTCTCCAAAAGCCGTATGCCTCGGCGGAAAGGCAGTCCATCTCCGGTGCCCGCTGCCCCGGCAGCGGCCGTCGTATTGGTAACCCCTCCAGGGACAGACCCGGATCCAGCGGGAGCCACTGTGCCCACCGCCGGACCCTCTTCGCCTGCGACGCGGCACTGAAACGACGAATACATACATATTTCCCTTTCGTTCCTCGGAAAGGACCAGTACACTATACGGCGCTGTACTGGCTCTGGGATCCGCTCGAAGCGCTCCTCCACCCTCTCAAAGGCCCATTTCTCCGCTACAGCCTTCGCGGCACAGTCCAACAGAGATTCCGGGCAGCGAAACCGAGAGTTCGGAAAACCCGGACCAGGCCCCGGACCAGGCCCTCGGGGAGCCGGGCGCAAGCACGGTCGCTTGCTGGCCGGGGGTAAAGATAGATGAAGTGGCGGCTGAGGCGGTAGCTCTCCACGTCCCTCCGCCATGACGTCCAGATAAACACTGAGAACAGACGACCAGCTTCAGAATTGCACAAATGAGACACTGCACAACCAGAGAGGAGGGAGTGGGGTTGAGGGGGTGTATACGTCACCACCAATAACAAACACTCCCCAATCGCGATACTGCACTGACATCGCGCCACCGCTACCGGCCTCTTGGTGTGTGTGTGTGTGTGTGTGTGTGTGTGTGTGTGTGTGTGTGTGTGTGTGTGTGTGTGTGTGTGTGTGTGTGTGTGTGCAGTGCCGCCTCTAGCCTTCTGGGGGCCCTAGGCGAGATTCTATCATTTTTGCCATGGTGAGAAAGTTTTGAAGCAATTGTACACATTTTGCCATGACTTATGCCATGTTCATATGATATCTGTTTGAGAGTGACTAACAAAAGCAATGGGGCCCCCTGGAGGTTTAGGGCCCCTGAGCACATGCCCTGCATGCTCGGTTGGTAATTTGGTAATGAATAGGCCTACTACAAGATTTAGATAGCTGGCTAGACTACCTTACCTAGCAATTGAAAATATTTAGCTGACATTTGCTAATTGGGTGACTAACATAACAACTGAACAACTGCTGATGCACTAGCAAATTCCGAACTTGCACCCTGTGTATTTATACTTTTATCACTCTCAACAGTAAACTGACACTCTGACTGAGTTCATAAACCGGACGCAGTGTGTAGTCTGCCTGTTGGGTTGGTTGGTGTATAGGAAGAGGCGGCTCTGTGTGTGTAGTCTGTAA
This sequence comes from Salvelinus namaycush, assembly GCF_016432855.1. NCBI lineage: Eukaryota > Metazoa > Chordata > Actinopteri > Salmoniformes > Salmonidae > Salvelinus > Salvelinus namaycush. Next base: position 18,620,082 of record NC_052317.1, on the reverse strand, counting down.
CAAGACAGACACATCATGCTCACCTCAACTTCAACCTTAGTCTATATATTCAAATTATGAATGACAACCAAAATAACCACATTAGTGTCCAATAAATCATAAAGAGTGTTTGAAATAAACATGACATTATGGAAATAAAATGAACACATCCAAGTAGTGAAAACTCTTCCCTCCAGTAATCCCTGCCTATGCTGCATAGACCTATTTTACTAATAAGTATCTTTCTTTAAGATGTATTACAAGCACTGACTTGCAAATCAAATTTACACCATTTACTTCTAGAACAAATGTCAATGTTTCCAATGCAGCAAATACATATCTTCAGAGTACTCATTAGGTGTCAGATCTGGTGAATTGACAGACCGTATTCACAAACATTTACAAATATGCCAGCACTGAGAAGAGGACATATATTCAAACATGTAAATTAGTTAAATAATATCAATAATAATATTCACCAAGATACAGTGCATTTGAAAAGTGTTCAGACCCCTTCACTTTTTCCACATTTTGTTACGTTACAGCTTTATTCTAAAATGGATTAAATCGTTTTTTCCCCCTTCATCAATCTACACACAATACCCCATAATGACAAAGCAAAAACAGGATATAACAAAAAAAAATGAAATATAACATTTACATAAGTATTCACAGGCTCTTTACTCAGTACTTTGTTGAAGCACCTTTGGCAACGACTACAGCCTCAAGTCTTCTTGGGCATGACGCTACAAGCTTGGCGCAAATGTATTTGGGGAGTTTCTCCCATTTTTCTCTGCAGGTTGGATGGGGAGCGTTGCTGCACAGCTATTTTTAGGTCTCTCCAGAGATGTTCGATTGGGTTCAAGTCCGAGCTCTGGCTGGACCACTCAAGGACAATCAGAGACTTGCCCTAAAGCCACTCCTGTGTTGTCTTGGCTGTGTATTTAGGGTCGTTGTCCTGTTGGAAGATGAACCTTCGCCCCAGTCTGAGGTCCTAAGTGCTCAGGAGCAGGTTTTCATCAAGGATCTCTCTGTACTTTGCTCCGTTCATCTTTCCCTTGACACCTGACTAGTCTCCCAGTCCCTGCCGCTGAAAAACATCCCCACAGCATGATGCCAGGTTTCCTCCAGACGTGACGCTTGGCATTCAGGCCAAAGAGTTCAATCTTGGTTTCATCAGACCAGAGAATCTTGTTTCTCATGGTCTGAGAGTCCTTTAGGTGCCTTCTGGCAAACTCCCAAGCGGGCTATCATGTGCCTTTTACTGAGCAGTGGCTTCCGTCGGGCCACTCTACCATAAAGGCCTGATTGATGGAGTGTAGCAGAGATGGTTGTCCTTCTGTAAGGTTCTCCCATCTCCATAGAGGAACTCTGGAGCTCTGTCAGAGTGACCATCAGGTTGTTGGTCACGTCCCTGACCAATGCCCGATTGCTCAGTTTGGCCAGGCAGCCAGCTCTGGGAAGAGTCTTGGTGGTTCCAAACTTTTTCCATTTAAGAATGACAGATGCCACTGTGTTCTTGGGGACCTTCAATGATGCATAATTATTTTGGTACCCTTCCCCAGATCTGTGCCTCGACACAATCCTGTGTCGGCGGTCTACAAACAATTCCTTTGACCTTATGGCTTGGTTTTTGCTCTGACATGCACTGTCAACTGTGGGGCCTTATATAGACAGGTGTGTGCCTTTCCAAATCATGTCCAATCAATTGAATTTAACATACAGTAGGTGCACTCCAATCAAGTTGTAGAAACATCTCAAGGATGATCAATGGAAACAGAATGCACCTGAGCTCAATTTCGAGTCTCATATCAAAGGGTCTGAATACTTATGTAAATAAGGTATTTTTTTATATATGTAAGTGCATATATATTTTTTCGCTTTGTCATTATGGGGTATTGTGTCTAGATTGATTAGTGAAAACAAATATTGAATACATTTTAAAATAAGGCTGTAACGTAACAAAATGTGGGGAAAAAGTGAAGGGGTCTGAATACCTTCTGAATGCACCGTATGTAAAATACTCATATTGTATATACAACTGGCACATTATAGTCAATACCGTATGTGGCGTGAGTAACTACCAATGTAAAAAATAACCTACAGTATGTAGTCTAAAACCTCTTTAGCAGACTAATACACGGATCATTTAGAACTACCTCTTGTGCACTCTTTTCTTTGAAAATGTAATGGGTGCGTGTTGGTAGCAGGGAAGTCAGGCGCAGGAGAATCGAACTTGGTATAAACGGAGTTGTTTAATCAGTTCTTCACAAAACTCCAAAACCAAAATAATAAAAAGTGGGTACAAAACCCGTCGCGCACCAACACATAATACACAAACATACAATCAAACAATCTCCGACAAGGACCAGAGGGGAAACAGAGGGTTAAATACACAACATGTCATTGATGGGATTGGAACCAGGTGTGAAGGAAGACAAGACAAAACCAATGGGAAATGAAAAATGGATCAGTGATGGCTAGAAGGTCGGTGACGTCGACCGCCGAACATCGCCCGAACAAGGAGAGGGGCCGACTTCGGCGGAAGTCGTGACAGAAAACTGAAAACACTGGTAAAAATAAGCATGGTACATAATCAGAAAGCCCTGAATAAGTATACATATTATCTCCAGTAATGAAGTTTAAATCAGCCAGTGTCTCTGATCAATCATGCAGACCTCATTTAGAGACAGTGACAAACATTATCAATGCTCGATTAAACCCAGACTGAGTGACTGAGTGGTATTTGCTCCAATTAACATTGTTATGAATAATTCATACAACGGGAATTCACTAACTGTACACACAAAATGAGGCTGTGTGTGTTTGGGAGATTCATAACATTGCCTTGGCTTGTCACAATGATATACTTTTTAAAACTTTTTTAGATCGTAATTTTAGTCACCCAGGACTAACTAGGTGAATAGGGAATAGGGAATCATGAATCAAACACCTTTTTTGTCAGTCTGTGTGTAACAGTATAACTTTAAACCGTCCCCTCGCCCCGACACGGGCGCGAACCAGGGACCCTCTGCACACATCAACAACTGACACCCACGAAGCGTCGTTATCCATCGCTCCACAAAAGCCGCGGCCCTTGCAGAGCAAGGTGCAACACTACTTCTAGGTTTCAGAGCAAGTGACGTAACTGATTGAAACGCTAGTAGCGCGTACCCGCTAACTAGCTAGCCATTTCACATCCGTTACATGTGTACATGAAAAATAAATATGTTCATATATATTTGAAGTCACTCTAATACTATTCTGGATTTTCACCCATTGAATTTCTCAGCCAGCTTTTCCCATAAATATGTTACATTAAACTGTGAAAGTCGAGTTATTATTCTTCATCAGTGATGAAGAGCATAGATGTCCTTGGGATCCTTTCCAGACCTTAAAAATATATAAATGCATCTCAAGGGTGAGAGGGATCAGAATGAGACAGGCCTCTTTGTGAAGAGAGAGGTACAACTTTTACACACAAAAAAAGAAATAAAAAGAGATTGGCATGAGGATGATTAGCAACTCAATGTCTGTCGTCAGGCGATAGCAGCTCCTCTCCTCCCGACATGCCACCCCCTGACTGTTTGTGATGAAATATAATAACGTTTCAGAAAGTTTTTCACTAGCTAACAATGTCACACACACACACACAAAAGGCAGAAAATGCATTGTGTGTGTGTGTTTTGAGGCCCTGGCCCCTCACCTTATTCCCCTGCAAGGACAGGGACACTTCTGGAGGCTGCTGTTGTCCCTTCTCTCTCTTTTCTCTCTCCCTTTTCTCTCACTTCTCTTTTCTTTGAGGAGGTCGTGTCTCTTTGAGGCTCCCGGCCAAGGAGCTGTTTTGTCAGTCAGTGGAGATGAGATTGCCTGGCCTCATTGTGCTTTGAAGCTCACAGGGATCTATAAAGCCTCTTTCTATCTTAAAGACTGCCAGTTCTGGAGTCCAGCTGAGAGCTGTGGGAAGGGTGTGAAAAGGGAATCAGAAAGGTTCTTCCAACATGGGTGGCCCCCAGCAGTCCGTCCAGCCTGGTGCAACTCTCACCAGCTCGCTGACTGATGCACTGGTGTTGCTCCTTGTAGGCAAACACCCACAGATACTACATATGGGCCATCCTTGTATAAGGAAGATAATGTTTTAGCACAGGCTTAGCTGACTGGACGGTGATAGTTCATGAGGGAGATCAGACATTTTGTGGCGTTTGAACGGGGAAAACGATGACAGCTCTTTCCACGGCAATGATAAGAGATGACAGTGATACAGGAGGATGTTTTGGGTAAACACAGTGTATGTTTGTTGGTGTGTTCTTAGACAGAGCAAACAGCAGGTATGAGAGTAAGTAATGACAGGACTCCCAGCATGCCTGCTACGGTCCAGTCGAGTGCATGGAGGGAAAGATAACAGGATGACAGCCCACCACAGAGACAGGACACCATCTAATGCTCTGCTTGTGTTTGTGTGTGTGTGTGTTTGTGTGTGTGTGTGTGTGTGTGTGTGTGTGTGTGTGTGTGTGTGTGTGTGTGTGTGTGTGTGTGTGTGTGTGTGTGTCCGCTTGCACAGCTCTTCCATAATCCTCCCCTCATATTTGTTCTGTCAGGACACTATTCCTTGCAGTGTTCGATTGTGATATTGATACAATTGAATGACAAAAAAATATCTATTTTTTGTCCATGTACTCCATTTCTACCTAAACATTGTTAGAACAAGTACTTGGAACCACCTCATTCTCTATCGCCCTCCACCACATCCCTGCTCTCTTTGTATACGTCTGTGTCCCCTGTCTCAAAGAATCCCCTTTTGGCGCATAATTACATCGAACAATGGCCCAAACCCAATGGTGGATGCAACCAGTTACCAAGGCAACGATTATGATAAATTAAGGGGAGACAAGACAGGTAATTGGAAAAAGATTGATAGGGGACAAGGGAGTGGAAAAAGCCTATCAAAGGATATCTCAGAGGGAATTACAATTGCATAATGACAAGGCTTCTCTTCTTCCAAGCTGATAGGCCCTCGTTCGTCTGCCACAAGATAAAGGCCAGAACTGCTCTCTTTGTCATTCTCCTGCTATATTGACATCCACAAATATAGGCTTAGTGTTGTTTGATGACTTAATGGCAAACAAGGAATATTCAAATCAGGGTTTGAGGTATAAGTGATCTCTCAGGCAGGTGAATGTGCTATTATGGTGTGGTTAGTGTGTAATGCACTAACCAAAGCATTGTGTTGTATTCTACAGACGTATCTACAATACATGACATCTGTAATGATGTATAGTCTTATTCAATCCCCTTTTTTCTAATTCCATTATTTTTTTCTGACCACCATTTCCTCTTTCATTCTCGCAAGAGAGAGAGAGAGAGAGAGAGAGAGAGAGAGAGAGAAATGCAGATATAGTTTCCTCCTCCTCCGCAGGTTTGGTTTAGACTTGGCCTGTACACAACATAGACTGGGGTGTTGTTCACTCTCTTCTCTGACTCTCACCCTAAGAATGCACTTTATGTGGCTCGGGTGGCGTCAGCGGAAGTCCCTATCAATTTACCTGTCTCTCAGTGTATATAGCTGCATGGGCGTAGCTCGGATATAGACTTGGAGAGAGATATGGAAAGAAACATCAGAGAATTCCCCTGGGACGCTGGGGTGGAGGACGGTGGTGATAGCCCTTCGTCTTCTGCTCGGTGACATCAGCAGTTTGTGGGCAGGTTGGGGCTTTGCACAGCGGCCGTTGATGTACAGCAAACAATGGCTGTGTTGATAGAGGACCCAACACTACCTGTAGGGCCTAATTTCTATCACAAAGGCAGCAGAGAGAGGCCCTCCTCAACCCCATCCTCAGGGCCAGAGCTGTCAGCAACCTATCAGGAAGGCCCAGACAGCCATCAATACGACCATGTGAGTCAGATTTAAGTGGACACTGAGGAGCACAACACCACTACTCACCCGGTGTGAATAGGGAATTACCCATACAACCTTTTATTTCACTATGACTCGACTAGAAGGGAACGTACGTAGCTGTGGAATGGGCTAGTGTTGCCATAAAATACTTTTGTCTCTAGGAAGGAACATCTTTTTTTTGCACTCTACTTAGTTGTTTGCGTATTGGCACGACACAGCTCCATAAAAGGCACAAGACATGGAGGTGATTTTTACAACAGATCGCTCTTCTCAAGTGTACCTCGCTCACCTTGGAGGACTTCCTCCCTTTGCCGCTTGATCCCCCAAGCCCCCCCAACTAGCCACACTTCCCCAGTCCTGGTTGGATGATGAGAAGTTAATTAGTGGAAGTAGAAAATAGGCTACCCCCTCCTCCATGGCAGTGTGCCCATCATGTCCCCCCGAACACCAAAGGTGGTAGAAGCTCTTAGCAGCCCTTCAAGTCTCTGTCCCCCTGGTCTGCACCCTTACTACTGCAAGCAATGGCTCTGACCACTTCACTGCAGTGGCTCTGACCACTTCACTGCAGTGGCTCTGTCCTCTGTCCACTTTTTACTCTGTATTGTACTCCTCCTCTCTCCTAATCCCCACCCCTCAGTCTCTTCTCTCCCTCTCTTTTCTCTCTCCTCTCTTTTCTTGAGGCCCTTCTCTATTGTTGTGGCCCAGAGGGTATTTCCAGCAGGAGGAGGAGAATGGACGTTCCAGCAGGAGGAGGAGAATGGACGTTGGTCTCTGGAGAGGCCTAAACACAAACACAGGGAGTGACCGGCCACTGATCTGGCTTGAGTGATGGGTGTTATCTAAAGGACACTGGCTTTTATTTTGGGATTCCAGTCAGATGACCGAGAGGCTCTATGGTTACGGCTGCAGAATGCTCAGCAGCAATTTAAGTAAAAGGGGGAAATGTGTCCAAATTGAGGCCATTTACTTGAATTCTTTCTCCAGTAATATCTTTCCCTGCAATCCATCTGTTATGAGATGCTCTCAATGTGTCTCTCTGTTCTCTCTCCCTCTGCTATGAACTGAAGAAGCAGGAAATGACCAGTCCCCCCTCTGTTCTTGTCTAAAATGCAGCATTCCACCTCGCCTCAGCTTAATTGGATGAAAATGGCATGTGTTGAAATGGCTGTTGCCTGTCTCAGGCCTATGGTGTCTGATTGGTGGGATATCTCTAATGGTGTTAGGGGGTGATTTCATACCCAGCAGGTCTCCGGGCTCCATCAGCCTCCATGCTGGCAAAGTGGCCTATGTGAATAGTGCGGTTGTGGGGAGGGGGGGAGCCCCCCTTTATGGTGATAGGCAAGATGGGTGTATTTGATCAAGGCTGATGCCCAGGTCCTCATTTGCATGTCCAAACAAGATTAAATATATTGAAATCAACTGAAATAAATACCACCCTTTAAAGATAGACAAATAGAAGAGATTAGCAATGTAGATAAGGCATCATCATGGAGAACATTGCATTACAATTTAGACTTGTTTTCCCCCCATATTTGGCAGTGCAATGACAGAGGAATAATATAATGTGTGGCATTTCTGTATGAAAAGGTTTCTTTTACCCTTCACCCTCCCATAGCTACTGTGTACTGACATTTCCTCACAATTTGACATGATGGCAACCAGCTTGATTTTATTGCACATTTTAGTATAATGGTCAGTGTTGCTTCAGTGGAACAAATTGTGTGGAAATTTGAGTTCTGAACTGATCCTGGTGTACTTGCTCCAGTGTTTGTCCCTCAGTAATAGTCATTGATATGTGTAGACATTACACACGCAGACTGCAGCAGACCAAGGCCCTGCCCACTGCTACCATGTGATGACTAATACACAGGTCATGTTCCATGCCGACTACATTGCAGACGTGACATGCATCTGCAATGCACTCGGTCTGGAACGTGGCCACAAGCAACGAGTGGAGCCTTGCCATTTCTCTAGTTAGCTTTCTGAGGCCCTTGGTTAATCCTGATGATGGAGGTGAAGATATGGGTGGCGTGACTGGTATGGGTCCACCCACTGGTTAGGGATAGGAAGGACAAGGAGGGTTGGGTTTAAGAGCGCCCCCAAGAGGAGAATGTTTGCTGCTGGGAGACGATTCCCGAAATATGCCTGTTTGACTTGTTCCCACCCACAGCATGACACATCTGTTTGGTGTAGGCTATGCTTTCTATAGTGTTCTATTCTGAATCTTTTTTTTACAGCATCTGAAAGCAAAAGGCTATTCTTTATCAGATGATTTGGCAACATTTTAAATGTGTGCCATAAATTGTCCAACAGGATTCTGTGTCCTTTTGCTTTTGAAGTTAATAGCCATATATAAGCTCCAGAGTCATTAATATTGAACATTAACAGACATTTATGTTGGTACGAAGTCTCAAAAACTGTTTCGAAGGTACAAATTTCATGATCTAGTCTACTGTTTTTTTTTGCTCTGTTTAATTGAAGACAATAAAATTAGAAAATAACTTGCATAGAAACCCCCAACAGGTCATCAACAGGTAGTGGCAAAGTTCTGTTGGGCAAAACTATTTGGTTTTGTTACCATCCTGACGCTGCATTGAAGGTAACCCTCAGTTTACCGTCAAAAGGGTCCCAGAGATAATGGTAAAGAAATTGTTAAAAGTGAAAAATATACTGTACAGGCCTATGATGCAAACAATGCTACTTGAAATGATCCATTTGCTCAGAAAGTTATTATACTGTTGATCTTCATTTCCCTTTTTCATGTATGTCAGTCGATCAACAAAAAAAACATGACTTCAGAATCCGTTTGTGACAGTCTATTCAAACTGTTGTTGACAAGCCTTATATTTACACATAATTTTATTTGATGTTCTTGTCATACGGAAACAAAAATAATTATTCACATAGTTGCCCTTTACATGGTCCATTACATGATCCTTTACATGGTCCTTTACATGGTCCTTTACATGGTCCATTACATGGTCCATTACATGGCCCTTTACATGGCCCTTTACATGGTCCTTTACATGGTCCTTTACATGGTCCTTTACATGGTCCTTTACATGGCCCTTTACATGGTCCTTTACATGGTCCTTTACATGGTCCATTACATGGTCCTTTACATGGTCCTTTACATGGTCCTTTACATGGTCCTTTACTTGGTCCTTTACATGGTCCATTACATGGTCCTTTACATGGTCCTTTACATGGTCCATTACATGGTCCTTTACTTGGTCCTTAATATGGTCCTTTACTTGGTCCTTTACATGGTCCATTACATGGTCCTTTACATGGTCCATTACATGGTCCTTTACATGGTCCTTTACATGGTCCTTTACATGGTCCATTACATGGTCCTTTACATGGTCCTTTACATGGTCCATTACATGGCCCTTTACATGGTCCTTTACATGGTCCTTTACATGGTCCTTTACATGGTCCATTACATGGCCCTTTACATGGCCCTTTATATGGTCCTTTACATGGTCCATTACATGGCCCTTTACATGGCCCTTTACATGGCCCTTTACATGGTCCTTTACATGGTCCTTTACATGGTCCATTACATGGCCCTTTACATGGCCCTTTATATGGTCCTTTACATGGTCCATTACATGGCCCTTTACATGGCCCTTTACATGGTCCATTACATGGCCCTTTACATGGCCCTTTACATGGTCCATTACATGGTCCTTTACATGGTCCATTACATGGTCCTTTACATGGTCCTTTACATGATCCTTTACATGGTCCTTTACATGGTCCTTTACTTAGTCCTTTACATGGTCCTTCACATGGTCCTTTACAGGGTCCTTTACATGGTCCATTACATGTGAGAAGCAGTGTATTCACAACCCTTGACTTTTTCTACATTTAGTTGTCTTACAGCCTGACCTACAGACAATACCCCATAATGTCAAAGTGGAATTATGTTTTTCCGAAATATAAAAAAATGACCCCACCCATGAGTTTACTCATCCAGAGCTAAGCTTTAGAAATGTTGCTAGTTATCCATAGGATATAGTGTATTTTATATTTTAGGGGACTATCGCTTTAGCAAATGTATGATGAACATCAATTAATATACAGTACCACTCAAAAGTTTGGACACACCTTCTCATTCCAGGGTTTGTCAGAATTTTTATTATTTTCTACATTGTAGAATAATAGTGAAGACATCCCTATTTAAGAGAATGAACGAGATGTATTAATTTATTAAAAAGATACATAAAAAAATACCTTATTTACATAAGTATTCAGACCCTTTGCTATCAGACTCGAAATTGAGCTCAGGTGCATCCTGTTTCTATTGATCATCCTTGAGATGTTTCTACAACTTGATTAGAGTCCACCTGTGGTAAATTCAATTGATTGGACATGATTTGAAAAGGCACACACCTGTCTATATAAGTTCCCACAGTTGACAGTGCATGTCAGAGCAAAAACCAAGCCATGAGTTGAAGGAATTGTACGTAGAGCTCTGAGACAGGATTGTGTCGAGGCACAGATCATATTTTTGCAGCATTGAAGGTGTCCAAGAACACAGTGGCCTCCATCATTCTTAAATGGAAGAAGTTGGAACCACCAAACTGAGCAATCGGGGGAGAAGGGCCTTGGTCAGGGAGGTGATCAAGAACCCGATGGTCACTCTGACAGAACTCCAGAGTGCCTCTGTGGAGATGGGAGAACCTTCCAGAAGGACAACTATCTCTGCAGCACTCCACCAATCAGGTCTTTATGGTAGAGTGGCCTGACGGAAGCCACTCCTCAGTAAAAGGCACATGACAGCCCGCTTGGAGTTTGCCAAAAGGCACCTAAAGGACTCTCAGACCATGAGAAACAAGATTCTCTGGTCTGATGAAACCAAGATTGAACTCTTTGGCCTGAATGCCAAGCGTCACGTCTGGAGGAAACCTGGCACCATCCATACGGTGAAGCATGGTGTTGGCAGCATCATGTTGTGGGGATATTTTCAGCGGCAGGGACTGGGAGACTAGTCAGGATCGAGGAAAAGATGAATGGAGCAAAGTACAGAGAGATCCTTGATGAAAACCTGCTCCAGAGCACTCAGGACCTCAGACTGGGGTGAAGGTTCACCTTCCAACAGGACGACAACCCCAAATACACAGCCAAGACAACACAGGAGTGGCTATGGGACAAGTCTCTGAATGTCCTTGAGAGGTCCAGCCAGAGCTCGGACTTGAACCCGATCAAACATCTCTCGAGAGTCCTGACAGAGCTTGAGATCTGCAGAGAAGAATGGGAGAAACTCCCCAAATACAGGTGTGCCACGCTTGTAGCGTCATACCCAAGAAGACTTGATGCTGGAATCGCTGCAAAGGTGCTTCAACAAGGTATTGAGTAAAGGGTCTGAATACTTATGTAAATGAGATCAGTTTTTTATCTTTAATAAATTAGCAAAAAATTCCAAACACCTGTTTTTGCTTTGTCATTATGGGGTATTGTGTATAGATTGATGAGAAAAACAACAACATTTTAATCCATTTTAGAATAAGTCTGTAACGTAACAAAATGTGGAAAAAGTCAAGGGGTCTGAATACTTTCCGAATGAACTGTAGTATCTCGAAATTTAGACTTTTGAGATTAGAAGTCTGAAACTTGGGTAGGACCTATATTTGGTGCAGTGTATGCTGTCTGACAAAATCACTATTTGAGTAGTTCTTCAAAATAAATAAAGCATACTTTCATGACTGCTAAATACCAACTATCAATCACGTAGATCATGTATTTTCAGGAAGAGATACCTCGCGAAGCAACTGCTCCATCCCTCTTGATCGCACATTCTTCTCTCTTCTCTGTCTCCAAGCACACACAATGGATTATGGTCATTGTAGTTATTAATTACCTCTTTTTATGTGCTAATATGTAGAATATTGGCCTGTTGGAAACTACAACTCCCTACCACATCGTACAGTTCGGGTTTGATCTGATTTATCTACTGAGCTATAATAGAGTAACACAGTGGAGGTGTCATAATACCCATAAAACCTAGCGGTCAAACAGGAAAATGGTTCCACTCGTTTTTCCACCATTCACATTTCCCATAAGCTATTTTAGAAACACTTAAAATAAGGGTTGTGTTTCATGTAGGCTTACCCTGGCAAGACATTTTGATAACCATGTAAATCTCGGACAAGGTGACTTTTATCAACATATTTGGCTCTATTTACTCTCAGATTCTAAAATGCTAATTAACATGAAAGTAGACATCATGCAAAAACTACAAATCCCTGCGATCTTGCACAAGACAGTTCACAGAATTGTACATTAAAATAAATGTAGCCTGTTTGTTCATTACTACATTTAGCAAACATTAGATAGTTAATCCAGAGATTCTTACCTTTGCCTCGATTCAGCAGTCTCGTCCAGATCATCATGGTATTGTAGTTCTTTATGATAGCCACATTAGCATCTAATTAGCATTTCATTTTTGGTGGGTACATATAGGCAAATATGTTGATAAAAGTCACCTTGTCCTAGAGATATTTGCCTGGTTATCAAAACGTCACGCCAGGGTAAATCTGCACGAAACGCAACCCTTATTTTAAGTGTTCCTAAAAATCCCTTATGGGAAAAATGAATGTGGTGGAAAAACAATTGGAACCCTTTCCCTGTTTGACCGTTAGGTTTTATGGGTATTATGACTCATACTGTGATACTATATAGAACTAAAGACAGCCTCCAAGATGGCCAACCATTGTTTTCAACATAATCACAGTTGCATACGCTGCCGATTCGTGGGGGCTAATATTTTGCTAGTTCCGGTTTCAGGAGCCCATTTAGAGGCTACATGTGGATCTTTCTATATATAATTGTGCCAATGTGTGACATTGGGATCAACATTTCGAAATGATTTGAAACAAAATTAAATGGATTTTCATGCAGTTCCACATGTGTACTTAGAGGAATAAAAGTGAATATATGCAAATTGGCCCATAACTCCACTTATACAACATAGCCCTAGGACTATACATCATTTAAGCAGGGCTCATCCAGATATTGGCAAATCAAATTCAAGGTATTTTCTGGGACTTTTCAAGCACTTAATTGTAATTTTCAAGGACCTCAAAGTTATACAATTGTATAATTGATATAATTGTACATATAGGGCCAAATATAGAACCCCCCCCCAAAAAAAACATGCAAAATTGTCAAAAAAGTAGGCCATTACCCCTTTAAGAATTAGGTTGTTCTTTTTTGGCCTTGGCAATGCATGATATTCAAATTATTATTACATTCTAAAATAATGTGGACATTGCCTGACTAAATAGATTGGATGCATGCATGGCGATTTTTCTTTAACCTATGTGGCACACGTTAAATACATGAATAAGTTTAAGTTTTGGCTGACTTTTCTTACAATCATCACAAATTGAATTATGGGGCGTTTCAGGCCACGAAGTGAACATAATTGTACACTCGCAAATTAGGGCTGAGGGGCTTACTTTGCGAAGTTCCCTTGTTTGGCTAATCGTTTGGACCGATGGCCAAGATGGTGATGGGGATTCCCCCAAGGGCATTAGGCCCCAAGGGCATAAGGTAAGTGGGGGGGTGTGTCTCTTATGAGTTTGAAACGCAGCCTATGACACCAACACACTGTGTGGTCTTAAACTTACTTTCCCCCATCCTGATGGGAACTTCTACAGTTTACCCTCCTGCTGAACTTGCCTCCTGTGGACTGAATCCCTGTATGTCTGATGTTTAATTACGTGGAGCTAAGTTTTGTGGTCTATTGTGTATAATTGCTGTGTGTTGGGCTTGTTAGCTAACTCACGCTCCCGCTAGCACTACTGTTAGCATATTGCATTAAAATGCCTGATACTTTTATCATGACTGTTACAGATAAGCCATTTATTAGAATTGCTACTTGCTCACATATGGTGCTAGGATATTTTCTAGGCTGCATTTCAAACTCATGAAAAACACACCCTCGTCCACTTACCCTCGCCTTATGACCTTGGGGAAACCCCCGTCACCGTCTTGGACGTTGGTCCAAACGATTAGCCAAACAAGGGGAGTTCGCAACGTAAGCCCCTCAGCCCTCATTTTTGATCGAGTTTGCGAGTGCACAATTATGTTCACTTTGGGCCTGAAACACCTCATAATTCAATTCGTGATGATTGTACATCCGCTAAGAAAAGTCAGCCAAAACTTAAAACCTCAACGTCAATATGGAGTCAACATACAAGCATAGGTAAAAACAAATGTAAAATGGTTAGAAATTGTGCTACTAATGCACATGACGTTACAAACACGTCTCGTAAAAGTAATGATGTTTTTGTTTGGTTAGCTTTTGGAAATTGTAGAAATTGTGTAAAACATTTTCCTTCTTCAGAAGTTCCAGCTAGGCAGACTAACGTTATTGTTATGCGGAGCGAACACAGGGGAACCCAAGAGTGTACTCAGATGCGGAAGCAGGATGAATGAACCAAAAAGTTTATTGTACACAGAGAGATGTGGAGTGCAGAACCGGGGTAGCTCAGATGAGTGGCAGAAAAACCAGAAGTGTAGAGTGAGGTTGGAGTTGACTGAGTTGAACAGGGAAAACAGGTCCTGAGGGGAATCCAAGGCAATGGTGGTGAGTGAAGTCCAGAGCAAGGTGGTTGGTGGTGAGATGTGGTACACGAGACAGGAGCCAGAGACAGAGCGGGAACTGCAACGAGAGGACAAAACGGTGTGAGGCAGGGAAACAAGCACAGCAGAGCAATAGGATCTTGAGAACAAACAAAAGGCTAGGATAACACTGACAGCAGAGATTACAATTGCTACTTGGGTGTTGCGCAAGCATTGGGTGTTGCGCAATACACTCTTAGAAAATGGGTTCTTCGGCTGTCCCAATAGGAGGATCAACCAATCAAATGTATTTATAAAGCCCTTCTTACATCAGCTGATGTCACAAAGTGCTGTACAGAAACCCAGACTAAAACCCCAAACAGCAAGCAATGCAGGTGTAGAAGCATGGTGGCTAGGATAAACTCCCTAGAAAGGCCAGAACCTAGGAAGAAACATTGAGAGGAACCAGGCTATGAGGGGTGACCAGTCCTCTTCTGGCTGTGCCAGGTGGAGATTATAACAGAACATGGCCAAGATGTTCAAATGTTCATAGATGACCAGCAGGGTCAAATAATAATAATCACAGTGGTTGTAGAGGGTGCAACAGGAGTAAGTGTCAGTTGGCTTTTCATAGCCGATCATTCAGAGTATCTCTACCGCTCCTGCTGTCTCTAGAGAGTTGAAAACAGCAGGTCTGGGACAGGTAGCACGTCCGGTGAACAGGTCAGGGTTCCATAGCCGCAGGCAGAACAGTTGAAACTGGAGCAGCAGCACGGCCAGGTGGACTGGGGACAGCAAGGAGTCATCAAGCCAGGTAGTCCTGAGGCATGGTCCTAGGGCTCAGGTCCTCCGAAAAAAAGAATTAGAGAGAAAAGAGAGAATTAGAGAGAGCATACTTAAATTCACACAGAACACCGGATAGGAGAAATACTCCAGATATAACAGACTGACCCTAGCCCCCCGACACAAACTATTGCAGCATAAATACTGGAGGCTGAGACAGGAGGGGTCGGGAGACACTGTGGCCCCGTCCGACGATACTCCCGGACAGGGCCAAATAGGCAGGATATAACCCCACCCACTTTGCCAAAGCATAGCCCCCACACCACTAGAGGGATATCTTCAAACACCGACTTACCATCCTGAGACCATCCGAAGACAAGGTCGAGTATAGCCCACGAAGATCTCCCACACTGCACAACGCAAGGGGTGGTGCCAACCCGGACAGGAAGACCACGTCTTGTGACCGTAGCGTACGTGTAGGTATGTACGGCAGGACCAAATCGAAAAGATAGGTAGGAGCAAGCACATTTCATGCTTTGTAGGTTAGCAGTAAAATCTTGAAATCAGCCCTTGTCTTAACAGGAAGCCAGTGTAGAGAGGCTAGCACTGGAGTAATATGATCAATTGTTTTGGTTCTAGTCAAGATTCTAGCAGCCGTGTTCAGGGAAATATGGCTAGGGAAACCCTTTATCACCCAGTAACTCTCCCTATGACCATATTCTCCTCCTTCCTCTATGCCCCCAGGCACAGAGAAGAGGGATCACCAGCTCAGCTCAAACTGTCCAATCTCTGGAGGGGACAACAAACGTTACTCAATCTGTGCAATGTTCGGCTCATGTGCCACTCATCCGAATGGACTAATGTTTTAATGCATAAAGCCTTTAGCTTTGAACATTTTGTATGTATTTCATACAAGCTTTCAGGTTGTAATATTATTGCTTTGTAACTCTCAAACAAATCTGCAAATATACCCTGTAATCGTGTCCCTCAGGGCAACAATGTTAAATGTCAAACGGATGGACAGTGGACCATCAGCAGTCAGTATGTAACCTGACACCACTGGAGGTCTTGACGGTATTTGTGTAGAAGAAGAAAAAAAACAAGTAGGAGGCCAGTACAAGCAGACAACTTTAGTGAACTATTTACAAATGCCATATGTAAAAGAATACAAATAAGTTGGCGCAGATCAGCCTATAGTTCACAGTAAAATGAACGTAACTATATACCTGGCCAACGGCAGTAGCTCAGACAGTTCCATCCCAACGCTGATGTCCACTTACCCCAGAACTCTCTGATCCACATTCCACTTCTCCTCCTTCATGCCCTTAGGAGGACCCAATGAAACTCCCTTGTCTTGTCCTGCATCACCCCGGGGTGCTGGTGGAGGGCTGGCGGGCCATCCAAAATAGACAAAGTAATGAAATTTGTAAACAATGTGCTTATCACATTTGTTCAGGGTTTGGCACTGGTTAAGCCATCCTCACATAAAACATAATAGCCCTGGCCCATTTCTGCGTGACAGAGTTCATTTCACCCTTTTGGGCAATGATATACAGTGGCAAGAAAAAGTATGTGAACCCTTTGGAATTACCTGGATTTCGGAAATAAACTGGTCATAAAATTTGATCTCTTCTTCATCTAAGTCACAACAATAGACAAACATAGTGTTCTTAAACTAATAACACTCAAATTATTGCATTTATCTTTGACTATATTGAATACATCATTTAAACATTCACAGAGTAGGTTGAAAATATGTGTATGTGAACCCCTAGGCTAATGACTTCTCCAAAAGCTAATTGGAGTCAGGAGTCAGCTAACCTGGAGTCCAATCAATGAGACGAGATTGGAGATGTTGGTTAGAGATGCCTTGCCCTTAAAAAAACATGCTCCACTACAGCCCCGTCGATGAGAATGGGGGTGTGCTCGGTCCTCCTTTTCCTGTAGTCCACAATCATCTCCTTTGTCTTGATCACGTTGAGGGAAAGAGACTTCAGGTCTCTGACCTCCTCCCTATAGGCTGCCTCATCATTGTCGGTGATCTGGCCTACCACTGTGTCATCAGAAAACTTAATGATGGTGTTGGAGTCGTGCCTGGCCGTGCAGTCATGTGTGAACAGGGAGTACAGGAGGGGACTGAGCATTCACCCCTAAGGGGCCTCCGCGTTGAGGATCACCGTGGCAGATGTGTTGTTACCTACCCTTACCACCTTGGCACGGCCCGTCAGGAAGTCCAGGATCCAGTTGCAGAGGGAGGTGTTTAGTACCAGGGTCCTTAGCTTTGAGGGCACTATGGTGTTGAACGCTGAACTGTAGTCAATGAATAGCATTCTCACATAGGTGTTCCTTTTGTTCAGGTGGTAAAGGGCAGTGTGGAGTGCAATAGAGATTGCATCATCTGTGGATCTGTTGGTGCGGTATGCAAATTGGAGTGGGTCTAAGGTTTCTGGGATAATGGTGTTGATGTGAGCCATGACCAGCCTTTTAAAGCATTTCATGGCTACAGACGTGAGTGCTACGGGTCGGTAGTCATTTAGGCAGGTTACCTTAGTGTTCTTGGGCACAAGGACTATGGTGGTCTGCTTGAAACATGTTGGTATTACAGACTCTGACACGGAGAGGTTGAAAATGTCAGTGAAGACACTTGCCAGTTGGTCCGTGCATGCTTTGAGTACACGTCCATGTAATCAGTCTGGCCCTGAGGCTTTGTGAATGTTGACCTGTTTAAAGGTCTTGCTCACATCGGCTATGGAGAGTGTGATACCACAGTCGTCCAGAACAGCTGGTGCCTCTCATGCATGCTTCAGTGTTGCTTGCCTCGAAGCGAGCATAAAAGGCATTTAGCTCATCTGGTTCGCTCGCTTCACTGGGCAGCTCGCGGCTGGGTTTCCCTTTGTGATCCGTAATAGTTTTCAAACCTGCCACATCCGACGAGTGTCAGAGACGATGTAGCAGGATTCAATCTTAGTCCTGTATTGACACTTTGCTTGTTTGATGGTTCATCTAAGGGCGTAGCAGGATTTCTTCTAAGCGTCCAGATTAGTGTTCTGCTCCTTGAAAGTGGCAGCTCTAGCCTTTAGCTTGGTGCGGATGTTGCCTGTAATCCATGGCTTCTGGTTGGGATATGTACGTACGGTCACTGTGGGGACAATGTCGTCGATGCACTTATTGACGAAGCCGGTGACTGAGGTGGTATACTCCTCAATGCCATTGGATGAATCACTGAACATATTCCTGTCTGTGCTAGAAAAACAGTCCTGTAGCGTAGCATCCGCATCATTTGACCACTTCCGTATTGAGAGAGTCACTGGTACTTCCTACTTTAGTTTTTGCTTGTAAGCAGGAATCAGGAGAATATAATTATGGTCAGATTTGCCAAATGGAGGGTGAGGGAGAGCTTTGTATGCGTCTCTGTGTGTGGAGTAAAGCTGTTTTTTCCTTTGGTTGCACATGTGACATGCTGCTAGAAATGAGGTAAAACGGATTTAAGTTTGCCCGTATTAAAGTCCCCGGCCACTAGGAGAACCGCTTCTGGATGAGCATTCTCTTGTTTGCTTATGGCCTTATACAGCTGGTTGAGTGTGGTCTTAGTGCCAGCATCGGTTTGTGGTGGTAAATAGATGGCTACGAATAATATAGATGAGAACTGTCTTGGTAGATAGTGTGGTCTACAGTTTATCATGAGGTAATCTACCTCAGGCGAGCAATACCTCGAGACTTCTTTAATATTAAACATTGCGCACCAGCTGTTATTGACAAATAGACACACACCCCCGCCCCTCGTCTTACCAGACGTAGCTGCTCTGTCCTGCCGATGCATGGAAAGCCCAGCCGGCTCTATATTATCCTTGTCGTCGTTCATCCACGACTCTGTGAAACATAAGATATGTGACCCCGATTCAGGAAACTAGGCGTATGTTGCAAGTCACGACTTCACAGGAGAGCCGTTTGAACGTAATGGCTTTTTTAAATCAAAATGCCTTAATAACTTGTGCCCCAATAACAAACTTGTATGCCATCTGTAAATACGAATAAAATTGTTAAATTACGAGCCTTGTTGGTTAAGCCACAGAAAAAGGGGGGCAACCTTCCCACTAGGCTGAGATAATGAGTGGGCTGGACATGCAGAGAGAGGAGTTTGGATTGGTCTGCCATATTGAAGGCTTCTGTCTATTTGAGCTCATCAGTCTGTGTTGGTAATCCTGTCGAACACGGCTTTAAAAAAAAATGTATTGTGTAGTTGAGCTGCATATGTGTTGCTCTCCACTTTCTGGAGGATCAAGTTTTGAAATCGGTGGAATTAGAGTATGATAGCTAAAGAGATGGAGAAAACACCTGTCTCCAGATTACATCTTCAAACTAAGGGCAACCGTGGTATGGCATTCCTGAGAGGGAGTTGAGTCCATCATGCATGATGATGTATACAGGTAAGATAGTCTAGTGTTAGCTAGCAACATTTTCAGATATTACACATTTCTAATTTTGACAGAAAGTGGTTTCATTTCAAGTTAAAGTGTACTGTTAGCTGGCTGGCTCCCTATCTGATGTTATTATTCGTTTCCCAGAGCCGTTGCTTTTCTAGTTAGAGCCTAATGTTAGCTAGCTAACATTGCACCTGGTTGGTTAGCTCCCAGCACTGTGGCATTGTTGGCACTTTGTTCAATGTTGTTTAACTAGCTAACGTTAGCTGGCTGGTTGTTCGCTAACGTTACATGACGTGTGTGATCTTAAATGTTGTTTACCTACCAAGGTTCATTGTTTACCTAGCTAGTTAGCTATATGTCTTAAGCTAAAGTGTACTGTTAGCTACCTAGCTAACGTTAGCTGGTTGGCTCCCTAGCGGACGTTATTATTAAAACGTAATGAAATTGTTGCCAACAGAGTTGATTAGGCTGTTTTCATGTTATCCAGAGGTAAGTGTGCATCAAGTGTGCGCTTCAAGAGCGAAACGAGACGGATGGGGCTAAATTTTCAAGAGGGTGTGAACAATGCTGAATGGGTGTAGACAAAGAAGAGCTGATCACCAGATACCAAAACATTCAAAGGCGATTTTCTCAGAAGTGAGTTTACAAGTTGATCAACTTACAAAGCAGAATTACTTTCCCATTGTTCCTCAAATGCAGTGTATGATATACTTTTTCGTAAATCTTTGTCTCTACTTTTATCCAATGTAAGAAACACCATTTCACATTTTGGTACATAAGAGTGAATCCAGGTGGTGAGTCACATATTACAGTTTTGAATGTCCCATTGGTAGGATAGTCTTAATCACAGATCATCCAGGTAATTTTCCAATGATTGCACGTTGGCCAATAGTACGGATGGTAGTGGAGGTTTACTTACTCGCCTCCAATTTCTCACAAGGCACCCCGACCTCCGCCCCCTTTAATTCCATCTTCTCTTCACGCTAATGACGGGGATTTGGGCCTGATCTAGAGAAAGCAGTATATCCTTCGCATCGAACTCGTTAAAGAAAAAATCTGTGTCCAGTTTGAGGTGAGTAATCGCTGTTCTGATGTTCTGAAGCAACCACAACTTACTTTTGCAGACCGTGAGAGCGGCAAGACAGATAAATAACAGCGCACATAGCTTCTGATGTGATCAAGCAAAAATGGCCTGCCTATATGAAAGCAAATATGATCAAATGCATGGTTGTTTCTAATTGAGGTAAACTACAATTTAAGTGTCCTGGCTGCGTATCAGTTCAAAAAAGAGACGAGTGACCTCCTGGGACTGTGTGTGTTTGCCTGCCAGCTTTGCTTAAGCAGCAGACGCAACTGAAAGACGTTATAGGCCAATGAGAGGATTGCATGAAATATTATGCTAAACCATGCATGCTTATGATTGGACAAAACAGATGAAAAGGAGATTTCATGTCAAGTTGAATGTCCATTAGTCTCACATGGAATTCTCATCTCGTTACACTTGTCAACTAAAATGAAAAGTAATTTGTAATAGTAATTGTTTTTTCCAGGGCATCTCATCTTGTTATTGTCATTATTTTTTGTCAGGAAAAACAAGTATGATGCCGCCAGGTGATGTCATCAGTGTCTCCGGATGATGTTATCGGAAACAGTTCTGTCTGATTCAGAGGGGTTGGGTTAAATGGGGAAGACACATTTCAGTTGAAGACATTCAGTTGTACAACTGACTAGGCATCCCCCTTTCCCCTTCCTTTCTTTTATCTTTTTGACTACAAAACATAGAAACCAACCATTTTCACATATGTTGATCTTGGCACGTTGCTGAAGATAATACATTTGATGGGGGCGGCAGGTAACCTAGTGGTTAGAGCATTGGACTAGCAAGCAAAAGGTTGCAAGATCAAATCCCTGAGCTGACAAGGTACAAATCTGTCGTTCTGCCCCTGAACAAGGCAGTGAACCCACTGTTCCTAGGCTGTCATTGAAAATAAGAATTTGTTCTTAACTGACTTGCCTAGTTAAATGAAAAAGGGCAATGTGCACCTTTTAATAATAGCTTTCCAATATAAGTTCTGCATAAACATTCAGAACGTTTACATATTTAGTGCAGGTGAGACTTTCCTCACATTCTGTTGGCCGTATCTCAATTGTAACCTAGGAATCGAAAGGGTATCTATACCTGAAACACAGGGTTAGGGTCAGACCTGAATTAAAAAAGACATGTCATTCTAGTGCAACATTATATTTTCAGTAGACTAGTTTTATTTATTTTGTTGTAATCTAAAATCTACACACATACTCACTAAATTCTGCCAACTCGTATCTGCATGCTGCCCTCACCCGTCTTTATGTCCACAGAACTGCAAGTGACCTTTGACAAATTCTACCTCTGTGTTGATATTGACATTGTCCAACCCTGTCATTTACAAAACAGGAATACAGTTGAAAGTATCATACAATTGTAAACTTTTTTCTTGACGTTACTTTCAAAAGTTATTGTAAAAAAGGATATAGACATTCCTCTTTTGAAGGGATCCTCCATGTTTGCCACTTACTGTGAGTAATAAAATCACCTTCTACAATGGATTAGATTTTTACCTTGGAGGCTGAGAGAAAAGACAAACAATAGCCTGGAATGGATCTTCCTGAGTTAGGGCTCTATTCAGTCTGTATCGCTGAAGCATTACAGATTGCGTGATAGAAATTTGAAGGTCATTTCAAATTGAGCCGACATATTCAGCATGTACCGTGAATGCAGTCTCTGCTAACACGGGAACATTGCGTTTCAATTTAAATCACGTTGTAACACTGAATTTCCGCATTATGGATTGAATAAAGCCCTTAGACTCTTTCAAGCCCCTCGACTACAGAGGTTTGCATTGTTTAAATTTTTATGTAATTGACACAGTCTACTGCCCAAAATACACTGAACGAAAATATAATATATACAATGGAACAATTTCAAAGATTTTACTGAGTTACAGTTCAATTGAAATACATTCATTAGGCCCTAATCTATGGATGTCACACAACTGGGAATAC
The DNA here is from genome assembly GCF_016432855.1 of Salvelinus namaycush. Classification (NCBI taxonomy): domain Eukaryota; kingdom Metazoa; phylum Chordata; class Actinopteri; order Salmoniformes; family Salmonidae; genus Salvelinus; species Salvelinus namaycush. The sequence continues at coordinate 18,597,384 of NC_052317.1, read as the reverse complement.
AGATATGCATCTGTTGATTACAGATGCCTTAAAAAAAGTAGGGCCGTCAATCAGAAAACTGGTGTGACCACCATTTGCCTCATGCAGCACGACACATCTCTTTCACATAGAGTGGATCAGGCTGTTGATTGTGGCCTGTGGAATGTTGTCCTAGTCCTCTTCAATGGCTTTGCGAAGTTGCTGGATAAGACCCTGGTGAGGACGACGAGCACCCAGATGAGATTCCCTGAGACAGTTTCTGACAGTTTGTGCAGAAATTCTTCAGTTTGCAAACCTACAGTTTCATCAGCTGTCCAGGTGGCCGGTCTCACACCATCCCAGTGGTTATGAACCCAGATGTAAAGGTCCTGGGCTGGCATGGTTACACGTGGTCTGCGGTTGTGAGGTTGGTTGGACGTACCAAATTCTCTAAAATGAGAAATGAACATGAAATTCTCTGGCAACAGCTCTAGTGGACATTCCTGAAGTCAGCATGCCAATTGCATGCTCCCTCAAAACTTGAAACATCTGTGACATTAAGTCGTGTGACTGCACATTTTAGAGTGGCCTTTTATTGTCCTCAGCACAAGGTGCACCTGTGAAATTATAATTCTGTTTAACCCTTGTGTGGTGTTCATGTTTTTGTTATTCACCCAATGTTTGCGGGTCTGATGGACCCACAACATTATTGGGTTTCTAAAACATTACAGCCATAACAATTTACATTAAATACAAGCATACTTGGACAGCATACTTGGTTAATATTTGCCATTTACCTCTGCTAGATCACATTTATCAATAAAAGGTTTTTTTGATCATTCGTTTTTTTTGATAATGTGATTTTTGTTATAATTATAATCAAGACATGGGTGGAATAAATCATGTTTATCTTGAACAAATTATAAATGAAACATGGTTTTCATCACTATTGATGTTTATTGCTTTGAACTGAACAAATTGGAAGGACAAATACAGTACAGTATTTTATGGAAATGATAAATGAGCCCCATTGAACCACAAATTAAGGCCGGTCTACACACCACATGAGGGACAGAGTTTTACTGTGTGTGTGTTGCAAATGTATTGTATTTATTGCACTTTATGCATGTGTACTGTGTCTTCCTGTCCTTCTTGGATCCACACACATCGTAGCGCTTCTTCTTGTTACTACCGGTTGCAATCTAGAATGATGAAAAAAGTTAGTTCAGGAATTTGACTAAATCTCACTCACTCACATATGTACTGTAGCTACAGCAGGCCAGACACGCACACATGCAACATCATCACTCACACTTACTTCCGGTATTGGAGTTGTTGGTTCTGTGGGTCGGGCGGATGGGGCACCAGCATCCTTCTCCTGAATCCTCCTCACGATGGCTACAGAAGCTCGAGTCCTTGGGATATGTTGCCTCCTCTGGATTTGAGGTCTTACCAATGCCTTGCCCAGCTCCTCAAGAAAGAGCCGTCTCCTCTGGAGCTTCCCTCTGTCCCAATCTGGGTTCAACCCCAACCAAATGACAAACGCGTCATATGCCGAGATGTCCAAGATGTTGAAGAATATCACAAGTGGCCAGTGTAGGGTTCTTTTTTTGCAGCTCTAGTCAGACACCAGCTTCTCTAAATTATCCACCCCTCCTTTTGTGGCATTCTAATCCAATATAATTTTTGTTTTTTGATGTTCCTGGCCACAGATTCTCCCATCCCTATGCAGCATACCACGTTTGCCTTTCTTTGGCATGTAGGACACTAGGGACGTGTCGGCCGTAAACACAAACTTAGAGGAATTTTCGTACTGTTCCTACCATCGTCAGCTTCTTCTTGGGGAGATCCTGTCCCAGCTTGTGTGAAGTAAAAATGTGATGTTGTGGCCAGGACAACACGCATCCCTTGGTTCTTCTCAGGGGCTCCTCCATCTGGCTTCTCCGTATACACTTACAAGTTCCACCCATATGATGAAGCAGCATTACCAGGTAGCCCAGACCTTGATTCCATATTTTGCGGGTTTAGACGGTATGTACTGCCTGAAGGGGCAGCGGCCCCTAAACGGCATAAGCTGCTCATCAACAGGAACGTTTGGCCCAGGGTTGTAAAACAGGGGAAGGCGGTCCACCCACTTGTACCACACTGACCTGATTGCAGCTAGATTGTCTCTCTGCCGCCAAGATGGTCTGGTGTCTCGGTTATCGAAGCGAATAATACTGGAAATAATGTGGAAAAGTTATCTGCCAGTTTCTGCATCCCACAGGGATTCTGTGGATTCCCCATTGGATCTGAAAACACCAGCAAGGATATGAACCCCAAAGTATGCATGTAAATGAGTTTGGTCCATCTCCTTCCATCTCTCTCCAAAAACACGCATTCCCTCTAAATTAGTGCAGTCCAGAATGATTTCCTGGATGGTGTCTGGGATGAACAGTTCAAAAGAAGACTTTATGTCCTGCACATGAATAACCGCCATCCGTGTCGGCCCTAGTTGCATCCTTATCACATTGGCAGCCATGCGGGGTGGCTCATTCCTTGGGCAAGAACACCATTTAATATCAAATTTTTTTTGACATCCATATTTCTCCTCCTGCAGGCTGCTGATGAACTGGTTGCTGACGGGCTGGTCCTGGGGCTGACTGAGGGTCAATCTCAGCATCTTCTTCCAACTCACTGTCAGACTCCAGATTGACAGAGACATGATCCTTATATTTGGAAAATTCTTCATCTTCCAAAGTGTAAGACGCTCCTTCCACACTACTGAGCTTGTCTCTCTGCAAAAATGATTTCTAAGGCCCTCTGGGCAGAGATTATTTTTGCCATACTGATTGATTGTGGTAAGGAGCCATACATGCAAAGCTATTTATTTGATGTGTCCCTCTCCCAATTTGCACCTGGCTGGGGTAGAGTGTGGGAAAATACTGCACTTTTTACAGTGTATTGAAATAATATATTGTAATAACATTGTGAAGGTTCCCGCAAGATATTGTGTAGTTTCACACACTACGAAGGGTAAATATAGAGTGCAAGAAATACAGGAGACAGGCAGACAGGCAGGGAGGCAGACAGGTTATTGGTGCTATGTTGAAACAGCAGGCCCAGGGAGGAGAAAGACAGAGTGCACACAGCAAAACGTTTTGATAAATGTGTACTTGTTTTCACCTACACACAAACTTTTCCACACTTTTATTACCCTCGAGTCCAGTAGACCCGGACACCACATATGTAATATAAATGTGTAGGGGGATGCACAGTGTGCACTCAATGAAAATGTGTTCTTTTACATGTTCTTCACAGAAAATGAGCCAATGCCAATGAGTCTCAGGTTGAAAAAATTATTAATTGTATTGAATTGAAAATGAGGCCTCTGTAAACAAAAGCACAACAAACAAGAAAACACTTAGTCAGCACTGTGAAATTGCATTTACAAGCAAATACACGCTGACAGTCAGGGAAAGTTATTCCAGAGAGCTGGTCTGCATCTGGGGTAACTGCCACAACCAGACAGGGCATTAGCGGTGAGGAATTACGAACTATCAAATCAAGTTCTTTTTTTTTCTTAATAAGAAACTTCTTAAGTTTGTGCATAAGAAGTGTTTTGTGAATCTGGGCCCTGGAGGCTGGGCTTGAGAGGTGGCGATAGGTAAAGGGAGGAGAAGTCATAGCCTACGTCAGGTCTCTCCAGCGATCTATTGACCCTCTGAGCTACACCAGGGACGCTTAACATCATGCACTTGGAAGTGCAGTAAATTAATTATCCTAAATCATACACAATTCACGAGAGACTCACTAGTACATCCTGCCCCATACCCCCCCCCCCCCCCCCCCCTCCTACCTCTCCCCCTCCCCTGTTAATGGAGAGTAACAGTAGCATGGTTCTGGAGGGGGCTGGAGGGGCTAGAGTTGCCTGGTCCTGTCAATGACCAGTGGTGGGGGGTTACTGATTGAACACAGTGTTCTGGACCACTGCACCCAATGAAGGTACCCCCCCTCAGCCCCCCTCAGCCATTTCATATGAGACCATTGTTTGTTGAATATACCACCAGATGGTGTGCACCAGATCGGTGGAGGTATCAATTTGACAAGGCAACCTATGTGGGAGGTAGCGTAGGCCCAGCTAGCAGAATGCAACTGGAGAGTAGTAACACATCCAGAGAAACAGGATAGTAGAGCTGTGTTTTCCTTCCTGGAATTTTATCATTGTTGATTTCAGTATTGGGGATTATTCTCTAAGCTCCCTTATTCAGCCATGCAACCATCCCAGGTATGGGGTGTAATATTAGAGGGCGAGAAGGAGAAAAGGAGATGTGTATAGGAAGAGAGGCAATCCACTGTAGCACAGGGTCACGGCCTCTCATAATCTGCTGCACTCTCACTAATGACTGATAACACGAGTCGACCAAGGTGTGTCAGCCTTCATCGCTCTTTTTAATTAGAGATTGCGTACACTCATTCTGTTTCCCTTGAGCCTGCCTTCTTTTTTCTCCACTCTGCTACACACACCTCGAGTCAGCCAATCACTCAGCAGCATCACTCAGCCTGCTATTCAGCTGAATGAGGACCCTCCCCCCTCTCCTCTCATATGGCATGGAGACCACACGAGCTATTAGATCTGTGTTCTCAGTCCCACCACGCAGCATCAGGGCCTCTGTATGGCTCATCCATAGCCCAGGTTGGAACATATGGGATAGGCAATATGAAAGCTTTAGCCGGTAGATAAAAACATACACATTAAGGTAGTGGTCTCAGCTATTACTCTTTTCTTCCTCAATTCCACCAGTTCATGAATTCTATAACCTCTGATCTACAAACCAGATGACCTGTCACTGTGTATCCAAATCACTGATTAGGCCTACATTGCATGTGTGTAGCAACACAGCCAAGCCCTCACTACTGCTTACATTCACTGACACACACCCCACTTAATGAAGGGAGCAGAGGAGAGTGAGCAGAGCAGGGAGGGTATGGATCATTTTATTTGATATAACCTTTATTTAACTTGGCAAGTCAGTTAAGAAGAAATTCTTATTTACAATGACAGCCTACCGGGGAACAGTAGGTTAACTGCCTTGTTCAGGGGTAGAATAACAGATTTTTACCTTGTCAGCTCAAGGATTCAATCCAGCAACCTTTTGGTTACTGGCCCAACGCTCTAACCACTAGGCTACCTGCCACCATCATTCATGACTGAAATGGAGTGTTTCTTTTAAGCTAGTCCCCAGTGGCTAAACATAGGAAATCAGAATATATGGGAGGGGGTAGTGCATCATAGGGTCAAAACCCAAGTCAACCAGTGGCAGGGGTAGTGCCAGGTCTTCAAGTGAGCCTGTATAATGTAGTGTTTCTAGTGGTGTGTAATAATTGTCATAAACAAAACCAGATAGCCTGACATTGAAACCTGGCATCCTTTTCTGTGGGTAGTATCTTAAAAAAACATAATTGATTGAGACAGAGAGAGAGAGGCCAGGAGGGCACAGTCATGCAGTTATGTGGGTAGATAATATTGATACAAACCACAATCCCACCACCATGACAGTCTGAGCTAGACAGAGAGACAGAGACCAGAGAGACAGAGGCCTGGCTTTGGCCCAGCTGTTTCATGGCACCATCTTCACTACCTGCTCTCTGTTGAGACTCCTCTGGTAACAAACATAAACCAAGTGCCTGGCTGAAAAATGTATCTGGGCTTTAACAATAAACAGCCACCTCGGCTAAGAAAGAGGAAGAGAGGTCCACATCCATCAGCTGTGATGAAACAAAGTATTCTGGCACGGCCGAGTCAGAGGACTGTGAATAGGGCTGTAGTGATGAACCTGATCACCTCTGACCTGCTGAAATGACAACGTTACTGAGACATTTGGCATTTGTCTGGAGAGGGGAGAGACTAGTGTTTGTTACCACGATAGTTTTGTCTATGGAGTAATGTAGCTTTGACATTATTTGTGCAAGGCCTTTAGTTAGCTGTTGGGGGTGGAAGAGTTGGAAAGTTCAAATTAGTTGTAATTTGAATTTAGTCGCAATCAGCACTCCTCGAACCTCTGCACTTCTACTGTGTATCATGTGAAACTCACTTTAAAATTATTTAATTAAGTATAACCCATTGCTGTGTAAATAGACTCGATCCATTTTGGGAAGATACGACCAACGGTTTGCTGAAAATCACAGGCCTGCTACCTGGAATGAGAGCTGACATTGTCCAAATACCTCATCACATTGTGTTGTGCAGACGGTGGGTCATTTCATGGTACTCAAGATATTAAAGTCAAAATTGTTTTGTTTACAAAACAGAGGATGAAAATGATCATGGCCGCAGTGACCAATCATAGATAATTATGAAAGCTTTTGCTCTTCCATAGTCCATATTAAAACAAGTGGGGAGCCTTTTTTTCCACAGAGATTCAGAAGAGGGCTTTTTTTAGCGAGGCAAATTTGGATTTCTCCCCTTAATGTCTTTCACAGTTTGTTTGTTAGTTGGCCAGCCATGCGGAATGCTCAGTAATGACACCACTGTGAGTGGAGACTGCAGGGATGATTAGCTAACTGGAGCACCAGCGACACCACACTCTGCATGGACAGCTGTGGCATATACAACACACAGAAACACACACAAAGTCTCGCACTCGCAGACATGCATGCACGTAGAACACCCATGTAACCCTGCTCAAATAAACTTTACAAAGAAGGTCCTCTGAAGTCACAGGCACTGCTTCCTCTCTCTCTTTCTATACAACTTCCCAAAAGCCAACATCTCACCATCCTTTTCCTCTCCCCCCATTGATTTATGCAATGGGGGAAGTGCTTGTCTACATAGAGACGGTAATCGAGCAAATTATTCAGGCACATTTGCAAGGGAGTAATTATTTCTGTGCTTGTCAATGGACAGAGAAATATTTGCACACAAAGTGGCCTCTCTCTCTCTCTCTGACAGTGCTAATACACACACTGCACTCCCTGCACTCAATGCTATCTCTACTACCCACACTACACTCCCTGTACCCTCTAGACCAGTGGCATTCAAACTTTTTCAGCAGGGACCCAATTTTTGGGGCAGAATTTCTGGGGACCACATTTTTTTTTTCGCCTTAAAATTAGTACATCAACAAATACATTTCCTCTCTTATCAAAATGAAAAGAAACCAATAAATACATTTACTCAATAAAATAATTTTTTTAATGATCTTTCTCAAAAACGTTTGTATATTGTCTCATACAATAATCTGTACTCTTAATTTTTGGACCCCACTGCAGTTCTCCCACGACTCCACTAGGAGTTGTGACCCCTACCTTGAATACCACTGCTCTAGACCATAACCGCTACACACATGGCAGTGAACTCCCTGCACTGCCTCCCATCTCCGATGGAGATGAGGGGGAGGTTGTTTGCCCTTCAATTTGGGGTAGGAAGAGAGAGCCTTCTTTGCTGTGGTGGGTGACATGTTACTTTGTCTCTACGACAGTGTGTGACACAATGATGTCACATACCAGATGTACAATAAATTGGCAGGAGGCCATAGCAGGTGCCATTGGGAGCAGCTGTCACTGTAGAGGACACAGGACAAGAAAAATTGGATGCTGTTTGCCAAATAAAGTGACATCAATTCATATGCTGCTAGCCCAATAGCAACGACAACGGTTTGTGACAGAGGCGCTGTATTATGTAAAAGTATTCTTTGTATTTGGAGTATTATTCACGGACCTCTCTCTCGCACAAGCACACTGCTTTGGCTTTCAACAACAGCCATGCATAAAAGAGGATAGGTGCTTACAGTCTAAAATGGCTTTCGACAGGCCCACTTGCAATGGGAGACAAAGTAGACGGTAGATGGGGAGAACATTTCAGTGGGTTCCTCCAAACAATGCTCCAACAGAGTGAGTGCTCTTGGTGCAGAGAGCTATTTGAAAGGATTCTCCGTGTAAATCTGGCAATCAAAGGATGATTCAAACTACAACACAAGCACTGGATAACAAGTACTGAGACATTCACCGCTCGATGGGCAGAATAATTGCGTTTCCTTTCAAAATAAGAGTTGTATCTACACATGTACCTCCTGAGTTTGATGGTAGTTTATCAGCTGCTCCCAATTCTCTTTGTAACCCTTGACATTTTTTTGCAATTTAGCAGACACTCTTATCCAAAGCAACACACTAGTGAGTGCATCATTTTTTTACTGCTTCATACTGGTCCACAGTGGGAATTGAACCCACAACCCTGGTGTTGCAAGCGCCATTCTTTACCAACTGAGCATCACGGGACCCCAACTTGATCCACCACAGCATTACTTATACCTATCCAGAATCTTCAGATCTGCAAACATCGAAGGGTTAGGGCCAAGACAAAGGTGTAAGGAGCGAATTGGAACCAACTCTATCGGCCTGTGCAGAGTGGAGGGTTGTCAGGAGCTGCCAAGTTGTGATCTACGAGGCTGTGTTCTATTCAGATTGTAGTGCTGTTAGCGAGGAGCTGCCACATTACAATCCATGGGGCTGTGTTCAGACTGTAGTGTTTAGGAGCTGCCACATTGTGATCATATAGGGCTGTATTCAGACTGTAGTGTTAACTAGAAGCTGCCAGGTTGTGATCCATGGTGTTGTCAGCAGGGGAGCTGCGTCCTGCTGACAGATGTTACCCATGGATCACAGACCTATTAGCCTGGCTCTGGGCTCGTCCCTCCACGCTGGGCTTGGCTAAGCAGGACTGCTAATATTCCCTTCCTCTCCTCTTCACTTTGATTCTCAGTAGCAGCAATCAGCTCCTATCAATGTCCATGCTCATTCTTAGGCAAACCACAATTACTTTCCTGCTGATTTCATTTCTCATAATTCTTTCTTTTAACTCAAGATGATATTTTGGTTTATATTACTGCATAGATGTATTTTAGATGTTGTGCTAGCAGCTATAGACATGCTAATGGGATGTTGTTGGTGAGGCAGGTAATATGCAGAAACTGCGTGATCTCTCCAACTCATCCTCTATCAGGGTAGAGCACTCTCTCGCTCTACTATTTCTCTCTCTCTCTGTGTTCTGCCACTCTCTCTTTTAGCTCTGGGGCCTTTCATGTGCTCTTCACCTTTCTGCTCTTCACCTCTGATCGCATCAAAGGGCTGCTCTCCTCTGATTCTCTCTGAGCCTGACCATCACCTGACATCACCTCGTTCAGCCCTGAGAACACAGCTCCCCATACCTCATAACCTCTACCCTACACTGGTTCTCTCTTACAGAGATTACCCCCCCCCCCTTCTTGTTCTCATTCTTTCATTCATTCTCGGTCCATCTGATCTCTCTTTTCTGTTCTCTTCCAGAGAACAACATCCCTCTCTTATTCTCTTTCTCTATCTCTCTCTCTAGCCTCTCACCTTCTATAGCCATGATCCCTTCTATAGCCATGATCACCTGCCTCCTTTCATGTTCCCTTCTCTTAAGTTACCTGTTATATAAACCCTCAACCTTGTTCTTCTTCTTCTTCTTCTCCAACATTCCACCTTGTCCCTCCCTCCCACCACACAATCTCCAATCCCCTCTCTCTCTCCCAGTGCCTGGCTTCGATACCCTTCTCCGTAGCCCTCTACCCCACATTCCCTCCTGCTGTTGCTCCAGATATTAAAACAAATCAGCCGTGAAATAAGCTCCTTCCTCCATCCTTAGTCTAGCTGTCGGAACTCATTCCTGTCCACATCAGAAACATTTACCCACCCACCTCTCTGGATCACCCTCGTCCCATCTCCCCCTCCCTCCCTGGGCTAACTTCCCTAACAGTCTATCCTCCAACAGAGCCCAGTATTTGTGTGCAATGCAGTGCCTTGTCAAAGCCTCACCTTTTTCATTATCTGGAATAATCACTGACTGTCAGGTACTGTATGTTATTTGTACATCTAACTATACTGCACATACAGTATAGCTAGACGTTCACTTTACAATCACACAGCTATGAACTAAACATATTTTAACAGAACATCTTGTCTCACCTGTCCTTAAATCCCTAAGAACACGTCAATAATTCTAATTAAGAACCTGTCCATCATCAGACTTGGTATTTAGTAGAAACGGGAGGTGCAGAAATAAATCCTGTGTGTTGTGGGCTAGTGTGGAGGGAAAAAGAGGAAGAAAAGAGAGCGTGGTCCTGGAGGGGGATGTATTTTCCGGTGACGGTTGGTTGGATCTGTGTGCACTGGTTAGTACATCCTGGTGTGAATGATTTGTGATGCCAGCAGCGGGTAAATGTCATATTTTGGAGCACGTCCTTGAGATTTGTTACAGCTCAGTGTCCCTCGGGGGATGTACTCCTACACCAAATTTCCATTAAACAAATCCTTTGCGGGGACATCATGGCCTAGCCTGAAGTGTCCGCTCCAATTCTTTTGGATGGGGGAACAACAGCGGCCAGGGGGCTCTGTCTCAGATTGTCCTTTTCCTCTCAGGGAACGGAAAAATACATTGTGTACTATCAGGTTTTATGTAGCTTATTATCAGATGTTATCTTTTTTTACTGTGGATTTAATGTGGACAGTCAAATGTTACATGCTATGATATTATGGTATGTTTTTTTTCTATTTTTTACAGCTTTAAGCCAAATTCCCAATTTTACGTACAACATCAACTGTTGTGTCTTCAAATAGCAACAATATAATTTCACTCCTACCATTGACCTTTCTTTCTGTCTTTTAAACATAAGTCTTGAAAGGATCCATCCTTCCATCCTTCACTGCCCCCACCTCACTCCAATCCAGATGCATTGACCCTTTATGTAGTAGTCTAATCCTGGATGCCAAACTGCATGTCTTTCAATCGGAGCCTTAGGGGTGTAACAACTACCTTCAAGCACCTCTGTCTAAAGCCATTGTCTGAAACTGCCATATTTAATGAGGGCTTGAGCCATATCACTGCTCTGCTCTCAATGGGTATGCCTGGGGGCGGGATTTGGAAACCATGGTGTAGAAGAATGGGTCTCTTAGCCTCGCAAGCTGCCTGATCTCGCGAGTTTACGTGAATGTTCGCTACCACGGAATCAGTCTGGGAGTTATGAGGCTATGGCACTGTGTCCCTCCCCATGAACTCTGCCTTCTAGGGGACCCATGGCTGCTCTGGGAATGTGAGGCATGACAGGGGAACAAAGACCTCTACTGTCCCCCAGGAGGAGGCTGGCCACTGGGCTAGAGTTACCAGCCAACCCCTGGCCCTGGTCAACAGTCCCACTGGGCAAATTTATGAGGGTGGACTACAACAAGAGAGCTAAGTGGGGAGCTGTGATGGAGTGAGCGGATGGCCCATGTCCCTGGACGCGAGACGCCCGGCTGCTCAGAGGAGGAGGGGTCAAAGGACTCCAGGCAAGCATGGTAATAATAGAGAAAGCCTTGGTCTTACGGAGAAAGCATGGCCAGCTGTGGTGGGGTGGTGGGGTGGCGGGTGGGAGGGGGGGTCAAACGATGAAAAATAGGCAAATGGGAGGACAAACATGTTAAGAGAAAATGCTAGAAACAAGATTTGTCTCTCGTCTTTTCTAAATGTGCTTGTAGTGTCCAGCCAGGAACGAGTGGCACCTCCAGTCCAACCTTGAAGAAACAGAGATCACAGATAGAATGAGACCACTGTGCTTAGCAGTACGGGCAAGAAGCAAGAGTGGTGGTTAATGTTGAAAAGAGTAGAGTATAGTATGAAAGAGATGGAAGAGAACATTCCTACAGCAGCCTGTGGTCAATACCTGAAATACAGTGCTTTCGGAAAGTATTCAGACCCCTTGATTTTTCCCACATTTTGTTACGTTACAGTCTTTTTCTAAAATGGATTAAATAAAAACAATCTCAGCAATTTACACACAATAGCCCATAATGATTAAGCAAAACCCGTTTTTTAAAAACATTTTTGCAAATGTATTAAAGATTTTTTTTTAAACAGAAATAACTTATTTACATAAGTATTCAGACCCTTTGCTGTGAGACTCGAAATTGAGCTCAGGTGCATCATGTTTCCATTGATCATCCTTGAGATGTTTCTACAGCTTGATTGGAGTCCACCTGTGGTAAATTCAGTTGACTGAATATGATTTGGTAAAGCACACATCTGTCTACAGTTGAAGTCGGAAGTTTACATACACTTAGGTTGGAGTCATTAAAACTCGTTTTTCAACCACTCCACAAATTTCTTGTTAACAAACTATAGTTTTGGCAAGTCGGTTAGGACATCTACTTTGTGCATGACACAAGTCATTTTCCCAATAATTGTTTACAGACAGATTATTTCACTTATAATTCACTGTATCACAATTCCAGTGGGTCAGAAGTTTACATACACTAAGTTGACTGTGCCTTTAAACAGCTTGGAAAATTCAAGAAAATTATGTCATGGCTTTAGAAGCTTCTGATAGGCTAATTGACATAATTTGAGTCAATTGGAGGTGTACCTGTGGATGTATTTCAAGGCCTACCTTCAAACTCAGTGTCTCTTTGCTTGACATAATGGGAAAATCAAAAGAAATCAGCCAAGACCTCAGAAAAAAAATTGTAGACCTCCACAAGTCTGGTTCATCCTTGGGGGAAATTTCCAAACGCCTGAAGGTACCACGTTCATCTGTACAAACAATAGTATAAACACCATGGGACCACGCAGCCGTCATACCGCTCAGGAAAGAGACGCGTTCTGTCTCCTAGAGATGAACGTACTTTGATGGGAAAAGTGCAAATCAATCCCAGAACAACAAACAGCAAAGGACATTGTGAAGATGCTGGAGGAAACAGGTACAAAAGTATCTATATCCACAGTAAAACGAGTCCTACATCGACATAACCTGAAAGGCCGCTCAGCAAGGAAGAAGCCACTGCTCCAAAACGGCCATAAAAAAAGCCAGACTATGGTTTGCAACTGCCCATGGGGACAAAGATCGTACTTTTTGGAGAAATGTCCTCTGGTCTGATGAAACAAAAATATAACTGTTTGGCCATAATGACCATATTATGTTTGGAGAAAAAAGGGGGAGCCATGAGGTCAAAGGACTTGTCCGTAGAGCTCCGAGATAGGATTTTGTTGAGGCACAGCTCTGCGGAAGAGTACCAAAACATTTCTGCAGCATTGAAGGTCCCCAAGAACATACTGGTCTCCATCATTCTTAAATGGAACAAGTTTGGAACCACCAAGACTCTTCCAAGAGCTGGCCGCCCGGACAAACTGAACAGTCAAGGGAGAAGGGCCTTGGCCAGGGAGGTGACCAAGACCCCAATGGTCACACTGACAGAGCTCTAGAGTTCCTCTGTGGAGATGGAAGAACCTTCCAGAAGGACAACCATCTCTGCAGCACTCCACCAATCAGGCCTTTATGGTAGAGTGGCCAGACGGAAGCCACTCCTCAGGAAAAGGCACATGACAGCCCGCTTGGGAGTTTGCCAAAAGCCACCTAAAGACTCTCAGACCATGAGAAACAAGATTCTCTGGTCTGATGAAACCAAGATTGAACTCTTTGGCCTGAATGCCAAGTGTCACCTCTGGAGGAAACCTGGCACCATCCCTCGGGTTAAGCATGATGATGGCAGCATCATGCTGTGAGGGGGTTTTCACTGGCAGGGACTGGGAGACTAATCAGGATTGAGGCCAAGATGAACGGAGAAAGTACAGAGAGATTCTTGATGAAAACCTGCTCCAGAGCATTCAGGACCTCAGACTTGGGCGAAGGTTCACCTTCCAACACGACAACGACCTTAAGCACACAGCCAAGACAACACAGGAGTGGCTTCGGGACAAGTCTCTGAATGTCCCTGAGTGGCGCAGCCAGAGCCCAGACTTAAACCAAATCTAACATCTCTCGAGAGACCTGAAAATAGCTGTGCAGCAACGCTCCCCATCCAACCTGACAGAACTTGAGTGGATCTGCAGAGAAGAATGTGAAAAACTCCCCAAATAGAGGTGTGCCAAACTTGTAGCGTCATACCCAAGAAGATTTGAGGCTGTAATCGTTGTCAAAGGTGCTTCAAAAAAGTTCTGCGTAAAGGGTCTGAATGCTTATGTTAAATGTGATATTTCAGTTTTTTATCTTTAATAAATTAGCAAACATTTCTAAAAACCTGTTTTTGCTTTGTAATTATGGCGTATTGTGTGTAGATTGATGAGGGGGGAAATGGTTTAGTCAATTTTAGAATAACGTAACAAAATATGGAAAATGTCAAGGGGTCTGAATACTTTCCGAATGCACTGTAGTTTGGTTCCAAGAAAAACATTCTAACATGTATGGCACCTTGCTTACTCGTTATTTCACCATCTACCTCCAGCTACTGTCATTCCTTTGGCGCACATTATGAACAATATGCCTTGCGATCCCCCGCACCTCAGGGCTGCAAGGCAGGCAGGGAATGCACATTTGCATAATATCTTTATTAATCAGAAAATTCCTCCTGCCTCCCCGCATTAAATGTCCAGGCATTGAGACAGAGCAGGGGAAGGCAACCTGCCTGGGAAATGAGCGCTCAGACCTGATCGATATGACATCTCATGGCACAACTGTGTCACTCAAGCTGGCAACGGCATGAGGCAGAGGAAACTGGTGTTGCTGGTAGTTTTAAACAAAGAACCGCTATAATACCTCTGGATAAAGAATAGTACTTAAAGGTAAATTCCACCACTTTTCAACCTCATATTCAACATCTCTAGGACCATACCAGTGTCTACATATGTGAAAATCACACGTTTCTATGATCTGTGGATAAAGAGATAAGAAGAAAGATCCTAAAAAATGGTCTCTGTGATATCACAGGGTAGGATTAAAAGTAAGAAAAACAGTGGTTTTCAAACCTGCAACAAGTTTTTAGCCAGAGGGAGGTTATTTTCTGTTATTTTCACTGTTTTTAAAGTGTTTTAACTTTTGATGGTCATCCAGTAGAAATTTTTAACTTAATATTTTTTTCTACAAAACATAGAAATGTGTGGTTTTCACTTATGTATACGCTGGTATTGTGCTGGAGATAATGAAAATGAGTTTTAAAAGTGATGGAATTGCCCTTTAAATTGAAATGTCTCATAATCCTTACAACTGCCATACCAAAGGTGCCAGAGGATGGAAGCACGCTTTTGACTACACCTACAGTATTGGTTATGTACTGCAGTTTAACTAAATCACGGCCGAGAAAGACAATTCCCATTGACGGATCCACAGAGAAGTTAATTTGAGAACAAAACATCCATTGGATTATTCAAATTATAATTGCAGAGGCAGATTTATTTTTTCATCATCACTTACAGCCAAAGATGTTAACATTTTATATTCATGCTCTGAGGTCATGACGCCAGCTAGCCAGGGAAGTGCTGGTTGGCTTGTTTTGCTGTACACATGCTCTGACAGAGTTCCCAGAGCATGTTCTCACAATACTGCTGTCTGTCCAGTGCGCACAGAGTGGTAGTACACAGGTGGAGTAATCACAATAAGAAAGTTGGCAGCAACCACGAAACGGCGTATGCGGACGTGAGTAGATTACGTTGAAAACAAAAGTTGGCCATCTTGGATGCAGTCTAGTTCTTATTATACCTCAGTGGCCACACCAGTCAAATACACAGATAGCTAGGTTGTAAGAATACCCTTTTCTAGGCCTACTACTACTACTACTACTACCACCAACACCACCACTACTAGTAGCACTACCACTGTTACCTCTCCTTGAAATGTGGAGAAAAAAAATATCCCAAAGGAAATTAAGAGATAAAAAACATTCCCAGCGTTGCATATATATTTTTATTTTTAGAGATGCCATTTCGGAAAATAAGGTGTTTTGCCTTGTGGGAGGACACCTTTCATGTAGGCATATTGAATGCTGTGCCAGTACAACACATGATTTCCATAGCCTATACAAGTCTTATCTGTGGATTAAGTTGGGATCTGATTCCTTTTCAAAAGAAAAGCATTTCATAATCATAACCCTCGATACTAATGGCCTTCTTTAATGCCAGGAGAAAGGATCATGTTGAGAGAACGCCACTGCAGTCCTTTGTGACACAAATAAATGGCCACAATGCATACAATTATATATAAGTTAAACTGAGCAAGGACTAATTTCTGACTCCCTTTTTCCCCCAAACCGCTATTTCTGAGACAAGAGAACTTTATGGCAATTACTCGGTTACCATGGTTATTTATGCTCAAAGTGCCAATCACGTCGAAGCTTCATCTGTTCATTATCTAAGCCAGGTTATTTCCTCCAACAGCAGAATGATTTAGCCTTGCACGATTGTAATCACAATTTGGAGCCTGTAGTTCATGGTAATTTGGAACTGTCTCTTTTGGGAGCGTAGATAGACACACTTGCTCATCAGAGAGACTGGGGCACAACAGCCTCTGTCTGACATTGTCATCATGGTCACCTACTGTAGCCTTGTGTGATACTATAAAATGATCTGTCTGTCTGTCATCACTGGTGGATCTATAGTAGCTGAGGCAGAGAATACAGGGCTGCTGGAAAATGGAACCATTTTGGACAGACAAACACATAGTGGGTGTATTTGGATGTCACTCTTCCTCTACTGATGTCAAGCTGCCAAGATGGAGGAGCAGAGAACCAATCACGACAGCAGAATAATGCAGTCAATCGGGTTCGCTTGTCTGCAAAGACAATTGGAGATTGCAGGCATATTGCAGCACTCACTGTACACTACAGTGTGCCTTCCCAAATGGGACTTCTGCTTGCTATTTGACAGCCTAATTTCCCAAGCATACAATGATTTGATTGTGTTGATGTGGCTATTGGGAAGTGAACCTTCCCATTAAACTTCAAAACAATATCCACCTTGGAGAGGGCTGCAGTCAGAGCAAATGTGTCCATGTTTAGTCTCCGGGATCATCTTAATCAGTCGGATGAGCTTTTTCCCAATGCAGCTTTGGTCTGGCAAATTGATTCCTATGTTAACCTTTCCCCATCTTATTAATTAACCCATAAATGAGGGATTGCTTGCTTTTAAGTTCCTTTGAGGTGCTGATGGAATGAGCTGGTTAATTAACTTATTGTGCCTTTGGCTGGAAGCCATGGATTAGGGAGATATTGCTGCAGAGGCTGAGAGAAGGCAAACGACTAGTTTGTCTGGCTTGTGGGGAGCCCCTGGTGACATCACCAGTGATCTCACATGTATTTATTTTAGCAGCGGCGAAAGGGATGGATTTCTGATCACCCAGGCTATTGGCGAGCCAGTGATTCACAGATATGCATTGACGGTTTAGGTGCAGTGGGATGGACAGACATAAACGTGAAGGAAAGGAAGACAAAGAGAGAGTGGCAAGGCAGGGAAAGTGAGTGAACTCTACACTATACACTTTCAAAACACATTCTCTCGCTCTGTATCTCTCTCTATTTCTCTTTGTTGCCCAACAGCAAAACACATTCAAAAGGTTTTGATGGAGTGTTCCTCAAGGGGTGGGTGGCTGAAAGAATGACCATGATTGATTGAGCAGAGCTGCAGAGTATGATGATAATTACAGGCTCAACAGAGAGAGAGAGAGAAAGAAAGAGAGAGAGAGAGTGCTGGTATTGTCACACTGACTAGCTTCTGTGTTTATTCGTCTTTCTTCCCAGTTCAGCTCACCCTGAGGGGGAACCAGCACCCCCGCCCTACCCCCTTTCTGCATGCTTAGAAATCTCTGAAATTCTTGAGTCTCCCTGTCTCCCCCTCGGTCTAAGGCTACATCCGCCATAGCTCCCAGCCTTGCTGTTGTTGCACAATGTAGAAATTCTGACACTGTAGCAATGTGCAAATACCAGCGGTGGCCCACCCATTAGGGCATTAGGGGCGGCGCCCCACTTGTGATTGGTCCTTAAAATATATATATATATACAGTACCAGTCAAAAGTTTGGACACACCTACTCATTCGAGGGTTTTTCTTCATGTTTACTATTTTCTACATTGTAGAATAATGGAGAAGACATCAAAACTATGAAATAACACATATGTAATCATGTAGTCACCAAAAAAGTGTGAAGCAAATCAAAATATATGTTATATTTGAGATTCTTCAAAATAGCCACCCTTTGCCTTGATGGCAGCTTTGCACACTCTTGGCATTCTCTCAACCAGCTTCATGAGGTAGTCACCTGGAATGCTTTTTCAACAGTAAAAAAATATATATATACAGTGCCTTTTGGAAAATATCCAGACCACTTCACTTTTTCCACATTTTGTTACATTACAGCCTTATTCTAAAATGGATTAAATAAATAAATGAAAAAGTGAAAACAGGTTTTTAGAATTTTTTTGCATACCAAAAATTCAGACCCTATGAGACTCGAAATTGAATTCAGGTGCATCCTGTTTCCATTGATCATCCTTGAGATTATTCTACAACTTTATTGGAGACCACCTGTGGTAAGTTCAATTGATTTACAAAGGCACACACCTGTCTATGTAAGGTCCCACAGTTGACAGTGCATGTCAGAGCAAAAATCAATCAATGAGGTCAAAGGAATTGTCCGTAGAGCTCCAAGGCAGGATTGTGTCGAGGCACAGATCTGGGGAAGGATACCAAAACATTTCTGCAGCATTGAAGGTCCCCAAGTACATAGTGGTCTCCAATATTCGTAAATGGATGAAGTTTGGAACCACCAAGACTCTTCCTAGAGCTCGCTGCCAAGCCAAACTGAGCAATCGTGGGAGAAGGGCCTTGGTCAAGGAGGTGACCAAGAACCCAATGGTCACACTGACAGAGCTCTAGAGTTCCTCTGTGGAGATGGGAGAACCTTCCAGAAGGACAACCATCTCTGCAGCACTCCACCAATCAGGCCTTTATGGTAGAGTGGCCAGACGGAAGCCACTCCTCAGGAAAAGGCACATGACAGCCCGCTTGGGAGTTTGCCAAAAGTCACCTAAAGACTCTCAGACCATGAGAAACAAGATTCTCTGGTCTGATGAAACCAAGATTGAACTATTTTGCCTAAATGCCAAGCATCACATTTGGAAGAAACCTGGCACCATCCTTACAGTGAAGCATGGTGGTGGCAGCCTCATGCTGTGAGGATGTTTTTCAGCGTCAGGGACTGGGGGACTAGACAGGATCGGGGCAAAGATAAACGAAGCAAAGTACTGCTTCAGAGTGCTCAGGACCTCAGACTTGGGTGAAGGTTCACCTTCCAAATGGACAACAACCTTAAGCACACAGCCAAGACAGTTCAGGAGTTACTTCAGAACAAGTCTCTGAATGTCCTTGAGTGGCCCAGCCAGAGCCCAATTGAACATCTCTGGAGAGACCTGAAAATAGGTGTGCAGCAATGCTCCCATTCCAACATGACAGAGCTGGAGAGGATCTGCAGAGAAGAATGGGATACACTCCCCAAATACAGGTGTGCTAAGCTTGTAACATCATACTCAAGAAGACTCTAGGCTGTAATCGCTGCCAAAGGTGCTTCAACAAAGTACTGAGTAAAGGGTCTAAATACTTATGTACAGTTGAAGTCAGAAGTCTACATACACCTTAGCCAAATACATTTAAACTCAGATTTTCACAATTCCTGACATTTAATCCTAGTAAAAATCCCCTGTCTTAGGTCAGTTAGGATCGCCACTTTATTTTAAGAATGTGAAATGTCAGAATAATAGTAGAGAGAATGATTTATTTCAGCTTTTATTTCATTCATCTCATTCCCAGTGGGTAATAAGTTTACATAACCTCTATATACACTTTGTATTTGGTAGCGTTGCCTTTAAATTGTTTAACTTGTGTCAAACGTTTCGGGTAGCCTTCCACAAGCTTCCCACAATAAGTTGGGTGAATTTTGGCCCATTCCTTTTGACAGAGCTAGTGAAACTGAGTCAGGTTTGTAGGCCTCCTTTCTCGCACACGCTTTTTCAGTTCTGCCCACATTTTCTATAGGATTGAGGTCAGGGCTTGTGATGGCCACTCCAATACCTTGTCTTTGTTGTCCTTAAGCCAGTTTGCCACAACTTTGGAAGTATGCTTGGGGTCATTGTCCATTTGGAAGACCAATTTGCGACCAAGCTTTAACTTCCTGACTGATGTCTTGAGATGTTGCTTCAATATATCCACATAATTTTCCTTCCTCATGATGCCATCTATTTTGTGAAGTGCACCAGTCTCTCCTGCAGCAAAGCACCCCCACAACATGATGCTGCCACCCCCATGCTTCATGGTTGGGATGGTGTTCTTCGGCTTGCAAGCCTCCCCCTTTTTCCTCCAAACATAACGATGGGCATTATGGCCAAACAGTTCCATTTTTGTTTCATCAGACCAGAGGACATTTCTCCAAAAAGTAAGATTTTTGTCCCCATGTGCAGTTGCAAACCGTAGTCTGCCTTTTTTATGGTGGTTTTGGAGCAGTGGCTTCTTCCTTGCTGAGCGGCCTTTCAGGTTATGTCGATATAGGACTCGTTTTGCTGTGGATATAGATACTTTGTACCTGTTTCCTCCACCATCTTCACAAGGTCCTTTGCTGATGTTTTGGGATTGATTTGCACTTTTCACACCGAAGTACGTTCATCTCTAAGAGACAGAACGTGTCTCCTTCCTGAACGATATTACGGCTGCGTGGTCCCATGGTGTTTATACTTGCGTACTATTGTTTGTACAGGTGAACGTGGTACCTTCAGGCGTTTGGAAATTTCTCCCAAGGATGAACCAGACTTGTGGAGGTCTACAGTTTTTTTTTCTGAGGTCTTGGCTGATTTCTTTTGATTTTCCCATGATGTCAAGCAAAGAGGTACTGAGTTTGAAGGTAGGCCTTGAAATACATCCACAGGCACATCTCCAATTGACTCAAATGATGTCAATTAGCCTATCAGAAACTTCTAAAGCCATGACATAATTTTCTGGAATTTTCCAAGCTATTTAAAGGCACAGTCAACTTAGTGTATGTAAACTTCTGACCCACTGGAATTGTGATACAATGAATTATAAGTGAAATAATCTGTCTGTAAACAATTGTTGGAAAGATTACTTGTGTCATGCGCAAAGTAGATGTCCTAACCGACTTGCCAAAACTATGGTTTGTTAACAAGAAATTTGTGGAGTGGTTGAAAAACGAGTTTTAATGACTCCAACCTAAGTGTATGTAAACTTCCGACTTCAACTGTAAATGTGATATTTCAGTTTTTTTTAAATACATTTGCTAAAATTAAAATAAAAACAGTTTTTGTCAGTATGGGGTGCCTAGATTGATGAGGAAAAAAACAATTTAATACATTTTAGAATAAGACTGTAACATGACAGGGCCTCCCGAGTGATGGTGTGGTCTAAGGCACTGCATCGCAGTGCTAGCTGTGCCACTAGAGATCCTGTTTCGAGTCCAGGCTCTGTCGCAGCAGGCCGCGACCGGGAGAACCATGGGGCGGCGCACAATTGGCCCAGCGTTGTCCGGGGTAGGGGACAGTTTGGCCGGCAGGAATGATCTTGTACCATTGCGCACTAGCGACTCCTGTGGCGGGCCCGGCGCAGTGCATGCTGAAACAGTCGCCAGGTGTACGCTGTTTCCTCCGACACATTGGTGCGGCTGGCTTCTGGGTTAAGAGGGCATTGAGTCAAGAAGCAGTGCAGCTTGGCTGGGTTGTGTTTTGGAGGACGGACGGCTCCCGAGTCCGTACGGGAGATGCAGCGATGGGACAGGACTGTAACTACCAATTGGATACCACAAAATTGTGGAGAAAAAGGGGTATAAAAAAAGTTTTTTTCAAAGACTGTAACGTGACAAACTACTTTCCGAATGCACTGTATATACTGCATAATTCATGGATTTATATGTTTTAAATGTTAATGTTAATCAAAGTGTGGTAAATGTGTACATGTTTCTGTTTCAAAACAAGCTGTTCAGTTACTTACTACTCTGCTCCTTAGTGACTGCCAGCTACCGCAGCTTCGCCTCTGTGGGTGCATACGCCGTGCGAACATTGCTTGGATTGTTTTGCCAGCTGTTTGCTCTGTGGGGGAACTGCCCCAATAAAATTGCAGGATTTCATATCATAAATTATAACAGCACAAAGTAAATGGACCTTCCAGGAGCATGCAAATGTTCGTCCGTTCAGTTAGAACTTCTGTGTGCTCTAGTCTCCTTTTTTTAGATTTAGAGAGTTTAATTGTCATGTGTACAGGGTTGCAGATGTGATTACAAAGTACAGTGAAATTATTGCGCTACGAGCTCCAACAGTGCATGACAAAGTCAAATAAAACAATATAAATATAATAATTTTTTTTATAATAATACTGTATATAATGTTGTGTCTTTACTGTGGATTAAGTGATATATGACATGCTATTTTATCAAATCAATTCTCTGTAATTAACATTACCTGATTAAACTAATGATGTAAATGTAATTAACTAGGAAGTTGGGGCACCACGGAAGAATGTTTATAGAGCTGTTGTCTTCTGAATAAACTCACGAGCCTACCAGACGAGCTAAATCACTTCTATGCTTGCTTTGAGGCAAGCAACACCGAGGCATGCATGAGAGCATCAGCTGTTCCGGACGACTGTCTGATCCCGCCCTCCGTAGCCGACGTGAGTAAGACCTTTAAACAGATCAACCTACACAAGGCTGCGGGGCCAGACAGATTACCAGGACGTGTGCTCCGGGCATGTGCTGACCAACTGGCATGTGTATTCACTGACATTTTCAACATGTCCCTGATTGAGTCTGTAATACCAACATGTTTCAAGCAGACCACCATAGTCCCTGTGCCCAAGAACACAAAGGCAACCTGCCTAAATGACTACAGACCCGTAGCACTCACGTCCGTAGCCATGAAGTGCTTTGAAAGGTTGGTAATGGCTCACATCAACACCATTACCCCAGAAACCCTAGACCCACTCCAATTTGCATACCGCCCAAACAGATCCAAAGATGATGCAATCTCTATTGCACTCCACACTGCCCTTTCCCACCTGGACAAAAGGAACACTTATGTGAGAATGCTATTCATTGACTACAGCTCAGCGTTCAACACCATAGTACCCTCAAAGCTCATCACTAAGCTAAGGATCCTGGGACTAAACACCTCCCTCTGCAACTGGATCCTGGACTTCCTGACGGGCCGCGCCCAGGTGGTGAGGGTAGGTAGCAACACATCTGCCACGCTGATCCTCAACACTGGAGCTCCCCAGGGGTGCATGCTCAGTCCCCTCCTGTACTCCCTGTTCATCCACGACTGCATGGCCAGGCACGACTCCAACACCATCATTAAGTTTGCAGACGACACAGATAAAACAAATCATTTTTTTCATTTCACTTCACCAATTTCGACAATTTTTGTGTATGTCCATTACATGAATCTATAAATCTATTTAAATTACAGATTGTAATGAAACAAAATAGGAAAAAGGCCAAGGGGGTGAATACTTTTGCAAGGCACTGTACCTAAATAATCACACAGAATTACATGTACACAGGATGGATCATACATTGATTACTAATTATGTCATAAAATAAAATGTCCCTAGCGGATGAAACCGATATGACAGCTGGTTACACAAAGAAAGGGGGTTGGGATTGAATGGAAGCGCGGGAAGACTGAGAAACAAAATAATTGGGTCTCTATCGGACATTATGAAGCTATGCTATCGTAAATACAGAATCTTATGCATTCTAAATAACCGCCCATTCAGAAAAGGAAAATGCAAGAAATATATTTACTCTGAGCTGCGCTTCGATAGATTGGTCGAAGATGGATGGCTGGGTTGCCCGGCAGAGAGCTCCCTTGTCCTTTTAAGAATATTTCTGGGCGGATACGTTGTAGTCTGTCTTCTTGTGGTAGAACGTATACGTTGTAGTACCGTTGTTGTGTGGTAGAACGGATATGTTGTAGTACCCTGTCGTTCTGAATAGATTGTCCGTCCTGTCCTAGGCCATGCACGTTTGCAGCTGCTGCTGATAACTCGATGTCTAGGCTGTATCACTTCTTTCGTGAATAAGAGTTCAAAGTTCATACCAAGTTGCCATACTATAAGCTCATGCTATATTCTGTCTGGTATAGTCAAACTTCATCCTTCCAGCGTGGTGATCGTCACCTCCATGTTGAAAGTCGCCCTTTTAAACGTATGGACATCAGTCCTTACGTCATCGGGAACACAATGTTAATTTCGTTAGGTTGTAGTCGTTCAACCATTCGCAACCGGAGCTTATGCTGAGGATGGCTTAGTTCGCCGTGAATTGGGTCATGGGGGCTCTTATAGAAATGTAGAAAAGGGGTTGGTTCATCATTTCCAACCAATGCCTATTCACGTGGGTGTGGCCACTGATTGAGCATATTTTACTTATGAAAACAATTCTCTCATTTAAAAAAATAAAATTACATTTAAACTTTCACAAATAGTTTCATATTTAAACATTTAAATTGCACAACAATTCCATGTGAATCTGATAACTAGAATGTGTAGACTTTCCAAGATACAGTTTATGACGTCCTATCATCAGTAATAATGTCTCAGATGACATCTGATCTGACATCATATTCTTTAAGTACCACGGACACTTTCAACTGGTTGGATTACATAAAGATAGTTATTTTCCCCAACCTTTTGATGTTACAATACTCTCTCTATGCTAACGAAGGGCTTTCCAACAGTCCATTCTGTAGAGTGGAGAGAAAAAGGGGGAAAGGTATTTATGGGGGGTCATAAACCTCCCCAACAGGGCAACGTCATGACAATAATAATACTGTATATACATATTAACAACTGTGCACAAAGATACATGTCCAATGGGGTGGGGTCAGGGTAAATGTCCGTTGAGGGGGGTGGGAAATGTCCATAGGGGGAGCAGCAGGGGGGAGAAAGACCGGTAGGAAGTGTGGGGGAGTGGGAGGGATGGGGGACGGTGGGAGCAGTAGCTGGCTAGTGGTGGCTATTCAACATGACAATATTCAGCAGCCTGATGGTATGGGGGTAGGAGCTATTGGCCAGTCCTAAAGTTTTTGCCATGATACTCCTATACTGCCCGTGTCTGAGTAATGGAAAGGGGAGAACAGACCATGGCTCGGGTGACTGGGGTCCCTGAAAATCTTCTTGGCTTTCCTGCGAAACCTGGTGTTGTAGGTGTTCTGGAGGGCAGGCAGTGTGCAACCAATGGTGTGTTCGTCTGAGCGTACCACCCTCTGTAGTACCTTGCAGTCCGCCGTGGTGGAGTTTCCATACCAGGTTGTGATACAGCCCAACAGTATGCTCTCGATGGTGCTCCTGTGGGCCCTTGGGGAAACTATACATTTCTTCAGCATCCTGAGGTTGAAGAGTCGCTGTTGTGCTTTCTTCACCACAGTGTCCGTGTGGTTTGACCATTTCAGCTCCTCAGAGATGTGTACGCTGAGGAACTTGTAGTTTTTGTCCGTCTCCGCGGAGGCCCCATTGATGAGTGTGGGGGCGTGCCCAGCCTGGTTCCTCCTGAAGTCCACAATCAGCTCTTTTGTTTCTCTGATGTTGATGGAGAGGTTGTTTACCTGCCACCACACAGTCAAAGTGCCTACCTCGTCCCTGTAGGCCGCCTCGTCGTTGTTGGTAATCAGGCCTACTACTGTCGTGTCATCAGCGAACTTGATGATGGAGTTGGATATGTGTGAGGCCATGCAGTCGTGGGTATACAGGGAGTACAGGAGGGGACTCAGGACACACCCTTGTGGGGCCCACGTGTTGAGGATCAGTGTGGAGGAGGTAATGTTGCCTACCTTCACCACCTAGAGGCGGCCCGTCAGGAAGTCCAGGACCCAGTTGCATGGGGAGGAGTTCAGTCCCAGGGCTGTGAGCTTTGTGGTGAGCTTAGATATGTGGTGAGCTTACACTATGATATTGAAAGCCAAGCTGTAGTCAATGAACAGCATCCTCACATATATATTTTTTGGTCCAGGTGGGTGAGGGCAGTGTGCAGTGCAATGGCGACTGTGTCATCCGTGGATCTGTCGGTGTTGGGGAGGGAGGAGGTGATGTGGTCTTTGACCAGCCTCTCGAAGACACTCCATGACGACGGAAGTGAAGGCTACGGGTTGATAATCATTCAGTTCAGTTACTTTCCCTTTCTTGGGCATGGGGATGATAGTGGACATCTTGAGGCAGGTGGGGATAGCAACCTGAGCAAGAGAAAGACTGATCTCCACATGATCTCCACGTGCTCTGATGGCACGGCTAGGGATGCGAGGGTTAACAGGTTTGAATGACTTACACACGTCCTCCGTGGGGTCTATTAATATGTTTACCTCAGATGCTCTCCTCGGCCACTCAGTAGTTGTTTTGCTCTAAGTGTGAGAAAAAGATGTTTAGCTCATCCGGAAGGGCGGTGTTGGTGGATGGCTTTCTTTTTGTAATCCATAATCATTAGGAGCCCCTGCCACATAAGCCTTGTATCCGACCCGCTGAATTGCTCCTCCACCTTGTCCCTATACTTGTGTTTCGCTGTCTTGATCTATCTGCGTTGGTTGTATTTGTATTGTTTAACCATACTACCATCCCTGGTCACCTTGCCGTGTTTGTAAGCAGCATCTCTCTCCTTCAGTTTCTTTTCAAGTCTGCCAACAATCCACAGTTTTTGATTCGGGTAAGTTTTGAAAGACACTATAGGTATCACATCATCTATGCATTTCTTTATGAATCCGGTGACCGAGTCGGCGTATTCATTGATGTTATTCCCAGGGGCGACCCAAAACATATTCCAGTCCACGTGATAAAAACAGTCTTGGAGCATGAATTCTGATTGGTCGGACCAGCATTGTACAGACCTGACCACCGGAATTTCCCTCTTGAGTCTTTGTTTCTAAGCAGGGGGGAAGTAAATGGAGTGGTAGTCAGATATGCTGAAAGTAGTCTCTTACGCCAGACAGTTTACTTCAATCTCGCACGTGAGACTAGATCTGCATTATCAGGCACAGATGGGGCTAAAGTAAAAAGCAAATTGTAATTAACTTGTAAATAAATAATTATAGCAGTCATGGGAGCCGATAAACTGGACAACTACATCCAATAAGAGTTGAATGACAGAGGGATACACTAGCTAGAACCTTCTCATCGCCTATCTGATAGGACAACAAAGCATGGTCAATTTTATTGTTTCCCCCGGGTTCACAATGTTCTACTGTAGGTGACCGGGCAACACGTTGTGTGGACTAAAACAGCATAAAACCAGGTGTATCACAAAGCATTATCAAATTAACCAGTTATCTACCTTTGATAAGCAGCTTGCTAGCTATAGCTAGCTGGTAGCTTGCAAGCTAGTTAGCTCCCATGCCAATTTCAAGTATTTCCACAATAATATCTGACTAACTTGGAAATATGAAGTTATTTCAGAATGAAAGTTAACTGGCTAGCGCATCATGCTTTCTGACATTATGTTAGCTAGCTATCCCAAGTTAGATAATGTTTTTTCACTTCATGCATCTACATGCTTGTTGCGTTCTCCCTGGTGCCCTTTTGTTCATCTGTTCAAATTAGTGGCAGGATGTGCAGCAGTGGTCATTCTTTTTGACATGCAAAAGTGAAATGGGTGTATTTATGCTGTTTTTCAAATGCACAGATCACATTATATATCTTCTCAAAGAAACTACCGGTAGTTCGAAAACTTAGCATCATATCAAAACTCCAACAACCTCACGCCCCGGGTCTTCAACCAATTAGCGGCTGCCACTGGCTAATACCACCGTGCAATTCCGAAACCCTTCCTGACATTTCTTCTAAGCCCACAGTAATGCATGATGCAGAGATAGACATGTACTGTGTATGTAGCTTTAAGAAAAACAACAATTTGAGAAGCACTCTAGTTGCAGTTGCACTGAGAAACATGATGGGTTGAGTCCCATATGGCCCTCTATTCACTATGGGGGGAATTCCAACCCGAGCTAAGCATGCGTAAATGGAACATAATTCCCTTTTTAAGCACTTTTATCGCTATGCGTATTCTGACCTTGAAATTAATTAAGCATGAGAATAGCATGCTATTCATCCGCTATTTGTTTGGGGTAGAGATCCAATGAATTGAAGACGGAGGTGTGTCTACAGATACGCCGTATTCTGACCTTGATTTAATTCCCTCATAATTCCACCAGCTTTACGCACAATGAAATGATGATTTTTCCCCCTATAGAAATAACACCATTTTCCATGCACTGTAATTTACAAATTGATAAGAGCTATTGATAAGAGCTAGGTAAATGAGTAACCCATTTAGATAAGGGGATTATAAATATAAATGACAATTGTTTTAAATCGCTAGATCGCTAGAGACAAATGTGAAACCAGTCATATGGCAGAAAACTGAAGCATTTCAACCTTTTCCACAAGTTTATGAAATGCTGGCCTTATAACTTGCAGGGATGATATTTGGAGACCCAAGCTATAGGCTTCTGTAGCCATACGCAAATGACAGTTTAGTGCCAAACCTACCGAGTTGATTTATGATTTCTAGAAGATATTAATTATATGCCCAGACTTTTCACTATATTTTTTGCAGATTTGTGCCATGCTAAATATTAGCCACTATCAGTAGCCGCCATCAGTTATACCCACAGACATTTAGAACTTGTCACTTTAGTATTAGTTTCCATACATCTTGGATCATTCCATTCCATCGTTAGTTTACCATTCTTTCCTCTGCGTTCGTGTGGTTGTTCCTGAGGATCGCTAGTGACGGTGGATCATATTAGGCTAACTGATCTCTCTTTTGACGAACATATCAAGATTGTTTCAAGGACAGCTTTTTTCCATCTGCGTAACATTGCAAAGATCAGAAATGTTCTGTCCAAAATTGATGCAGAAAAATAATTCCATGCTTTTGTTACTTCTAGGTTAGACTACTGCAATGCTCTACTTTCCGGCTACCCGGATAAAGCACTAAATAAACTTCAGTTAGTGCTAAATACGGCTGCTAGAATCCTGACGAGAACCCAAAAACTTGATCATATTACTCCAGTGCTAGCCTCCCTACACTGGCTTCCTGTTAAGGCAAGGGCTGATTTCAAGGTTTTACTGATAACCTACAAAGCATTACATGGGCTTGCTTGCTCCTAACTATCTTTCCGATTTGGTCCTGCCGTACATACCTACACGTACGCTATGGTCACAAGACGCAGGCCTCCTAATTGTCCCTAGAATTTCTAAGCAAACAGCTGGAGGCAGGGCTTTCTCCAATAGAGCTCCATTTTTATGGAATGGTCTGCTTACCATGTGAGAGACGCAGACTTGGTCTCAACCTTTAAGTCTTTATTGAAGACTCATCTCTTCAGTAGGTCCTATGATTGAGTGTAGTCTGGCCCAGGAGTGTGAAGGTGAACGGAAAGGTACTGGAGCAACGAACCGCCCTTGCCGTCTCTGCCTAGCCGGTTCCCCTCTCTCCACTGGGATTCTCTGCCTCTAACCCTATTACAGGGGCCGAGTCACTGGCTCACTGATTCTCTTCCATGCCGTCCCTAGGAGGGGTGCGTCTCTTGACTGGGTTGAGTCACTGACGTGGTCTTCCTGTCTGGGTTGGCGCCCCCCCTTGGGTTGTGCCGTGGCGGAGATCTTTGTGGGCTATACTCGGCCTTGTCTCAGGATGGTAAGTTGGTGGTTGAAGTTATCCCTCTAGTGGTGTGGGGGCTGTGCTTTGGCAAAGTGGGTGGGGTTATATCCTTCCTGTTTGGCCCTGTCCGGGGGTATCATCAGATGGGGCCACAGTGTCTCCTGACCTCTCCTGTCTCAGCCTCCAGTATTTATGCTGCAGTAGTTTATGTGTCGGGTGCTAGGGTCAGTCTGTTATATCTGGAGTATTTCTCCAGTGTCCTGTGTGAATTTAAGTATGCTCTCTCTAATTCTCTCTTTCTCTCTTTCGTTTTTTCTCTCTCGGAGGACCTGAGCCCTAGGACCATGCCTCAGGACTACCTGGCATGATGACTCCTTGCTGTCCCCAGTCCACCAGGCCGTGCTGCTGCTCCAGTTTCAACTGTTCTGCCTGCGGCTATGGAACCCTGACCTGTTCACCGGACGTGCTACCTGTCCCAGACCTGCTGTTTTCAACTCTCTAGAGACAGCAGGAGCGGTAGAGATACTCTCAATGATCGGCTATGAAAAGCCAACTGACATTTACTGCTGAGGTGCTGACCTGTTGCACCCTCGACAACTACTGTGATTATTATTATTTGACCATGCTGGTCCTTTATGAACATTTGAACATCTTGGCCATGTTCTGTTATAATCTTGCTGTTTGGGGTTTTAGGCTGGGTTTCTGTACAGCACTTTGAGATATCAGCTGATGTAAGAAGGGCTATATAAATTTGATTTGATTTGGATTTGATTGTAAGTTGTGCAATAATTTGGGACATGAAGCCTATTTGAATAATTATGGAACACAGAACACACATAGAAGTTTAAACCTGGAGCCTGGCGCACAGTCCAAAGAAACTGGCTCGTTGTCATCACAGTTCCATGGTTAGTGAGCAATATTAGGGTAGACTTGTAGGACTACTGTTCAACACCCATTGTACATTTTTCTCACCTTCCAATATTTCATGGATTTGAACAATTGAATATGGCAACTTTCAGGATGAATCAAACCCCTGCATTTTTGATTCACTAATATGTTTGATGTGCAAAGGCTCTCCAAACCTGTTTTTTATTATTCATAACCCTAAATAATATACAAGATCAGAGTATTTTCGTATCCACCTGAAAAGGAGAATAATATGCGACGTGTATTTAGGGGTGTTTCTTTCATTGATCGCTAAAATTCTGAACCGTTTTCTCCATAGTGAGTCTTTATAGAAAATTCAAATTAAAGGTATACCATATTTAAAAGGATGGCTTTAGATGAATGTATTGAAACCCTATTGAATAAAAACTCAAAAAGAACATTTGTTGGCCAGCAAGAGCCAAAGCCCATGCAAGGGAACAGTAAGTCTGAATAACAACTACTGAGAAGTAAAAATGCATAAAAAAGGAATAGATTTCCTAAGTCTGAATCAGGCCCTATGTGTGTGACTTTTGACCAGAGCCCTGTGGGGAGTAGGATTCCATTTGGGATGAATACACAGAAGGAGGCTTGTGCTGTGAAGCTCCATTATTGTATTTTTCCTCTGAGTAGGGATTGTTATTAATGGCTCAGGCCAGACCTCCATCCCTCCTCCTCCCCCATGAAGAAGCCTGGTGGCTCTTGTGTCCTGGATGGCTCGACTGGTTTCTAGTGGGGATGTGGAGTAGCCTAATGTGTCACACCCTGATCTGTTTCACCTGTCCTTGTGATTGTCTCCACCCCCTCCAGGTGTCGCTTATTTTCGCCAGTTTATTTATCCCTGTGTTTCCTGTCTCTCTGTGCCAGTTCGTTTTGTATGTTTCCAAGTAAACAAGCGTTTTTCCCGTTCTTCTGCATTCTCATTTTTCTAGTCTTCCCGGTTTTGATCCATGCCTGTTTCTGGACTTTGTACCCGCCTGCCTGACCATTCTGCCTGCCTTGACCACGAGCCTGTCTGCCACTCTGATCTGGTTTTGACCTTTTTGCCTGTCCACGATCATTCTCTTGCCTACCCCTTTGGATTAATAAACATTGTAAGACTCCAACCATCTGCCTCCTGTGTCTGAATTTGGGTCTCGCCTTATGCCTTGATATAATGGTCAATGCAGCAGAGCAGTACTACCGCACAGAGAGGACAAATGAGGAGACCAAGACCATTCAACAACAAAAAATCATATATTTTATTTGTTATTGTTGTTGCATTTCGTTCAACAGTGTATACCATGCGTATCCTGTACATCAGACAAATAAACTTGAACTTGAACAAAACACATGGCAGATTCTCTCTTCTCCTGTCTTGTCTTGAGTGGGAGGAGGGGATGGTGGTTGGAGCCATCATCTAATCAGCCTGCTACCCGGCCCCATTCACTTTCCCCATTAAGCCTCTCATGTGGAAAAGAAGGGGTAGGGAAAGAGAGATTCTTAAGGCAGATACGTTTTTTGTTTTGCGAGCGCATCATAAAAAGGGATTTGCCGGAGAAATTAACAAGAGCCCTTGATATGCAGATCAGTGCCCATTAATCAAAGAAATTAGATTAGGATTCCAAATGAGATGAAGAAAGGCTTCATTATCTTGGTTGAGTGTCATGTTTAATAACGTGGAACGGCTGTGTAATTCACTGGAGGAGTGGGCTGAGGAGAAGACGTAGCGGGTCCTTGGCCCGGTTATTTTAAGCGCTAGGTGACCCAGGGAGCAGGAGAACAGGGGGCTGGGGAGAGCAGGGGGCCAGGGGGAACCGCTCTGCAGATAGTGGAGGGAGAGGGGGAAAGAGAATCAAAAGAATACGCTCCTACGGGAGCCAGGCGACTATGTGTGGTGCCTTTGATGTTAAAGTGTCTTGGCGTATTGTGGGGAGCGGGGTCTCCACAATGCATGAATAATGGTTTGTATAAATGTTGCCACTGCAATGCACTGTGACTGCACTCATGCACCAGCAAACTCTGCTGCCACCTCTCTGTGTTGTTCTGGTCCGGGTAAGGACCGGGTAATACACACAAACAAAGATAAACATAAACACCCAGGCAAATGTTATAGAACAGACTAGAGCTTCATATTAAATAGCCCCCCATATATGAACAAAATGTGACATGTAACTGTAAATACTGTGCTGTTGCTGGGGCATCTCAAAATTGATTTTGACAAACTTCTTACCTCTAGGAAAAAAAACTGAAGTCGCTGATGACTACAGGGCTGTACTCTCCCGCCCCTTGGTACTCGGGAGTCTGCGAAATTATGCTGGCATTAATATTTAATGTTACGAGGAAAAGGAGAGAAACAAATGTGCCGGGTCCTTTGTCTTTGTGTCAAGTGAAATATGCTTGGGAAATCATTTGAAATGGAAGACATGGGAAATACAGCTCTGTAACTTGGCGTTGTGGCTCTTAATAATGTAGAGAAGGCCAGCCGGACCCGAGGTGGGGTGGTGAGTAGGTAGGCAAAGAGGGCCAGTTTAACACAGAAAATCTGCCCTACAACCAGAGAGGCCAACCGAACACTTACTGTTTTTTCATGATGAAATATGCAACAACCTTTGGCATGTGTTGACATGACTGAGCATCAAGTGCAAATTTGCAAAAGGTAATGTGTAAGTGCAAGTAGGAACTTACAGCCAGGGTCTCTGTACATCAATGAAATCCTTATATCTATTCTTAGTATAACTTTATACACATTACTGAGTAATCAACTGATCATTTGATGGTTAGATGGTTACTGGATAGTGGAAATATAAGTGCTTATTTCAGACATCCAATCAAAACGAATGTTTTCTCAGATCCTATCACACATAGGAGGGACAGTGACCCCAACTAACTGACTCTGTGTGATTCCACTGAAAATGAAGTGAAGGTCACAGCTCCCTTGCACGCACGCACGCACGCACGCACGCACGCACGCACGCACGCACGCACGCACACACACACACACACACACACACTTAGTGCTCTAAAGATGTCATGTAAAGCTATCAAGCCTTCGGACTGACCTTAGAATGACCTTGCAAGGAGATAGTACACAGAGATAGTATTCCGCTGAGAATATGTTGTAAAAGAACGATTTGATGTACAATCACAATGATATGGGTGAGTTTATAGTACTAGTTCATAATCAGGTATAGACCACTAGTCCAATTCCAATGAGCTTGGTATGGCCTCTGATCTCACTAGAGGGCAGTGACGCGATGCATTTCAGGAATATTTTAACCAAATAAAGTGTTAATATCAAATAGGGCCCACTGTGTCTGTGGTATGAGGCATTGGTGTGTCAGTAAACCACAAAGTAGCTGTGTCCATCTTACGATGATTTGCTAAGTCTACAGGGTACCTAAGGGCCCACTTTAAGAACTGTGAGTGTGTGTGTGTGTGCGTTTGTGTGTGCGTGTTTGCTATGTCTGTGTGTGTGTGTCTGTATATGTGTGGGAGTGTATGTGACAGGTGGGCTGTCTGCACATTGGAATTGAACCTGACAGCACAGCTGCTGATTACAATTTGAACACAGAGGGAGGCCAGGCGGTGTGCTGCATTACAGCACTACTGATAAAGGTCAAGTCATCTCTATATGAGACCAGAGAGCTAGAGAACATCAGTCACAGACAAACCATCCATTCAGCGCAGGCTAGATTCCTATTCAAACCAGATATTAGGTCGCTGGAGACTGGTGGTGGCTGAAGGTTATTAGTCTCACTCTTCTATGAGGGTTCTACAAAAGGTAAACAATGCCTTTGTAGCCCTTTGGCAGCCATTTTGTATTGTTCATCAGACACCCATAAAAGGTACAGCCTGGCAGCTACACAGTGTATTAACACAAATGTTGATAAGGTTTTCATGTTTCCTGATGAAAGTGGTCGTTCTTACCAGATTAATTATTCTGCACTCTTAGAAAAAAAGGTGCTATCTAGAACCTAAAAGGGTTCGTCAGCTGTCCCCATAGGAGAACCATATGAAGAACCATTTTTGGTTCCAGGTAGAACCCTTTGGAGTTCCATGTAGAACCCTTTCCACAGAGGGTCCTACATGGAACCTAAAATGGTTCTACCTGGAAACAAAAAACTGGGGACATTTTGTTGGTTCCCACAAGTCAAATGCTATTTCTAAGGGGTTTAGGGATAGATAGAATTAGAGGGTTAAGATAGAATTAGAGCTAAGGTTAGGTTTAGGAAAAATAGGATTTTGAATGTTTATAAATTGAGTGTCACCACAAGGTGTGTGTGTGTGTGTGTGTGTGTGTGTGTGTGTGTGTGTGTGTGTGTGTGTGTGTGTGTGTGTGTGTGTGTGTGTGTGTGTGTGTGTGTGTGTGTGTGTGTGTGTGTGTGTGTGTGTATGTAGGGATATCCACACACGTTAGGCCGCTTCCATTAGGAACCAAATGATTAACTCTTGTTTCAACAAAACAATTTCCCATCCTTTCCTTCCATGTCTGTATAAACCTCTTCAGAACTCTCATACATACCTTACGCCCTGTACTGACCCCTTTACGAGTGCTAGCTGGTTGACTGGCTGAAACAAGAGGCTTCAATGAAAGCACTAGCTGAGATTGCTCACCCTCTTGTTAACCCTCTTTGTCTGAAACCAGTCGCTCACCTCAAGCACCATCATCAGCCGCTCGTTCCCCAGCCCCTCTCACTGACTCTGTGATTACCGACTGGCCCGGCTAAGGAGGGCTCACCCCCACTTTAAGGGATTACAAATTACAGTGTACAGACAAGGTGCTACTTGCTGTTACTGGGGAGACTACCAAACTAACTTATAAGTGCCTCTACATCATCACTTTCTCTTGTTATCAGTGGTTGTGTTTACTTTCCTTCTCGTTGCCATAAGTGGTGTACCTTTGTTGATCTGTGAGTCATTTTTAGAAGATAATGTCGCCATGTCTAGATGTGAGAGGGACTTGTGAACATGAGTTCTCATCTTGATTAGAGTTTAAGCTTTTAGACTGTACAACTAACATATCTTGTTTCATGTGGAAGAGTGGGTATGGGTGTTTGTCAGTATACAGCATAGAGTAGCTGAGGACTGGACACAAGTGATTCAAATGACCCCTTGCTCAATCCCAAACCATTTGGCACCAGCCACTGAATGTAAGATGGATCCCTTAATATCAGCCACAACCACGACATGCTAAACTAAAGAAAGGAAGAAACAGAGGGGAGTTAGGGGAGAGATTCTCATTCCCTCCAACCTCTCTCTCACCACAAATTAATGTGCTTTCATCCACTTTCAATTCCCCTTATCAAACGGCAGCAGCAGAGGAAGCCTCCGATACTTAAAGTGACAGTGGCATTAAAGGATGGCCTTCATCTCCTGTCTCACAGGGAAAGTGACATTTAACCACACACCCAGGAACCTGTCACTTGTTTATTACACAAGACAGTCAGTGGATGAACGTTGAGGAGGGGAGGCCCCTACTGTAAATCACTGTGGCTGTAGACCACTGCATTCTCCCAGACGAGTCACATTAAAAGACAAGTTCCAAGAGGACATCTTGTCAGATATTATGTGACAGGCTTAGAGAGCCAAGGAGGAGTGTCGGCTGTGTCAAACTTTGATTAAAATGAGAGTGGTGGAAAATACTGGCTATCATTTATTTATCTGGCATTTGTGTGAACACAACGTACAGACATGAAAATGTGCTCTTAGGAGTAAGGAGACTCAAGGGTTTGTTTTTATACACATCAGCACAGGCATGTGGTGTTGGATGGCTGGGATTGAAGACTGACAGCAATATATTGCTGGGAGAGGACACATGCCCCCAGAGCAATACTGCAAGCTGATTCCAGTGACAAATATGTCCAAATGTGCATCTGGCAATAAGCTGTGGGGTATGAGATGTCACACTCATACTTGCGAGGAAAACAGCGGTCATCTCGCCAGCAGGATATGGTCTGTAACTCTACACAGCTGTATCTACACTATTAGAAAAAAGGGTTCCAAAAGGGTTATTTTGCTGTCCCCATAGGAGAAACCTTTTTGGTTCCTGGTAGAACCCTTTGTGTTCCATGTAGAACCCTTTCAACAGAGGGTTCTACATGGAACACAAAAAGGATTCTACATGGAACCCAAAAGGGTACTCTTATGGGGACAGCCAAAAAAACCTTTTAGGTTCTAGATAGCACCTTTTTTTCAATTTTATTTTTATTTTACCGTTATTTTACCAGGTAAGTTGACTGAGAACACATTCTCATTTATAGCAACAACCTGGGGAATAGTTACAGGGGAGATGAATGAGCCAATTGTAAACTGGGGATGATTAGGTGACCGTATGAGGGACAGATTGGGAATTTAGCCAGGACACCGGGGTTAACACCACTACTCTTACGATAAGTGCCATGGGATCTTTAGTGACCACAGAGAGTCAGGACACCCGTTTAACTGTCACGGTTGTTGAAATGAGTGGACCAAGGCATAGAGTTCCACATTATATTTAATAATGAAACTTGAATGAATGAAACTTACAACCAAAACACCAAAGAATATAACAAACATGCATTATTGCAGTGCTCAAAGCAACTATACAAAAACAAGATCCCACAACAAACAGGTGGGAAAAGGCTGCCTAAATATGATCCCCAATCAGAGACAACGATAGACAGCTGCCTCTGATTGGGAACCATACCAGGCCAACATAGAAATAACAAAACTAGAATGCCCACCCTAGTCACACCCCGACCTAACCAAAATAGAGAATAAAAAGGCTCTCTAAGGTCAGGGCGTGACATTAACATCCAGGCCGAAAGACGGCACCCTACACAGGGCAATGTCCCCAATCACTGCCCTGGGGCATTGGGATATTTTTTGTCCAGAGGAAAGAGTGCCTCCTACTTGCCCTCCAACACCACTTCCAGCAGCATCTGGTCTCCCATCTAGGGACCAATCAGGACCAACCCTGCTTAGCTTCAGAAGCAAGCCAGCAGTGGGATGCAGGGTGGTATGCTGCTGGCTAAGAGTGTACCAGAGACATTTCAAACCGGCTACTTTACATGGGGCCATAAAGCCCCTCTGTCCTTGGTCATGACACGAGTCACAAAGACGTCACAGTGCCTGCTTGACTGAACTCTTAGTGATTGTTGTTGAACTGCTTTCTTAAAAGACAGCTGTCATGCAATTCAACACAACAGACTGAGCACATGCACTGCAATACAAGCTACGTCATTTTCCAGAACCCATGAATAGCGAGAGTTACACACTCAGGATGGAAAACTAGAACAGTCAGTCACTGGTGACACTATACGGACAGACACTAATTGTCACTCGACTTTAAGGACTTTCAAAGAAGGAAGGGAAACAGGCTTATCAGTTTCAGTAATGAAATTAGGCTTTACTGTTCACAAGTCATAAAGTAGTGACATAAGATGGAAACCCCCTCAAAGTCATCCTCACTTGAATGGTTCAAATAGACACTGGAAACAGGATCAGCTAAAGGCGTCTGCAGGCTTTCCATCCGAAACAGTTTGTGCATATATTATAAAGACATTTTGACGTTTTTGTTCGTTTTGTTCTTTAGCAAAGGTTTTTCGGCTGTTCATAAGAACAAAAAAATTATTGAGGCAAGCAGAATTTCGGTAGCTGAAGTCTACGCCTCATTGGTCAGCAGTAGGGATTCTTCAAGTGTTTGTTGTCATTCACAACGATAGACGACTTGTTTTCATGCAAAAAATAGTTCCCTTGAGAAATACTGCACCAAACATCTTAGCGACTTCTAAATGAAAAACTTTTAAATGAATTACAGATTTTTTGAGTTATCTTAGATTAATTCTGACTAATTTGAGGAAGTGTATACTGGCTACGGCATCTCAAGGTGGACAAACAGTACTATTGCAACAGTACTTTTTTTTCTTTTCAAGCAAAAGTCTTCTAAGGGAGTATGCGAGCACACTTGTTCGGTTCACCTAGTTGAGTTATTGGGACTCACAGAACAGAGTCAGAGAGGGAGAGAGTAGGAGGGGCACAGGGTGCGGTTTTAGACTGCCAGCTGACTTGCGATTGGCTAACCTCTCAGCCAATGACTCCGAAGACAAATGAAGTGTCACAGAGAGAGATTAGATAAATAAGTGGAGTGAAGAGCAGGAGGCCTGCTCAGGTTTATTTCAATTTGGCAGAGTCGCCAGAGCGTGGCTGGGACTTCATCCCTAATGACCTAAGGGGGGATGGGAGGGAATGGGAGAGGGCTAGCTCTCCCTGAGTGTGTGTGTGTTACCCTAATGGTTGGAGGGGAGGCTGGAACAGAAACAAACAGAAGCTTATGTCCAGCGGATAGAGACCTGTTTTACTTAAACGTGATGGGTCAATAAATATTTAAAAAACATACATGACCAATTTAATAAAATAAGTAATAATTGCCTCTACATCCGTGTCTCATGTCTGTTTGCTCTTCTTGGTGAGGTAGCTCTGATAGTAGAAGTTTCTGAAGAGTACGATGAGGCTGAGGGAGTAGGCAAACACCACAGCATTCATGGAGTCTGGGAAGTCGCAGTCAGTGAACAGGTTGTAGCTGGTGTGGATGGTCACTATGAAAAACTGGAGCTGGGGTCACAGAGGGTCAACATAACCAGTGTCAATAAGAAGAAAGCTCAGTTGTGGGCTTCTAGTGTGACCACATTGAAAGTACACAGTTGTAGAGCCCATAAAAATAGTTCACGTATTCAGCACTGATGCAGCTTCATACAGTACATGCAGTATGATCCTATTGTCTTCACACAACAGTTATTAGCGGGGGTCTTACAATAAGGCTTCAGGGTTAATAAGGTCAGTGATGATCTCAAAACATGGCTAAAACTATCATGTTGATATCATGGATGGTCAGTCTTTGCAGACATAGCTCTTGCTTTGAATTTGAGAGTGGTTCCTGTTCTCCAGGCCCATCCCTCAACGTTTTACCAAAACACAGGTGGGAAGACAGTTTTGTTACTGTTTCAATTAAGGATTCCAGCTGATAATGCAAAATGTAGATTTCTGCCGAAATAGACATACCCAAAAGTAATTATTTTTCATGAGATGGCCATAAACAATAACTAGTTAATTGCTGCATAGTTCTAGGAAGGTCTGGTTAAACATAGTTGTACATTGCTGAAGTGTACTTACTTTCGAGGATACAAGCTCAAGTAAATATTACAAATATTATAAAAATATACAGTACCAGTCAAAAGTTTGGACACACCTACTCATTCCAGGGTTTTTCTTATTTTTCTTATTTTCTACATAAAGTAGTGAAGTCATCAAAACTATGAAATAACACATATGGAATCATGCATTAATCAAAAAAGTGTTAAAGAAATGAAAATATATTTTTATATTTGAGATCTTCAAAGTAACCACCCTTTGCCTTGATGACAGCTTTGCACACTCTTGGCATTCTCTCAACCAGCTTCATGAGGTAGTCACCTGGAATGCATTTCAATTAAAAGGTGTGCCTTGTTAAAAGTTAATTTGTGGAATTTCTTTCCTTCTTAATGCATTTGACCCAATCATTTGTGTTGTAACAAGGTAGGGGTGGTATACAGAAGATATCCCTATTTGGTAAAATACCAAGTCCATATTATGGCAAGAACAGATGAAATAAGCAAAGAGAAACGACAGTCCATCATTATTTTAAGACATGAAGGTCAGTCGCAAAAACCATCAAGCAGCCAACAAGTGCTCAGCATATGTGGGAACTCCTTCAAGACTGTTGGAAAATAATTCCTGGTGAAGCTGGTTGAGAGAATGCCAAGAGTGTACAAAGCTGTCATCAAGGCAAAGGGTGGCTACTTGGAAGAATCTAAAATATTAAATATATTTTCATTTGTCCAAACTTTTGACTGGTACTGTATGTTCAACAAAAGTGGAATAGCTCTTGAAATGACTGAAATGCTTTCTAAATAAATAAATACAATTAGAAACAACTTACTATGAGATTTAATATTTATTTTAACTGTAAAATAAATATGATTGCATTTAGTGACAGTACAAATGTGGCCCCATTTCATGTAACTGAAGACAGAGCATTTTCTGCCAAGCCTCCTCTGAGCAACGCCATTCGAATTGCTGCAGACTCGTTACAACTTCAGCTTTACACACAAAGTGAGTTTGTCCCTCTGTGACCAAAAGAAAGTGGTCGTGTTTCAATTCTATGAAATTATTTACAATGTTTTCATGTTGAGAGTTCTAAATCCGGCTGAGAATATCACAGTGAGATGAAACCACGATAGCTGAAATCGCTAGACTCTCCCCTTTAATATGTCGTCTCAGTTGCTCAGAGGGAGAGCAAATCTATTATTTGTCTGGATAAGCCAGAAAATGTGACATGTCACTCCCTATGCTAATGTGGGGTATGAAAACGTATACTTCAAGCCAGGTCTACTGACAGAGAGCAGACGGATGGGGCTTTCTGCCAATATAAGGCACTGGACCCTGTGAAGTTCACATAGTGCTTTGTATAGCAACATGTCAGTCAGAACCGGTAATATAGGGGACTTAACATTAAAGGGGTTTTAAAGCCCTTTGAGGTTCTTAGGGTAAAATCCCCTACAGGATATAAAGTAAATGTACATTTGTATTATCTAGACTCTAGTGAATGTACTGTATGGGCGCCATTTTGGAGGCCATACTGTAGCAGAGGCTCTGCATCAAGGCGACTCTACTCACCAGCTGCAGGGAGGTGAGGTAGCGCTTCCACCACAGATACTGCTGCATGTGAGGCCCCAGCGCT
Organism: Salvelinus namaycush; assembly: GCF_016432855.1. Classification (NCBI taxonomy): domain Eukaryota; kingdom Metazoa; phylum Chordata; class Actinopteri; order Salmoniformes; family Salmonidae; genus Salvelinus; species Salvelinus namaycush. Next base: position 18,556,333 of record NC_052317.1, on the reverse strand, counting down.
GCCAGCCCATAGTATAGATACATCACCACATGCACCAATGAGTTGATAAGGCCTATAAGGAAGGCTGGAGGGAGGAGAACACACAATACACAGAGATTGGGCGATTCATTCAGTCATAAGTTTACAGCAGTTCTTCATTTATTACAAGGTCAGTTGTTTATAACTTGTTTCTAAAGCTGGGTTCTTTAATTGAATGACAAGGTTTTGATTCATCCTTTATTTTATCTCAAGGCGTAACTAACTATCTGCCCATCTTAGTACATGCAATGTGAAAATAAATAGCCAGGCTGTGTTGACTATCTTTAAACCAAAAGGAGGGCAAATGCTGCACTAAGATGCTTCTCCAGCTGTTCTCTGCAAACTCACCGCCATTTTAAACAAATTATACAGCATCTTAGTGCCAAAAACTTGTCTTAATCCTGGCCGTTCTGTTCCTAGCTGGTCTATTTTGATCACTGCTTTGACCACTGCAAATGTCCTTTTCAAATAGCAGGGGTATGGAACAGTTCCAAGGACACTGTAGGTATCACGGCATGTGTTCCAGATTCATTGAAATGTCAGGTGCATTTCAATGTGTGGGTGTGTGTACTGTATGTCTCCTACAGAACAAGTCCTGTATGAATAGCCTAATCATTATTTCAACCAAGACTGAGCAGGAAGCAGACACAAGAAATAGATTGTGCAGTGCCATACTGTTACATATAGGACAGAACTGTCTGGGTCTAACACTGGGTAAATGAATCACCGTCTCGGCTGTAGTAATGTGACAACCCTTACACTGGCCTCCTGCCACGTATTTGACCCCAGCCCACCAGTTGAAGATCATGGTGCCGTGGTGGTAGACATGCAGGAACGTCAGCTGACTGTTCTTCTTCCTCAGGATGAAGAAAAGCTGGAAGAGACGTGTCATATTTCATTTATTTATCAAACATGACAGATATACAAGAATATGACAAGAAACACAATTAGCTACAGTCACATGGACAGAAGACAGCACATTAAAGATGTCTTGATAGAAGAGATGTAATAAGAGCACACCGTTCTTGCTTCAACCTGGGATAGTAGAATCCCTGATGTGTACTTACAGTGTCACTGAGCTCGATGACTTTGGAGAAGAAGAACCACCAGCAGACCGTGGCCATCTGTTCAGAACACACAGAAGATACATTTCAGCAGTAGGTTAAGATTAGAAACCATTTACATACAGTATATGTACATTAAGGCAATTGCAAAGCATTGCAGTGGATATGAGTTACCCGCATTGCCAGTGGGCTGGTGTTGTAGTCCACAGGCTGACATAATATACTATAATTTGCCAACCAGGATGACGCTGTGAACTGAGGAGAGAGTAAAATGCATTAAAATACTATATGCTTACAGGTAGAGAAATAGCAACTCATCATCACTTATTTACACATACACTATATAACAAGGATGTAGATAGGTACTGTAATGTGTACAATAGATCCAAAGCACATCCAATATGAGTAAAATAGCTACACGTTATCCATGCTTTCCACTGTTTCCATACCTCATAGAACATGTAGGCAGACAGGCAGACCATAGCAAAGTTGTAAATGATGAGCACAGGCTTGAGGTTGACTGGCTGTCTCTGAGCCATCAGCTTGGGGCCCACCCATATGAGGACCAGGTAGCACAGAAAGATGCAAGTGATTGGCACAGGTGAGTACACCAGCAACCAGCTGTCAGTTCTTTTGTCTGAAAGCACACAGAGACCGCATTACTATAGGATAAGAAAATGGATAGGTGAAGCAATGATTTACATATGTTGGTCTTGTACTGGTAACTTCAGTCAGCACTGTCTGGTTTTAGAAGCTGGGCACAGTTACCTCCATTATCTAGCACCCCTTGGTAGAACAGTTGGATTTTCTGCCATGTTGTGGCCATCCCTAAACGCTGCAAAAATGCATTATATGATGAGTTAAATGCATTTTATCACTTTACATTATATAAAGTAAATATTCACTCTGATGAAGCTATCCAAATAGTTGGTGTGAATTATTTGCTCCTAGAAGTTTACATTTTATAACTCACATAGCAGATTTCAGAAGGATGTCTATGCAAGCGACAGTACTGCCACCTAACGTCAGATTGGTAAATTATGAAAAGGGTCACAATTGCAAAACACGCACAGAAATACTGTATCTGAGACGTTTTGTTGATAGGCTACTCAAATCAGTCGGCCGGCTGGATAAGCTAAAGTAGGTTTAGCTTCTTGCTTCAGGAGGATTTAGAAAATCCCTGACACAACGACACAGCATATTGAACCTCGGATAACCTCTTCTGTATTTTAACTCTCTGTCGCCTACAAGAGTTACACTTTTATGATTTTTTCTCTCTCACAGAAGTGTGTATAGCTCTTTATGAAATAACAAGGTGTTGGCATGAATAGTGGTATAGATAATAATGGTGATGATACAATTATGAAGGTATTTCTCTTGGTTATACCACTACAGTCTAGGCTAGAGGGACATTCCTTTTAGGAATGACAAAATAACTATTTAGGCTAGGCCTAACTGATTTTGTCATACGAAAGTCATTTATAATAGGCTGTAATTGTCTATTTTCAGGTGCGAGATTAACAGAACTTACTTCGTAGGCTGCACTCATCGACCGGAATGCACAAATTGCAGATCTGATGGTCGCAAACCATCTAACCATGGTTGAATTTGTCCGCCATCCAGCGCAGCATTCTCTCTGAGTGTTGATGGCGATATGAGTGAGCTGAATTGTCGTTTACCATCACCCCCCGCGGCAATGAGGTAATCCACCTGCTGTGCATGGTATTTTAGCCTATAGCCGAGCCCTAGGCTATCTATTTCATGCCTTGCCCACTTGTGAGAAGCTATTTAACTTGAATAAATGTATGGTTTCAAAGAATAGTAAATAGATATAGGCCCAAACACAAACAGTAACATTTACCTATTATTTGTTAGGAAATAGCCTATGAGTTTACATAAAGGTGAAACAATATTGACGCTCAGTGCTTGATTTAGACAGGAGCTCACCAGTACTCTGGCACCTCAAATGTTCTAATGCTTGAGCTCTTGTTCTTCATAGAATAATTTGCTCAAAAGTATTGTGGAGCTCCTGCACCTAAATATAAACAGTACCGGCACCCAACACCAGTACCGGCACCTATTTCAGTCCAAGTCAAACACTTAATGACACTGAGATGTAGCCCTACTGCTCATTAACAATGTATGGCTCACAGGTCAGTAGGAGCAAGGTAAGACTCATTCAACTAATTCAGCTCACCAACCGCTTCTCTGGCACATCAGTGATAGAGCAACAGAGTTGTTCATCAGCTCAGAGTCAGACTAGATCCAAACTGCATTACGAATTCCCTACTTCTGTCTGCCCCCTCCCCACTGTCTGCCCTGGGTGCTTGTCTTAGATCACTTTATGAAACTCGTATTATTTCTACTTTTTAAGTTTTGCTGATGATGTATTCATATTCGGGTTCCTCCCTGTATCCACTGACAGTAACTCCAGACCAGTGGTGTAAAGTACTTAAGTAAAAATACTTGAAAGTATTACTTAAGTCATTTTTTTTGGTACTGTATCTGTATCTGTACTTTACTATTTATATTTTTAACAACTTTTACTTCACCACATTCCTAAAGAAAATGATGTACTTTCTACTCCATACATTTTCCCTGACACCCAAAAGTACACATTTTGAATGCTTAGCAGGACAGGCCAATTGTCTAATTCACACACTTATAAAGAGAACATTTCTGGTCATCCCTACTGCCTCTGATCTGACGGACCCACTAAACACATGTTTGTTTGTAAATTATGTCTGAGTTGGAGCGTGCCCCTGGCTATCCGTAACTTAACATTTTTTGAAAATGGTGCCGTCTGGTTTGCTTAATACAAGGAATTTGAAATTATTTATACTTTTACTTTTGGTACTTAAGTATACTTTAGCAATTACATTTACTTTTGATACTTAAGTATTTTTAAAACCAAATACGTTTAGACTTTTACTCAAGTAGTATTTTACTGGGTGTTCTTTCACGTTCACTTGAATTATTATATATTAAGGTATCTTTACTTTTACTCAAGTATGACAGTTGGGTACTTTTCCCACCACTGCTCCAGACAAGCAAAATAAATCTACCCTGCCCCACCCTTTATAACATAGAAACACAACATATTGAAATGATTTTGATTACATTAATACAACAACATAATCATAAGTTTAATTGTGAATTCAGATTAGTTATATAGAACATAGTAGGCTTAGGCTACCTGCTTGTGAATAACCAGTATCTAACCATGGAACAACCAGCAACCTGGAACGTAAATCTTATGTCGGAGTCCGGAATGTATATATCATATATGTATATATACACTACCTTTCAAAAGTTTGGGGTCACTTAGAAATGTCCTTGTTTTCCATGAAAACATACATGAAATTAGTTGCAAAATGAATAGGAAATATAGTCAAGACGTTGACAAGTATACCCTGAAGTCATGCACACTGCCCTGCATGGGTTCGGTGACTTTCAGTCCAACTTTCCTTAGCACAGCATCTGTCTACAGACACCTCCGTAAGGTTTGACCTGCAGACTTCATAAACTGCAGAGGAGAGCAGGACCTGTCACCAGACCACATGTAGGGAAGACATACTGTATTTCAAGGGCCTAAATAATTCCAGTTTACTGTACAGGTTTGCCTTATCAGACACAATTGACAGGTACAGACAAAATCTAATTTAATTCATACAAAACTATTTATCGGACGGTCAAGTCACTGACACAAGCCACCACCACCACCACCATGCTAATTAACAATTACTCATCTCAGAAACGATGTTAATTGGAGTCCTGTTTATCTGCATCTGACCCATGATTGTGGTGGTGCTGATGATGCTGCTGGTGGTGGGCGTACTGATGATGCTGGTGATGTATGTGTGACATGTTACCACCCCCCTCAGACGACATCTGGCGTCCATCAATTGGAACTGGGTTGCTGACAGTATCGACATCAATAGACCTCACTGTATCAACCACTGTGCTGTCTGTCTCGTTAACACGCATCTCTGAACTGCTCAGTGTCTCGTTTCTCTGGGTGCTGTTCCACCTAGCTGAGGAGGTTGTGTTGGAGTCCACCTGTAGAAGAGTAGAACAAACTAAAGTTAACAAAATACGTACAAGCTAAAAATACACCTAGGAGATCCGCAGAGAGATCTCTATTATTTGGTTCACTAATCAGAACCTTTATTACGCTACAAAGCCAAATCATAGAGAATTACTAGAAAGAGAAGAGTCTGTGGTGTTTTCCTGTTTTAGTAATTCTATTTCTATGGAGCACTTCTGCAGACAGTAGTGTTTTCAATTGAGAAGCCAAACTGAAATGAAATGTCTGCAGTTCCCTTAAGAATTGTGCTTTCACTTACGGTGCAGTTGCCACAGATGTCCTTGTGGTAGGTGGCTCTGACGGCTGCCTCTATGTAGGGGTAGTGGAGGAAGCTGTAGGGTAGGACTATGTGGAACGTCAGTCTCCCACATCTGTCAGAGAGAGGAGGGGATAGGAGAGAGATACATTACATGGCCACACGAATGAGGTGTCACACCAGTTCTAAAGATCTCTGTAGATAGAAAATGTCTCAATAAAACCTGATAGATACTTCATACCATTAAAGTCAAAGAGCAGTGATAAGCTTTAGATTAGGGCTGACGGGTTTCCTTCAATCAATACAAGCCCATTCCTTATTCATGAGAGATGTATCATTTTGAGAAACAACATGACAGTATTTTGGGCCTCTTTGATGGCTCTTATCTGTCATATTGAAGTGAAGAAGTAATTCAGTTACTCTTGGAGGACAGTGGAAGTTGAAAAAATGACTTATTTATTGTTTAACTTCTTGACGCTAGGAGGCAGAATTTTTATGTTTGGAAAAATAACGTTCCCAATGTAAACGGCCTATTTCTCAGGCCCAGATACTAGAATATGCATATAATTGACAGATTAGGATAGAAAACACTCTAAAGTTTCCAAAACTGTCAAAATATTGTCTGTGAGTATAACAGAACTGATTTTGCAGGCGAAAACCTGAGGAAATCCAACCCGGAAGTGCCTCTTATTTGGAAAAAATCCCTGTTCCATTGCCTGCCTATCCTCCATTTAAATTAAGACCCAAAAGAGTGAAATTGTGAAAATGATGATAATGCCCTGTTAGTGTAAGAGCTGTTTAAAATGTCAGCATGTTTTGGTGGGATGGTGTTTTGGTCTGTAAATTAGTTAATAGACCAATAAGAAAGAGAGTTCCAAACCTCTGCCAGTAACTGTTCGTTTTCAGTTTCCCCCTCCCCACTCAAGACCACTCCCAGACAGTCCTAGAAAAATTATTGCTGGAGAAATGTATCTTTGATAAGAAGCTATTTTTTCAAAAAGTTTACATTTTAATTGAAAACAATCACCATTAGGTAGGCCTACTTAATTGTTACCCAGAAATCATTTGATATCGAGAAAAAAAACTGCTGCATTGGACCTTTAAGTAAAACCAAGGCATTTCGGCTCTTATCATGGTTCATCAGGGTTTTTGCGCCTCAATTTCTGCACCTTGGTTGGAAAGCGAGGTAATAGCGGCAGTGTTACCTTCCATTATTACCTGTCATATACCAGGAAGTCGTCCTTGTCTCCATCCAAGGCCTCCCAGACGTCGTCCTGTAACGGGGCCTGTTGGTAGACAGGGATGCCCGGGGGGGCCCTCCTCTTCAGCTCCCAGTACATGGCTCTGGACTGGGCCTCCCTCTCGTTCACGATGAGGAACGACACGTCTGTCAGGTTGCTGCGGAGCAGCTTGTCACGCAGGCCTCCTAGTCTACTCAGCAGCAACAGGGACAATGGCAGATCAGTCATGACGAGGTGCCACTTGATTGCCACTAGATGGCGTTATTTACTAATTTCCCATTCTTTCATAATTCAGATAATTTCTCTCTACTGTTTGGGAAGGCTGCTCTCAATAAATCTGAAATGGATCACCAGCAGCATTACATCAACAACTTTACATACATTTGTTTGTAAATACATTATTATTACATGATTTCTATACCAAATCTTTGCACAGTGGTATAATAACAGTATGTTGCAGTAGGTCTACAGTAATGTTATGCAAGACAGATTCGGAAGACTTCTCTCTTACTTGGAGGCCTGTGTGAGGCAGAAGTGTCAGCTGGCTTTCAGCAGAGCCAGAACAACTACATTTCCCAGCAGCTCCTTCATGGGTGCCCCATGGCCCTTGATCTCCCAGTGTGGTGCAGCCTTGCAGATCTTGGAGGCATCATTGTCCCCTTCTACTAACAGAGGCGATGCGTATAGGAGCACTGGCAGAGCAGCACACAGCCACAGAGTCAAGAGACTCTGCATCATGTAATCCAAATATCACCTAAAAAGAGTTCCAAGAGAGAGGCCGATGTCAGAAGTTCATTTTCAGATGTGATGGTCATTACAACTCTTCGTATGTATCACTAGCAAGGAACATAGCCATAGTCTCTGCTACATACAGTATGCAAAATATGGACTTCTGAATGGCATGATACCTGGACTGACCTCTGTCCTCGTTGAGCCTCTCTTCTGCTTCACACAACTAAGCAATACAATGTTACGCTGCTGTTTTTAAGCCCTTATCTCAGGTAAGCACTGCCCCCAAAACAAACAGAGTAAGCCACTGTTTACTTTAGGGTAAGAGGGTTGTGAAACCCAACACTAACCTGTCAATTCCAGATATGTTTTCTTCTCTATGAGGCTACAATTTTGGATAATGTAATTCATGGTAAGGAAAATTGGTCAAATGGTATTGTATTCTAATAAATGTTATAGACACCAGATCCAAGGCACTGAATTCCATGCTCATTCCATGCTGATTCCATGCTGATTCCATGCTGATTCCATGCTCATTCCATGCTCATATACTGTGTGTGATGGCTGACAAATAATGCCAAAACATGAAAACTATAGAACAAAAAGTGTTGTGTAAATCTTCAAAAACAACATTATCAAACTGATTGTATATATACTCCACAATGAGAAATCATTGATCACAATTTAGCAAGGTTTACCAAGAAGTGGGTCAGGGGTCCAACTGTGTGGGAGTAGAATAAATGCGTGACATACAAACACGTCTACAAGTAGCATGTCTGATTCTGAGAACTCCAAATAAATTCAGCACCAATGGTCTTTTCATATTTGGAGTAATAAAAATCACAAACGTCTTTTCTGCCCCTCTTTTGGCTCTCAGAATTTTGGAAAAACACTGCAGTTGATTTTGACCACATAAACAGCAATGCTCTTTCTACCCTGAATGATTAGGTCAAAGTACAGTACAGGCTAAAAGTAAATCTACAGGGTGATGGGCATGGCTTTTCAAAGGTCACAACATTCCAGAGGAGCGCTATAGATATGAATACAAATCCAAATATAATAAATATGTGAACAGAATAGTTGCTGTTTCAAGAATCAGTTTCATAGTATCTATACTGAACAAAAATATCAATGCAACATGCAGTTACTGAGTTACAGTTCATATAAGGAAATCAGTCAATTTAAATAAATTCATTAGGCCCTAATCTATGGATTTCACATAACTGGACAGGGGCTCAGCCATGGATGGGCCTGGAAGGGGATAGGCCCACCCACTTAGGAGCCAACCAATCAGAAGGCGTTTTACCCCACAAAAGGGCTTCATTACAGACAGAACTACTCAGTTTCATCAGCTGTCCGGATGGCTGGTCTCAGACGTTCCCGCAGGTGAAGAAGCCGGATGTGGCATCCTGGGCTGGCATGGTTACACGTGATCTGCGGTTGTGAGGCCGGTTGGACGTACTGCCAAATTCTCTAAAAAGACGTTGGAGGCAGCTTACGGTAGAGAAATGAACATTCAATTCTCTGGCAGCAGCTCTGGTGGACATTCCTGCAGTCAACATGCCAATTGGATGCTCGCTCAAAACTTGAGACATCTGTGGCGTTGTGTTGTGTGACAAAACTGCACAAGGTGCACCTGTGTAATGATCATGCTGTTTAATCAGCTTCTTGATGTCACACATGTCAGATGGATGGATTATCTGGGCAAATGAGAAATGCTCAATAACACAGATCTAAACAAATTTGTGCACAACATTTGAGAGTAAGAAGCTTTTTGTGCGTATGGAACATTTCTGGGATCTTTAATTTCAGTTCATGAAACATGGAACCAACACTTTACATGTTGCGTTTATATTTTTGTTCAGTATAGTTATAGTGCTATGAGTAAGGTATGGTCTCCTTTGCAAAACAATGTTTCACACCGTTGACAAAAGTGAACACTTCAACATCACAAAAAACAAAAGCCACAAACATAGGCAGCCTACTTGATAGTAGTGATGGGAGTAAAAGAAAAAAAATCGAGTTACATATTGGTATATTTTTTTGACGATGTATCATTTTGACAATATCTCAATATTATATTTTACGCTGGTTGACTGTACCTGCACCAAAACTCTAGTATAACTTCTTCATAGCTTGTTCTCCATCTTCTTTTTAAATAGGGAGCCAATTTGTTTTCAGCACTTTTATTTCCATGACTGATCAAAACTTGTTTTCTCTAGGCTCTTTCTTGTCCCTTTGCAGAAGACATATGAGCGATATGTTTGGAACACTTGACTAAGAGTTGAGGAGACTGACTGCATCACTTCTTTTTATAAGAAACATTGATGTGTTAAAAATCCCAAATTGTTTGCAGTCAACTTACACACAGCTCTGACACAGACACTTACCCCACCAGGGGTCTTTTCACAGTGCCCAAATCTTGAATAAATTGAAGAAAGCGTACAGTATTATATAGAGCCATTATTGCATGGAGCTCCGTTCCATCTCATATTGCTCAAATGAACAGCAAATCAAAAAAAAAAACAGATAAAGCAACACCTCTACCCTGTTTGACCTAGAGGGTTTGTGTGTATGTATTGATATGTAGGCTACGTATGCCTTTTTTTTTTGTCTATTAATGTTCTGCATTATGTCACATTTCATGTTTTGTGTTGACCCCAGGAAGAGTTTTTGCTGCAACAGCTAAGGGGATCCTAATAAAATACCAAACATCGAATCGCAATAAAAGTATTGTGATAATACTGTATCATGAGGTCCCTGGCAATTCCCAGCATTACTTGATAGATTTCTTTATTATTTTACAGTACCATTGTTTTGATCAGGGTACTGTATACTCTCCTGCCTCTTTAGTGTGTTTTCTACAAACCTCCTCCCACCCAGAGGTTCTGCTTGCTGGCTAATATCCCATTAGTGATTGTAACAAAATAAGCCTCAGGTTATTCAGCCTAAGTTCAGGTGGAGCAGCCAGTATACAATGCAGCTACCACAGTTCTCCAAAGGCTGCATACTGCATTGCAGTTTCCAAATGCAGCTAAACAGATTCCCATTACAAAATACAAACGAATCATCCAATTTGTCCACTTAACATAAGTGACAATGAAGAACAACTAAAAACTCTGCAAACGGGTTAAAATTCTGCTCTTCCTTTGCATTTGTCAAACATTCTCAGCTGAAGAAAAAAGGTGTACAGCAAATGATTTAGCGTAGCTTCTGAAGTATGACCTCACATTGAGCACAGAAAGGTGATTTGAAATTGCAGCTTCAAAGCTTAAAGGAGCAATCAGCAGTTGCTACATACATTTTTGGACATAGAAATTAATGATATGTACCCATTGATTCTTGAAGAATATAACTTATGAACTTAGTTCAACTGTCGTACCCCATTAGAACTCCAAATATAAGCTTGTTTTACTCCAATGTTTATAGACAAAGAAAATGTAACAAACACTATATAAACCTCAAGACATTGTTAAAATTATAATTTTGATATCATGGATGGTCAATCCTTGCATCCATAGGTCTATGAATTTGAGAGTGATTCAATTTCTCCAGCCCCATCTCAGCTTTTTACTGATCCAGGGGTGAGGAGGTCGCTTTGTTATTGTTTCTTCTGCCGATTGCCGCTTTAAGGCAGATGACTGCTGCTCTTTATTGTTTTGAAGGAGCTTATGTTTCATTCCCAAAATAAACACCAACTTCTTTAGCATGAGTAAACCATTCTAAAAAAACACTTAAGTGAAACCAAGTCCAGAAGCAAGAACGCTTTAACACTAACATCTCCCATTGTGCATATGCTTCCACATTTTCTTCACCGCATAGGCCTAGTAGCTGTCGTCAGTCTTTGTTATATTGTCCTGTCATTTTGCATTGCATTCTTCAAAATGAAACACATATTCAAACAAATTGATCAAAAATCTCTCTTTCATGAGTCATGACATCACTCCAATGAAAGCCTCCTCATTGTCCCCATCTCCCTCTGGACTGTCACATGTAGATATGATTCCTAGACCAAGCTCTGCAAGCTCATCACAGCCCATGGCTGTCGTCACCATGATTTTTTCCTCCAGGCGGTTGCATAAAGTTCTATAAGAGGGCAATGGGTAGCCTAACTCCCGAAGGAATTCGTAACCCTTGGCACCAACTGCACATCGGATTTTACGAGCCTTCAGCACTGTCTCGTGGGACCACACAGCTCTCCGGGAACGCTTGGTCAGGGTCAGGGCACGGATCTGGTCTTCATACAGAAATGTCTGGAGGCCCCTCTCTATTCTGTCCAGCTTGAACATCCTCTTCTTCATTTCCTCAGCCTGCACACAAGTTAACATGTTGAGGAGGTGTTATCTTTTCCAAGATTCTCACAAAATGTTATGTTTTTCTTCTGTGAGAAAATTGTAATGACTGAAAGCGTAAAGGGTCCATTGTATAATTTCACATAACATAATAATTTACACTGACAAGATTTGACTAGAGAAAGATGTTTTAGGAAATATGAGGCAATAGTCTGAAATTAGTTGGGAAAAGGGAGCTACCAACACACCTCTTTCTGAAGTCTGGCAGTGTGTTGCATTTCTTGTTCCAGCAGGGTTTTGTAAGGTTGACAATGGGTGCAGGGACGTTCCTCTGCCTTGTGTAGTTCATCAGCATCTTCCTCCATGCCCAGAGTTGGTTGCCGCCGTGCATAGCCATGATCCCCCACATTCAGATCTCTCTCTACTAGATATACAGAGAACATTAACAACACATCTGAATCACTCACTTGATCCACTGTTACAATCAGGAACTAACAGTTAAAAAAAAAAATTGTTAGCACAACTGGACCAACATTTGCATTAGGCCTACTAGTATTCAACAATAGTAGGCTATCTGATGTGTCAATATCTATTTTGACAGATGTTGTGATTTTGAGAAATAAAGAAAAAAGTAGTTACCTGGCTCTGGTTTGAAAGGTAGCACTATCTGTGGGGTGATGGGATAAGGTGGATTTTGCACACTGAAAAGAGTGGGGATAGCGTTTGGTTTCAGCTTCTTTCCCCCTGCTGGCGACCTGGCTATTTCTTCAAACTGACTCAGCTCAAAATGGTCCTGCAAGAAGACATAGCTGTAGGATTAGCTGGCTAAATATCGATGTATTTTCTCTTGGTGCATTATATAATTGCACTAAATCAATTAAGTTATTATATTCAAAGTGTAGACAAACATGTCAACATGTTTTGTTCTAATTTGGAGTTGGGAATTGTTGACTGGTGGACCAAACTAGCTAACGTTAGCTAGCCAGTAAGGTTAACATTAGTCACCCATAAACTTGCCTGGCACAGTCTGGAATGTGGAGTTGGTACAAAATTACGCCGGCAGTTTACAAGCCATTTATTCTTGCGTACAGGCTCTTTTGGAAAACGAAATAGTTGCTTCCCAATGGTTGTTGAGTTTGAGCAATTTGGAGCGGAACACCCACCCATACCTATCGAGCTAACAAGTCAAAACTGCTGAATGCAGCTAGCTAGCAAGCGAACTATAGCCCCAGTTACTTGCATTCCAATCAAACAGAGCTAGCTTGGAGCTAGCGAAGGCTACCAGAACTTTACACTTGTTCTCATAGGAAACAAAACTAAATAGAACATGGTTGAAACATGAGCTCACGTAAGATATTTTATCATCCCAAAGGTTCACAAAAGTATTAAGCGATGTTAGCATGCCAAATAATATGAAATTGCAAAGTAAATAATTTCCGACTTTGTTTGAGCCAAAATGGCGCACTTGCCCTCAACGGTTGTTTGATAACGTCACGGGTTTGAGCTGCCCATATGACTGCATGTTTCAAATATTTCATCAAGAGAACTATAAAGTACCCTTCATTAAAATTTGATTTATACAGACTAACAAAATATACAATATATATTTTGTCAACATCGTCCCCATATTGAAAGGATGGTTATAGGATGGTAAAAACGAATGTTCTACATTTTGAATTGGAAAATTTTGTCCACTCCTACTGGGGTCCTTTGTGTGTTGTTGGTGTACAATCTGTAAGGACCCATTCAGACCACGTTGGTTGGATGTTTAAAGCTGCGCTTCATTCTTGCCAAGAATTTGGGTCTTCCTCGCTGAAAACTATTGTTGAGAAACGAATCAATGCAATCCGACAAACGAAGAATAACGCATAGTAGTGAACAGGAAGCTTTCACTGGACAACCGAAAACCTCCTGCAATGAGCTCCTTGACCATTCAATAAGTCTAGTCACTCCCAGTGTTCAGTTAGCTAACACTAGCTAGCTAGCTAGCTTACACTCAGTTGAACATTTTGGTTGCGTTCCAAATATTAACTAGTTAGCTATGACATCCTCCATGGTAGTCCCTGTTATTGATGTGCAAAATGATAATTTCAAAGAACTGTGGCCTGTTATGGTCCTTGCAATCAAGACTGCCTCCTTCATTGCACTGGATACAGTAAGTGTTACAGCGAGCTTTGCAGACAAACAGCTGTGGGTACATTGATGGTTTACGTCTTTATGTAAGCCCATTGACACATAATGTCTGCATGTTTTGTTTCAGGAATTGAGTGGGCTTGGAAGCAGAAAAGCTTTGCTGGCAGAGTGAGTATGGTTGATTCTGGGGGTTTCTTCAATATTTAATGTAGCTAATGGGGTAAGTCCATTTGAATTCAGTCACTTTTTGACAGACCCCCTTTTGATTTGAACGAAACCTTCCATGCATTTTGCCAATTGTAGTAGTTTTTAGAAAGCGACTCTGGACCTGAGTGCCAACACATTCAAGAGATAAAGGTGGTCAAAGTTGACCCATTTTGCATACCATACCATGAGACATCCATCTTTTCAATAGGCTGAGATTTATATCATTTAAAAGCTTATACACAGGGTTGTCAAACTATTTTCTATAAGTATTTTATTTTATCGTTAACATCAAGTCTATTTACAAAAAACATGTACATTCCTATTTTTTTCTTCATATTTGCATATGTTGTAGCTTATAGCCTATTTTACATCATCTAAGGTTTTTGTTGTGCCCGCTATCGGTTCAGACACAACATGCTCTTGGATACAGGGTGGGTGTCATGTTTTGGCTGATTAAATGTACTAAAATGGGAATAACATTGAAATGTCAACTTTAAAATGGTACTACAAAGATGGAGGTCCATACTTGTTGACTTGAATGGGCATATCTGTTCCTTTAAATTATACTGTCAAACTTCCATAGGAAACCCTTTGAAATATCATAGAAAATACATGATTTAAGTTGATATCCGACAGTGGTTGGACTGGCGTTGATCTTTGTTGTACTAATTAGATGTTCAAATTTCAATTCAATTTACATTTCGATGGTATACCAGCTAAGTTGCAGTGGTCTGAAGGGATAGGTCCATTCTATGAAATCTATTTCTAGGATTGAAATGACAGCCACCCTGTATTCAAGAGCATGCTGTCTCAACCGATGGCAGGCACAACACAAAAACTTCAGATGTGAAATAGGATCTAAACATATGCAAATATAACATCTGATACTATTTTGATTAAATGATCAAACTCAACCGTTTATCTTTTCCGGTGATGAAGAAAGACATGGATGTCTCATGGTATGGTGGGGTATGCAAAATGGGGCAACTTTGACCACCCCTATCTCCTGAATGTTTTGTCATTCAGGTCCAAAAATGCACTTTCTGACCACTTCTTCCACAGGCAAACATGTATGGAAAGTTTTGTTTAAGTCTAAAGGGATGCTGTCAAAAAGGGATTTAATTCAATTGGGTTTACCCAATGTACAATCACTATGCTATCTCAATCTCAAGATTTACATTAGCTCTATCTCTGTTTTCATTTTAAGATGCATAGAGGACCGTTACAAAGCCATATGCAATGCAGCTCGCACACGCTCAATTCTCTCCCTTGGGTTTGCTTGTTTTAAGAAACTTGAAAACAAGGTAAATGTAACCTTTGCACATTCTGACATTCAGAAAGCTTAACATAAAATGTTACATTGTTTTATTTGATGTATTATATCTCTTTCCAGGATGATGATACGTACCTTGTCCAGGTGTACAACCTGACGTTGCTCTGCAGTGAGGAGTATGTAATTGAACCACAATCTGTGCAGTTCCTGGTGCAACATGGATTTGACTTCAACAAACAATATGCTGAAGGTGTCCCTTATCTCAAGGGCAATGACATGGTGAGATAAAGTTTTTGTTGTGATCCGTCATAGATCCTGGACTATTCCTTATTTTTACATTTAAGTGGTGAAGTGATCCAGAGTTCTGTTCCTTTCTTGTATCCAGGGAGGGGAT
Source organism: Salvelinus namaycush (assembly GCF_016432855.1). Classification (NCBI taxonomy): domain Eukaryota; kingdom Metazoa; phylum Chordata; class Actinopteri; order Salmoniformes; family Salmonidae; genus Salvelinus; species Salvelinus namaycush. The sequence continues at coordinate 18,540,639 of NC_052317.1, read as the reverse complement.
TCCCATGGAATTAACATGCGGATGCTGTTTGTGGAACTCCTGCGTGCTCGCAAGCCATTGGTTCTACACAATGGCTTGATTGACATGGTGTTCCTGTATCAGTGCTTCTATGCCCACCTGCCAGATAAACTTGGCACTTTCACTGCTGACCTGTCCCAGATGTTCCCAGCTGGGATATATGACACCAAGTACACCACAGAGTATGAGCTGCGCTTTGCTGCCTCTTACCTGGAGTATGCCTACAAGAAATGGTTAGTAAACTAAACACTAAATATGACACATCTAGCCATACTACTACACATTCAAGGAAGTAGTTACAGTATTTTTGTTGCTCTTTTTTTCCCCACAGTAAATTGGACAACAGCAAGTCTCTTGAGGTTGGTGGTAATGGACACCATCTGTTCCTGGAGTTCTGCAAATACTCAGGCCACCTGTCCAGCTATGTGGACTTCAGGCCCTGCCTGGCCGGGTCTAGCCTGGAGGGACCGCTGAATGTCTGCCAGCGTTTCTCTGTAAGTACATCACTTCTTAAACTTGTAGGCAACCCCAGATTCTGTTTTAAAGGATCCCAAAAATGTGTGCCATAATGATCAGCACTGGGGCACTTCATGGACTCTTATGCAATAACGAGTGTATAACCAAGCTATTTTGCTAATGATAATAAACTGAATCTGAACAATGCAGTGTCTTGACCCTGCATTATGACCCTGTTATACTTCAGCTGACACGCGTGTAGTGGGGTAATATTTATCATAAGTATTTTATATATACACACCTCACTCGTAATAAGACTAAGCAATTAACCTATTAAATTAATTATCTGCCTACATAAGATAACTAGCAATATGCAAGTATTATGCATTTAGCCGACTAAGATCAAGGAATGGTAATGAGTAGCGAATATCAAAGCAAGTATTATTTAATAACTTGAATGGGTTCACATACAAGGCAACGCCTAAGTTACAAAGCATTATTCTAAGCATGTTGAGTGAGATAGAGGTGCACCATGGCTCATGGGAGAGTGTAGGTATCGCAGCACATCAGTTCAGGAACAAAAAAGGTGAAAGACCCTTTCATAAGCATCTGTTGTTTGGATTCAAAAGTTAACCTCCAATCAGATATCAGACCTGTAAAGACAACAGAACCTCTGCTTCTCAGGTGTGACAATGGGGGTTGGCAAGATAAGAGAATGCTTGCATACAGTTGATAAGAAGAGTCACTTCAGGGGCTGTGCTGCCATACAAATAATAAGTCCAATTTCTCAACTCTTAACATTCTGTATTTTGTAGGCTTACGGTTGGTGCCCCAATGGGTCACTGTGTCCCTTGTCACATGACACTGACCTCATCATCCAGCACGATGAAAAAAACAAGGTGGAAAAGAAAAAGAAACGGAAGAGGAAAAGAAAAAACTCTTCTCAGGGGAACGTGGACTTTGAAGGTGCCTCCGAGAATAAGCAGGCCCATATGGAGCTGAAGGATGGAGAGCAGGGCCCGGACCAGGTGATCCCTGACACAGACAGCAAACCTCCCCCTGTCACAGAGCAGGTAGATGGGACTCCGGCACAGGGGTCAGAGAGCGGTGAGAAAATGATGACAGAGAAGGTAGAGGAAGGCAACGGAGTCGCAGAGCCACAGGCTGTGTCTGCAGATGAAGAAATGAAGACTGACAAAGAAAAGGTGGAAGGTAATGGTGTGTCAGAGCCACAGCCTCTGGCCACATCTGATGCAGCGAAGAAAGAAAAGTCCAAGAGGAAGAAGCTGGAAGGAGGTTCCCACCGGGCAGGGTTCGATGCATTCATGACCGGCTACATCTTCTCCTATGCCACCACTCTGACAGAGAGAGTAGGTGAGCCACCGTGTTCAGAGTCCTGGCTCCCTGAGTGCCTGAACAAAGTTTACCTCAGTGGCAAGTCTGTCCCAATGCATATTGTCAAGAGCACCTTCTCCAAGTCCTCCAAGGCTCACATGCACAAGATGGACATTGTGTGGGGGAAAAGCTTTTCTAGCAGTGTGGCTAGCAAAGCAGAGGGAGCTGTATAAACATTCAATGGAACCAAATGTATTCCTGGTTTATAATAAAGCCTTTTTAGTTAGACATGCTTTGTTGCACATTTTAATGTTTGTTGATACAGTTATAACCAAGGAAAATACTTTTTATTGAAACATGACAAACATGGTAATTTGTGTCTTAAAACAACTTGATGTGAGTTTTGGCAGGAAAAGTGAGCTGATTTCACATTAGTCCTCATCAGCCTGTAGTGCACTCGGTATGACTATGTTCATAGGATCACACTGAAATAAGCACAAGAAGCTAAAGTTAGCCATTTATTTAAAAAACGATTGGACATGTTCTTTATCAACTTTAAAAAAGTAGAATTGAATTGTAAGCTCTTCAGCTTTGCCTGAAAGATCCTGTTACATGTTCATACAATCAGTCAAGATGGCGGAAAACACAAAGGATAGTTCTAACATCTCTATCACACCATGGCATCTACACATGCCTCATACAGAGTAAGACCTAAAAAAGAGATTGAGTTTTACATCAAAATAGATCCTCTATGTAAAATTATCCTGATGCAGTTTACATTTATTGCATAGAAATTTAGTGATAAAGTTTACTAAAATGTTTCTTTCAAGTGCAGAGTATTTCAAGAGACCAAAACATGTGCCAAGGGAGTAGTGAACCAAAGTGAGTGAGTGATGCATCCATGCCAACTAGTGTGTGTGAGTGATGCATCCATGCCAACTAGTGCTCCTTACACAGCTTATACCCAACAGAGCTTTCAACTTAAGGCCAAAATAGGACCCACCTCAACATAAGTGTGATCACACATTCAAGCCACACCTAATTCCACAAGTTTTCAACACAACATATCATTCAGAGAATTATCATTTTTCATGATGGAGGACGGACATAAAATACCACCCCCCCCCCCAGTTCGTCGGGGCATGATTCTACAAGGTGTCCAAAGCGTTCCACAGGGATGCTGGCCCATGTTGACTACAATGCTTCCCACATGTGTGTCAAGTTGGCTGGATGTCCTTTCTTGGACCATTCTTGATACACACGGGAAACTGTTGAGCGTGAAAAACCCAGCGGCGTTGCAGTTCTTGACACTCAAACTGGTACACCTGGCACTTACTACCATTCCCCGTTCAAAGGCACTTAAATCTTTTGTCTTGCCCATTCACCCTCTGAATGGCACACAAGCCATGTCTCAATTGTCTCAAGGTTTAAAAATACTTCTTTAACCTGTCTCCCCTTCATCTATATTGAAGTGGATTTAACAGGTGAATTTAAGGGATCATAGCTTTCAACTGGTCAGTGTCATGGAAACAGCAGTTGTTCCTAATGTTTTGTACACTCAGGTTATACCAAACACTTAAATCATAGAAATGTTAAAAAGGTACGTACAAACGATTTCCAGTGCACGTGGGCGTGCACATTTACACAAACTATTTGGTTTTACTGCAAATTTAAGCGCAGTCTATTTTTAGTCTCCATAAGAGACCTCTATAGTCTGGTGAACCACACTCCTTTACTAGACTTGATATGGTCTGGATCTGGCTTGGGCTCTCCTTTCTGGCAGGCACCATTGTCTAGTACAGAAATACCACTAATCAAGATGATGCAGGGGTGGGGGTCTCAATGTTGGATAGGCAGTGAGTATGCTGCTTTTCATTCAGAATTCAACCCTTTCTCCCTGGTAAGAGAGTGTTAGATGTGTTACTTTAATATCATATGCATCTACTCTCCTACATCTCCACATGGGGCAGAAGATAAACACAATACCATTGAATATCAAGGAGAAGGCAGTGATTTAAAACCAGCATACACACAGAACCTCAAGGAATTATGAGACCCCTGGTTTAGGGGTGCCTTTTTAAGAAATAAAGTAAGTTTTTCAGTATATTAAATAGAAAATCTCTTGATAAAAAAAAAAAAAAGTTATCTGCAGAGCATTGATCATCACACGTCATCATTCCTATCTGAGGAGTGTCTCTCGGTTAAAAACGAGTTCACACAAGGCTCCCTTTCTCCTTGACCTGTTTAAGGCCTAGATGATGTCACACTTAGAGGGCGGTTCTGTGGAGGCGTGGGGCCGTACATGGCACCAGTACAATGGGATTCAGATGGTCTTGGTTTGTGGCTGGGCTGATGGTGACAGTTGGACAGGGAGTGCTCTGCTGCTGCATGCCCTCCTGGTCTTCAGCCTCCATCTCCTCAGACACAGACACCGCATCCCTACTGTCCCTCACTGGGCCTCCATTCTGGGCCTGCATGGGGCAGCAGACAGGTTTGTCCTTGACGTTGTCCTCCTCTGGACTCCTTTGGCTGCTAGAGCAGTCCATAGCCTCTGTACGGTCACTGGGCATGGGATAGAGAGACCCGCTCTCATCTACTCTGTTCTCCTCCTCTATTGTTTCTTTCCCTCCACAGTATGGAGGGATCTCCATCACAGCATATTTCCTGGCCCAGGCGCTGAGCACCTTCTGTCGGACCTCTTGGCCCAGCTGGGCTGGGTCACACTTGGAGACAGTGGCAGAAAGGGGGCAGGAGGCAGGGGGGCAGCAGCCGTCCAAGAGGGCCAGCTGGGGGGAGGCGGGCAGAGAGCGGCACTGTCTGCCAGTAAACCAGGTCTCCTGCCACATACCCGGGTGGATGTGGGCTCCAGAGTGGATCTGGGTCCCAGAGGAGAACACATTGTCCTGAGAAGAGTGCAGGTCGAACATCAGGGAGAACACAGACTTGCTGGGCACGTCGAAGAACTTGATCTTGCCTCCACACAGGTCCTCGCGGGCATTGAAGGGGTTGATCTTGCGGGCCCCTGGCACAGCCCTGGGGCCCGGGTTGTAGTAGGGGTCGTGGACATTGACCTTCCGGCTGGGCTTGCGGGAGAAGATGTCGGACTGGCTGCGGGACAGCCAGATGTTGCGGCGAGGACGAGGTGACTTGGGAGAGATCTTATCATCATCCTCCAGACCCAACGGGTTCAACCTCTTAATCCCCTGGACCTTGTCACCTGGACAGAGGGAGACAGACACAGAGCGAGACACAGAGAAAGAGAGAGACCGACAGAGAGCGAGACAAGTCAAATCTCTACTAGACAACACATTGTTTTGAAGTGTTAGTTCCCAATGTAGCCACCAGGGGGAAATATATGCAAAGATATAAAGTACAGGCATAAAAATAAACGAGACAGTCAAATTCTTACATTGAAGTAAATGGCATAGGTCAAAACATTATGGGAAATACATGCAAATAATTAAGATATAAAGTAGAAATACTAAAGTGGACTGGGGCCTCAGAGATTATAGATGCAGAAGTAAATAGTGAAGAGGGAATGACTGGCCAAGGAATGAAAGCCAGCTAAACAAAAACAAATCCATGCCCTAACATTCCAAATGGCCCCTGAACCAAATTAGAAATGAAATAGGATCTGAGAAAATACTAATTATTTATTTACAACCTACTCAAAGGATACATGGTGGTTTCCACATAACAAATAACCGTACTGTATCTTATTCTTTGCTTCACAGAATCAGGTGATTGCGAAACACTCAAGAGGTTAGAGGTTTACGTCATGTTAAATTGTAAGGCAACTTGAACCTGCAAGCAGACACTGCATCATAAATGTTGAGAAAAGGACTGAGGACTATTTGGGACAGGGCTTGGGAGGGAAAGGACATCCCTGGCTTGCAACTGGACCTATTTAGAGTAGACCTGGGGTACATCCAAATGGCACCCTTTACCCAACATAGTGTGGGTTGTCGTCAAAGGTATTACCCTACAAAAGGGAATAGGGTGCCATTTGAGAGGCACAACAGCTTCTTCCTGGTTCCAAGAAACCATTGCACCGTGCAGCTATTACATGGAAACTGGGTGTCAAGTGGTGCAGGACTGCGGGCTAACATGGCAGGCATGCGAGGCAAGCTTTTATTGCCTGTAGAAATGTACATTGAAGGGAAATGGATTGCTGAGGGGCATCTTTACACAGTTTGTATTGTTTTAGGGAGTTTGTTAGGTGGTGATGTTTATGGTTTTGATCGTGCATTTGTTATGCTATCCTCATAAAATTATGTTTTGATCATGCTATTCCATAAAACAGTTCCACTGCCATGGCAGTCAGGCTTCTGAAGGGGTTAGATAGGAGGTTGGAGGCATCACCTTTAGGGATGGTTTTCTTATCGTTGTCCTCACTGAGGGGGATCCTCTCTTGTTCAGACTCCTCGGCCTTCAGCCGACACAGGATCTCCTCCAGCCTCTTTACCAGCTCAGGGAACGAGGGTCGCAGCTTGGGGTCCATCTGGAGAAAGTGGACACGGACGAGGAGTGGGGGGGGAAGGGAGGGGGATACAGCAGCCAGGTCAAACAAGATCAGGGGTACTGCTAAATCAGATTGTGTTTATAGTTTCTATCCCACACAAGAGAATAAAGATTTGGGAAGCAGTTTTGTGTTTTGGGAAAACGGAGAGATTGAGGGCCCACTTACGTTGCAGCAGTTGAAGGCTAGCTGCAGGAAGTCAGGAGGACAGTCTCCTACCATGTGCTGGAAGGCATGATAATCCAGGCCAAAGTTCTATCATAGAGGGAGTGGAGAGAGAGAGAGGGGTCAGGTAGGAAATTCATTTCAACTAAATCCCAGAGTCTTATGTAATGTGATGGGGGATGAGGAGGACTGAGGAAATGGCGCAATACTCACTTCAGTGCGAGGAAGGTAATCGGGGTCGGCCTGTATTCGGGCAATAATCTCACAGAGGACAATACCGTAGGAGAACACATCCGCCTGGAAACAGAAGAAAACAGAGAGACAGACGTTTGAGATAAGTTCTTAGCTTGAGGGGTTGATGTGTATCAGACCAGTAGTCCTGTCAAGAGTAGAGGTCAAGGGTTAGAGATCAGGGACCTACCTTAAGGCTCCATGGATTGATGAGGATTTGAAAAACTCTATGGTTGAAAGAGATGGGGCAAAAGGAGTGGCTAACTTACTGCAAATTTAGAAATTATGTGACTTAACTCAACAAAAATAATAAGAATCTTTATTAGAAGCCATGATCAATGATATAAAGAATGATGGAAAAAAACCTGAGTACTTCAAATTAAATTATGGGCAGAAAGACAAATTCAACTCCATCTTTCATAGAATCAGATGGCTTATTCATCACAAAACCATTTGATGTTGCCAATTATTTTAATGATTATTTCATTGGCAGTGGGCAAACTTAGGCAGGAAATCCCCACGACAAACAGTGAGCAATTATATTAATGTATAAAAAACAAATAATGAAAGAAAAAGCTGTGCAAGTTTGAATTTTGTAAAGTTATTGTGGGAGAGGTGGAGAAAGAATTGTTAACTATCAAAAATGACAAACCTCCTGGCATTGACAACTTAGATGGAAAGCTACTGAGGATGGTAGCTGACTGTATAGCCACTCCTATCTGTCATATTGTTAATCTGAGTCTAGAGGAAAGTCTTTGTCCTCAGGCCTGGAGGGAAGCTAAAGTAATTCCACTACCCAAGAGTGGTAAAGCGGCCTTTACTGGTTCTAACAGCAGACCTATAAACTTGCTGCCAGCTCTTAGCAAACTGCTGAAAAAATTGGTGTTTGAATTTTTTTTGGTCTTTCAACCAAATACAAAGCTATTTCTCTGTAACAAATTAACAACAGACTTTCAGCATGCTTATAGAGAAGGGCACTCAACATGTACTGCACTGACACAAATGACTGATGATTGGTTGAAAGAAATTGATAATAAGAAGACCGTGGGAGCTGTACTGTGAGATTTCAGTGCAGCCTTTGATATTATTGACCATAACCGGTTGTTGAAAAAAACTTAAGTGCTATGGCTTTTCAACCTCGGCTCTGAATCCACAATATGGCAATCTAATAGAACTCAAAGGGTTTTCTTTAATGGAAGCATCTCAAATCAAAGTTGATTTGTCACGTGCGCCAAAAAGTAAAATGCTTACTTACAGGCTCTAACCAATAGTGCAAAAAAGGTATTAGGTGAACAATAGGTAAGTAAAGAAATAAAACAGTAAAAAGAAAGGCTATATACAGTAGCGAGGCTATAAAAGTAGCGAGGCTACATACAGACACCGGTTAGTCAGGCTGATTGAGGTAGTATATACATGTAGATATGGTTAAAGTGACTATGCATACATGATGAAGAGAGAGCAGCAGTAGCGTAAAAGAGGGGATGGCGGGTGGTGGGTGGCGGGACACAATGCAGATAGCCTGGTTAGCCAATGTGTGGGAGCACTGGTTGGTCGGCCCAATTGAGGTAGTATGTACATGAATGTATAGTTAAAGTGACTATGCATATATGATAAACAGAGAGTAGCAGCAGCGTAAAAAGAGGGGTTGGGGTAAACACAATGCAAATAGTCCGGGTAGCCATTTGATTACCTGTTCAGGAGTCTTATGGCTTGGGGGTAAAAACTGTTGAGAAGCCTTTTTGTCCTAGACTTGGCACTCCGGTACTGCTTGCCATGCGGTAGTAGAGAGAACAGTCTATGACTGGGGTCTTTGACAATTTTTAGGGCCTTCCTTTGACACTGCCTGGTGTAGAGGTCCTGGATGGCAGGCAGCTTAGCCCCAGTGATGTACTGGGCCGTACGCACTACCCTCTGTAGTGCCTTGCGGTCAGAGGCCGAGCAATTGCCATACCTGGCAGTGATGGAACCAGTCAGGATGCTCTCGATGTTGCAGCTGTAGAACCTTTTCAGGATCTCAGGACCCATGCCAAATCTTTTTAGTTTCCTGAGGGGGAATAGGCTTTGTCGTGCCCTCTTCACGACTGTCTTGGTGTGTTTGGACCATTCTAGTTTGTTGTTGATGTGGACACAAAGGAACTTGAAGCTCTCAACCTGCTCCACTACAGCCCCGTCGATGAGAATGGGGGAATGCTCGGTCCTCATTTTGCTGTAGTCCACAATCATCTCCTTAGTCTTGGTTACGTTGAGGGATAGGTTGTTATTCTGGCACCACCCGGCCAGGTCTCTGACCTCCACCCTATAGGCTGTCTCGTCGTTGTCGGTGATTAGGCCTACCACTGTTGTGTCGTCTGCAAACGTAATGATTATGTTGGAGTCGTGCCTGGCCATGCAGTCGTGGGTGAACAGGGAGTACAGGAGGGGACTGAGCATGCACCCCTGGGGAGCTCCAGTGTTGAGGATCAGCGTGGCAGATGTGTTGCTACCTACCCTCACCACCTGGGGGCGGCCCGTCAGGAAGTCCAGGATCCAGTTGCAGAGGGAGGTGTTTAGTCCCAGGATCCTTAGCTTAGTGATGAGCTTTGAGGGTACTATGGTGTTGAACGCTGAGCTGTAGTCAATGAATAGCATTCTCACATATGTGTTCCTTTTGTCCAGGTGCGAAAGGGCAGTGTGGAGAGCAATAGAGATTGCATCATCTGTGGATCTGTTTGGGCGGTATGCAAATTGGAGTGGGTCTAGGGTTTCTGGGATAATGGTGTTGATGTGAGCCATTACCAACCTTTCAAAGCACTTCATGGCTACGGACGTGAGTGCTACGGGTCTGTAGTCATTTAGGCAGGTTGCCTTTGTGTTCTTGAGCACAGAGATTATGGTGGTCTGCTTGAAACATGTTGGTATTACAGACTCAAATCAGTGACATGTTGAAAATGTCAGTGAAGACACCTGCCAGTTGGTCATCTCTAACATCAAACATGTAAAGTGTGGTTTACCGCAGGGCAGCTCTAGGACCTCTACTCTTTTCTATTTTTACCAATGACCTACCACTGGCATTAAACAAAGCATGTGTGTCCATGTACGCTGTTGATTCAACCATATATCCATCAGCAACCATAGCTAATGAAGTCACTGAAACCCCTTAAAGAGTTGGTCTGTTTTGGAATGGGTGGCCAGTAATAAACTGGTTGTGAACATCTCTAAAACTAAGCGCATTGTATTTGGTACAAATCATTCCTTAAGTGCTAGACCTCAGCTGAATCTGGTAATGAATGGTGTGGCTGTTGAACAAGTTGAGGAGAAAAAATTACCTGGCATTACCTTAGATTGTAAACTGTCATGGTCAAAACATATAGATTCAATGGTTGCAAAGATGGGGAGAGGTCTAGCCGTAATAAAGAAATGCTCTGCTTTTTTGACACCACACTCCAAAAAGCAAGTTCTGCAGGCTATAGTTTTGTCTAATCTTGATTATTGTCCAGTCGTGTGGTCGAGTGCTGCAAGGAAAGACCTATTTAAGTTGTAGCTGGCCCAGAACAGAGCGGCACATTTTGATCTTAATTGTAATCAGAGGGCTAATATTAATACTATGCATGCCAGTCTCTCTTGGCTAAGAGTTGAGAGACTGTTTCTTATAAAAAGAAGTGATGCAGTCAATGTGTTGAAAATACCAAATTGTTTGCATAGTCAACTTACAGACAGCTCTGACACACACACTTATCCCTCCAGGGATTTTTTCATTGTCCCCAAATCCAAAACAAATTCAAGAAAACACAGTATTATAAAGAGCCCTTATTGCATGGAACTTCCTTCCATCTCATATTGCTCAAATAAGCAGCAAACCTGGTTTCAAAAAACAGATAAAGCAACACCTCGTGGCACAATGCCTCTCCCCTATTTGACCTAGATAGTTGGTCTGTATGCATTGATATGTAGGCTACGTGTGCCTTTTTAAAAATGTATGTAGTTCCGTCCTTGAGCTGTTCTTGTGTAATGATGTTCTGTATTATGTCATTCTGTATTATGTTTCATGTTTTGTGTGGACCCCAGGAAGAGTAGCTGCTGCTTTTGCAACAGCTAATGGGGATCTTAATAAAATCCCAATACCTTCTCATTGTAGGGTTCATCTCGCAGCACCTCAGGGGCCATCCAGAAGGGAGAGCCCACCACAGCCAGCTTCTCCCCCTCACCACTGCAGGCACAACACAAGTACAGGAAGATAAACATTAGACTGGAGGTTACAAGCCTTTTGGGTGAGGGAATAATACAATTCATTACAGTAGATCGGGGCGGCAGGTAGCCTAGCGGTTAGAGCGTTGGACTAGTAACCGAAAGTTTGCAAGATCGAATCCCTGAGCTGACAAAGTAAAAATCTGTTGTTCTGCCCCTGAACAAGGCAGTTAACCCACTGTTCCTAGCTGTCATTGAAAACAAGAATGTGTTCTTAACTGACTTGCCTAGTTAAATAAAAGGTTAAAAAAACAACACAATGACTATTTTTGAAATATTTATCACAACAATTATCAGACAAGCCAAAATATTTGTTATTTCTCTAACTTTGTTTTGAAAGCAGGTCGATTCTTCATCAGTTTAATATGTAATAATGAAGTCATAGCCTGGAGAGAGAGAGCGGCGGGGCCTTCTTAACCTGCTCTGGTATTATTAGCCTAGCGTACCAGTTTATTCCAAAACAGTACTTCATGTTCCTGCCTAATCAAATGACCCTCCCCTACTGGCACTTGTCCATCCCTTTACCTCCCAGCCGCACATTCATTTACTACAGAGACATTTCACTGGACTTTGACTCAAAGGAGCAAATCTTGATTTTCTTTTTGGAGTAAAAAAATAAAACCGTGGGATTCCATTTCAGTGCTGAACTTAATCTTATGTATCGTGCTAAAAACTGTTTAAGCAATGAATGTAAACCAACATTGTGTTTGTATAGCACTGGCCCGTTTAATATATAACCGTTACCGTGGAAATGACTTACTCATAGTTGGGAATCTTCTCAGCGAGACCAAAGTCTCCGACCACTGCAGTGTAGCAGTTCTCATCTGACTTGATCAGGCAGTTCTGAGGACAGTGAGCACAAATTCCATTATGAGCTTCTAAAATGACTGACATTTATGGAGGAAAAGGGAAAGTTTCAGTGAATGCTCAATCAGTCATACTTGAACTGAATCACAAATGAACTTGATGTACTGCATGTTGGTCAATTAGATTCAACTCAAGAGGTTTACACCCTGCATGAGTCAAAACACCACGTGGCTCAGTTTCAACCCGCAATAGAAGAAACCGATAGCCAGAGAATCACAATAACGTCAAGTACTATTGCATGGAAACCAGGTCCCAACTCCTTTGGTTTGAAGAAAATGCACTGGAACACACGTTACTGTATATAAATGCTGACTAGATCTATTATCTCTGTTTCAGAAAGGAAACAGTGCACCACATTTCGGATGCATCCATCCACAGTCAACTGCCACCCACTTTGGAGGTGAGGTCCCGGTGGAAGATGCCTTTGGAGTGCAGGTAGCCCAGGCCATTGGCGATCTCACAGGCCAGCTTGATCCTGGCTGCCCAGCTCAGAGGCTTGTTGCTGTCCAACAGCTGCTCCAGGTTCCCACCGTTGATGTACTGCAGAAAGGTCGAGAGAGGGGGAAAACAGAACAATTTAGGAAGGTTTCAAATGAGAGTTCAGGAGAAAGTTGTCCTCTATCACAGGCTTTCACCTTGATGTGAGCAAAAGCTGGGTAGGAAAAAGTACACATTATCAGTAAATGTACACTCTACTGAATTCAATGACTATATCCTGTACATACTCTACATGAGGTATTGCGATATGAAGTAATGTTCTGTACAGACATTGTTACAGCATCCTGTTGGTAATTTGGGGCTATGCCCCGCCCCATTCAGGAAGACCGGTCAAAGTCAATCGACTTACTGAGCGCTCTAAACATAGATTGATGCTAATGCCAAGCACAGCTGAGGACAATGACAGACAAGCCTGGCTGCTTGCAGAAAAAGCTAAGTGAATTGGAAATCCACTCAGTAGTTTTAAAAGTAGCTCTGTCGGCTCTAAAATCGGGAGAGGCTTGGCTGTCCTACACAGAACTAGCCTAACCTATATCATGTAGTGTAGAATGATTAATCCATCCACAAAACAAAAATATTTGGAAAATAACTACGGAGAGAAATTAAAGTAGATAAGGGTAACGAAAAGAGAGACTGGGGTCCCTTGACTGACCAGACTTCTCTGGGCCTCCCTTGTGATTCTAGACTGGTGTGTTTTAGGTTTCTTGGCAAACTGTCAATTAATACATAGAGGACTTCTAGAAAAGAGAATATTAGTCAAAACGCATGTCTTCTCCCAGTTGGAACTGTAAATAAATTAGGTATGTGAACGAAGACTAAACTCCCTTAGCCTGTACCTTTAACAGCTTAACCTTTCAATGGAATTTAGCCCGCCCAAAGCGGAGGTTACAGCATCACTCACATTTGACTTGTGCTGCAGTCTTCTACCTTTGTTCAGGTAGAATGTTGGAAGTAGGCCTAATAAGTAAACCTAGAAACACACCAACTCAAGTGTGTGTGCGCGTGTCATTTGGTCTTACGCACTGAAAGGCCAATACGCTGTAATACTCTCTCCCCTCTGTCTGGTCTCTCCCCCTGCCCTGCAGACCATCCCCAAACCAATTCCAGACGCAGGAGAGGATTACAGCTTGTTTGCCTTACAAATTCCTCTGTAGCCCCCCGCATCTGTAGTCTGCCAGCCTAACGCTCCACTAGGAGCCTCCACTTCACAGGGGTAAAGCCCAGACAAATCCTGCTGCCAGTCGGTCAGTGCGGACATGATCCACTCCATGCAACCTGTAGGTTGAGGCGACAGTCTCCAGATCAGATGAATGAGCCAAGGCCAAAAGTTAGGCACACAAGGCCACATCAACTCACCTCCTCCAGGTTACCTTGTCAGGGTTTGGGGTGAAGGGAAGGCCATTAACACATGATCACAGAGAGCAAGAGTAGTGGACTGAAGGATAAAAGGGCAGAACCCAGGCAGTGAAAATGTGAATGACTCAACAGGATATGTTGATGGAGAATCAAATCTAGCAATGTTTTCCACAAGCGCCGGCTGTCGGCTAAATGGACGATAAGACACATTGTCAGCTGGCTACTTTTCCCCCACTTCATTAACTAGGCTTCTTTTCATTTAAACGTTTAAATTGGATAGTCAGAAAAGTCTGTATAGCCTTTTTTCCACTAGAATGAACGATATGCATCTTGTAGTGATCTATTGATAGCACAGGCCCCTGTCAGTCACAGCCAGCGATGACAGGCGCCTGTCAGTCACAGCCAGCGATGACAGGCGCCTGTCAGTCACAGCCAGCGATGACAGGCGCCTGTCAGTCACAGCCAGCGATGACAGGCCCCTGTCAGTCACAGCCAGCGATGACAGGCCCCTGTCAGTCACAGCCAGCGATGACAGGCGCCTGTCAGTCACAAAGCCAAACTTCTGGTTTGCCAGTCTGCTGTCTGACCTGCCGCTCGGTACCGGTGTTATTTTTGTGCGCTGTGGTTGGCTGCGGTAACATTTCTTTTCACGGAGGAGGGAGAGCATGATGCTTCTTCGTCGTCTCCTGTGAGTGAATTTACATGTCCCATGTAATGTAAGTGTTAAAGATGAGTTGGAATCCACGTAATTATTGTTTTATGGCACATTCATTTACATTTTCTTTTGCGTGTTTAGCCAGCCACAGATTAGAAGACCAAACAGCTTGTGCTGAGTAGTTTATAAAAGGTGTCAAACTGACTGAATAAAGAATCAATCTCCTATATCCCGCTTTTCTATTCATGAATCATACAACGTAGTTATATGTCCATGGCATCAGGACACATAAACCAAAGATCTTGTTTGTATTTTCCTAGGAGTCGAAGCCTGCCAGTGACCGCTAAAGTGACTCGTCAGCGTAGCCCCATACAGTCACTGGTGTAGCCTAGTGATTGGTTGTTTGCGAACGGACGGCATTCGTTTTGCCCATTCTAACGTTCAATCGTACAGTAACTGAATGCCCGGATGCCTTTTTGCTTGCTTTATATAGCAAGCCATTGCTAAGTGACTGAACCATTTTAGTGAACTGGCCACTGAGTGTATAATGGTGTGTAGACAGTATATTAATAGAAAAGGTGTACAGCAGTAGTTATATAGGATGAGCCATAACTAGAATATAGCTTATACATATAAAGTGGGTAAAACAGTATGTAAACATGATTAAAAGTGACCAGTGGTCAATGACTATGTACATAGGGCAGCAGTCTCTAATGTGCAGGGTAGAGTACTGGGTGGTAGCTGGCTAGAACAGTGATTAAGGTTCAGGGCAGGATACTGGGCAGCTAGTGGTGACTGTTTAACAGTCTGATGGCCTGGAGACATAAGCTGTTTATCAGGTCTCAGCTTTGATGCACCTGTACGGTCTCTCCTCCTTCTAGATGGATGAACAGGCCGTGGCTCGGGTGGCTGGGGTCTTTGATGATCTTCTTGGCCTTCCTGTGATACCGGGTGCTGTAGATGTCCTGGAAGGAAGGCAGTGTGCCCCTGGTGATGTGTTGGGCTGACCATACCACCCTCTGGAGAGCCCTGTGGTTGTGGGCGGTGCAGTTGTCGTACCAGGCGGTGATACAGCCCGACAGAAGTTTGTGAGGGTTTTTAGGGGCCAAGCCACATTTCTTTAGTCTCCTGAGGTTGAAGAGGCGCTGTCGGTGTGGAGGGACCATTTCCGTGATGTGCATGCTGAGGAACTTGAAGCTTTTGACCCTCTCCACTGTGGCCCCGTTGATGTGGATGGGGAAGTGCTCTCTGCTGTTGACGTTGAGGGAGAGGTTATTTTCCTAGCACCACTCCCAGGGCTATCACCTACTCCCTATAGGCTGTCTCATCATTGTTGGTAATCAGGCCTACCACTGTTTTGTCGTCAGCAAAGTTGATGATTGAGTTTGTTCTGTGTAGAAAAGCCCATGTTTAACACTTGTTTCATTGTTCAAATCATACCTGTCGGTCTATTATTAATGGGCGCTTGATTTTGTATAAAAGCGAAGGTGCACAAAATGTTTGCATATTTTTTTTTCCTTAAATATATTCCCTATTGAGAAACTATGTTACTTGACAGAACACAACCTTTTTTCTTAGATTTTAACCACAATAAACTCAATTGAAAGGGTAGACAAGACAATTTTTTCTGTCTTGATTAGTAATCTACTGCCTTCCATCAATATCTCACCCACAGTAATTGATTGACAGGCCAAACTGTTAATGGGATAGATCATCCATATTACCCTAAGTGTCCATAGCAGCAGAGACACTAATATACATCATTTTAACAAACATTGTGGCAATTCATATCTTGCAGTAAAACTAAACATGACTTGAATCTCAAGAGAAGACAGGTTTAATGTTAAAAAAGGTAATCTTACTTAGAAAATAGTAGCATAGCCCTAGACAATATCCAAAACTACTAACATACATAAAACACTGTTCTAGGCAGGTGCAACTCTTAGAAATCATTAACTGATACACTTAGCTGAAGACAAGGCTTTCCCTGAGCCTTCCTGAATTAAAGCTAAGAAAGCCAGAAAGGAAATGGGAATTAATGGTCTCGTGTGACCACTGCGAGCAGCTTCAAATAATGGTCTAATCCCCCAGTGGCTCATGGATTACCCAGATTATAATGCTCCTAATCGGTCTTTGCCTAATGTGTAAACTAGGTCTGTCAGGCAGTGGGAAGCAGAGCAGAGGTTAGTGTGCCGACCCGACGGGCCCTGGCAGGGCCAGCGGAGTCAAAGGGAGTTTTGATCGGAGGAACAGGGCTTTACACGGAGCACGTGATTCTAAATGGAAAAATGTAGGCACACACAAAGAAATTTAGGAACACAATAAAAAAATATAGGAGGTAATAAAGCTAGAATCCTTCATTTTTCTAGGCGCACTGGTCCTCCTAAATTAAAATTCTAGGTCACACAGAATATTTAGGCATATATGGGAGTAAAATGGTCACACTGTAGAGCCCTGATGAGTGATTGTATCTCTAAGCCTGTGGCTGCACGGTAACTTGACTCTTCATTTCCTACCATGGAGACTTGTCAGGCCCGTTGCTAAGGTCAGGATCCAGCCAAAGCAGACAGTGCTGGTAGCTAGCAGCTAGTTCTGT
Source organism: Salvelinus namaycush (assembly GCF_016432855.1). NCBI lineage: Eukaryota > Metazoa > Chordata > Actinopteri > Salmoniformes > Salmonidae > Salvelinus > Salvelinus namaycush. Next base: position 18,523,719 of record NC_052317.1, on the reverse strand, counting down.
TTATACAGCAGTAGCAGCAAAACATAACCCCATGATGCCGTGTTTTCAGTATTCACAGCCTGGCTTGAGGCTGCTGACACCACAGCCCCAGGAGACTGGTGTGTGAGAAGTTTCCCCTCTCTCCCAGTCTTCATCTCCATGGATCCACATATTGGATAACTTCCTGCCATCATTCACTTCACACGAGTGCTTGGGCTCAGATGGGGCAGTCAGTCGTAAAGCTACTCCCCTTACTAATCGACGCTTATCATTAGCACAAGGCTATCTATTTGGATTACATGGACACGCCGACTCAGTCACACAGATAGGTTAAAAATAGGTCAATCTTGAAAACATAACCCTTAGCCCTAATGGAACCCATCCCCTGGCTTTTCATTGAGAACATCAACACAGCTTTATTTGCTCACATGTAAACTATGCAGGGAAACACAAGGTTCTTTCAATTACAGGTTGCTGTCCTTCTGGGCGATGCGGCACTGTTTAGTGTTCACCTGAAGAAAAACCCTTGATAAACATTCACAATAACTTTTCATTATAATCATGGCTATGAGGTCACCCTTCAGTGGGTTATACTTATCTGAGACTTACATTACATAACAAGCTGACCATACTGCAACAGGACTCAATGAGCAATATGACAGTATTAGCTACATTACAAGTAAAACGCCTTTAGGCCTATACTGATGCTAGAAAACCCATCATGTTTCTAGAATCACATTCCATGATAGAGTGGATGGAAAAACAGAATAAGAAGACAGTGTCCCAATTTCAACCTGAAACACGACAGCAAGCGGCGCAGTCATGTTTCTGAGGTGTAGGCCATCTATACAAGGCTCGAAGTCACAAAGAAGAACAGTGGTTCCTCTTACCTCAGTCAGAGCATGGAGCTGGCCTTCCTGAACACACACACCCATGAACCTAGAGGAAGACAAAGACATCAGTCAGTTATTGTTTCTATGTATAATGAACATTTCATGAGCTGAAATAAAAGAAAAAAGCCCAGACATTTTCCATACGAACAAAAAGCGTATTTCTGTCAAATTGTGCGCACAAATATGTTTACATCCCTGTTAGTGAGCATTTCTCCTTTGCCATGATAATCCAGCCACCTGATAGGTGTGGCATATCAAGAAGCTGAATAAACAGCATGATCATTACACAGGTGCACCTTGTACTAGGGACAATACAAGGCCACTAAAATGTGCAGTTGTCACACAACACAATGTCCACCAGAGCTGTTGACAGAAAATTGAAAATTAATTTCTCTACCATAAGCTGCCTCCAACGTTGTTTTAGAGAATTTGGCATTACATCCAACCCGCTTCACAACCGCAGACCACGTGTAACCACACCAGCCCAGGACCTCCACTTCCGGCTTGATCACCTGCGGGATCGGCTGAGACCAGCCACCGGACAGCTAATGAAACGGACAATTATTTTGGTCTTTAACTTCTACGGGGATCGGTCCCCCCCACGGGACGGTTGAGCTAACATGCGCTAATGTGATTAGCATGACGTTGTAAGTAACAAGAACATAGACATGTCTTATATGGGCAGAAAGCTTAAATTCTTGTTAATCTAACTGCACTGTCCAATTTACAAAGATAAAATGTAGCATAGTTTTGTTTGATAAAATACATTTTTATATTCAAAATGTAGGAACTGGGTTCTACAGTTTGAACCCCCTTGGCTGCACCCCTGCCCAGTCATGTGAAATCCATATATTAGGGCCTAATGAATTTATTTAAAATTGACTAATTTCCTTAAACTATAACTCAGTAACATCATTGAAATTGTTCCGTTTATATTTTTGTTCAGTATATTTACCAGAAAATACCATGAGAGACATGTGGTGGATGCATATTTATGGATCTCCTGTTATGCTCATCTCATGTTGACATGACAAAACTAAGCTATGGGGTCTAGAGTTTAAGATTTGAGTGGGTCTATATGTAGCGCAAAAAAAGTAATTATCTGGCCCAAGGACGACAGCATAGTCCTTTCGAGAGCAAAATGACAAAGCTCTTGGTGGTTAAATACTTCTGCACTGGAAGAAAAGACCCAACAAGAGCGGTGCAAACAAGAAAGTCATTTTCTAGGGGGAAACAAGGCTCACTCTCTTGACCCACATTCCATCTCTTTTTCTCCCTCTTTTTTTTGAGCCACTGCTTCCAAATCTTAACAGGCAGGAGTCACAGTCAAGGCAGTCTGTTTTTGTAAATGACAAACTGGCTGTATGAATATCCTAACACACGAGCCAGGCTGTACGCACAGCGAGTGTTGGCGCACCTGAGTTATGACCCAATAAACGCGAGACAGAACTTTGTGGGTTCTTCGAAGGGTTTCTCAGACAAAGAACCCCTCAGAATTCTCTTCTCAGCCAACCACCACAGAACTAACTGCCACAAAGCTGTGATTGTAACACAGCACACACCGACCATCTCTTTCCTACCCGCCACCTACAGCAGTGAGCTCTGTAGTGTATCATGCAAAGCCCCGGTCAGCCTAATCCATTTGAGGATAGGAAATTCAGATTGTTCCATATTATTGTCCATGACAACATAAAACATTGTCATACAATAATAAATCCAAAACTATTTGTTCTATCGTGATGGGTTTGGTCAAATATGTATGTGTGCCCATTTTGCAGGCTCCCAACTTAATACGAAAATAAACGGCTTTGGTGAGAAGAAAGTGAAAAGGGAAAGGTTGTTCCTCATAAGGGAATTCATGTCAATGAAATTCAAACTCAGGATGTTGTTCCAGAAAATCCATTGTTAAATACTGTGGAACAGCGGAGATCAAGGTCACACCCCATACGTAAAATGTATGCACGCATTACTGTAATTCGCTTGGGATAAAAGAGTCTGCTAAAAGGCATATTTTTAAGCAATAAGGCATGAGGGGGTGTGGTATATGGCCAATATACCACAGCTAAGGCCTGTTCTTATGTACGACGCAACACGGAGTGCCTGGATACAGCCCTTAAATCGTGGAATATTGGCCATATACCACAAACCCGAGGTGCCTTATTGCTGTCATAAGTGATTACAAACATAATTAGAACAGTAAAAATAAATGTTTTGTCATACCTGTGGTATACGTTCTGATATACCCCGGCTTTCAGCCAATCAGCATTCAGGGCTCGAACCACCCAGTTTATAATATTATTTATTACCCCACTGATTCCATTACAAAGGGGAGGCTAATATCATTTTGACAGAAAGCTACAGATCAAAGTATCTTTCAAAGATGAAGGATTCACAAATGACTGATACTGAGTCACTTTCTAGAAAAAAAAGGGATTAGGCTATTAGTCAGTCAGAAAATGACGCCATTTCTGAATATGGCACCATAACGGAACTTTTCTAGCCCTGTATTGTACCCATTTTTTGAATAGCCCCTTGATATTATGTTATTAAAAAGCTGGGATAATTTAAATCAGTAACTGACCAAGAATTAAAAAGAATTGTATAATATCGCAGAAGGCATTTTATTTCTATGTTTCTCCAAAGGACAGATTGATATTCAAACTATACAAAATATTGAGGATGGTGGCGTGCCAAAAAAAATCAACTGTCCAAAATGTAGTGGAAGACTGGTGTTTTGTTTCCTGTAGGTCACCTGAGGATATTGGGATGGGACAGTCTGTTCATCAGTTGGACTTCTCTCAGCATGTTGGCTCGGTTACTGCTCAGTTTGTTCATCTTCAGAGCCATCACCTGGCCCGACACTCTGTGGCGTACCTGCAACGAACACAACAATCCGGTCATTTAGGCATTATCTGAATGCTTCTCTTTAACACTACCATTCCCTTATCAATATTCCCTTATCATAGGGACACTTTTCTCTAAACATTATCATTATTCCAAGATCATGAAGAACGGTTCTCTATTTCTGCAGCAAAACGAATGTCATTCCACATCCAGAACAACGGGAAGTAAACCTAGTCTATTTCTCCTGTGAATTAGGTCAGTCACTGGCCTTCCTTGCAGCATTAACTCCAATGTGATCAAAGATGAGTGGCTGGCTTTGATCCACACATTGGTGCACTAGAAAGAATACTGAGCCGAGGCCAAGAATATGAATGTTGTGATAGGCTAACACCTAGGTTACATATCACAACTACCTAAAATGTAACCCTTTTCTTTGGCAGAGAAGGCAGAATACTTTTCTAACTACAACAATACAAACATAAAAATATTTCCCAACAATCAGAATGATTTGCTTCCTCAAAGCCATAACAACCACAGGAAGTTATGAGTCAGGGTGAGAAAAATAAGCTGTATCTGCTACTGCTCACTTCCTCCAGATGAAATATTAAGACACTGAAACCAGTGAATAAGAAGATACTAAGTCTCAACTCAGGTCGGTCTGCGAGTACAGTAACAGATACAATGCATATCTGGTTATATAGCTAGTTTACATTTGTTGGAGAGTGGAGATAAAAAGGAAGTTTGAGGTACAGAAAAGGGAAGCAGACCAATCTAGACTTATATAGCACTTGGATGAGTATCCAGTTCGTAGTGCTTCTTTAGCCACGCTTGAAGTTCTAGTACAAAGGTGCAGCTAGTCTTCCCTGTAGGAGAGGAGCAGACAGCAGATGGCCTCCTCTAGACCACCTCCCCCACTCTGCCCACCAGGAGAGAGAGCGCAGCCTGGCTCAAACAAAGACCCATAATGTTGCCCCAGCAAGACCCTGCACCTCCAATCTGTTCCATCAATCCAGCTAGCCTCTTCAATACCTAGCCCTGTAGACAGGACACACAGTCGAAGACAAACAGATAATTCCATTTTTTATTTTTATTTAATGTAGATCCATTGTCCCCTTGCTTAGACAAATATGGAACTCTCATTACACAGGAAACATTTGTGTCCGTTAAGCATTTAGAGAAGCAAGTCTGAGGCAACGAGAGTAAATATTGCAAGTGAGAAGCAATGAGGGTAAATATTGTTGTACTAATAAAGCTGAAGTCATCATTTTGACTTGAGAGGAAACAGCTGCAATATAACAATATCATGGCCCCAAGGATTAAACAGCACCTTTTAAAACATGGTTGAGCATGTGTGTGTGAATAAAGGAAGCTTTTTCTTAAGGTTTGTTCAACAAGGACTATTTGTAAAGGCAGAAGGCCCCAGTCATATTCAGGTTGGATGGGCATTCCCTCCCTAAAATACATGGTGTGATGACATCCCCTCAGGCAGCCTGGGGCAGGACCCTACACGCTGCCCTTCCCCCACCAAGTCAGCACTGGGTCCTTTGCATTAACCCTTTGAATCCAATGAGCAGTGATTGAGTAGTTCTAAGACAGACCACTGTGGCCATGCTCTGAAGCCGCCATTAGATTACTGTGCATCACAGCTCCAGACATAGCAACACTTCTATTCCTTTCTGTAATTAGGCTAGTTTCCTGTTTGAGCTAAGAACTAAATCGGAATTCTATTTCCAGTCCATCAGTATGTATGACTCATACATACAGATGGAAAGGAAATAGTATGACTAAGATAGAGGCATGAGATAGAAAGTGCTGACATTAGTGGTGGTTGTGACAACATCAATATAGAATGCCCTGACTCCGACTTTTCAGTAGGTGAAGCTGAAGTCTATAGCCTATAACTAATTGAAAGTCCATCATTGAAAGTAAAAGTAACTTTCATGAGCGCTGACGCTGGTTGGAGGAAATTACAATGTGGGTTACACTAAAAGTGAACGTAGCTAACATGTTCAACTCCTTTACTGACATTTTGAGGACATCTAACCCCAACAGCCATATCTATTGAAGTACCAACCCTGTCAGGGTGTTACTGTAATGGACGATATAGCACTTAGACAGCCATTGTAGCCTAACGTCTAGTCGCCATCATAAACCGCTTCAGCCCTTCTTTATTTTCATGTCGCAACCAGAGCGACGTGGAAATAAAGGGCTTTTCGCACGTCCCAAATCAGTCGATTGTGAGAGAATAGCCTAGATCAATGTAATAAGGAGCGGCCACAGTATCTGTGTGCTAGAGGTGTTCACGGATCCACCTGTACCCGAATACCTGAGACCCAATCCTGAATTCTAAATAATGTCATGGGTTTGGGTTGGATCTGATTGTTACGGGTATGTGTCATTTTAACTGACTTATCCGGAAGGGCCTGTACATATCAGAAAGCGACTGCTGTGCGCGCGCGAGGAAGAAATTGGATCATTTATGCTGCTGCTCTTGATTTTCATGAAAGTGGAGAGTGGCGCGTGTAGCTTGTTGTCCAATCATAAGTCATCAAAGCGACAATAGGCTACAGTCAGAGCCACTGTGCGTTTCAAAAGCGATATGCATGCACACACACAACCAGACAAATGTTTGGACACCTACTCATTCCAGGGTTTCTCTATATTTTTACTATTTTCTACATTGGAGAATAATAATGAAGACATCAAAAATAGGAAAAAACTCATTTAAATCACATAGTAACCAAAAGAAAAGTGTAAAATCAAAATATCTTTGAGATTCCTCAAAGTAGCCACCCTTTGCCTTGACAGCTTTGCACACTCTTGGCATCCTCTCAACCAGCTTCAGTCACCTGGAATGCATTTCAATTAACAGGTGTGTCTTGTTAAAAGTTAATTTGTGGAATTTCTTTAATGCGTTTGAGCCAATCAGTTGTGTTGTGACAAGGTATACAGAAGACAGTCCTATTTGGGAAAAGACCAAGTCCATATTATGGCAACAACAGTCAATCATTATTTTAAGACATGAAGGTCAGTCAATACAGAACATGTCAAGAACTTTGAAAGTTTCTTAAAGTGCAGTCGCAATAACCATCAAGGTCTGATGAAACTGGCTCTCATGAGGACTACCACAGGAAAGACCCAGAATTACCTCTGCTGCAGAGGATAAGTTCATTAGAGTTAACTGCACCTCAGATTGCAGCCCAAATAAATTCTTCAGAGTTCAAGTAACAGACATCTCAACATCAACTGCTCAGAGGAGGAGACTATGTGAATCAGCCCTTCATGGTCAAATTGCTGCAAAGAAACCAATACTAAAGGACACCAATAAGACGAGACTTGCTTGGGCCAAGAAACATGAGCAATGGACATTCGACCAGTGGAAATCTGTCCTTTGGTCTGATGAGTCCAAATTTTAGATTTTTGGTTCCAACTACTGTGTCTTTGTGAGATGCAGAGTAGGTGAACGGATGATCTCCGCATGTGTTGTTCCCACCGTGAAGCATAGAGGAGGAGATGTGATGGTGTGGGGGTGCTTTGCTGGTGACATTGTCAGTGATTTATTTAGAATTCAAGCTACACTTAACCAGCATGGCTACCACAGCATTCTGCAGCGATAAGCCATCCCATCTGGTTTGCGCTTAGTGGGACTATCATTTGTTTCTCAACAGGACAATGACCCAACACACCTCCAGGATATGTAAGGGCTACTTGACCACAGAGAGTGATGGAGTGCTGCTTTAGATGACCTGGCCTCCACAATCACCCGACCTCAACCCAATTGAGATGGCTTAGGATGAGTTGGACCGCAGAGTGAAGGAAAAGCAGCCAACAAGTGCTCAGCATATGTGGGAACTCCTTCAAGAATGACAAGAATGTGCAAAGCTGTCATCAACGCAAAAGGTGGCTACTTTGAGGAATCTAAAATATATTCCATGTGTTATTTCATAGTTGTGATGTCTTCACTATTATTCTCCAATATAGAAAATAGTTAAAAGTAAAGAAAAACCTTTGAATGAGTAGCTGTGTCCAAACCTTTTACTGGTACTGTATGTATGTATGTTACACTACCGATCAAAAGTTTGGGATCACTTAGAAATGTCCTTGTTTTTGAAAGAAAGCACATTTGTCTATTAAAATAACATCAAATTGATCAGAAATACAGCGTAGACATTGTTAATGTTGTAAATGACTATTGTAGCTGGAAATGGCAGATTTTTTGTGGAATATCTACATAGGCCCATTATCAGCAACCATCACTCCTGTAGTCCAATGGCACGTTGTGTTAGCTAATCCAAGTTAATCATTTTAAAAAGGCTAATTAATCAGAAAACCCTTTTGCAATTATGTTAGCACAGCTAAAAACTGTTGTCCTAATTAAAGAAGCAATAAAAACTGGCCTTCTTCAGACTAGTTGAGTATCTGGAGCATCAGCGGGTTCGATTACAGACTCAAAATGGCCAGAAACAAAGCCCTTTCTTCTGAAACTCATCAGTCTATTCTTGTTCTGAGAAATGAAGGCTATTCCATGCAAGAAATTGGCAAGAAACTGAAGATCTCATACAACACTGTGTACTACTCCCTTCACAGAACAGTGCAAGCTGGCTCTAACCAGAATAGAAAGAGGAGTGGGAGGCCCCAGTGCACAACTGAGCAAGATGACAAGTACATAAGTGTCTAGTTTGAGAAAGAGACGCCTCTCAAGTCCTCAACTGGCAGCTTCATTAAATAGTACCCGCAAAACACCAGTCTCAACGTCAACATTGAAGAGGCAATTCTGGGATGCTGGCCTTCTAGGCAGAGTTGCAAAGAAAAAGCAATATCTCAGACTGGCCAATAAAAATAAAAGATAAATACGGGCAAAAGAACACAGACACTGAACAGAGGAACTCTGCCTAGAAGCCCAGCATTCCGGAGTCGCCTCTTCACTGTTGACGTTGAGACTGGTGATTTGCGGGTACTATTTAATGAAGCTGCCAGCTTCATTTCTCTTATTCTTATTTTTTGAAACTGCACTGTCGGTTAGGGGCACATGAGTAAGCATTTCACTGTAAGGTCTACACCGGTTGTATTCGGCGCATGTGACCAATAAAATTGGATTTGATGCTCCAGATACTCAACTAGTCTAAAGGCCAGTTTTATTGCTTCTTTAAATCAGCACAACAGTTTTCACCTGTGCTAACATAACTGCAAAAGGGTTTTCTAATGATCAATTTGCATGTTAAAATTATAAACTTGGATTAGCTAACACAACGTGCCATTGGAACACAGGAGTGATGGTTACTGATAATGGGGCTCTGTACGTCTATGTAGATATTCCATAAATGTTTTTTTTATTTTTTAAATCAGCCGTTTTCAGCTACAATGGTCATTTACAACACTAACAATGTCTACACTGTATTTCTGATCAATTTGATGTTATTTTAAAAATGGACAAAAACAAAATGTGCTTTCCTTTCAAAAACAAGGACATTTCTAAGTGACCACAAACTTTTGAACGGTAGCGAGTGAGTGAGTGTGTATGTATAAATACACACACACACACACACGTGGACAACGCTTCAAATTAATGGATTCGGCTATTTCCGTACACCGTTGCTATCAGGTGTATAAGAATCAAGCACAGAGTCATGCAATCTCCATAGACAAACATTGGCAGTAGAATGGCCTTACTAAAGAGCTTAGTGACTTTCAACGTGGTACAGTCATAGGATGTCACCTTTCCAACAAGTTCATTTGTCAAATTTATACCATGCTAGAGCTGCCCCGGCCAACTAAGTGCTGTTATTGTGAAGTGGAAACTTAATCACCCAACATCAATGCCCGACCTCACTAATGCTCGTGGCTGAATGGAAGCAAGTCCCCGCAGCAATGTTCCAACATCTAGTGGAAATCCTTCCCAGAAGAGTGGAGGCTGTTATAGCAGCAAAGGGGGGGACCAACTCCATATTAATACCCATACTTTTGGAATGAGATGTTCGACGAACAGGTGTCCACATACACTACATGACCGAAAGTATCTAATCAATGGAAGTGACAGAATTAAAACGACAGAATTAAAAGTTAAAGGAGAACGATAGGCTACAACGACTAAGCGCCAACAGGCAGAGTACAACTTAATATTCTGAACAGACTTGGTATTTGTAACTGTAGGATGAGAATGTGCTTGCAATTTTAAAAAAAACATTTAAAAAAATGCTCTGCAGCCTCAATTAGCCTAGCTAGCTACCATTAGATAGCTTCTCCAAGTTTGATGCAGTCAAGACAGGTACTACGTAATCATATTTGATGATAAACAACCTAGCTATGGTAGCTATTAGTCTACTATGGTAGCTAGTAGTCTACTATAGCGATAGGGGCGGCAGGTAGCCTAGTGGTTAGAGCGTTGGCCAGTAACCGAAAGGTTGCTAGATCGAATCCCCAAGCCGACAAGGTAAAAATCTGTCGTTCTGCCCCTGAACAAGACCGTTAACCCACTGTTCCTAGGCTGTCATTGTAAAAAATAATTTGTTCTTAACTGACTTGCCTAGTTAAATAAAGGTTAAATAAAAAAAATAAAAAAGTCGTCTTGGTTGGTTGCTGTCTCCTTGTCACTCGCTCAATGTATTAGCTAACTGTATTCTGCACCACACACACTGAGGTTTAATAATAGAATGAGGGCTGAGACACAGCTCAGGGTGTGAGATTATATGTTTAAGTAATCCTGGTGATGACATACCATAGCTTTTCTGCTAGCCTAGCCTAAATTATTTTTATTTACCTCAAATTTGAAATCCACAATAGAAGCTACCCAGAAGCTAGCCAGTTTACTGGCTAACGTTAGTATTCAGCTAACCACGGTTTGTGGTCATCAGCTATCCTTTGCTCGAAAAGCTATCGCCAGTTTTGTACAACGCGACTCAGACAAGAACATACCGGACCTATTTTTCTCTCCATATCCCCAGATTTCAACCGCAAGCTCTGGACATTTACACCTGGATCTCGCAGCTAGCTAGCTGCTATCCGTGTGACTATTGGCTTACGTCGATCCCGGAGCAAACATCAATTATTCCAGAGCTAGCCAGCTGAAGAGTTCCATCAGCCACTCCTGGGCTACAATCACCTATCCGGACCCGTTTTACTGCCGATGCGGAGCCCCACCGGGCCTTCACGACTGGACTACCGACGTCATCTGCCCGAGGGAGTTATCCAACTGGCCCCTCCATCGCGACGTTACCTGAACGCCCATCTGCGGCCCGCTAATCGTTAGCTGTCTTATCGGCTGCTATCTGAATAGGTCTATCGGACAATTTTTCTTGGGTCACTATAACTATATCTATTTTGCCAACTGGATTGATTCCCCTCTACCACACGGAACCCCACTAATCTACCGTCGGAAACGCACAAGGTGGCTAAAAACAGACCTCCATCCTATGCTAGCTTGCTACCGCTGGCCCGGCTAGCTGTCTGAATCGCCGTTACCCCAACCAACCTCACTACTCACTGGACCCTTATGATCACTCGACTAAGCATGCCTCTCCTTAACGTTAATATGCCTTGTCCATTGCTGTTCTGGTTAGTGTTTATTGGCTTATTTCACTGTAGAGCCTCTAGCCCTGCTCATTATACCTTATCCAACCTTTCAGTTCCACCACCAACACATGCGATGACATCACCTGGTTTCAATGATGTTTCTAGAGACAATATCTCTCTCATCATCACTCAATACCTAGGTTAACCTCCACTATATTCACATCCTACCATACCTTTGTCTGTACATTATACCTTGAAGCTATTTTATCACCCCCAGAAACCTCCTTTTACTCTCGGTTCCGGACGTTCTAGACGACCAATTCTCATAGCTTTTAGCCGTACCCTTATCCTACTCCTCCTCTGTTCCTCTGGTGATGTGGAGGTGAATCCAGGCCCTGCAGTGCCTAGCTCCACTCCTATTCCCCAGGCGCTCTCTTTTGATGACTTCTGTAACCGTAATAGCCTTGGTTTCATGCATGTTAACATTAGAAGCCTCCTCCCTAAGTTTGTTTTATTCACTGCTTTAGCACACTATGCCAACCCGGATGTTCTAGCCGTGTCTGAATCCTGGCTTAGGAAGACCACCAAATTTCACCAAAGACCACCGATTTCTGAAATCTCCATTCCTAACTACAAAATTTTCAGACAAGATAGAATGGCCAAAGGAGGTGGTGTTGCAGTCTACTGCAAAGATAGCCTGCAGAGTTCTGTCCTACTATCCAGGTCTGTACCCAAGCAAATTGAACCTCTACTTTTAAAAATCCACCTCTAACAACGTCTCTCACCGTTGCCGCCTGCTATAGACCACCCTCTGCCCCCAGCTGTGCTCTGGACACCATATGTGAACTGATTGCCCCCCATCTATCTTCAGAGCTCGTGCTGCTAGGCGACCTAAACTGGAACATGCTTAACACCCCAGCCATCCTACAATCTAAGCTTGATGCCCTCAATGTCACAAATTATCAATGAACCTACCAGGTACCACCCCAAAGCCGTAAACACAGGCACCCTCATAGATATCATCTTAACCAACTTGCCCTCTAAATACACCTCTGCTGTTTTCAACCAAGATCTCAGCGATCACTGCCTCACTGCCTGCATCCGTAATGGGTCAGCGGTCAAACGACCTCCACTCATCACTGTCAAACGCTCCCTGAAACACTTCAGCGAGCAGGCCTTTCTAATCAACCTGGCCGGGGTATCCTGGAAGGATATTGATCTCGTCCTGTCAGTAGAGGATGCCTGGTTATTATTATTTTTTTATGCCTTCCTCATCATCTTAAATAAGCATGCCCCATTCAAGAAATTTAGAACCAGGAACAGATATAGCCCTTGGTTCTCTCCAGACCTAACTGCCCTTAACCAACACAAAAACATCCTATGACGTTCTGCATTAGCATCGAACAGCCCCCGTGATATGCAACTTTTCAGGGAAGCTAGAAACCCACCAAACCTTCTCCGCTATGCAATCTGGTTTCAGAGCTGGTCATGGGTGCACCTCAGCCACGCTCAAGGTCCTAAACGATATCGATAAGAAACAATACTCTGCAGCCGTATTCATTGACCTGGCCAAGGCTTTCGACTCTGTCAATCACCACATCGGCAGACTCAATAGCCTTGGTTTCTCAAATGATTGCCTCGCCTGGTTCACCAACTACTTCTCTGATCGAGTTCAGTGTGTCAAATCGGAGGGCCTGTTGTCCGGGCCTCTGGCAGTCTCTATGGGGGTGCCACAGGGTTCAATTCTTGGACCGACTCTTCTCTGTATACATCAATGATGTCGCTCTTGCTGCTGGTGAGTCTCTGATCCACCTCTACGCAGACGACACCATTCTGTATACTTCTGGCCCTTCTTTGGACACTGTTAACAACCCTCCAGACGAGCTTTAATGCCATACAGCTCTCCTTCCGTGGCCTCCAATTGCTCTTAAATACAAGTAAAACTAAATGCATGCTCTTCAACCGATCGCTGCCTGCACCTGCCCGCCCGTCCAACATCACTACTCTGGACGGTTCTGACTTACAATATGTGGACAACTACAAATACCTAGGTGTCTGGTTAGACTGTAAACTCTCCTTCCAGACTCACATAAAACATCTCCAATCCAAAGTTAAATCTAGAATTGGCTTCCTATTTCGCAACAAAGCATCCTTCACTCATGCTGCCAAACATACCCTTGTAAAACTGACCATCCTACCGGTCCTCGACTTCGATGTCATTTACAAAATAGCCTCCAATACCCTACTCAAGAAATTGGATGCAGTCTATCACAGTGCCATCCGTTTAGTCACCAAAGCCCCATATACTACCCACCACTGCGACCTGTACGCTCTCATTGGCTGGCCCTCGCTTCATACTCGTCGCCAAACCCACTGGCTCCAGGTCATCTACAAGACCCTGCTAGGTAAAGTCCCCCCTTATCTCAGCTCGCTGGTCACCAGCTCGCAGCACCCACCTGTAGCACGCGCTCCAGCAGGTATATCTCTCTGGTCACACCCAAAGCGAATTCCTCCTTTGGCCGCCCCTCCTTCCAGTTCTCTGCTGCCAATGACTGGAACTAACTACGAAAATCTCTGAAACTGGAAACACTTATCTCCCTCACTAGCTTTAAGCACCAGCTGTCAGAGCAGCTCACAGATTACTGCACATAGCCCATCTATAATTTAGCCCAAACTACCTCCCCCCTACTGTATTTATTTATTTTGCACCCCATTATTTCTATCTCTACTTTGCACATTCTTCCACTGCAAATCTACCATTCCAGTGTTTTACTTGCTATATTGTATTTACTTCACCACCATGGCCTTTTTGTTTGCCTTTACCTCCCTTATCTCACCTCATTTGCTCACATTGTATATAGACTTATTTTTCTACTGTATTATTGACTGTATGTTTGTTTTACTCCATGTGTAACTGTTGTGTGTTGAACTGCTTTGCTTTATCTTGGCCAGGTCGCAATTGTAAATTAGAACTTGTTCTCAACTTGCCTACCTGGTTTGATAAAGGTGAAATAAATAAAAAAGTCCTCACACAATCTATTTACCTACCAGTACCACCTACCTACCATAAAACTCTTGCATTTCAGGTCAATCATAACATAAACCCACCTTGTAGACCTCTGAGAAGAAGCCGGAGCCAATCCACTCGCAGATGAAGTCATCAAGGCGCGTCAGGCAGGAGAAGGCACTGATGAGGGCGCGGTACGACGAGGGGCACACTCTTCCCAGCTGAGACGGGGCCCACTCCCCTCCACCATCCAGGTCATCAAGACGGTCTGGCCTCATGGAGGGGAAGCCGGCAATGGAGTTGCGCTTGTTCCGATCCATCATTGTCTCTTCACTGGTAACTCTGTGGGGGACTTCTCCATGAAGGTTTCACATTTTCGATAACTGCTTGGCAACCCTTTACAGCCCTAAGAGGAAGGAAACACCAAAATCCATTCTCAGCAGGCAGACTGAAAAAATTGTGTGTTTTGGTGCCAGCTAATAACATTTGTACTTTCCTGTAGTTTAGAATGTACAGTACAAGCTTATGGTTCACAGAACACAAATAACAAGCCAGAAAACACTGATGTTTCAGCTAGTATCTGTATGGAAAATATGGCGTTTTATGCACCCCTGAAGTATAATAAATCAGTGTGTGTTTTTTTAATCCCTATTCTGTTCATTTAAACAGAACACAGTTGTGTTATCATGAGGGGGATAATAAGCCTCATCTATTTTATTACATTCCTCTGACATTTCCTCCAACTTTTTTCAAATACTAAGACAAAAGCATTACTTCACACAAGATCAATCTACTTAGACACACATGACAGGGGTCCTAACCCGCCTCTGGTCTGACAAGCCTACAAATAATGGCTCTAATAGGGATGGATTGTCCAATTATATGAGATTAAGCCAAGATAAAGCCTAAGTCCAAGACTGGGATCCAAAACGAACAAGGGAGCATGTACAGGAACACAAGGAGACATAATAACCCCATAGTAATGACCATAGGAAGCAGTCCTTTGATTTAAATGATGACTGAGTGAGGGCGAGGATGACCTTTCACATGGCACTAGTACTTTGAAGCATCCAGCATTTGTTAAGGACCCCCGATTTCCCCAGCATGCACAGGTCTATTGAGCTTACTCGATGGACTGGTTGTAAGTAGGCGATGTCTCTGGATTATTCTGCTGTCCTCCCCTTTCCTTTTGAGTTAGACTAGAGAGAAGCTATTAAAAACTGTGGGAGAAGAATGCTATTCTTAATTCAACCTTGTGTGATTCCCATCCCCCATCCAATCCCAAATGAAAACAACTGAAATCAAATCATCCAAAGTTACTGGACTAGTTCTGGGATATTTTTGCTGCTACAGCCGTACCCTTAAAAGGATGTTATCCTCCTCCATTACTAAAGGCATTTTTTGCCATTTTGCAAGTGTATGACAATGATCAGACTCGGTCTGCCAAGAATGTTTAAAGTTGCTATTTTAGTAAATCTGCTTTTCAGAAGCAGAACGAATGTATAACATATGAGGGCTGTTTTTCATTTCAATTGCTGCTAGGCCTAGTCGTCTGGGTTCACAAGAACAAGTCATAAATGTCACTAAAATTATAAAATGTCCCTTCATTCAAAGCAGAAACACTTAAGTGTCATATCCATCCTCCCACAGCAATAATGCAGATACTGAATTCATGACTTCTCCAGTCTGAACCCTTACTTCCCTCACTCCCTCCCTAGCATCTCAGCAGCAACCTACATTTTGTAGCTGGTGAGAAAACAACTACAGTGCCTTCAGAACGTATCCACACCCCTGGACTTTTTGCACATTTTGCTGTGTTGTTACAGCTTGAATTTGAAATGGATGACATTTAGATTTGTCACTGGCCTATACACAATACCCCATAATGTCAAAGCGGAATTGTTTTGTTTTTTTGAGAGAAAAAAAAGTAAAATGAAAATCTGAAATGTCTTGAGTCAATAAGTATTCAACCCCTTTGTTATGGTAAGCCTAAATAAGTTCAGGAGTAAAAATGTGCATAACAAGTCACATAAGTGTATAACATGATTTTTGAATGACTACCTCATCTCTGTACCCCACATACAATTATCTATCTGTGAGGTCCCTCAGTCGAGCAGTGAATTTCAAAACACAGATTCAACCACAAAGACCAAGGAGATTTTCCAATGCCTCGCAAAGAAGGGCACCTATTGGTAGATGGGTAAAAAAAAAAAACCTGACATTGAATATCCCTTTGAGCATGGGGAAGTCATTAATTACACTTTGGATGGTGTATCAAAAACACCCAGTCACTACAAAGACACAGGCGTCCTTGCTAATGCAGTTGCCAGAGAGGAAGGAAACCGCTCAGGGATTTTACCATGAGGCCAATGATGTAACAGTTACAGAGTTCAGTGGCTGTGAAAGGAGAAAACAGGATGGATCAACAACGTTGTAGTTACTCCACAATACTTACCTAATTGACGGAGTGAAAAGAAGGAATCCTGTTCAGAATAAGGCAAATTATGCACAATCCAGGTGTGGAAAGGTCTTAGAGACTTACCCAGAAAGACTAACAGTTGTAATCGCTGCCAAAAGGTGCTTCTACAAAGAATTGATTCAGGGGTGTGAATACTTATGTAAATTAGATTTCTGTATTTAATTTTCAATACATTTGCAAAAATGTCTAAAGACATTTTCACTTTGTCATTATGGGGTATTGAGTGTAGATGGGTGAGATTTTCTTTTCTCAATTGAATCCATTTTGAATTCAAGCTGTAACACATTGTGGAATAAGTCAAGGGGTATGAATACTTTGTGAAGGCACTGTAGGCTTGTGTGGACAGAATGCATTTTTCCAAAGTGATAAATCAGTCTCAATGATAATGAACTGGAGGAAGTAGAGGAATTTTACAGTGGGGCACTAATGACAAAATTACAGATGGGGCAATTCCACGGTAACAGATTTAAACTTTGAATCAGTTTTTCAATTTAAAATGTATGCCAAAAAAACCCCATTAATTTCAAAGGTTAACAAATCATACAACTCCATGCACAAGGACTATATAATGATGTCCACTGAAAGAAATATACACAAAACCTAATTTTGTGGATGAACGGTGTAGTGTGGTCACAATACCAGTATCACAATACTAGGAAGGAAGGAAGCAAAACACGAAGCGGAAAATCTGGTATCGCAGTGGTCCTTTGTAACTCAGTTGGTGGAGCATGGCGCTTGTAACGACAGGATAGTGGGTTTGATTCCCGGGACCACCCATATGTAACATGTATGCACGCATGATTGGATGAAAGTGTCTGCTAAATGGCATTTATTATCGCAAGACTGGTATCGTGATAACACTAGAACTTTGCAGATACAAACTTTGGTAACAACATTACAGTAACACCTCCCTTTTATTGAGAAGGGTGCAGCTGCAACCTCTGAGCAGTCATCACTCAGGGTCTCTATGATGTCACCTACTGAGATGTCATCGCTCAATGCATCTCTCAGGAAAATGGGGGAGTCGAAAGGAATCATATGGAGAAGTGAGGGTTTTGAAAGGTACCACTCAAGACATTGTTTGGGTTATTGGATGTCAGTCATGGCCTGCAGAGTTGACAGTAAGAAATTTCAGTTAAGCAAAACATTTTTTGTCTATTCACTCACTGTGAGCTGTGTCTTTGAACGTTACCTACCGGTAGCAATGTATGTAAGGTTAAGTATATTGTAAATGTTAGCTAACGTTAGCTACCTTAAATAATTTAAAAAAATGTAAGTTATTATTGAATATTTGAAATAACAATCATTGAAATATCAAGTCATGGTGGTTCTAGTAATTATGGAATTCCAGCGCTCCTGCTGTTAAGACTTTTTGAAAACCCCAGTTCTCCTTATATGGTTCCATTCGACACCCCCACTTTTCTTGAGATGCACTGAGCGATGACATATCAGTAGGTGGAAGCATAGAGACCCTGTGGATGACTGCCCTGAGAAACGAGGTCGCAGCTGGACCCTATTGCTTTTACGCAACCACATTTTCCAAAAACGCTTACATTTGCTACGAATTAAGATTAAAATACGCTACATCACCAAAAGTATATGGACACCCCATTCAAATGAGTGGATTCGGCTATTTCAACCACACGTCGCACAAAGCCCTGACCTCAAAACCATCAAACACCTTCAGGATGAATTGGTACACCAACTGTGAGCCAGACCTAATCACCCAACATCAGTGCCTGACCTCACTAATGCTTGTGGCTTAATGGAAGCAAGTCCACAATGCAATGTTCCAACATCTAGTGGAAATCCTTCCCAGAAGAGTGGAGGCTGTAATAGTAGCAAAAGGGGGGGGGACCAACTCCATATTAAAACCCATGATTTTGGAATGAGATAATCGACAAGCAGGTGTCCACATACTTTTGGCCATGTAGTGTACGTCTGCAGAAAGAATGGGATGCCAGCTATGACATGGCACCTTGAGTTTAAAAAAATATATATATATTTTGGTTATTGAACTACAGTAAGTGAAGTGGATTTACACCCGGTAACAGAATTACATCATGTTTACCTGATCTATACTACACAGATAAGCATAATTATGGATATGAATGTCATTCTCCTCATGTTTCACAAGTTTGGACATCACAGTAGAGTACAGTGCAGTACAATACAGCAAAGCAGAGGTCAGTACAGTATATTTCAGTACAATATACTGTACTCTACTACTGCATTGTACTGTACTCTGCTTTACTGACTGTACTCTACTGTGCTATCCAAACATACTTCTATAATAGGTTCAGATTTGGTCCAGTCCGGTCCGTCTGTGGACGCTAACGTCAAGGCCAGGGTGGACCGAACAAATTTCAACTACATTTTAACATCCATGGACGTCCGGTTCTCAGTGGGTGAGGATGCTGGTTACAGTACATGGAAAGAGAGGGGGCTCATGGGTAGGTGTCAGTAAGAGCTGTGAGAGTTGACATTAACTGGAAAGAGAGAGGTAGAGGGAGGGGTTGTCCAGACTCCGACTGTGTGCAGTGAATCTTAGTTTGACCACCAGACAATAGAAAGACAAAGAAAACAGTAATGAGCTGAACATCACAGTATGCCAGTGGAAGGGAGGACAGTAGCAGGTGACCCAACTGTGGTTTGTGACTGATTTCCCATTGTAGCCAATTCAGTTGCAGTAATTCCGTTACTGATGTTTTGGTAATTCTGTTACCAATTTGTTTTAAAATCACTTAATTTATAAACAAAATTGATATCAGTAAAATCACTATAACTAAATTGTCAGGTCTACCATTACTTATTACTTCTGTGAACATTTATTATCCTCCCTCCACATCAGGGAGAGAAATTATTAAAGATCTTAAAGATGTGTGTGCTTTTGGTAATGGAATTATAAGGCACAAGACAATATATATATATTTTCTTAACTTACAGAAGGTAAACAGTTTCTCCTATTCAGACCCCTCAACTTCTTCCACATTTTGTTACGTTACAGCTTCATTCAAAACATTTTTTTAAAACATCCTCAATCTACACACAATACCCTATAATGACAAAGCAAAAACAGGTTTAGAATTTTTTGCACATTTGTAAAAAAAACAAGACACTAATATCACATTTACATAAGTATTCAGAGCCTTTACTCAGTACTTTGTTGAAGCACCTTTGGCAGCGATTACAGTTTTCTTGGGTATGACGCGACAAGCTTGGCACACCTGTATTTGGGGAGTTTCTCACATTCTTCTCTGCAGATTTTCTCAAGCTCTGTCAGGTTGGATGGGGAGCCTCACTGCACAGCTATTTTCATGTCTCTCCAGAGATGTTCGATCAGGTTCAAGTCTGGCCACAAAGACATTGAGACTTGTCCTCAACCCACTTGTGCGTTGTCTTGGCTTTGTGCTTAGGGTCATTGTCCCGTTGGAAGGAGAACCTTTGCCCCAATCTGAGGTCCTGAACAGGTTTTCTTCAAGGATCTCTCTGTACTTTGCTCAGTTCATCTTTCCCTCGATCCTGACTAGTCTCCCAGTCCATGCCGCTGAAAAACATGCCCATAGCAGGATGCTGCCACCACCATGCTTCACGGTAAGGATAGTGCCAGGTTGTCTCCAGACATGACGCTTGGCATTCAGGCCAAATAGTTCAATCTTGGTTTCATCAGACCAGAGATCCAAGTGGGCTGTAATGTGCCTTTTACTGAGGAGTGGCTTCTGTCCAGCCACTCTACCATAAATGACTGATTGGCGTACTGCTGCAGAGATGGTTGTCCTTCTGGAAAGTTCACCCATCTCCACAGAGGAACTCTAGAGCTCTGTCAGAGTGACAATCAGGTTGTTGGTCACCTCTCCCCCGATTGCTCAGCTTGGTCAGGCGGCAAGCTCTAGGAAGAGTCTTGGTGGTTCCAAACTTCTTCCATTTAAGAATGATGGAGACCACTGTGTTCTTGGGGACCTTCAAATGCTGCAGAAATGTTTTGGTACCCTTCCCCAGATCTGTACCTCGAAACAATCCTGTCTTGGAGCTTTACGGACTTTTCCTTTGACCTCATGGCTTGGACCTTATATAGACAAGTGTGTGTCATTCCAAAGCACGTCCAATCAATTGAATTTACCACAGGTGGACTCCAATCAAGTTGTAGAAACATCTCAATGATTATCAATGGAAACAGGATGGGCCTGAGCTCAATTTCGAGTCTCATATCAAAGGGTCTGAATACTTATTTAAATAAGATAAACATTTCTAAAACCCTGTTTTCGCTTTGTCATTTTGGGGTATTGTGTGTAGATTGATTAGTATTATATTTTTTATTCATTTTACAGTAAGGCTGTAATGTAATAAAATGCAGAAAAGGGGAAGGGGTCTGAATACTTTGCGAATGTATTGGAAATGTTGATATTAGTTGGCAGGGACTATGTCAACATTGTGTTTTGATGAATACCTTTTCAGACTCTTTCTGGTAGATTCTTTCATCTGTTAATCCAGAAATCAAAGCCTTCATTTCCCAGAAATATAGACTAAGCTTCCATTTGACACCCAATTTGATATATGGTCCGATGAACGTCACGTTTGCACTCATGGGTCCTTTTCAATGGAAATGCCCATGGGACATCAGGGCTTGACTTGCCCGGGAGGTTTTGAAAACCCTCCTGGCCAGTTGCTCATCCCTGTCAGTGGCCTGCTTGGACAAAATATTGTAATAATGCTATTAAAAAATAAAATAAAAATCTAGGCTACATAAACTGGTAAAAAAAAAGATTCATTCCTGAAGCTGTTAGTTCGTCATGTCGATGATTTATCACACGGGCGCCGCACAAATATAGCCTAATTTGAGATTGTAGCAACTCGATAGGACACCAATAGCGGTAGGAAAGATGTTCCAAGTTATGATATATACTAGTAAATGCTAAGGCAATAATCAAGAATGGGTATGCAAACCAGCTATAAAAAGTTCAGTCTTAGTTGATGGTTGAATATTTGCTATGCGCAATTCACTCATCATGGAATAGCCTAACTTGACATTTCCTCAAGGATATTTGGTCCTTAAAGCCCTTGAAGTTATGGTAGCTGATTTAGATGTTCTACTGCTCAAAATAATTATTCTGCGATTTAATTTCTGATAAATGTTTGAGAGATGCAGCAGCTTTCATTTGTTTCGGATGTTGCGCTAGTCTGTTGCGGTAAAACAGGCATTATTCTCTAAGTGTTAATGCAGATGTTTTTTTATATTGGCTATTACAACAATTAGATATAAAATGTAGTTCCATGAAAATGACAATTAAGTGCATGAAAAAGTATTTGAAAGACCTTGAATGTGTATGCTTGCTCAGCCCAAATGAAAGAAAATAACCTGCAATTGAAATTATGCCCGCATCATTTGCTTCCCTGACAGATCCTGACCTGGGACAGTCTTTTGTAAATTTTATTTGGGCCAGTAGTTTTCGGTTGGCACTTGTCCGGTGTGCCATTGGCATCTTTACCTGAATGTCAAGCCCTGGACATTCCTGTGGTCGCCTGACACCAAGTATTTGTGCTCTATCCAGCTGTTCAAATGTGCTACAATAAAATATGTTTATTGTTAAATCGCCAACTGGAGGGTCATCTGGTTATGATGAAACGCAAGATCAAGAATCCCCATGAAAAAGAGGGATGATCAGAGAGTGTTTGAGGGTAGAACATTTATTTAGGTTTCTATTCTGTTGTGAAATAGTCAATGGATTCTATTCACATTTTATTATCGCTATCAGAGCCCAGTCAGTTGTAAAGGATGGGTATCCGAGGCAGCAACAGCATACCTGACATTCCTGAGATTTTAAATAATGACCCAGTCTTGTTCATAGGGGAGGGAACAGTTTCTTCTGATAACAGCTTTTTATAACCTACAATATGAGCTCGGATACAATACGCTAATCAAATACCTGGCCAGTATTATCTGAACACTTGCCGTTTGATTAGTTCAGTGCAATACTCCATTATAAACAAGGAGTTACTGCAATAGCTACAATGTTGAAACAATTTAATTAAGTAACTTTGTTGTTACTGGTAGCTAGCTACTACTTGCAACAAATGTTGGTCTGTTTACCCCACGCGTTTCACTTTCCGTGAAAACGTTAGTTAGCTTATTTTAGCCTGCTAAGCTAGCTGGCCAACTAGCTCACGTTAACGTTAGTTACTAAACGGACACATACTGAGTGGCAGGCTTCATCCGCTAACGTTAACGTTACCTAGCTAGCAAACTTCGCATGCTGGCAGAGCTAACCAGAGTTCTTACCTTGTCGTTTGTCATGAAGATGATGAGATGTTGGACTCTTCAACAACAACTTGATGAAATGACAAGCTAAACTCAGTTACTTCCATCTCATTGCAATAGTTTGCAGGCTAGTCGGTCTACTCACCATGCACGAGCTAGTAGCGGCAAGCTGGCTAACTTGCTTGTAGTTAGCTGGTCTCGCTAACGTTAGTTTAGTTTGTCAACAAGAGATGAGGAGAAGCTAGTTAACGGTAGCCACTCCACTTTGCTAACAAACGAGAAGTTACTCTAACTACACTTATTATAGCTTACCTCAAATCGAAATGTGAACTCGCAGTACACCTTATGTGGCATTTGTTTTCTCATTAAAACACAATCGCAGTGGTTAAAGACATCTCAGTCGTTTGACAGCTCTGCTACGCAGTGTTGACTGGCTCCCCTAAGAGCCAATTTATGCTTGATCCGAAAATGTGGTCGGAGGCCATATGGATGGTGTGACGCAATTTTGCGGAGCACCCAGAGACACGCAGAGGCACATATTGAGCTCTGTGCCGCATCGCTGTGCGCCTCTTAGATTTTTTAACAATGTGGAGGGCTCCGCATTGACATGATTGGTTGACGGTAGGTGAAGACGGGAGGTCCTGTATAAATATAAACTCACTTTCTTGACAACTTCCTTCACAACAGCTCTGCGCTGCTCTGCGAAGCGCAAGAAGTATGAATGGCCATATCACCGTAACGCTGCACGGTCAATGCAGACAGCAGATTGACCATGTACCGCCTTTAACACTCCCACTAAACTGCGATCCCCTTTTTCACGTCCAGATTGACAGCTGAGGCTTCCATTCAGGGACAAGAATGCGACACACTAATGTTTTTGTTGGGATGTGTGTAATGTACAATATTTGACTGTGTTAACTCGAATGTTGATGGTAGTTTGAACGTATATAATAATTTCACCAGCTGTGAATAATAATTTCCCTCTACTATGCATGGACTCTAATAGTCTACAGTTATTTCACATTTCACACTACCACAACACTCATCACATAATATGGTACAGGGTACACCTCTAAATATATTTTGTTCAAACGAAATAAATTACAAAAGTGTTATTCCACAGATTGCATAATGTTGTCAAATAACTCCCATGTTATTCTGAGTGAAATATTCGATTCGTTTTCTACTGTAGCTTGAAAACTCAAATATGGACATTGGCCGTCATCTCGTGGAGGAACATGGAACTGAATGTATAGTGAAGGGAAAACGAACCAATCAGAAACAATGAACGAACAAATCTTGACTTCCGTAGCGACTAGCGAACCTGCGAAAACGTTGAGGTTCAGCGCATCAGCCAAATGAATCGTATAGCAAAAGGGCTCATTGTTCTATCTGTAATATAATCGGCTACAGAATGGAAGATGATGGCATGGACTATAACATTGTATTTCCAGATGCATTGATCTCGGGTGAGCACTTTATCTAGCCTTGCTTAGGCTAGCTAACAACACTAATCTAGCTAACGTTAGCTGTCAGACAGACCCATGAGCTATTTAGACAACGCTAACGTGGGCACTAGCAGGTTTGTCTATAATTCAATTATAGCTGAATTGGACTGACTCAAAGACTGCTTGCTAGCTAGCTAAATTTGTTTTCCTGGTTATGCAGTTAGTTTACTTAACAGATAACTGATTTGTTTTTCTCTCCTTTTAGAAAGACACTGGCACGGAACAAAGGAACCAGTTGTCATACTGCTGGGATGGGCTGGTTGCAGAGACAAACATCTTGCCAAGTACAGCTCCATTTATAACGAACAGGTTGGCGTAAAATATTATTGTGGTGGTAAATGTCTCCTGTCATTTCAATAAATTATTATTCTACTTCATTATTCATGTGTGACTTACCTTTCCCCCTCTCTTTGTTCCAGGGTTGTGTCACTATTTGCTATACTGCGCCCTTGAAGACAGTATTCGTCTCTGAATCATTTGGCTACAAGGAGCTGAGTAACACTGCCCACAAACTACTTGAGATACTCTATGATTACGAGGTGGAAAACAGCCCTATATTTTTCCACGTGTTCAGCAACGGGGGATTCATGCTGTACCGCTACATTGTTGAGCTCTTGCACAGTCATAAACAGTTCAGTACCCTATGTATAGTTGGGACTGTGGTGGACAGTGCCCCAGGCAGTGGAAATGTGAGGGGGGCATTACGGGCTCTTACAGCCACTCTGGGACCCAAAATCAATGTGATGTTGAGGTGTGTGCTCTTGGCACTGTTTGCTGTAACTGTTTTCCTGCTTAGGGTGGTTCTGTACCCCATAACCAAGTACATCCACAAGAACCACTATGATGCCATCCGGGAGCGCCCTCCTACCTGGCCCCAGCTGTACCTGTACTCCAGAGCTGATCGAGTGATTCGGTACAGTGATGTTGAGCTCATGGTCAAGACGCTAAAGGAGAAAGGGGTGTCTGTAGAAAGTTATGACTTCAAAACCCCTGCCCACGTGAGCCATTTCCGTGACTTTCCAGAGGAGTACTCCAAGAGATGCCTGGATTTCCTGACCAACTGCATGAAGGATTCAACAGCGCAAATAAAAAAGCGACACTTGATCCAGCATTGAAAGCACACTACTTTAATGTTTCTCAAAAGTCTATGGCACTTATGTTTTTGTGATTCTACTGTAATGTTACACATGTATAAATCTGTACTTGGAAATCTGCACCTCCACTGAACATCTTATTTCAAACGCTTAAGTTTTAAGAGTTGAAGACAATTAAGCAAAATTAGACAGGTGATAACCAAAGTGCCAGTGCTGTGAATTTTGATTGGTACTATTTGTGAATCTTTAATCCAGTGGTTGATATTTCAAAAGAATGTGATTGACTAAGAATGTATGTACTTACTAAACACGTGTTTAACTATTGTGCCTTCTATAAATTAAAGAAGCGTTATGTCAACATTTGCATTTCTTTTGGTCTACTTGTTTGAAAATGCGGAACCTTAGATTACTCTGGAAGATTAACTATTACAGTTAGCAATGGCCATTACATGAATTAGGTTTCTTGTGAAATTATAGGGTTGAACACATGATTACAATTCAATAACATTTCACAGTTGTAGTAAAGCAGTTCAGCATTCTTATTGACTATACTGTAAATATTTCATCACACAAAAGGTCATTTAAAAAAATATTCTTTCTGATGTGACGATCTGTATGATGCTGCGATTGGGGAAGGACCCCTTCCACTCAACCTAGCACTGCAGATTGTGCATGGCTACCTTTGGCCTTGTCTAAACTCAGCCTTTGCCTCGCCAGACATCAGTGATAGTTTGAAGAGCAGTGCTCTAAGTTGGTCAGGTAGAGATGATTATTGAATGATTCTGAATGTCAAATTTGACATTTTGGAGAGAGTCATGGGCATTTGTCTCCACAGAAAGCTCACCCTGGCACTTCATACATAATTTATATCCACTCAAAGGAGAAGGGAAAAGTTTACACATCTGCAGACACAGATGAACAAAGCTTATTGGAGTACATACTAGATTATTTTTGTTAGTTGGGTGGCTGCATGGCTCACATTGCCAAATGGTTGTTTTGGGAATGTTTTCCAGAGATGCAGACTCTTCCTGCTGATCTGATTTAAACCTAACTGCCTCCCTGACTTTAAGAGATGAAGAGCAAACATGAATAACCATTTGGATGGTGTGCCCAATTAATGAAAGTCTGAATAGCAATATTATAAAAGACAGGAAAAAATGAATTACTGAGGTGATTTGTGGATAAACTATTGGCCTACGTTGTGACAATACAGACTCAGATACACACTGTCCCCTAATAGCAAGGATGTGCCAAATACACAAACACGAAAAGGAGTGTGTGTGGTCTGTGTTCTTTATCTTCTTTGTGGATGTTTATTTTCTTTAGCTTGTATGACCTGAATATGTCTGCCTTATGGAGGGATTTATTCTAATGAAATCTAAAATCTTTGATTAAGTATTTTGGTTCAAATGGTTTTGTCTCTAGCATCAATCAGCTGATGCTAATGGGGTTAAGTTGACACTAAAATTTGTTTTTTAAATAGAGACAATAGATTGGTTGAAATGGGAAACGTCATCAACCGCGGGACTTTTTGAAGCAGAAGGTCAGGAGTCAGCTTGTGTTAGCTAGCAAATTCATGGAACGCCGTTTGTGTCTTTTGCGTGTCAAAAAAGACACACGTCAAATAACACTATTTGGGATTCTGCGAGATTTAGGTTGTTTTTCTACTTACCCAGAGTCAAATTAACTCATGAATACCATTTTTATTTCTCTGCGTGCAGTTTGGAGATTATTTGAGTTAGCATATCATTAGCTTAGCACAATTGTTGGAAGTCTCCTGGTACAGTAGCCAGCAGATTGCAACGTTGCATCTGTCTCAATGGTGCGCTTACAGACGCCATAATGAAACAGATACAATGTTGTGATGTCTATATGCCAATGGCACAATGAATGACAAATTGGATAAAATCTTGTTTCTTATGATTATCAGTAAAATAAACAAATATATACAATCTAGATTACTATGTATAGCCTTGTAAGACTATAAATGACTAACCACCCCACCCAGCTTTGGAGTAGTTAGAATGTCTATTTCCATGTTTTTGAGAGGAGATGGCTACTGTGGGAGACTTCCAGTAATTGTGCTAAGCTAACAATATGCTTACTTCAATAATCTCGATCAGAAATTGGCTTCGCCAAAGTACCCAAACAAGGCCAAAAGGAGAAGGAGAGCGATGAGCAGCAGCAGCAAGCCCATGTGATTCCATGTCTATGTATATAGGGCAGCAGCCTCTAAGGTGCAGGGTTGAGTAACCAGGTGGTAGCTGGCTAGTGATGCCAAGCCCAGCAGCTAGCTCCACGTGTTAAGCCTACCCACCCCTCAACAAGTGCTGCCAGGATAACGGATCCACAGCCCCCTTCACCTCTGACTGTTCCTGACCATCTTGGAAGAGAGGAGCCAGCCCAGGTTAGCCTAGAATCCTACCCAAGCTGCAGGTTTTCTGTCCCAAAACATTCTATTTGACTTTGATTTTGACCTTAACTACTATTGCCCATAGAAACGCATTGAATGATGGATTCATGAATGGCAAAACAGACAGTCAAAAAATGTATCATAAGGAATAAAACGTTGAAGTGTCTGTCCTATATCTAGGATATATAAGAAAGCTCTAAAGTGTTTTTGGACACATATTTAACACTCTTTTATTTGTTGGCACAAAACTACCTCCATACTTCCATTCGTTTTTTTTCTTTCTACCAGTTCAGGGTTACCTTCAGAGGAGTCCCATGACACTTGTGGGGGATGTAGCAAAACTGCGAAAATCTGTTAATGAAAATCTCATCTTTCATAGAGTGGTCATATTCATTTGTAGGCCAAACCGTTTGGACGCTCGCAGATGTTTTCATGAGAAGACCGATTTTCGGGATGTCTCATGGTCTGACAAACACCACTGTAGCTCGGCCACCTTCTACAGCAGATGCGGAAGGCCTACATAGATACATCAAAACTGGGACCGAGAGACTGAAAAACAGCTTATATCTCAAGGCCATCAGACTGTTCAATAGCCATCACTAGCCGGCTACCACCTGGTTACTCAACCCTGCACCTTAGAGGCTGCTGCCGTATATAGATAGACATCGAATCACATGCCACTTTAATAATGGAATACTAGGCACTTTAATGATGTTATATACTGCTTTACTCATCTCAGATTTATAAACTGTATTCTATTTTAGTCAATGCCACTCCGACATTGCTTGTCCTAATATTTATATATTTCTTAATTCCATTCTTTTAATTTTAGATTTGTTTGTATTGTTGTGTATTGTTAAATACTACTGCACTGTTGGAACACAAGCATTTCACTACACCCACAATAATATCTGCTAAATATGTGTATGTGATCAATAACATTTGATTTGATTTGATAGGCGGATGCGGTGGATTGAGATGCAGTCCATGCAACAAAAAAAATTTCTAGCTAAAACTGACAGATTTTTATGAGGATACGTCATTAGACTTGTATTAATAGAAACTGGCTCATAGGAAGATAGTGGCTGGAATAGTTGGTTACTGCAGATGTGGCATTTTGTTTCCTATAGTAGGCTACGATTTGCTTTACTGTGTGCCTTTCCAAATCATGTCCAAACAATAGAATTTTCCACAGGTGGACTCCAATAAAGTTGTAGAAACATCTCAAGGATGATCAATGGAAACAGGATGCACCTGAGCTCAATTTCGAGTCTTATAGCAAAGGCTCTGAATACTTATGTAAATTAGGTATTTCTGTTTTTCTAAAAACCTGTTTTTGCTTTGTCATTATGGTGTATTGTGTGTAGATTGATAAGGAAAAACCTTAATTTAATCAGTTTTATAATAAGTCTGTAACGTAACAACGTTTGGAAAAAGTAAAGGGTCTAAATACTTTCCGAATGCACTGATACAACAGTATTCATACTGACCTAACAGTATTCATACTGACCTAACAGTATTCATACTGATACAACAGTATTCATACTGACCTAACAGTATTCATACTGATACAACAGTATTCATACTGACCTAACAGTATCCATACTGATACAACAGTATTCATACTGACCTAACAGTATCCATACTGATACAACAGTATTCATACTGACCTAACAGTATTCATACTGATACAACAGTATTCATACTGACCTAACAGTATCCATACTGATACAACAGTATTCATACTGACCTAACAGTATCCATACTGACACAACAGTATTCATACTGACACAACAGTATTCACCTACAAGTGTAGAGAATACAATCCCCGTCCAAGCAGGAGGCCTTTTGCCTTTTGGTAGGTCGTCATTGTAAATAACAATTTGTTCTTAACTGACTTGCCTAGTTAAATAAAGGTTAAATAAAACAAATTATATACTAGGTTCTACAGTTTGAACACCTGCTGTGTCTGTGTCCAACAGTATTTAATACAAATCCAAACGTATTTTATACTGATCAAACAATATTTTACACTGAACTAACAGTATTTACACTGATCCAACAGTCTTCACCTGCAAGTGTAGAGAAAGCAATCCCTATTTAAATACTGACCCAACAGTATTTATACTGATCCAACAGTATTTTCACGTGATTGTAGGAAAACCAATCCTTACTATTAGAGACACCCCTGTGCTCCCATTGATCAATGTTAACTGGCCAGATTAATTATTATAGGAAAATATTGAACCCTAACATTTTGTGGATGAGGAGGGCAAGAGATCTTTCACCATTAAGGCTTGGCTGGAAAACAAACAGTCCCTCTTACCTTCTTAATTGTGGCCAGAGGGATGTCTGGGTCCAAGCTGAGTGAAACGGGTCAAAAAGTCAAGTCGCTCTCATCCGTGTTACGACACCAAATGTTGTTGATAATTAGATCCCAAGATTAAGGCAGAGGCTGTTTAATTGTATAATAGAAAAATCTTTAATGCATACGAGCAGCTGGCAGGTAGATCCGTCTCTGATCGCAGTCAGAGAAGGAGCTTGAACAGTAAATGGTTACATGTTCCTTATATAGTGGGAGGTGATAATATAATCATATTGTTACACAACAGTTATTTTATACAGGCAACAGTCCCAGAACACAATAGCATTTTGTTAGGGTGCAGTGATAACAGGAGTCTATGAAATGCATAACATCACAGTCTAACACAGAGCAATAACATAACCCTTGAGAAGTTACGACAGCCATTCCCAATTCTACCACAACATCTCTGTAACTCTGAATTTCCGTGATACGGATTGAATAGAGCCCTAGGTTGGGTGAGAGCCGGGCAAAGCGCTAAATATCTTTGCTTGTGTTAGCCTTGATGTAAATCTGCCCACTCTTGCTTCACCAGTCAATTTCTCAGCATTTCTGTTAATACATATTGACATATTAACACTTACAGCTTGTTACTTCCTCTTATTTCCACTGCCCTCACTGTGCCTGGACTTTGCAGTCTCCCTGTTCAAGTCCTCCTTCAGAGACTGGTTACCTGCCTACAGAGGACAAGTGTCAGGCAGATTCGCCCACAATACACACACTCTATTCCACAGGCTAGGACACCCTTTGAGTATCTCCACACGTATATGTAAATACTGTCACATGACTGTCATGTGCACCAATATTGAATTTTAAAAGCCTGTTATATAAAATTAAGTTTCCTTTGAAGTTGGAATCCTTAATGGTGAGACTGCCTCGTCCGTTTTGCAATATAACAACAACAAAGATGTTACTGCATCAACAAACACAGTTTTTACCCTCAGACATCATTGCACGAGCGATAGAACACCACGTTGCACGACGCTCACCCCCACTTCGTCAACAATAACAATGGCGGTGGGACTGACAGTGGCTCTATTTCCCCTACTGCGGATTTTATCTGTAATATAGACCACATGTAAAATTCAATACATCTGATTATATATATGAATAAAGACTTGCTAACGTCCCTCAGTGCACCCTCTGTGATTTCTAGGAAGATTTTAACCCACTTAACCCCAGTTAAGATGATAATTTATTTGATGTGATTTATTTACATCTGTCCCTCATTGCAAGGTCAACACTGTTACGCGAACTGAACTCTCATTTTAATATGGTGAAACTATTGCTTTTTTATTTTTTTGTCAAAAGAAACATTGAACTTCTAGTGTGAAAGCAGGTGAGCTGGTTCTACTCTTTGTTCATTTTCTGGTGTTTTCTGGTGGAAAACTGAGCGGGTCGAGCAGAACACGTCAACCCTTTAACCGATAGGTAGACAGACTAGACATTTTTTTATTTCAAATTTGCATTCAATTGCCCCTCCCTGTTGCACACAACAAGCTTCCTTTCCCCCTTTACAGTCAACCCTGTTAGAGTCAACCCTTTTTCGTATTTAACCTCTTGAGATGGGAAAACATATTTTTTATTAAATTGTAACCTTGTAATCTTGTAAGATTACCATGTAATCTTTATGACAGAATGTTAAAATTTGGTGAAATCCAAGTTGCACTACCCAAAAAGGTACTCAATTGGTGGAACGACCCACATATTATAAAACACTTTCCTCAGTAGATATTATTACTTTGGAGAAGATTTTGTGAGGGAGAAGCAGAGTCAGACATCAGTGCCTACCCCATGCAATCCAAGCTGGATGTTGCTCTAGAACTCTGATCTGGAGCGGTGCTCACATACTGGTCCTGGTGTGTGGGAGATGTACGCAGAGATTGGTACTCCAAGGGCAGGAACTATGGCAGATGTGCAGAGAAGGTATGATTAGAACTGCACTGCATTGGAAGAGGAGTTATACACTTGTTTTGTTGTCTACGGAGTGATACTGCTGCCTTTATTGCCTCTGCAGAAGGTTGAAGTTAGTAAGCAATGTTCTTTCTATCCCAAGGGCAGGAACTATGGCAGATGCCTGATATTCCAAAAATGTATTTGAGTTGTGCCGGGCCGGGCTTATGGTTTGCGCAACATTGTAGCCTATAGACCAACACGTGGCCATTGCGGTGGTGAGATAGAGGTGCTCGCCTGTATCTCTCACAGAACTAGAATGGCATTCCCTTTCTCGCTCTGCTCTGATAGACATGAGCCTGCAACTTTCATCTCTCCAGCATTTCACTTCATAATTTATTTCCTTTTTTAAACTGGGTGGTTCGAGCCCTGAATGCTGATTGGCTGACAGCCGTGGTATATCAGAATGTATACCACGGGCAAGACAAAATATTACATTTTACTGCTCTAATTACATTGGTAACCAGTTTATAATAGCAATAAGGCACCTTGGGGGTTTGTGGTATATATCCAATATACCACGGCTAAAGGCTGTGTCCAGGCACAGGATAAGAACAGCCCTTAGCCGTGGTATATTGGCCATATACCATACCCCGTCGGGCCTTATTGCTTAAATAGAATCATAGCAGCGAGAAGATTGCTGGAGGTGCCGCAGCACCCCTGAAAAATGTAAATACATTTACCAAAGTTATATATGTCTGTTCAGAAATAAAGTAAATAATTCATAAGACTACACCAGGAGTAGGCCTATCATTTAGCCACAGAGGATCAATAACTTGTAAAAAAATATCCTAGCTGTCGATTCTGTGAAGCCCAATCACAAGGCATGCTTACAGTTGGGCACACATGGCAAATCTGTCAGTGAACAAACAGCATGCAGCCAAAACAGGCCAATATTTCAAATACAATTGCGGGAAAACACAGATTGAAAAGCAAATGGCTCCTGCTGAAAAGAGAAAAGGAATCTGCCTGTAGGCTACCAAATATGTTATTAACAAATAGGCCTATTGAGTGAACAGCATTGTTTTCCATAGTAAAACAAGACAGAGGTTTTTTGACACAAGGGCATCAGCTGTTGCAGGTGAGTGAGCTGCGCATCATTGGGTGAGTCAGTGAAACTGGGAAGCTTTTTTACACTATAATTTCCTCCTCATATTGTACAATAGGTGTCTCCACACACACCGACTGTAGGTCTAGGCTATTAATGGATTCAAGACATTTTTTATTGCTCACAGATTCTCAGTGTGTCAGTGTACAATTGCCTGTCATTTCCATCATTTGTGAGGTATTTAAAAAAATGTGTCTAAAGTCTCCAGTCATCTAAAAGGATGTAGAATTGCATGAAATGCATTTATAAAAAGCCCAAATTTACCCGGACCATAGGCTACAAACCTTTTTACCCATGTGTGCACACCTCTACTCTACTGCTCTATGCCAGTACGCAAAAGTGATGCTAATTCATGCAAACTTTATTATAAAGGTGATAATCTTTTGGTTCCGGAACATCAGAGCCCCCCAGGTCAGGTTTTAGTTGTTTGGGGGGCCAATATGAAAAGGGGTTTTCAAGCTTTTCTCTCTAATAGTGTTTTCAAGATTCTGAATCTGACGGGTCACATTGAGATTGACTTTATCATTTACAGGTGGATTCAGCAAGTTGACGTTGCCACGAGCAGCACCGCAGATATTGGGCGTGTCTGAGTGGTAAGGCTAAAGTAACCGACTGTAGATGAAAGTCGAGGAGTGAAATAGGGGGAGGTGCATCTGCGACAGCCGAAAGTCGGACACTGGCTTTCTAACAGCAAGGCTCACATCAACATGGCAGGTCATCATTCTAAATAAGAATTTGTTCATAATCGACTTAACTGTATAAATAAAGGTGAAATTAAATACAAATCTAAGTTGTTTTTTTATAATGTTGAAATAAATATAAAGTAAACACCAACATAAAGTGTCTTAATAGGGCGTTGGGCACCACGAGCCAGAACAGCTTCAATCCATCTTAGCATAGATTCTGCAAGTGTCTGGACCTCTTTTGGAGGGATGCCCCACCATTCTTCCACAAGAAAAGCTGTCTAAGGCACCGCTCCAGAATCTCTCATAAATGTTCAATTGGGTTGAGATCTGGTGACTGAGAGCCATGGAATATGGTTTACATTGTTTTCATGCTCATCAAACCAGTCGATGACAACTCAAGCCCTGTGGATGGGGGCATTGTCATTCTATGGGGGCATAGCCATGGTAGCCAAAATAATGGCCTGCCCAGCATTTTTATACATGACCCTAAGCATGAACAGATATTAATTAAATAATTAACCAATGAACCACACCTGTGTGGAAGCACCTGCTTTCAATACACTTTTTATCCCTCATTTACTCGTGTTTCCATTATTTTGGCAGTTACCTGTATCTAACCCCCATATCACATACTCACAAACTGAAATCATAATATAATATTAGGTGTGTACACATTGTACAATCAGTTACTGAGAGAGAGCCTCAAATATCAAATGGATTTGTATATATCCACTGTACACATTAATCACGACAAATTGGTTCCTGTTTCAGTCATGTCTTTGGTCACATTTATGTGGGTCAAACAAAAACAACCATATGATTGGTTGACAATAGAGCCTCTCACAATGCAGGCGATGGCTGCAGGATGAAGTTGGTGAAGAGCAATTGCAGAAACTTGCAGTTGACTGCAGTCAAAACTTCTTGACCTTTGATCACATGATTTTTGTAATGCTCCTACAGTCGACATGTAGGCACAAGTCAGAATCTCCCGAATACAACACCCTTGAAAGGCGGTGACCAATGCTACAACGTGGTACCTACAGGACCAAAACATCAGAGAAGTTTGGTCTCGCTCTTCAACGCTCCTCGTTGTTGCAGAAATTGACCCACTAGAAGTCAGTGATATAGGGAAACTGGTTGACAATTACATTGGTAGAAGTTTTTATGCTTTTTTACAAGTTTTCACAGATGGATCCAAGGACACAGAGATTCTGCTGGGTTCCAGCACATTCAGGTGCGGAAGGGAATGACATTATAGACCAGTTAGCTAAAAGAGCTTTGAAACGAGATATAATTGATATTAATGTTCCACTGTGTAGAGGTGAGACCAAATGTAAGATCAGATCCATTTTGATAGATGTGTGGCAGAAGAGATGGGACTCTGAGCCCAAGGGCCGGTATTTATATGCCCTCCAAAGGAAGGTCGGTGGACCAAGATTCAAAAGTCAGATTAGGAAGGAGAGGTGGTGTTTGCTCGATTGCACTTAGGACATTATACATTGAAGTCGTCATTACGTCTGGTTGGCAAGCACATGAATGGTTTGTCTGGAGTGTATGGTCAATGAAACGGTGGAGCATGTGTTGTTATATTGTTGTAAGTATGTTGAGGAGAGGGAAAGATTGAAGTGTATGGTCATTGAGGTTGGACAGGGTTGGGGGGGTTTGGAAGGGATTTGGGGGATGGGGAGGGTCTAGTAGAAGTTAGTAGGGCTCTTTTTTATTTTCTCAGAAGTACTCAGTTACATAGGTGTCACGACTTCCGCCGAAGTTGGTCCCTCTCCTTGTTCGGGCGGCGTTCGGCGGTCGAAGTCACCGACTTTCTAGCCATCGCTGATCCTCTTTTCATTTTCCTTTGGTTTTGTCTTGTCTTCCATCACACCTGGTTCCAATTCCATCAATTACATGTTGTGTATTTAACTCTCTGTTCCCCCTCGTGTCCTTGTCGGTGATAGTTTTTTTTGTAACTGCTTGTTACTGCTTGTTACTGTCCTGTTGTGCGTTTGGGTTATGTACCCATTTATTTTATTGTTCTGTTTTCCGGTGGGTTTTGTTAATAAACTGTGCCATTGGAAACACAGTTATTACTCTCCTGCGTCTGACTTCTCTACCGCCAGTTCGCACCCCTTACAATAGGAGGATTTAGAAATGCTGTAAACTGTGATTACCACACACTTCAGCACAGTAGGTGGTGGCATGCACCTTTAACATTGGTTTGCGGAATTCCATTATATCATAGAAGAAGATGAGTCTTCTGGTGACAGTACCCCTTGCAAGTCTTCAGATGTAAAAACCTTGAGTCCCCAAAACTTTTCTGCCGCAGCCACAATAATGTCCAGTTTCTTCGACTTCTTTGAGACTTGTGCTCTGCAGTTTATAACTGTGGCGATGAATGCAACAATACCTTTTTTTTAAACACACAGGTAATTTTTTGTCTGGCAGCAAACATTTACTACAGGCTCCAGTGTATCCACTACCATTATCTTCACTAGCATCACTTATTTTCTCCCCCAAAAATGATCGCCTCTGCATAGGACATTCGATTGACCACTCTAACTTTTAGCTCCTCAATTTCCTTCACCCTTACAGGGAACTCCAGGAACTCAGGATCATGATCCCCACCACAATTGCAACACCGTCGTCCTTCTACACACCTTTCTTCAGCATACTCTGTTCGTCTGCACACACTTGAAACATGGCCCAATCGTTTACATTCTTACACTCCAGTGGTTTGGGGATGAAAGCTCTTACATAACCAAGCTTCACATATGTAGGTGTTTGCTCTTTATCATAAAACAACAGGACTGACAGACTTTCTTATTTTTCTCCATTCACCCAGTAGATTAGACGCCGGGCACCAACCACACCAGGAATTTTCTTCAGGTATTCAACCTGAACATCCGTCGTCACCCCTGAGATGACTCCTTTGACGGGTGCTCTACTCCGAAGATCAAAACATAAAACTTATGCTGTCCAGATTCTTTTGAGGTCCACTGCAATCTTCCTCTGCTTTTCAGAAATACAATTAATCAAAATAAGACCACTCCTGGTCACTCTGACAGACTCCACTTTTCCAAGCGCATACTTCACCATTTTCCACACCTCAAACAGGTTTCCTGCATATGCATCCTTACTCAAATCAAATCAATTTATAAAGCCCTTCTTACATCAGCTGATATCTCAAAGTGCTGTACAGAAACCCAGACTAAAACCCCAAACAGCAAGCAATGCAGGTGTAGAAGCATGGTGGCTAGGAAAAACTCCCTAGAAAGGCCAGAACCTAGGAAGAAACCTAGAGAGGAACCAGGCTATGAGGGGTGGCCAGTCCTCTTCTGGCTGTGCCGGGTGGAGATTATAACAGAACATGGCCAAGATGTTCAAATGTTCATAGACGACCAGCAGGGTCAAATAATAATAATCACAGTGGTTGGCGAGGGTGCAACAGGTCAGCACCTCAGGAGTAAATGTCAGTTGGCTTTTCGTAGCCGATCACATTCAGAGTATCTCTACTGCTCCTGCTGTCTCTAGAGAGTTGAAAACAGCAGGTCTGGGACAGGTAGCACGTCCGGTGAACAGGTCAGGGTTCCATAGCCGCAGGCAGAACAGTTGAAACTGGAGCAGCAGCGCGGCCAGGTGGACTGGGGACAAGGAGTCATCATGCCAGGTAGTCCTGAGGCATGGTCCTAGGGCTCAGGTCCTCCGAGAGAGAGAAAGAGAGAAAGAGAGAATTAGAGAGAGCATACTTAAATTCACACAGGACACCAGATAAGACAGGAGAAATACTCCAGATATAACAGACTGACCCTAGCCCCCCGACACATAAACTACTGCAGCATAAATACTGGAGGTACTCAACAAACGCATCCCAACAAGAAACAATTCATTATCATTCATACATGTATTCTCCACTCCAATTTTAGACAATTTCCTTTTGGTTCCAGTTTTTGATACTACTGTTGTCCATTTAGAACATTGGTCTTCACCAAATTCACTCGATGTGCTTAATTCGAACTCAGCATCCACTTCAGCCATCTTCCCGTTGCTAGCCCACTGCAGAAATGTTAGGCATGCAGGGGCCCTGTTCAACCAATGAGCAGCTGTCTCTTCGCCGTCATAACACACATCACATGATGTGTACCTACTGTACCTAGATTCAGTGGTGTAAAGTACTTAAGTAAAAATACTTGAAAG
Organism: Salvelinus namaycush; assembly: GCF_016432855.1. Lineage (NCBI taxonomy): Eukaryota > Metazoa > Chordata > Actinopteri > Salmoniformes > Salmonidae > Salvelinus > Salvelinus namaycush. Next base: position 18,485,440 of record NC_052317.1, on the reverse strand, counting down.
TACTACTTAAGTAGTTTTCTGGGGTATCTGTGCTTTAATTTACTATTTATATTTTTGATTACTTTTACTTTTACTTCACTACATTCCTGAATAAAATTCTGTACTTTACACTCCATGCATTGTCCCTGACACACAAAAGTACACGCTACATTTTCAATGGTTAGCAGGACAGAAACATCCATACTGCCTCTGATCTGGCGGACTCACTAAACATATGCTTCGTTTGTAAATTATGTCTGAGTGTTGGAGCATGCCCCTGGCTATCCGTACATTTAAAATACACTGCTCAAAAAAATAAAGGGAACACTTAAACAACACAATGTAACTCCAAGTCAATCACACTTCTGTGAAATCAAACTGTCCACTTAGGAAGCAACACTGATTGACAATACATTTCACATGCTGTTGTGCAAATGGAATAGACAAAAGGTGGAAATTATAGGCAATTAGCAAGACACCCCCAATAAAGGAGTGGTTCTGTAGGTGGTGACCACAGACCACTTCTCAGTTCCTATGCTTCCTGGCTGATGTTTTGGTCACTTTTGAATGCTGGCGGTGCTTTCACTCTAGTGGTAGCATGAGACGGAGTCTACAACCCACACAAGTGGCTCAGGTAGTGCAGCTCATCATTTTGCTCGTCCTCTTGGTTTTGACCCTTGCCTGTCCTGACTCTGAGCCTGCCTGCCGTCCTGTTCCTTTGCCCCTACTCTGGATTACCAACCCCTGCCTGACCTGACCCTGGGCCTGCCTGCGTGCCGTCCTGTACCTTGGCCCCACTCTTCTGGATTATTGACCCCTGCCTGCCTTGACCTGTCATTTGCCTACCCATGTTGTTGCAATAAACATTGTTACTTCAACACAATCTGCACTTGGGCCTTACCTGAAACCTGATAAGACCATGTGAGGATGTGACAGAACTAAGTGACTTGTTGTACAGACAGAACCAAAGGGGACCCAGTACTGAGTCCTGGGGACGCAAGTAGTGGGGGCGTAAGTCAGGTGTGAACATAAGGAGTGAGGGGGTAAGGTGTGGACACTGACCCTTTCCATGTTACCCGGTAGGAGCCAGGTAGCAATAGTAGTCTCTGCGTCGGCCCCAGCCACTCCAGAACTGCCAACACAGAGGTGGAGATTAGAGTAAGGGTAAGGTGAGGAGCATTATGCCTAAATTGTGCTAACATTTGCCCAGGTCAGGAATCAGTGTACGTTGCAGCAGCAGTCATCTCTGATTCGTGGAGTTGTCAATGGTAATGGAGAGGTCTTGGAGCTGACAGGCCTTCCCAAGGAAGGATTAGAAGTGGCATCTTGTAGAGTATGAGCTTGAGGTGGTGGACCAACATCCAAGCAGAAAAGTCTGCCAGACACACAGCGATCAAACGTGAGAGGGGAGGTGGGAACAAAATAGATGAGTGCTATTAGCAGGCCACTCCAGAACTGTCAACACAGAGGTGGAGATTATAGCAAGGGTAAGGAGGGGAGCATTCTGCCTAAAATATTTGAACACTCACCCAGGTCAGGAATCAGCTTACAACAGCAGCTGTCTGCATCATAGTACAATTAGTTCATTTCTGAACTCCACAACAGGGTGTCGTTCAAGGTCACACTGAAGTTCTTCGCAGCCTGGGAGGTGGACACAAACAAAAAATGAAACGTTACAAGGGCGGTGGGACAAAAATATTTTAATTGCGTTAGCATAACAGTGATAAGAGCGATTAGGACGTGACAGAACCAATTTGTGACTTTGTTTACAGAGAAGACCAAAGGGGACCTACTCGTACTGAGAGCTAGGGGAGACCAGTAGTGAGAGGGTGAGATTCAGACACTAACCTTTCTACAGTGCATTCGGAAACTATTCAGACCCGTTGACTTTTCCACATTTTGTTACATTACAGCCTTATTCTAAAATGTATTGAATAGTTTTTTTTCCCTCATCAATCTACACACAATACCCCATAATGACAACGAGCAGGTTTCTCATCTTGAATGCTCCAAACCCAACAATGCAGTAATCAATATCAATGTGGCACTAAAAATAACATAAGATATAACAAAAACACACAAGAAATAAGACGAACAAGAGAAAGTAAGAAGCTATATACAGGGTCAGTTCCAATACCATATTTACAATGTGCAGGAATGCTGTAGTGATAGAGGTAGATATGTATAGGGGTAAGGTGACTAGGCATCAGGATATATGATAAACAGAGTAGTAGATGTGTAAATTATGATTGTATGTAAGTGTGTGTAGAGTCAGTATAAATGTGAGTACAGGTTGTGCATAGAGACATTGCAAAAATCTAACACAAGGGTCAACTCAGACAGTCCCTGTAGCCATTCTGTTAGCTACATTGAACAAAAATATAAACGCAGTATGTAAAGTGTTGGTTCCATGTTTCATGACCTGAAATAAAATATCCCAAAAATGTTCCTATATATCTGGCTTCTTCACCTGCAGGATCGTCTGAGACCAGCCACCTGGACAGCTGATGAAACTGGGGGTTTACACAACCGAAGAATTCCTGCACAAACTGTCAGAAACCGTCTCAGGGAAGCTCATCTGCGTGCTTGTGGTCCTCACCAGGGTCTTGACCTGACTGCAGTTTGGCATCACAATCAACTTCAGCGGGCAAATGCTCACCTTCGATGGCCACTGAATCCTTTCAACTGTACCGGGCAGATGGAAGACAGCATGTATGGTGTCGTGTGGTTGAGCGGTTTGCTGATGTCAATGTTGTGAACAGAGTGCCCCATTGTGGCGGTGGGGTTTTGATATGGGCAGGCATAAGCTACAAACACAATTGCATTTTATTGACGGCAATTTGAATGCACAGAGATACCGTGACGAGATCCTGATGTCCATTGTCATGCCATTCATCCGCCGCCATCATGTTTCAGCATGATAATGCATGGCCCCATGTCGCAACGATCTGTACACAATTCCTGGAAGCTGGAAATATCACAGTTCTTCCATGGCCTGCATACTCACCAGACATGTCACCCATAGAGCATGATTGGGATGCTCTGCATCAATGTGTATGACAGCATGTTCCAGTTCCCGACAATATCCAGCAACTTCGCGCAGCCATTGAAGAGGAGTGGGACAACATTCCACAGGCCACAATCAACAGCCTGAACAACTCTATGCGAAGGAGATGTGTCGCGCTGCATGAAGCAAATGGTGATCCCAACAGATACGGACTGGTTTTCTGTTCCACGGCCCTACTTTGTTTAAGGTATCTGTGACCAACAGATGCATATCTGTATTCCCAGTCATGTGGAATCCATAGATTAGTGAAAGAATGTATTTCAATTGACTGATTTTCTTTTATGAACTGTAACTCAGTAAAATCTTAGAAATTGTTTCATGTTGCATTTATATTTTTATTCAGTGTATTTACAGTAGTAGTCTTATGGCTTGGGGATAGAAGCTGTTCAGGAGCCTGTTGCCGGCAGACTTAATGCACCAGTATCGCTTACCGTGCGGAAGCAGAGAGAACCGTCTATGGCTTGGCTGGTTGGAGTCTTCAACTATTTTTTCCCGTGCTTTCCTTTCACACCGCCTGATATAGAGGTCCTGGATGGCCTAGGCCCCATTGATATACTGGGCTGTCTGCACCACCCTTTGTTGGATTTACTCTGTTAATCCAGCAACCAGTTTGTTTGAACAGACCCTACCTCTTCCATTTTAAATAATGGAGGACCAGATGGGGCATTGACTTGACCAACCCCCCAAAACAACTCTAACATGACCATACCTTTGCTTTTTTATCTGTTAAATATTGAGATGCAGGCCTATGCCGGGGATCACATTCAGCCACTTTGTGATTGAATATTGACCAGACCTGTAAGAGCAAGAACAAGTTCTGAAATACATTTGTATAAATGCACACTGGAATGTCCTGCGTTTCTAGTATAATTGGTTTGAATGCTATGTCCTAACATTGGAATAACCACGATTTGTTTTGCTGTAGTAATAAATAAAAGCAAACTAAAACAAAATAGGTGTATAAATGGGTTAATTAAAACTTCTTCAGGATCGGTGGGTCCCCTGTGGGACGGTTGAGCTAACGTAGGCTAATGCGATTAGCATGAGGTTGTAAGTAACAAGAACATTTCCCAGGACATAGACATATCTGATATTGGCAGAAAGCTTAAATTCTTGTAATCTAACTGCACGGTCCAATTTACAGTAGCTATTACAGTGAAATAATACCCTGCTATTGTTTGAGGAGAGTGCAGAGTTTTGAACATGAAAAGTTATTAATAAACAAATTAGGCACATTTGGGCAGACATTTTGAACAGAAATGCAAATGGTTCATTGGATCAGTCTGAAATGTTGCACATACACTGCTGCCATCTACTGGCCAAAATCTAAATTGCACCTGGGCTGGAATAATACATTATGGCCTTTCTCTTGCATTTCAAAGATGATGGTAAAAAAAAAAAAAAAAAAAAGTTTTTTTCTTTGTATTATCTTTCACCAGATCTAATGTGTTATATTCTCCTACATTCCTTTCACATTTCCACAAACTTCAAAGTGTTTCCTTCAAGTGGTATCAAGAATATGCATATCCTTACTTCAGGTCCTGAGCTACAGGCAGTTAGATTTGGGTATGTCATTTTAGGCGAAAATTGAAAAGGGTCCGATCCTGTATCAAAAGTAAAAGTATAAATATTTTCAAATTCCTTATATAAAGCAAAACAGGTGGCACCATTTTCTTGTACACTGCTCAAAAAAATAAAGGGAACACTTAAACAACACAATGTAACTCCAAGTCAATCACACTTCTGTGAAATCAAACTGTCCACTTAGGAAGCAACACTGATTGACAATACATTTCACATGCTGTTGTGCAAATGGAATAGACAAAAGGTGGAAATTATAGACAATTAGCAAGACACCCCCAATAAAGGAGTGGTTCTGTAGGTGGTGACCACAGACCACTTCTCAGTTCCTATGCTTCCTGGCTGATGTTTTGGTCACTTTTGAATGCTGGCGGTGCTTTCACTCTAGTGGTAGCATGAGACGGAGTCTACAACCCACACAAGTGGCTCAGGAGCACTGCCAGAGCCCTGCAAAATGACCTCCAGCAGGCCACAAATGTGCATGTGTCAGCATATGGTCTCACAAGGGGTCTGAGGATCTCATCTCGGTACCTAATGGCAGTCAGGCTACCTCTGGCGAGCACATGGAGGGCTGTGCGGCCCCACAAAGACATTTGTGCACATTTGTGGCCTGCTGGAGGTCATTTTGCAGGGCTCTGGCAGTGCTCCTCCTTGCACAAAGGTGGAGGTAGCGGTCCTGCTGCTGGGTTGTTGCCCTCCTACGGCCTCCTCCACGTCTCCTGATGTACTGGCCTGTCTCCTGGTAGCGCCTCCATGCTCTGGACACTACGCTGACAGACACAGCAAACCTTCTTGCCACAGCTCGCATTGATGTGCCATCCTGGATGAGCTGCACTACCTGAGCCACTTGTGTGGGTTGTAGACTCCGTCTCATGCTACCACTAGAGTGAAAGCACCGCCAGCATTCAAAAGTGACCAAAACATCAGCCAGGAAGCATAGGATAGGTCCCCTTTGGTCTTCTCTGTAAACAAAGTCACAAATTGGTTCTGTCACGTCCTAATCGCTCTTATCACTGTTATGCTAACGCAATTAAAATATTTTTGTCCCACCGCCCTTGTAACGTTTCATTTTTTGTTTGTGTCCACCTCCCAGGCTGCGAAGAACTTCAGTGTGACCTTGAACGACACCCTGTTGTGGAGTTCAGAAATGAACTAATTGTACTATGATGCAGACAGCTGCTGTTGTAAGCTGATTCCTGACCTGGGTGAGTGTTCAAATATTTTAGGCAGAATGCTCCCCTCCTTACCCTTGCTATAATCTCCACCTCTGTGTTGACAGTTCTGGAGTGGCCTGCTAATAGCACTCATCTATTTTGTTCCCACCTCCCCTCTCACGTTTGATCGCTGTGTGTCTGGCAGACTTTTCTGCTTGGATGTTGGTCCACCACCTCAAGCTCATACTCTACAAGATGCCACTTCTAATCCTTCCTTGGGAAGGCCTGTCAGCTCCAAGACCTCTCCATTACCATTGACAACTCCACGAATCAGAGATGACTGCTGCTGCAATGTACACTGATTCCTGACCTGGGCAAATGTTAGCACAATTTAGGCATAATGCTCCTCACCTTACCCTTACTCTAATCTCCACCTCTGTGTTGGCAGTTCTGGAGTGGCTGGGGCCGACGCAGAGACTACTATTGCTACCTGGCTCCTACCGGGTAACATGGAAAGGGTCAGTGTCCACACCTTACCCCCTCACTCCTTATGTTCACACCTGACTTACGCCCCCACTACTTGCGTCCCCAGGACTCAGTACTGGGTCCCCTTTGGTTCTGTCTGTACAACAAGTCACTTAGTTCTGTCACATCCTCACATGGTCTTATCAGGTTTCAGGTAAGGCCCAAGTGCAGATTGTGTTGAAGTAACAATGTTTATTGCAACAACATGGGTAGGCAAATGACAGGTCAAGGCAGGCAGGGGTCAATAATCCAGAAGAGTGGGGCCAAGGTACAGGACGGCACGCAGGCAGGCCCAGGGTCAGGTCAGGCAGGGGTTGGTAATCCAGAGTAGGGGCAAAGGAACAGGACGGCAGGCAGGCTCAGAGTCAGGACAGGCAAGGGTCAAAACCAAGAGGACGAGCAAAAGAGAGACTGGGGAAAAGCAGGAGCTGATACAAAACGCTGGTTGACTTGAACAAACAAGACGAACTGGCAATAGACAAACAGAGAACACAGGTATAAGTACCCAGGGGATAATGGGTAAGATGGGCGACACCTGGAGGGGGGTGGAGACAAGCACAAGGACAGGTGAAATAGATCAGGGCATGACAGGTCTTTCTTAACACTGTTATTCTGATGGCGCTCAACCCTTTTCTCCCAACCCCACCTGTATGATCTGTCAGTGTCCGGCAGACCTCCTCACTTCCATGTTGGCCCACCACCTCAACCTCTACATAAAGACAACACTGCTATTCCTTCTTTGGGAAGTCCTTCCCGCTCCAAGACCTCTCCACCACTGTTGGCAACTCTCTTGTGTCCACCTCTCAGACTGTGACGTTTTGACCTTGGACAACACCCTGTTGTGGAGTTGTGAGGTAGGCCTTTGTGGTGTATGTTCAGGGAGGAGGCAGACAAGGATGGTCAGGTGCAATTTCTCAGAATGGGCTTTTATTAACAGTTGAGGAATAAGTTGGTGAAACTGTACAAAATATATTATAATAACATCAACAATAACAACAAACAGGATGATGAAACTATGGGACAATATCTGGCATTCCAACCACAAACTATACTACGTTTTTTTCTTCTTTGCAATCAATAATCAAAATATCAGAAAACATTGCTGCAATACAAATAGTCTTTCCAAAAAGGTTTTGATAATATTACTTTATATACTTTTATAGAATCATTTCTAGAATTATTAATGCACAGAGATTTGATTAGAGAGTTCAGAGCCGAACCGATGGTGCGACGATGTAGCACAAAGGCAGGCAGATGGCGATATTGAGATGTTTAATCTTACCATCCAAAGGGAATCTATACAGCTGGCTATACACTTGTACCCCCCGTGGACCAGTTCGTACATAAAATATTCTCCATTCAGGCTTCAAAGGCATCGATTTCCTCCTTTACTCGATTTAATGGCGAGAAGGCAGAAAAAATGGGGAAGATAGGCGTGCTGTCTTTATGAAACACAATTTTCCACCACGCTGCAGTGCCTAATGCTAGTTCCAGATGCGTATCACGTTCAGCCAATCAGGTTGGAGCATTACGGATTTTTACCCCTGGTCTGATTGGCTAAACGTGATACGCAACATGCTATCTTGCTCAGTCTGAAATTTTCTTCTATAATGTCACAGTCCCGTAACAATCTTGTCCTTTTGAAAATCTCCCCCATTCCGTCCCATTTTGTACAACACAGAATTGATCCTGTAATCCACCAGTTGTGCTACTGTATTTATTTATTTACATTGTTTTACTCAACATAAGACTGTTAAAATGTGAACACTAAGTCTAAAAAGGTAAAAGTACCCTCTTTAAAAATGTGTTCTCACACCTATTATCATTTAAAACAAAAGAACATTGGTTCTATTCACCAGTAGGCCAATTATGTGGTCTCCTCACCATATCTCCATTTTGTCTGAGTGTGCATCCAGATCCATTATGATTTACTGTAGCAGGCCCTAGTGTTGGCAAAATTACATTTTCTAGTAAACGTTTTGAGTACCTTAAAAACTGGTTATCACTTTTTTAGGGGGTGTAACAAAATAGCTGTAGAAACACCGTAAAACAAAGTTATTTTTGTCCTCCGGTGGGGTGGTGGATGGCCCAAAACACAACAACAGCTTGTAATCAATAATAAACTTGTCATCTGTAATAAAAAAAATTACTAATTTTCTTAACCTGCCTCATTCATTATTTTGTTCACTTAAAAAAAGTGTAACAAATTGCCACTCTTTTTAGGCTTTCCCCCACAACAAGGTCTAGATCCCTGAAGTGTAACAAATACCTCCCCAAAATGCCTGGATTATTTTCATGAACTCATCCAATATCAATCCAATGAACTATTCAATCTGCTTTCTAACAGGTCTATAGTGACTATAATGGCACTACTGTTGTGAGTCAAACGCTGGACAACTCTAGGTCTAAGATCCATGTGTTCACATAGTCCTACAGTAGTTGAGCTGTATTGAGACCTGTGGAGGGCAGCATTTACCCATTATTTTCAACAACCTATTGTTATCAGTCATTCTGCATCTCATCACAATATACTGTATACGTACACACACAATGTTTTTCTTCAAATGTTGTTAAGCACTGTACCCTTTCTCATTGCTCTTGAAATATAGAAGGTGTAATTGCTCACATTTTACTGTGTATTTTCTAGTATATTATTTACACAATTTTACCATTCAATGGCCTTCAAATAACCGCAATGCCAAACACTTTATTATAGGATATGCTTTCATTGATGTACCAGTAGTAGGGCTGTGTAACTGACAGTAGAAGCTCTAAGGAGGTTGCTCTGATCTGAAAATGTGCTGAAATTGCCCTAAAAGTTAATGAAGTCTCTCGACACGATGAGGGAAAATTGTAGTGAGGAGGGGTCAATGGGCCTCTTTAGCCTCCTCTTCCATAGAAAATGGTAACTGTCAAGCTCCTTACATTAGAGGACGCTCAGCGTTCGTACAGCAAGCAAGGCAAGCACTAAGATGAATGGTGTTAAGTGGTAGCATTTGGTAATTGAGCAACATTTTCTCAGTTTAATCTGATAGTCTCATATATGTCTCGAGCATTTCGAGTCTTGCTCTTCAGGGGGCAGTGCCTGCCTAACAACATGAGATTGGATGATGTGAATCAATGCTGGTCACAGGAGCTAATGGATTTCCAAAGTTTTCTGTAGGCATCAGTCAGTATAATGTCCCTTAAGTAAATGGCTGTCTTAAATATGGATGGATGTGTGACCAGTATACTGCCTGGTGTGTAGACCATCAACCTTGTACAGTAGCACCAACCCTACAAGAGAGAATGATCTCTCTTTCACTAGGCTGCTTTTGCTCTGAGTTTAATGTCAGGCTATGTGTCTGATTTAAGCTGAGGGCTTTTGAGGTGGAACACTGTATTTTGATTTATTACAGTTTGCAGGCAATAGGCCAATGTATTAACCAAATACTGCTATTAACCAAGTTTAGATTGCTCACATCTCTCACTATGCACACACTGGTTGACTGAACTTTGTTGAACCAGCGTGGAATAGACATTGAGTTGACGTCTGTGCCCAGTTGGCTGTCTGCTCTCCTCAGATGATGTGCGCGGATATGATGAGGCATAACTATCCTTATGACATTTAGATGTATTATTGAACAAATTTAAGTTCACTGAATTTTTATCACATTCAACATTCAGTATGTTATATGTGTTGTAATTCTGACCAAATCAATTACAGTAAAACCATGCAAATAGCAAAGTGTTATATATAGTTGAATAAAGGTTAAATAAAAAAAAAGATTTAAAAAAATTATAATAAAGGTAGTATAAAACTGCTCCTCTACCCACCTTCAGGGCCAACCTCCCTATTCATCCCATTACCTGATATGTATATTTAAAAAGTGTCTCAGTCGTAAAGGTTTAATGTGAACAGATATGTCTGGTCATCTTGTTCCTTTTGTATCTGGCTGTCTAAGCTCGTAGGCATTTGTTTTCCATCCTTGACTGTCTGGAGTCAGGAAACACACCAGACAGCATCCCTGTTTTGTCTTTCCGTCTCTACTGCCCTCACACTACTCTGGCACAGAACACTGGCATTTACTGAAAACACACTCAGGGATGTTCCTACTTCCTGGTCCTACCCTTTCCTCAGCACCTGTTTTGGCTGACTGACTTGTGATCAAGTTGAGCAGGGAGCCACAAACCAGTCCCCTCTTCACTAATGAGCAAAGTGTCCTGTGGAACATGCTGGGGGGTGACAGCACGACACCCACCCTCTCTGTTTCAAAGCCAGGAAGCTATAGGGACCAAAGTCAGCGCTGCTTAGAGACACTTTAAAATGTTTCACTGGTGCTTGGATTGAAGAATGAAGAGAGAGAGTGTGTGTGGGGGTTTGAGCTGGACTAGACATGGAACCAACTGTCATCATCAGAATCCCCGTCTCCCATCCGCCCTTCAGGGAAAGAAAGAAAGAGACAGACACGGAAGCCCTCAGCGTGTGCACAGCACCTCTCAGCACACAGGGCGAGCAGCAGCCAGTGCGGCCTGTTCAAAAGTGACTCTGCTGCTTCACAGATGCCCTTCAACAGAACACCTCCAGCTCAGCTGTGTGCTGCCGGCACTTTTGACAAGATGCAGGCTCTCTAGTTAAAGCACTGTCAAATTAAATGTACAAAACAAACTGTGTGTCAGCTAGGCATCGCCGGTGTGATGGCAGTGACGGTGTACTGGGCTGTGTGTGTGTGTGTGTGCTCTTGCTTATGTGTGTGTTTAATTTGGCTCGGAGGGGGAGAGAGGCACACAGGGAGTGGCAGTGGGGAAGGGTGTCTAATGAGGGGGAGAGCAGTGCCTGTGTCTGACAGGCCACCACTGTGGGACTCTCAAAAGCCACGAGCCAGACACACACAGGACCAGGCACAAGCTAGCAGCCTTTTGATACTGTCTCATGCCTTGTCGTCAAGCCTCCTGTCGACATGAACTGTCTTTGTGTGTTTTTGTTTATTCCAAGAAACCTCTAGGTTATAGGTTTTATACGGTTTAAAATACAGGGGCACAAAATACAGTTATCCTTGTTAAATGAATTCGATAATTATCAATGGTAAGTAATTAATCTCTATTTTGTACAGTATGTATACAATCTGGGGTACTTGTTTCCTTATGTGAATTTCATGCAGTTTCATAGAGTATTTGTAGGTTATAAAATAAATGTATCATCTCCCCCTTATAAGTTTATTTTAATAGTCAGCTTAAAGGTTAAAGGTCCATTGCAGCCATTTTTATCTCAATATCAAATCATTTGTGGGGAACAATTAATTACCTTACTGTGATTATTTTCAATTAAGATTTTCCAAAAATAAACAAAAATAGCTTCTTAGCAAAGAGCAATTTCTCAATGACGGATTTTGCTAGGACAGTCTGGGAGTGGTCTGAGTGGGGAGGGGGAAACTGAAAACTAGCTGTTATTGTCAAAGGTTTGGAACTCTCTTATTAGTCTATTAACTATTTTACCACCTGGTGATGTCACCAGGCAGGCCAAAACTCCATCCCTCCAAAACAGGCTGGAATTTCAGGCGGTCTATTTAAACAGCTCTTACACTAAAAATGATATTCCCACTGGGTTTCCACATCATTTCAACCCCCCAAAATCTATGCGATGACGTTGAATCAACATGGAAAACCGATTGGATTTGCAAAATAGTAATCAAAAAAAGGGCATTTCATATTTTTTTGCACAACTTCTAACCAAAAACATTGTTGGTGATTTCGAGTTGAATTCTTGTTAGTTGACAACTCAACCAAATATAAATCAAAACTACACGTTGAACTGAAGTCTGTGCCCAGTGGGTTATCATTATTTTCACAATTTCACAGTATCATTCCAACCTCATAGTTTGGAAATGATATATATATCAGTCAAAAGTTTGTACACACCTACTCATTCAAGGGGTTTTATAAAAAAATGTTTTACTATTTTCTAGATTGTAGAATAATAGCGAAGACAAATATGAAATAAAACATATGGAATAATGTAGTAACCAAAAAATTGATAAACAATTATTTATTTCTATTTTTTATTCTTCAAAGTAGCCACCCTTTGCCTTGATGACAGCTTTGCATACACTTGGCATTCTCTCAACCAGCTTCACCTGGAATGCTTTTCCAACAGTCTTGAAGGAGGTCCCACATATGCTGAGCACTTGTTGGCTGCTTTTCCTTCACTCTATGGTCCAACTCATCCCAAACCCTCTCAATTGGGTTGAGGTCAATGTGGAGGCCAGGTCATCTGGTGCAGCACTCCATCACTCTCCTTCTTGGTCGAATAGCCCTTACACAGCCTGGAGGTGTGTTGGGTCTTTGAAAAACTAAGCGCAAACCAGATGGGATGGTGTATCACTGCAGAATGCTGTGGTAGCCATGCGGGTTAAGTGCGCCTTGAATTCTGAAATAAATCATTGACACTGTCACCAGCAAAGCACCCCACACACCATCACACCTCCTCCATGCTTCATGGTGGAAACCACACATGCAGAAATCATCCATTCACCTACTCTGCGTTAATTGAAATGCATTCCAGGTGACTACCTCATGAAGCTAGTTGAGAGAATGCCAAGAGTGTACAAAGCTGTCAAGGCTAATGGTGGCTATTTGAAGAATCTCAAATATAAAATATATTTTGATTTGTTTAAACCTTTTTCCCGTTACTACATGATTCCATATGAGTTAATTCATAGTTTTGATGTCTTCACTATTATTCTACAATGTAGAAAATAGTAAAAATAAAGATAAAATAAATAACATTAAAATTAAAACCCTTGAATGAGTCGGTGTCCAAACTCTTGTCTGGTACTGTGTGTATATGTCACGAACGTTGTTGTAAGAATCGGAGCAAAATGCAGCGTGGTTTGGGTTCATCATCTTTTATTATGAGAACCGGCACAAAAACAATAAAGAGTAAAGAAACGAACTTGCAGCTCTGTCGTGCTCAAAGGCAACAATACAAAAACAAACAAGATCCCACAACAAACAGGTGGGAAAAGACTGCATAAATCTGATCCCCAATCAGAGACAACGATAGACAGCTGCCTCTGATTGGGAACCATACCAAGCCAACCTAGAAATAAAGAAACTAGAATGCCCACCCTAGTCACACCCCGACCTAGCCAAAATAGAGAATAAAGGATCTCTAAGGTCAGGGCGTGACAGTATATATATATATATATATATATATATAACACAGCAAAATCATGTTTTTGACTGCACCGCACCTTTAATAATCCACATTTTCACACTATTCTCGCCATCTCTTTATATAATCTTTTCATGAGAGGTAAACACACGGTAGGTCAACACTCTACCATTAGTATTTGTCCTATGCAGAGGCAAACAGTATGAATTACACTATGATAATGTAGTAGTTAATTGAAATAAATATCAATGATTAATGGCTTTATGCTTATGTAAAGCCAGCTTCCCTGTGGGCTGTGTGGACACAAAACTCCATGTAAATAAAGGGGCAACCTACTCCCTTTGTATTGTACTACTTTTGACCAAGGCCTATAGTCAAAAGTAATGTTCTTTAAAGGGAATAGGGTGCCGTTTGGGCACAAGCTTCATGTAAATAAAGAGGACCTTTGCCTGCCTGCATGGGAGAACAAATGGCCAAGGCAGCATCATCATAATCCTCCTCCATGTGTGCTTAAAAGGGTGGGAGGAGTGTTTAACTTTGCTCCCATTAGTAAAATGTTATGATTTATGCAGTTGCCGGCAGACTAATATCTTTAGAATTTTGCCTAGGAAGCCGATTCATCTTTAAGAGTGATGAGGGGAGGTTGCTCTCTATGCAAAACGCATTAAATCTAAATGAGGAGTCTATTACTCAAATGTGGCTGATAATCCGTTAGCTAGACCCCACTAACTAAGAAGATTTAGATATGTCACAGCGATGACAGCCCCACCTCAGAAGTGCATTACATGAACTTAACTTTCCAGTGACCCCCACCCCCGCAATTTTCCCTGAGACACACCACTTATCTGCATACAGTGCATCCTTACAAGCTCACTTAATAGAATTAATTCTCTCTCCCCGTCCACCGTCCCAGTTGCGTGGAGAATGCACAAGGGACTCGTGAGGTGCCTGTGTTTGTGTGAGTATGGTCTATTCATCATGGCTTGATTAACATATAAGGCTTTAATCTCCCTCCCATCTAACATGGTGCTCCTAGTCTCTCAGCTACTCCGCCAGAGATTCAGATCATGCTTTTAGTCACCGCTGCTCTCCTCTTTTCCCGTTGTAGCGATGCTAAATAATTACTACTAATACATGTAATCTGGTTAGTTCTTATTCCAAGAAGAAAATAAAAAAATAGACCTAAAAATAATTTAATGGAGAAAAAAATACAGGTTAACAAAAAGTATAGCAGCACAACCAATAAATAACATTGAAAATGAATTGAAACAAAGATAAACTGCAGAAGGGAGATGTCTGTGGCCTCTGCAGTAATAACTGATTTCATGGCATGAAAAGGTGGTGGGAAAAAGACTGTCTTTGGAGAGGAAATGGCACTGTGGGGTAGATCAATTTGGCTTCGTTCCCCAGGAAAGGAGAATCCTGTCACCAGGGTCCATCTGAATTTGTCAACACTGTTCTTCAGTCTTTTTAATTGTACTTAGTTATTTACATTTATGATGCTTACAAAATTAGTGATAATAGAGGTAGGATATTTTAGGTCCTCCACTTCTGTTGTCATCTAATTGCCAGTTTAAAATGGACAGAAAACAATGCAATACAGTTTTCTTAGCATCAATATTTTCTCGTATTCCTGTTTCATCAGTGGCTTTTATTAAATATTTTCATGTGTCCCTTTTGAACAATACTATCATAATAAATTAACTAAAGCCAATGAAATGTTTGGAAAGCAAGGAAACACTCAGCCCACGTATTCAGGCGTAGCTACACAGCAGCCAAGAGACAAACCACAAGTCCACAGTACATCTTGTTGTTCCATGATCCATGATAATATCAAACAATCACATAATCCATAACAGCATCAGCAGCTCAATAATTATAATGATAAACTGACGGTTCAAATAACTGCTTTCTCAAAAATGGCATATGCAAGGCATCATTTAGGCAGCTATAATCTGCATTATGAGAAACTGTATTGATGTGATATATTCCAGCTACAGTGGGCATGCAGTCAGCAGGACTCCTGCTCTAAGCCTTGGATGTCCACTCCACTCCAGCCAAAGGAGCAAGGCAACACTAGAGCGCTGCAAAATCGGTGACCTATACAAGGCAGATCTTGTTTTGAATGGCCGTTTGGTACTAATTAATGGACTAGGATTCATTCCTGGCCGTGAGTTAAACCAACGGTATGAATTAAACATGGTGCATCCTTCGTCTTGGCACTGCAAACTCAAGGAGGCAAAACAATATGGAACGCCGGTGACCGCCGCTGCCATTCAGGGCTAAATGCATCACGAAGTGCACTTCACTTGACCCTACCCCCCTGCGCATAAATTGCTATCTCCATGGTTGCCAGTGGCATTAGCACCCAACAAGATCACCTCGGCTGACAAAAGTTAATTTGCGCTAATGATGCTTTATTTCCCCCATTACATTAAATCATCTTGTTCTTCCCTATTCACTGTCTGCTGTGTATGTGCCAGGACAGCCAGGCCAGCATGGTTCCTTCCTTCCTGCTACAATGTCATTAAATAATAGAAACCTTATCTGGAAAATATTACAGCTCCTTTACATGATCTAGGCACTATTTACCTGACCCTTAGCCATCCTCTCTACAATGTAGTACAGTCAGTGTGGCTGCTGCCACTGCTGGAACCTACTCTTGATGATCCAACATGGCCTTATGCAGGCGTTTGGATTGCATTCTTGTGTATAGAAATAGATGGGACATTTTTATTTTCTGTTTGATATTCTGTTTAGTCCCTGGCTACAATAGCAAATTCAGGAGATTTGGACATAGTCTCCACTTCCTCTCTGAACCTACAAGTGAATTCAGGAGGAGTGAAATACAACCTTTCCAATTTGAGGGTGGCAAAAACATATAATGAAATTGCAATGATTGTATGAATCCCTCATCAAGCATTTTCCCCACAGCCGCATAACAAAGGACTGGAGAGAACGATGTGGAGATACTGTGCTCTGTTAGATATTGTACATAATCCTGTAATTACTAGTAGTACTGCAGTTAATTTGAGAGAGAATATCTGTTTACACATGAGCACTATATGCACATAACATTTTTAACGACGCAACTGTAACGAGTGAGCTGAGAGTCGGGAAGCAAGTTCAGGGAGTGAGTGTTTTAATACATTTAAAAAACAATTAACACGAAACACAAACAACGCACTGACATGAAAACAGAGTCAATAACACCTGAGGAAAGAACCAAGGGGAGTGACAGATATAGGGAAGATAATCAAGGAGGTGATGGAGTCCAGGTGAGTGTCATGAGGTGCAGGTGCGCGAGAAGATGGTGACAGGTGTGCGGGATAATCAGCAGCCTGATGACCTAGAGGCCGGAGAGGGAGTATACGTGACAGCAACACAATGGTCTTATTTACGATGTATGCTTAAGTTGGGGATTATAGTCATTAAGCCTAGTAACAAATAGATTTAACATGAATGAATAAATGAAGGCTTGCTAGGGAAGCTAGTGTGGGTGTAAAATCCTACTATACACTCTCTACACTTTTGCTTTGTTTCCCTACAGAAGCCATATCATCCTATATAGTAAAGGAAAGTTGTGTTCAGAGTCTGAGTGCACAGGCCTCCCATCACATAAACTCTAAAACTTCAATGTCATTAACCTTTGATTAATGAAAGAAATGATTTTAGTCTGAAAAAGAAACATTAAATGACACGTTGCAGCACATTCATAAGGAGTAATTTTACAATTGGTTTAGAATTATGGATTCTGCATCTGGGAATCTGTTTGAAATAATAGGCAATATTAATTTGTTATCTTTAATTGTTCCCGAGGAGAGGCTTTTAGTATGATGACATGAATCTATTAGAAAAGTGTTTTTGCCATTTACATAAAACAGACATGAATAATTCTATTTGGACTGTTTTCAGGGGGACGGGGGGGGGGTCAAGGTTATTATAGTAAGCTGAAACTAAAACTAATCATGAAAAAACTATTCAGTAAATTGAAATAAAATAATCAACAAACAGGTTTGAAAAACTATATTGAAACTATTATCTTTGACTCCATAATAAAATAAAATCCATCATGAATTATGTTAACGTTATTTTCTAAACTTTGGTAAAAAATCTGGCGGTTTCAATGGGGTTATCCAACTACTGAATCTGGCGGGTAAATGCGACCAGGAGATGGCGATGTTTCAAATAAGCCTAGCTTGTGTATCACTATCACTAGCTATCACTAGCTAACAGCAGAACAAGTTGTCTGGTTAGCTACCTGGAATCTTCTTACATGTACTACTAAAGTTAAAACGGAGTGCCTGCGGATTCAATTTGTGCAAATGTATGATTCTCTACTTTAAGCACAGTCTCTTCTCTACTCAGAGAAAAAAGGCTACACTGGCGAATTCTGCGTGTTTAATAAAGTTAGATCAAAGCTGAATCAATGTAGGCTAAAGATCACATCATGTTAGAATTACTCATAACAGAACCGAATATAATAGCATGGTATAATGTTACTATAAGGCAAAAAACACCACCTAATTTCTTATGAAATTTCTGGATGATTGTGCGAATGGTCAATTTTTTCTCTCGTGTGGCGCCACCAGGCAAAATATATGCTTTGATTGAAACTAAACACAGATAGGCTATGCTACAGTTTGTTAACACCATCTGATCTCAAATTCACTCACTGACATAATTCAGAACAACACTGTAGGCTACTTCGAAACATGGGCGAGAGAGGGTTTCATCTGGCCATATCTTTTCATTAGTCTTTGCACAATTCCTTTTAAATTCAAGTCACAATGAGATTGACTTTATAATTGAAACTTAACCTAACCTAACCCATCTGTCACGACTTCCACCGAAGTCGGCTCCTCTCCTTGTTCGGGCGTCGTTCGGCGATCGACGTCGCCGGTTTTCTAGCAATCGCTGCTCCATTTCTCATATTCCATTGGTTTTGTCTTGTTCCATTACACACCTGGTTTTCATTCCATAATTACTGCATGTATTTAGTCCTCTGTTCCCCTCCATGTCTTTGTGTGTAATTGTTTGTTTGTGATGTGGATTATTGTCGGGCGCTTTACTTTCGCCATGTTCCGTGTTTTTGGCATGTTATTGTTTTTATGTGTTGTATTTTGTGTAACGGAATTAAAGTGCGCCTGTTCACTACACTCTGCTCTCCTGCATCTGACTTCGCCTCCCGTACACACCCTTGACACCATCACCCTATGTATTACTGTATTACTGATCGCCATTGCAAGAAGTGATGTCCCAAAAAACACGCACACAAAAAAAGTGTCTCCTAGCCTCCCACGCATGCTTTCTGTCCGTAACACGAAAACTGAAACTAAATAATATAAAAACAAAATAGAAATATTTGGACACAATTCAAACTAAATACAAACTAGCAAATCTGTTCTGAAAACTAAGTGAAAATAAACTGAATTTCTAATAGAAATAGAAACACAAAACTATAATAACCTTGGACGTGACCTTTTATAAGTTCTGCTGTTGTGGCGCACATGAATCTATCTGCTTGAATACAAGCATGCTCCCAATTTCAAAAGGAAGTTTTGTAGAAATACATAAATTCTTGGCCATGACTAAACATTTTCTTATGAACAGACTATTGCCTATCTGGAATGGAGTACAGTGGGGCAAAAAAGTATTTAGTCAACCACCAATTGTGCAAGTTCTCCCACTTAAAAAGATGAGAGAGGCCTGTAATTTTCATCATAGGTACACTTCAACTATGACAGACAAAATGAGAAAAAAATCCTGAAAATCACATTGTAGGATTTTTAACGAATTTATTTGCAAATTATGGTGGAAAATAAGTATTTGGTCAATAACAAAAGTTTATCTCAATACTTTGTTATATACCCTTTGTTGGCAATGACAGAGGTCAAACGTTTTCTGTAAGTCTTCACAAGGTTTTCACACACTGTTGCTGGTATTTTGGCCCATTCCTCCATGCAGATCTCCTCTAGAGCAGTGATGTTTTGGGGCTGTTGCTGGGCAACACGGACTTTCAACTCCCTCCACAGATTTTTTATGGGGTTGAGATCTGGAGACTGGCTAGGCCACTCCAGGACCTTGAAATGCTTTTTACGAAGCCACTCCTTCGTTGCCCGGGCGGTGTGTTTGGGATCATTGTCATGCTGAAAGACCCAGCCACGTTTCATCTTCAATGCCCTTGCTGATGGAAGGAGGTTTTCACTCAAAATCTCACGATACATGGCCCCATTCATTCTTTCCTTTACACGGATCAGTCATCCTGGTCCCTTTGCAGAAAAACAGCCCCAAAGCATGATGTTTCCACCCCCATGCTTCACAGTAGGTATGGTGTTCTTTGGATGCAACTCAGCATTCTTTGTCCTCCAAACACGACGAGTTGAGTTTTTACCAAAAAGTTCTATTTTGGTTTCATCTGACCATATGACATTCTCCCAATCTTCTTCTGGATCATCCAAATGCTCTCTAGCAAACTTCAGACGGGCCTGGACGTGTACTGGCTTAAACAGGGGGACACGTCTGGCACTGCAGGATTTGAGTCCCTGGCGGCGTAGTGTGTTACTGATGGTAGGCTTTGTTACTTTGGTCCCAGCTCTCTGCAGGTCATTCACTAGGTCCCCCCGTGTGGTTCTGGGATTTTTGCTCACCGTTCTTGTGATCATTTTGACCCCACGGGGTGAGATCTTGCGTGAAGCCCCAGATCGAGGGAGATTATCAGTGGTCTTGTATGTCTTCCATTTCCTAATAATTGCTCCCACAGTTGATTTCTTCAAACCAAGCTGCTTACCTATTGCAGATTCAGTCTTCCCAGCCTGGTGCAGGTCTACAATTTTGTTTCTGGTGTCCTTTGTCAGCTCTTTGGTCTTGGCCATAGTGGAGTTTGGAGTGTGACTGTTTGAGGTTGTGGACAGGTGTCTTTTATACTGATAACATGTTCAAACAGGTCCCATTAATACAGGTAACGAGTGGAGGACAGAGGAGCCTCTTAAAGGTCTGTGAGAGCCAGAAATCTTGCTTGTTTGTAGGTGACCAAATACTTATTTTCCACCATAATTTGCAAATAAATTCATTAAAAATCCTACAATGTGATTTTCTGGATTTTTTTTTCTCATTTTGTCTGTCATAGTTGAAGTGTACCTATGATGAAAATTACAGGCCTCTCTCATCTTTTTAAGTGGGAGAACTTGCACAATTGGTGGCTGACTAAATAATTTTTTGCCCCACTGTATGTGTTACATTGTTGCTGCGTCTTATATGTAGAACATATTTCAAAATTAGTTGACAGACTGTGTCTCTGTGTACTTGTATGTTACATGTATTTTTTTAGATTGCAGCACACATTATCAATTGATGGAACAGATATTTTCTGAATCTTAATCAAGTACAGTACATTCTCCACAGTGACCTTTTAGAGGCAGTTGAGTTAAATATATATGTGGTAGCACTTTATAATAACTCCAGGTAATAAAACATTTATTAGTAAATAGTTTATTAATCATTACTCCATTCACCAGATGATTAATATAGGTCCTTATAAAGGATTTACTAATCATTAGTTCAGTCTTGTTGCCAGGGCCTTAGCCAGGGTCTGCCTTCATAAGAAATGTTTAGAAAGTTGAAGCTGATTTACTGCATTTCTACACAGTTTAAAAACCCTTAAATGTTATTTGGAGAACAGTAAAAACAAGCAAAAATTACTCCAGCCATTATCACATTGGTTGCTGTAACTTAACCTCAGTCAATCTACAAACACATAGCCTATTAGCTATACAATTAGCTGCTACACATTAACTCATCACAGGAATGAATAACTACAATTGAATACATACTGAGGGGTCTGTTAGCAGAAAAACTATTTTATTAACAAAAGGTAAACAAATAAGTTTGCTATCCATACCAAACTTTAAATTGTTTCCAGGCACTAGCATTTTGTCCCATCCTAAATTGATTTAGACATGATTCTTCCACCCCCTGGCTGAGTATAGAGAGAAATATGATGTATCCTATTGCCCTGGTAGAGGTGGTCTTCACTGATATATCACTTAAACAATGTAAACTACGCTTTGGTCCTATTATGTCTCACACAATCTCTATTTGGCGCAAAATTGAAAAACAATGGCTCACTTCTTCTTTTTTTTCTCTCTTTTTACATACTACAGTATTATTGTTACTTTTTGGCTCTGTGTTATGATCATGGTGACCAATACTTTGTATTTGTGTTTTTCTTATTTTTGATTGGCAGCCCACAGATGAATGCGAGCCAACTATTAAATCATATGTACTTATGTATTGTGCATATAGTCCCCCTAACAAGAAAAAAAATGAATAAAGATTTGGCCACCAAAAAAAACCAACTATAATTTAATAAATACTGAGGGATTAACAAAAGGTAAACAAATAAATTAGCTTTACAGAAGAAGAAAACAAGTATTCAGTTTTACAGCAAATTCCCTGCAATTCTACACATTTTGCGATGGGGTGGGGAGACATTTTTGCAGTTTTAAAGCAAATTTCCTGTAATTTTACACATTTTGCCATGACTTATGCCAGGTTAATGTGATATCTGAGCGAAAGTGACTAACAAAATTGACGTGGACCCCCTGTAGCTCAGGGGTCCCTGGGCATGTGCCCTGCGCACCCGGTCAGTATTTCGGACGTCATTACTACAAGTTTAGATAGCTTGTTTGTCACGTTCCTGACCTGTTTTCTGTTGTTTTTGTATGTGTTTAGTTGGTCAGGGCGTGAGTTGGGGTGGGCATTCTATGTTATGTGTTTCTATGTTGGGTTAAATGTGTTGCCTGATATGGTTCTCAATTAGAGGCAGGTGTTTGACGTTTCCTCTGACTGAGAACCATATTAAGGTAGGCTGTTCTCACTGTTTGTTTGTGGGTGATTGTCGCTGTGTCTGTGTTTTGTTGCACCACACGGTATGTCTCGTTCGTTCATTCGTTTTTCCTGTTCGTGCGTTCTTCGTGTTTATGTAGTTCTCATGTTCAGGTCTGTTTAAAGTCGTTTGTTGTTTTATAGTTTATTCAAGTGTTCTTCGTGTTTCGTCTTGTTTAATAAATCATTTATGTCTACATACCTCGCTGCGTGTTGGTCCGATCCATGCTCGTCCGAGGAGGAGGAATATGACGAACGTTACAGAATCACCCACCAACAAAGGATCAAGCAGCGGGGTAACGGGCAGCAGCAGCAGCAGGACCAGGAGAAATGGACATGGGAGGACGAGCTGGACGGAAAAGGACCCTGGGCAGAGCCAGAGGAGTATCGCCGCCCCAAAGCAGAGCTGGAGGCAGCAAAAGCAGAGAGGCGGCGTTTCGAGGAGCTAGCTCGGCAGCAGGAGCCGGATCTGGGTTACACCACTTGGGAGGAAATAGACAGGTGGTCGGTTGACCCAGGGAGAGGGCCGGAGCCCGCCTGGGATTCGATGGAGCAATGTGCAGAGGGATACCGGCGAATGAGGTTAGCACGACGACGCGGTAAGAAGCCCGTGAAGAAACCCCAAAAATTTCTTGGGGGGGGGGGGGGGCTAAAGGGTAGTGTGGCGAAGGCAGGTAGGAAACCTGCGCCCACTTCCCATGCTTACCGTGGAGAGCGGGAGTACGGGCAGACACCATGTTATGCGGAAGAGCGCACGGTGTCTCCTGTACGTGTGCATAGCCCGGTGCGGGTTATTCCACCTCCCCGCACTGGCCGGGCTAGATTGAGCATTGAGCCAAGTGCCATGAAGCCGGCTCTACATATCTGGCCTCCAGTACGTCTCCTTGGGCCGGTGTACATGGCACCAGCCTTACGCATGGTGTCCCCGGTTCGCCTACACAGCCCAGTGCGGGTTATTCCACCTCCCCGCACTGGACGGGTTACGGGGAGCATTCAACCAGGTAAGGTTGGGCAGGCTCGGTGCTCAAGGGAGCCAGTACACCTGCACGGTCCGGTATATCCGGTGCCACCTTCCCGCCCCAGCCCAGTACCACCAGTGCCTACACCACGCACCAGGCTTCCAGTGCGTCTCCAGAGCCCTGTTCCTCCTCCACGCACTCTCCCTGTGGTGCGTGTCTCCAGCCCAGTGCCTCCAGTTCCGGCACCACGCACCAAGCCTCCTGTGCGTCTCCAGAGCCCTGTTCGCACTGATCCTTCTCCCCGCACTCGCCTTGAGGTGCGTGCCCTCAGTCCGGTACCACCAGTTCCGGTACCACGCACCAGGCCTATAGTGCGCTTTGAGAAACCAGTGTGCCCTGTTCCTGCTCCCCGCACTAGCCTTATGGTGCGTGTCTCCAGCCCAGTACCACCAGTTCCGGCACCACGCACCAAGCCTCCTGTGCGTCTCCAGAGCTCTGTGCGCACTGTTCCTTCTCCCCGCACTCGCCCTGAGGTGCATGCCCTCAGTCCGGTACCACCAGTTCCGGCACCACGCACCAGGCCTATAGTGCGCTTTGAGAAACCAGTGTGCCCTGTTCCTGCTCCCCGCACTAGCCTTGAGGTGCGTGTCTCCAGTCCGGTACCACCAGTTCCGGCACCACGCACCAGGCCTACTGTGCGCCTCAGCAGGTCAGAGTCGGCCGTCTGCCCAACGCCGCCTACACTGCTCGTCTGCTCAACGCCGCCTGCACTGCTCATCTGCTCAACGCCGCCTGCACTGCTCGTCTGCCCAGCGCCGTCTGAGCTGCCTGCCTGCCCAGCGCCGTCTGAGCCATCCGTCTGTCCAGCGCCATCTGAGCCATCCGTCTGTCCAGCGCCATCTGAGCCATCCGTCTGCCCAGCGCCATCTGAGCCATCCGTCTGCCCAGCGCCATCTGAGCCATCCGTCTGCCCAGCGCCATCTGAGCCATCCGTCTGCCCAGCGCCATCTGAGCCATCCGTCTGCCCAGCGCCATCTGAGCCATTCGTCTGCCCAGCGCCATCTGAGCCATCCGTCTGCCCAGCGCCATCTGAGCCATCCGTCTGCCCAGCGCCATCTGAGCCATCCATCTGCCCAGCGCCATTAGAGCCATCCGTCTGCCCAGCGCCATTAGAGCCATCCGTCTGTCCCGAGCCATTAGAGCCGTCCGTCTGTCCCGAGCCGTCAGAGCCGTTCGTCAGTCAGGAGCCGCTAGAGCCGTCCGTCAGTCAGGAGCCGCTAGAGCCGTCCGTCAGTCAGGAGCTGCCAGAGCCGCCAGCCAGTCAGGAGCTGCCAGAGCCGCCAGCCAGTCAGGAGCTGCCAGAGCCGCCAGCCAGTCAGGAGCTGCCAGAGCCGCCATCCAGTCATGAGCTGCCCTCCAGTCATGAGCTGCCCTCCAGTCATGAGCTGCCCTCCAGTCATGAGCTGCCCTCCAGTCATGAGCTGCCCTCCAGTCATGAGCTGCCCTCCAGTCATGAGCTGCCATATAGTCCGGAGCTGCATCTAGTCCGAAGCAACCATTCAGTCCAGAGCTGCCTCTCTGTCCGGAGCTGCCTCTCTGTCCGGAGCTGCCTCTCTGTCCGGAGCTGCCCCTCTGTCCTGAGCTACCCCTCTGTCCTGAGCTACCCCTCTGTCCTGAGCTACCCCTCTGTCCTGAGCTACCCCTCTGTCCTGAGCTACCTCTCTGTCCTGGGCTACCTCTCTGTGCTGAGTTGTCTCCTCTATTTAGGAGGGGCCTTGGTGAAGGTTCCTGGACCAGGGTCGGGGGCGAGGGTCGCCACTCAAGGGACGCTAAGGAGGGGGACAAAGACAATGGTGGAATGGTGTCCTCGTCCTGCGCCGGAGCCGCCACCGCGGACAGATGCCCACCCAGACCCTCCCCTTGAGTTTTAGGGGTGCGCCCGGAGTTCGTACCTTGAGGGGGGGGTTCTGTCACGTTCCTGACCTGTTTTCTGTTGTTTTTGTATGTGTTTAGTTGGTCAGGGCGTGAGTTGGGGTGGGCATTCTATGTTATGTGTTTCTATGTTGGGTTAAATGTGTTGCCTGATATGGTTCTCAATTAGAGGCAGGTGTTTGACGTTTCCTCTGATTGAGAACCATATTAAGGTAGGCTGTTCTCACTGTTTGTTTGTGGGTGATTGTCGCTGTGTCTGTGTTTTGTTGCACCACACGGTATGTCTCGTTCGTTCATTCGTTTTTCCTGTTCGTGCGTTCTTCGTGTTTATGTAGTTCTCATGTTCAGGTCTGTTTAACGTCGTTTGTTGTTTTATAGTTTATTCAAGTGTTCTTCGTGTTTCGTCTTGTTTAATAAATCATTTATGTCTACATACCTCGCTGCGTGTTGGTCCGATCCATGCTTGTCCGAGGAGGAGGAATATGACGAACGTTACATTGTTAGACTAATTTACCAATCAATTCTTTTTTACTGACATGGGCTAATTGAGTGACTGTCAGTAAGTGAATATATATCATGAGGAAAACTGCTCTCCCATACACAACAATTCATACTGTCTAACAACTGCCTTCATAAGACTTTTCACACCTTCTTTAGCCCCACCAGCCCATTCCCTTTGTTGACTGATCTTTCCTCTCAAAAGCAAATATTTTTGTGGACATCTTGTCTATTTAAAGTCATCTCTCATTGATCAAGACAGGTGGGTGTCCACCCCAAATTGCTGCATGTCATGATGACAGAGACCTGAGAAGACTTGAATTAGACATGATGGCGGTGCACATATTGTTGGAATACTTTATGGAGCAAAAAAGTATTTTATTGTTTTTTTGTCTTCCCAGTCAAATCCTGTCCTGCACTGGTCAAGCCTCCGACACTTCAACTCATGCCTCATACCCTCATTCAATCTCTGCTGTGATCCCTTTCCAGCACTGTGTAAGTAACCCTACCTTTCCCATTCCCCATAATTTTGTACTATAAATGTCTTTATTAACTGCTTTAGGTTAAAATAATGAGTCTTTGACGATTTCTGAAAAACACTTTGTCATCTCCGAGCCTATACCGTGGGTCTCCCATCCTCCTCAATTGTTCAAGTCACTAGCCTCCACATGTTGGGTAATTGTTCTTTTGAAAAACGAAGGAAAGCGCAAACCAGATGGGATGGCGTATAGCTGAAGAATGCTGTGGTAGCCATGCTGGTTAAGTGTGCCTTGAATTCAAAATAAATCACAGACAGTGTCACCAGGAAAGCACCCCCACACCATCACACCTCCTCCTCCATGCTTCACGGTGGAAATCACACATGCGGAAATCATCCATTCACCTACTCTGCGTCTCACAAAGACACGGCGGTTGGAACCAAAAATCGTAAATTTGGACTCATCAGATCAAGGGACAAATTTCCACTGGTCTAATGTCCATTGCTCGTCTTTCTTGGCCCAAGCAAGTTTCTTATTATTATTGGTGTCCTTTAGTAGTGGTTTCTTTGCAGCAATTCTACCATAAAGGCCTGATTCACGCAGTCTTCTCTGAACAGTTGATGTTGAGATGTGTCTGTTACTTGAACTCTGTGAAGCATTTATTTGGGCTGCAATTTCTGAGGCTGGCAATTCTAATGAACTTTTCCTCTGCAGCGGAGGTAACTCCGGGTCTTCCTTTCCTGTGGTGGTCCTCCTGAGAGCCAGTTTCATCTTAGCACTTGATGGTTTTTGCGACTGCACTTGAAGAAACATTCAAAGTTCTTGAAATTTTCCGGATTGACTGACCTCTCCTTGTTCAGGCGGCGCTCGGCGTCGCCGGTCTACTAGCCATCACCGATCCACTTTTCTTTTTCCTTTGGTTTTGTCTTTGTTTTCACACACCTGTTTTCCATTTCACAATGATTTGTACCTGTATTTAAACCCTCTGTTTCCCCCATGGTGTTGTGCGGGATTATTTCATGTTCAGTTAGGATTATTTGATGGCTGGTTTTTTGACGGGTGCTGTGTTCACCCGTGCGTTATCTTTACCGTCTTGTTTTGGTCAAGTGTAATTGTTACCTTGTGCCTGTAATGGTTGTCGTCGGAATGAGAAGGATCGGACCAAGGTGCAGCGTGGTACGTGTTCATGATATTTATTTTAACTCAGAACACTAAGACAAAATAACAAAAATAGACCAACACGAAACAGTTCTGTCTGGTGCAGACACAAAGACAGAAAACAACTACCCACAAAACTCATGTGGGCAAGAGCTACCTAAGTATGGTTCTCAATCAGAGACAACGATAGACAGCTGCCTCTGATTGAGAACCACACCCGGCCAAACAACAAAGTCATACAAAACATAGAACACAGAACATAGAATGCCCACCCCAACTCACGCCCTGACCAAACCAAAATAGAGACATAAAAGGATCTCTAAGGTCAGGGCGTGACAGTGCCTTGTTGAGTACGTTGCTCACTCATTCTGCTCTCCTGCGCCTGACTTCATGCACCAGCTACACTCACCTTCTGACAGTTTAACACTTTTTTGGTTACTACATGATTCCATGTGTGTTATTTCATAGTTTTGTCTTCACAATTATTCTATAATGTAGAAAATAGTAAAAAATAAAACCCCTTGAATGAGTAGGTGTCCAAACTTTTGCCTGGTACTGTATATGACTATGTCCTAAATGGCACCATATTCCCAAGATAGTGCATTACTTTTGACCAGAACCAGGCATAGTGAACAGGGTGCCATTCGGAACATGGGGCATTTCTAGGATTTGAAGACATAGTCCGGCACAGTGGACACGTCATTATAAACATTAAAACTAGTGGTTTTGGTTCCAATCGTTTTTTCACAGAGTGAATTTTACAAACACTTCAAACTAAGTACGTGGTTGGTGTAGGCTTACCTTGGCATGACGTTTGATAACGACTACAAATTCCTGCAGGAAGATCCTGCACGTCATCTCTAGCCGACACTGTCAGCTACCGTTCACCAGCACGATCAGAGACCTTTGCCCAATCCATGATGAATCCATCTGCTGTATTGAAATTAATTGAATAGTGTTGAATTTCTACCATCCTTTTTCTCTGTTTTAGCTAGTCACTGACTACACTTTAGCTAGCTATTTAGCAGAGCAGTAGATAAACAAATCATATTGTAGTACTTAGCCTGGATAATTGTTTGTACAGTATTTCAAGTTTGGTATCTATTTCAGACCTCATGGCATTGGGATAAAGTTTATCCTGTGTCGGTGAGTGTAGCTATTAAGTTAAGTTTGAGCATCGTAGCAATACAATGTGTTCCATACTGCTGTCAACATTCTACAAGGAAAGAGACACTTAATCAATTATATAATCAGTAAACAGATTACCCTGGATACCAGACTTAGATGACTGATAACTCAGTTCAAGAATGTTGTCATTGATGAGAATGAATCCAAAAATCTATTGACATTCAGAATTGACTTTGTTTAGAAATCCAGCCTGTACTGTAGTTTCATGACCAGAGATAAATCTTCAAAGGCACAGTATTTATTTATTCTGAGTGGTACATGCATTCACACAGTCTTGATTTATAGGATCCTTCCCACTGTATGATTGATATGTCAAGTGCTAAAATCCCCAGTTATCAATTCAAAGTTTATGGAAAAACTGCACTTGTCCTCATGTGAAAATTACAGTTAATTAAATATTCTACAGCTGTAATGTCATCAATCAATTCAAAATGTATTTATATAGCACATTTCTTACAACAAATGCATTTCAAGGTGTTCAAAGTCATGCATTGAAAGGCATGTGGTACTTAACATCTTTCCTCTTGGCAGGTCTCTATTGGTGACCAGAGGATTCTCTACCACATGGGAATGCCTCCGTGGAGCTCATAAGTGTACCCATGCAGCCTATTTTGGCGGTTCACAATATCGACCATACGTATGTGGAATGTGAGTGGAGGAAGCCAGCCGCACCCAATCAGGTGCAGGCAGTGGAGGGCCTGTACCCGACCAAAGACTACAACCCTCTGTCCCTAGAGCCCACAGAGGAGGATCTTCAGTGGGTAAGGAACCGTTTCTGGGGCAGGTTCAGTGGAATGGCATTGTCTCCTTGAACCTGATCCAGAACAACCACTACCCTCCCTGTCTGTACCGGACATTGTTAAAAAACAAGGGCACCTGGGTCATACAGGCATCCTGGCTGGCATGGCGCTGTCGGTGGAGCAGCAGGAGGCTATACCGCAGGCAACAGTTGGACAGGGCACCAACCCAAACTGGCACACCACGAGGAGAGGGAAGTTGACGGCCAGCAATTATGGAGCAGTGGTTAGGGCCAAGCGTGTTACTCTATCAGTCGTTGGATAGGGTGTTGTCTGTAAAGTGGGGCACAGATAACAACGAGGAGGACATCAAGGCATGCTACTTGTTGATGAGAGTTTGCATGTAGAAATGTGGAGGTTTTTCCCACCCTGGGCCTTGAGTGATTACATCAAAGCTTGCGACAGGATTTGTACTTCTGTATGATAGCCACATTAGCGGCTAATTAATGTTTCATCTGGGAAGGGGGGTAATTACAGGAGAATATATTGATAAAAGCTACCTTGTCTGATAGAGATTTGCGCGGTTATCAAAAAGTCATGCCAGCCTACATGAAACACAGACCTTATAAGAAGTAGTTCTAAAATCCCCTACGGAAAAATGAATGGTGGAAAAACAATTCGAACTGTTTCCAGGTTTTACCGCTAGGTTTTATGGATATTATGACTCATACTGTGATACTCAATTTGGGGTTTAGCCCAAAGCAAGTAGGGATGCCCGGGGGCATCCTAAATATCAACGGCTAGTGCATGAATTTGGTACACTTTTAGATGAACATTGAGAGATTAGATCTAATAAGATATTTTTTTGTGACAAATTTTTTATTTCGTTTGTAATTTTTTGAATGGGGGTTACACAGGTACATATATTATATACAGACTAATATCAATTAATATATTCAGTTATTATATTTTCTGTTCCTATTTTCACATATACATTTTTGTTGATCTACTAACAATTTTGTACAAAATAAATACAAATACACCTGCCACAGCAGCAGTGGTGGAAAAAGTACCCAATTGTAATTGTCACGCCCTGACCTTAGAGATCCTTTTTATCTCTATTTTGGTTTGGTCAGAGCGTGAGTTGGGGTGGGCATTCTATGTTTTGTGTTCTATGTTTTGTATTTCTTTGTTGTTTGGCCCGGGTGTGGTTCTCAATCAGAGGCAGCTGTCTATCGTTGTCTCTGATTGAGAACCATACTTAGGTAGCTCTTGCCCACATGGGTTTTGTGGGTAGATATTTTCTGTTTTGTGTGTCTGCACCAGACAGAACTGTTTAGTTTGTTCCGCTTTGTTATTTTTTGTTCTAGTGTTCAGGTTTATTAAAAATCATGAACACGTACCACACTGCACCTTGGTCCTCTTCTGCAAACAGCCGTTACAGTAATACTTGAGTAAAAGTAAAGATACCTTAACAGAGAATTACTAAAAGTGAAAGTCACCCAGTAAAATACTACTTGAGTAAAAGTCTAAAAGTATTTGGTTTTAAATATACTTAAGTATCAAAAGTAAATGTAATGGCTAAAATGTACTTAAGTATCAAAAGTAAATGTATAAATAATTTCTAATTCCTTATATAAAGCAAACCAGATGGCATAATTTTCTTGTTTTTGACATTTAAGGATAGCCAGGGGCACACTCCAATACTCAGACATCATTTATAAACGTAGCATGTTTGTTTAGTGAGTCTGCCAGATCAGAGGCAGTCAGGATGACCAGGGATAAGTGCGTGAATTGGACCATTTTCCTGTCCTGCTAAGCATTCAAAATGTTACGAGTACTTTTGGGTGTCAGGGAAAATGTATGGAGTAAAAAGTACATTATTTTCTTTAGGAATGTAGTAAAGTAAAAGTAGAAAAAAAATGGTAAAGTACAGATACCACAAAAAACGACTTAAGTACTTCACACAAGTTGGTGTACAGGCACTTCACAAACGTGCCTGTACACCAACTTCCCCACTCGTGTAACATACTGCACCCACTGCCAACTGTTCAGTATGCCTACCCCTGGCATGACCTTCTATTGCAGAATGCATTTTGTCTGCCTTAATTTCTTTCACAATTGTTGCATTGACCTCTTGGGAGCAGTTCTGGATCATCTCATTTTGAGAGACTGGGGACAGGTAAGTGCTGTGAGAAGAGGCCCTGTAATTTTGGAGGAATGGATCGAATTGTGAAAGGACCTTCATGAACTCGAGAAAGTTCCGCTGGTTATTACTTGACTCCATCTCCTCGTGACCACGGAAGGGTACACCCTCTTTCCCTAAGCCACTAATCAACGTAAGTACTCCCGTCTCTCCTGAGTCTCACACACACTTGCAGCTTGCAGTTGCTCTACAACGTCTCGATGCTCTGCACCAGTGTTTCCCAACTCCCGTCCTCCAGTAACCCCAACATTTTTGTTGTAGCTAGGGACAAACATACCTTATTCAACTCATTGAGGGCTTGATGATTAGTTGACAAGTTGAATCAGGTGTGCTTGTCCAGGGCTACAATAAACATTAGTACTGTTAAGGGTACTTGAGGACTGGAGTTGGGAAACACTGCTCTACACTACTCCTATAACTTTTCCAGGACACCATTGTAGCGCTGTGCATAGCGGTTTTCTCATGGTCATGGAATGAGTCCAGAGCTGTCTTCCAATTTGTGTACCCTGTGCTGATCAATGTATCCTTATTGTTTCTGCTGTGTTCTCTTCCATAGTCTACAGCAGAGCTCTCCAACCCTGTTCCTGGAGAGCTACCGTCCTGTAGGTTTTCACTCCAACCCTAATCTAGCACACCTGACTGGTTGATAAACTGAATCAGTTTAGTTACAATTGGGGTTGGATTGAAAACCTACAGGAGGGTAGCTCTCCAGGAACAGGGTTGGAGAGCCCTGGTCTACAGGAAAGCCAGAAGGCTGCATTTCTCTCAATTGAGTATTTTAACTAATCAAAGGTTTCAAACCACTTGTGTTGAAAGGCCCTCTTTTGCAATCCATCACAGTCGAAGGGATACTGGGGTAGCTTAACTTGTTTTCGGCCTGTATCTGGGTCACCAAAACCATCCTCTTCCCTACCAGTTGCCCCTGGCTGCTGCTGTTCTAAGTGCTCCACTGGCCTGCTGTTCTCATCTGTCCTTCTCCTTGGCTTCTGCAAGGTAGCAAGGTAAGAGGTGCAACACATCATTAGTTAGTTTTAAAGTTACTGTATACTGACACGACCAGGGCAACTCAACTGTAAAGAAAAATGTAAGTGTCCATTAAGACTCACACAGCTCCGAACATGACAGATAAGAAGCTACATAACCTATATGAATATAAAATTCTCTTAAGGATCCGTCCCTTTTTTTCAATTTTCGCCTAAAACGACATACCCAAATCTAATTGCCTGTAACTCAGGTCCTGAAGCAAGGATATGCATATTCTTGGTACCATTTGAAAGGAAACACTTTGAAGTCTGTGGAAATGTGAAAGGAATGTAGGAGAATATAACACAACAGATTTGGTAAAAGATAATACAAAGGGAAAAAAACTGCATTATTCCAGCCCAGCTGCAAATCAAGATTTTGGCCACTAGATGGCAGCAGTGTATGTGCAAAGTTTTAGACTGATCCAATGAACCATTGCATTTCTGTTCAAAATGATGACTGCCCAAATGTGCCTAAATTGTTTATTAATAACTTTTCATGTTCAAAACTGTGCACTCTCCTCAAACAATAGCATGGTATTCTTTCACTGTAATAGCTACTGTAAATTGGACACTACAGTTAGATTAACAAGAATTTAAGCTTTCTGCCAATATCAGATATGTCTATGTCCTGGGAAATTCTCTTGTTAGTTACAACCTCATGCTAATTGCATTAGCCTACGTTAGCTCAACTGTCCCGTGGATGGGACACCGATCCCTATTATTTAAGGGACGAGCCAAAAATGTTTACCTGTAGAATGGAATGGGTTATAAGACCTCTATGATTCATTTAATTTAGTCAGTTCTACCACCTCAACATTGCCCATTTTAAACATGGTTAAATATCTAGTTGTAGTAAAGTTCAGCTTCAGTCCACAGGGGGGCACTGTGTCACTGTCAGAAGATATGTGCTTCAGTCAGAATTTTTTTTTCTAATCTCTTCGGTCAGTAGCTACTGAAGTGACTAGCCAGCTAAACTATCTACAGAAACGAAACCCATAAAAATACATATATTTTCCTAATATCATAACTTATGTCAACATCCTTATGTCAACACCTACCATTAAATAACTCTGACTGACAACCAATAGCTTATGGATGCTAAGCGCTAACGTATTAGCATTAGCCAACCCTTATGCTACCATAATAATAATAATAATAATAATAATTAACCCTTATGCTACCATAATAATAATAATAATTATGGCTACCACCAACCCTGCACAAACTCTGCTGCTATTGCACTTTAACTTTCTGGCTGTTCTGCCATCTCCACCTCATTCCCTGCTGCCTGCTCACACTCGATTTGCTTGCTTTTTTTGCCTCTCTTTCGGAAGAAGTTCCAAATATCCATATTTTCTCTGTGCTATGCTGCAGACTCTGACTGAGTGACAGTCGTTTATCTTAGTGCTGACTAGAAATGTGAACGTCGCTGTAGGAGTGGGGGAGGGGTCAATGGACGTGAGTGGGCAACTGCATTGTGAAATCTCAACCAATCACAGCAGGCACCAGATCGTCACTCCAGGGGCTTTTTACGAAGCCTGCTCCTACCTAGTGCAGTATATTGTATTGTTAATTTTTGTCATAAAAATTTGCCTGTAAAAAAATGCTTAAATACTGCATAGCTCAAGTGATGCACGGTTATGGAAACTCATATCAGACGTACAGCCTGAAATTAAAAAAATTATACAAATATTTATTTTATTGGACCATCAAAAGGTTCAGGGCTGGACCAAAAACATCCAGGCCTTACGACGCCACTGTTTGGGACTCAACCTACGTCTGCAGCTCTGAGATGCATCCTATCATTTATCCCCCTCCTAGGCAACGGGAGAAAGTCTGATGTCACCAATAAGACAGTAATCCAGTTGTCCATGAGTGACATACAGTGTAACTGGGGCCGAGGATATCTGACATACAGTATCTATGAAAGCAAAGGGTCATGAGCTACTGAATGATGGCTCAACAGTTCAAATGACAAGCCCATTATTAGTTCCTGCTTTGACATCTGCTCCAAAACGAAGGCTTGACATTTTGCTTCGTAATTCCGAGACAGTCTCTTTCCAGTATGGATTTGATATTTGTTGAAGGTCTATCCTTTCTGATTCTCTCTAACATATCTCTAACAACACTCACGATGAATGGT
This sequence comes from Salvelinus namaycush, assembly GCF_016432855.1. NCBI lineage: Eukaryota > Metazoa > Chordata > Actinopteri > Salmoniformes > Salmonidae > Salvelinus > Salvelinus namaycush. The sequence goes on along the minus strand of NC_052317.1, from coordinate 18,450,770 downwards.
CGGGAATATTCAAGTCAGACATTGATATTATTGGTCATATTCAGAAAGCTCTCTTAGGTCTGGGAGTCATAGCGACCACGTATCCTTTCACTGTGGATTTTTTTTATAGACGAGAGCAATGCAAAATTATGTGTCCTAGCCTTGTATGATCATTTTCAGGGTTCTGCTCCTAAAAACATGAACCCCATAGCCTACATATTTGGCATTTCCTGATCCATCACATGATTTACGGTCAAATAAGACAGTTACATTAACAATTAACCATAAACACCATTGCTGTAGACTCTCTTGGCTCTTGACACCCAATGAGTTAAGTAGCCTTTTGCATGGGTGACATGTGAATGAAACATAATAAAGGTAATTTACTGCAAGGCAAATTCCATAGCTAAAGGGTTCCCATGTTAAATAGCTCTTTGACCTTTACCGGCTGATTTCATAAAGAAGGCACAATCAGATTAGTCCAGGGAGGGAAAGGTCAAGCGCATTCACAGTTGTGGCCGTTCGGCTCGACCATGTAGAGATTGTTTCAAAGTGGCATCCCGGAAAGCACCTATTGGCTCCAAGCGAGGGGGCAGTTAGCCTTTGTGGCCCCAAGAGCCGTTTACATAAAGGGCAAGATCATGACATGATTCGCATGTTCTTTTTATGTCCCAAATGGATACCTGGCTGAGAACATCTTCAACCTCAGTGATCCCCTCTAAGAAATTTTTCTTGGTTTCTCTGTTTCTATTAATGGGCTTAGAAAATGGCGTTATTCAATTCTATAGAATGAACCAGATGCTGACTATCCTCAAACCTTATCACGTTGTCTGTCTCCCCATCACCTCAAGCCTTTCTGCCATGATTGTACCCTGCTACCACTGGACTTTAAATTACATGTCATTCCATTATATTCATCCCTCTTACACCTCTCGAGTGTCCCTTTTACTCCAAAATGAAGTCACATATAACCTGTAAATTGCTGTAGGGCACTAATCGTGGGACGGGAGAGATGGAGAATGGCTTTAATCTAAATGAAGGGCAGAGGCAGCAGACAGTGCTTGTGCCCCAAATGGCACCCCATTCCCTATAGTGGCACTTTCTGACCAGAGCCCTATGGACCCTGGACAAAAGTAGTGCACTATGTAGGGAATAGTGTGCCATTTGGGATGTAGTCAGTGGCTTTGAAGGGGGATGATGCAATCAGTCGCCACAGCACAGACCACATTAACTCTGACTTTACCTCTCTGCTCACTCACTTTCAGACAGATGTCTCTCTCACACACCTCTTTGGCATGTCTCTTAGTTTGTCTTTGTAGCAATGTCATAAACGTGCAATAATTATCTGTAGCCTACAACTTCTTTGTAATTGTACGAAATCTGACACAGCGCTAATGGAGGATATTAATATAAACATGATGCATAATGTGCAATGCATGTATAATGCATTCTATCAAATCTTAGTGTATTAAATTATCATTTATAACAGTCATTTATATTATCATTTATAACAGTTCATTGGTACACAATATATACAACCGTATGTGGACACCCCTTAAAATGAGTGGATTCAGCTATTTCTGCCACACCCGTTGCTGACAAGTGTATAAAATTAAGCACACAGCCATGCAATCTCCATAGACAAACACTGGCAGTAAAATTGCCTTACTGAAGAGCCCAGTGACTTTCAATGTGGCACCGTCATAGGATGTCACCTTTCCATCAAGTCAGTTTGTCAAATTTCTGCAATGCTAGTGCTGCGCCGGTCAACTATAAGTGCTGTTATTGTGAATTGGAATGTCTAGGTGCAACAACGGCTCAGCAGCGAATTGGTAGGCCACACAAGGTCACAGAATGGGATCGCCGGGTGCTGAAGCATGTAAAAATTGTCTGTCCTCGGTTGCAACACTCACTACCGAGTTCAAACTACTATCGCATGGCAAGTGGTACCGGAGTGCCAAGTCTAGGACAAAAAGGCTTCTCAACAGTTTTTACCCCCAAGCCATAAGACTCCTGAACAGGTAATCAAATGGCTACCCGGACTATTTGCATTGTGTGCCCCCCTCCCCCCCAACCCCTATTTTAAGCTGCTGCTACTCTCTGTTTATCATATATGCATAGATACTTTAACTATACATTCATGTACATACTACCTCAATCAGCCTGACTAACCGGTGTCTGTATGTAGCCTCGCTACTTTTATAGCCTCGCTACTGTATATAGCCTGTCTTTTTACTGTTGTTTTATTTCTTTACTCACCTATTGTTCACCTAATACCTTTTTTGCACTATTGGTTAGAGCCTGTAAGTAAGCATTTCACTGTAAGGTCTACACCTGTTGTATTCGGCGTACGTGACAAATACATTTTGATTTGATTTGAACTGCCCCTGGAAGCAACATCAGTACAATAACTGTTTGTCGGGTTTCCAGGGCCGAGCAGCCCACACAAGCCTAAGATCACCATGTGCAATACTAAGCATCGGCTGGAGTGATGTAAAGCTTGGTGCAATTGGACTCTGGAGCAGTGGAAACTCATTCTCTGGAGTGATGAATCACGCGTCACCATCTGCTAGTCCAACGGACAAATCTGGGTTTGGTGGATGCCAGGAGAACACTACCTGCCCAAATGCATAGTGCCAACTGTAAAGTTTAGTGGAGGAGGAATAATGGTCTGGTTTGGGCTAGGCCCCTTAGTTCCAGTGAAGGGAAATCTTAAAGCTACAGTACAGCATACACAGACATTCTAGACGATTCTGTGCTTCCAACTTTATGGCAACAGATTGGGGGAGGCCCTTTCCTGTTTCAGTATGAGAATGCCCCCGTGCACAAAGCGAGGTCCATACCGAAATGGTTCGTCAAGATTGGTGTGGAAGAACTTGACTGGCCTGCACAGAGCCCTGACCTCATCCTCATTGAACACCTTTGGAAAGAATTTAAATGCAGACTGCGCGCCAGGCCTAATCGCCCAACATCAGTGCCTGACTTCACTAATGCTCTTGTGGCTGAATGGAAGCAAATCCTTGCAGCAATGTTCCAACATCTAGTAGAAAGGCTTCCCAAAAGGGTGGAGGCTGTTATAGCAGCAAAGGGGGGGACCAACTCCATATTAATGCCCGTGATTTTGGAATGAGATGTTTGACAAGCAGGTGTCCACATACTTTTGGTCATGTAGTGTACTTCATAACAGTCTATAATGCATAAATACACAGCCCATGGCCCCTTACAACATATGCTTTCATAATGCACTATTCACAGGTGTCACACAATATCCTTTATCAGACTGTAACTGACACAGTCAGTGCTGAGGTACTAATAAGGAAATAACACAAATATTTACAAACACTATTATGATGCTACTTGTTGAGAGAAAGATGTTTATGTATGCTGCTCATCTTTACAGTACTTCTATACTACAGCCTTCAGTGTGTGTGTGCATGCTATGTGTGTGTGTGTCTCGGAGTACAGCGTATGAGTACTGTGAGGTGGAGGAGGCAGTTTGTCTTCCATGTGAATCCACAGTGCGGGGCCTGTCAGCGGGTTTTACAGCGCTCCCATTAAGGGCCTGACATGGTTAATGCTGATTGCGTAGGGCGCAGCGAGGACCTGACAGTAACGGTGCGCTGAATGACGGAGATGATGTTAACAAGCTGGAGGAAGCGACTGGGGCCCTTGTTTACAATCTGGGGGTGCTAAACCTGTCTGGGAGATAGGAGATAACCCCCCCCCCCCCAAACCTAACACCTCCTTGTGTAGCGCTGCCTCCCTCCCTGCCTGCCTGGCACGAACACACCTAGAAAAAGAGCTGCATCGCAGGATAATTAGGGTGCCGGCAAGCAAGTCATCTGAATGTTTCTCCTCAGAGTACCTCGGATAAAACAGAGGTGCCTCGGATACCAAGTAAGGTGTGCCGTGCCCTTCTCTGTTCAAATCAGTTCAGGCTTGTGAATGTCAAAGCAGTGGGGTTGCTATAGTTCAAATAGGGGTTTGAACTCTTACAAAGCTATGTTGAACCATAAAAAGGTTTGGATGTATTTGAAGCATGTCTGATTGTTTTTCACCCCTTTTTTCTGGAACTTGCTTTACCTTGGAACAAAACAGAATGATTAAGCTACACCCAAGTTAAACATAGTAGGTTACACTTTCTACATGTTGGCTAAGTTCAGTCAAATGGGCCTAATTTCGATGATGATCAAGGGACAACATGCTCAAAAACAATTACTGCTGAGAACTCACGTTTCAAATGAAGCTGTAAGGCCATTGCATAAATAAGTCCTCTTGTCAGCCTAGTGAAGTGACAGCTAATGAGCTTCATTAAAATGCTAAACAGGCCTTTTCCCCTCATTTTGCACTTGCTCTGTCCACTGCAAAGTGACCAGCTCGAGAATATTTCTAATTGCAAGTCAATTATGTCATTGAGCCCATTTAGAACTTCATTTGTATGCAAATGTAGGGTTATGGGGAAGGAGAGGGGTTCACCACTCAACAACATTAAATTGTATAAATAGAACATGATCTTAGACTGGGTTGCATGGCTGGGCTAGAGAAACTAGGATTTTATCACTAGCAAACTCAAAGAATGCATCATGTTTCAACATTTAAGAAGATATAAGATGAGTTAGTCTCCTGCTGCTGGCGCTCATTTAGTAAAAATCTGCTCCGCAAGCAGCCTTGCTTACTGTCTGAAACATGAGCTCATCAATTCATCAAATTATCATAAATTGTGGTTACTGAAGTGGGGTGGTCCCAGTAAATGATTTCCCGATGCATCATCCTGCTTTGGTCTTTTTCTGTTGAGTACAGGCTTAGTGGAGCGTAAAGCAGTCTCATCAATAAGTAGCGGTGAAGAGAAGACATGGGGGAGAGCTACAGCGGTACGCCCTCTACTGGTGTTGACTGGAAATCGGCAGACAGCACAATAGACAGTTTCATTTGAGTGCATCATTTTAAAGCTTTTATTTTTATCAAATTGATGCTCATGTGCATTTGGTTCAGGATAAGCTAATCCTGTTGCTAAATGTTGAACACATAAAGGCAGTTCATTTCAAATTTGCCAAGCAGGGGCAGATATGAGGAATGAAGTCTCTATTGATGTGGCCTACAGAGGAAGAAGTGGGCCACACACACATACTACAGCTAGGGAAAGTTCGTTTTAAAGGTGAACTCCAAATTCCAGAAACCGGGCTATTTTGGACATGGAGTCAGATGGAAGGTGCTGTATTTCAAGCTCGTCTGTACGTTTTATTAGCGCATGGTGGAGCTCTGCACAGGAGACAGGGTTGTAAATTAGCTGCCAGAGCTGGCGTCAATACCAGAGAAAATCCTGTGACATTGTGAAGTCTGCCACCCTTCAGCAGTTAATGAATGGATGAAGTTAAGACCATTTTTTGCAAATTCATTACTGTATTGGACTTGACAGGGCAGATTAATAATTGGTTTGTCACCCTTTTTTTTCTTCCAAATGATTAATATGCCTATTGATTAGGGCCTGGCAAGTGTGTGGATAATAAGGAGAAAAATGCATGCACAAGCACTAGGATACAAACATCCAATGGGCACTTAAAGAGTGACCAGTAGTCAAAAACATTGCATCCAACTTAATCAAAGCTGCTCCGCTGGTTCTCAGTAGGGGTATCTATACTGGCTAGATATAGTCTGTGTACCACATGACACACTATCCCCTATATAGTGCACTACTTTTGAGCAGAGCCATATGGGGAATAGGTTTCTATTTGGGATGCTGACATAGAGTTGTGTGTTCGATGTGTATAGATTAGTTATAGATAAGTTATGTGTGATCCATAGAGAGTGCAGGTATCATTCAAAGTGAAAGGGCTGTCCATTTAATGCTGCAACTAATATCATAATAGTTATTTTTTCTTTAATGAAAATATACAATAGTTTTGCAGACATGCATACATTTAATATTTTTGCACACATCCATACATTGAACCTGTATGCCATTTGATCTAAGATAAGTACGCCAGGTAGCCAAGCAGTTAAGAGCGTTGGACTAGAAATGTAAAAGTTTCTGGTTGGAATCCCTGAGACGATAAGTAAAGAATGTGTTCTTGAGCAAAACACTTAACCCTAATTGCTCCTGTAAGTCGCTCTGGATAAGAGTGTCTGCTAAATGACTCAAACGTTTGTCAAAATGACATGACTGATATCAAAGGGTTGTCCTCTTTATGAAGTGTAATATGTATTTGAGTCAAATGTCTGAAGTATAATTTTAGTACCAGACATACAGTAGCTGTTATTATAACTCAATCAGAAAATAGTTATCATTTTCCACATGACATTTATTTTCTATCAAAACCTCTTTAATTTACAAAATATGTTGTTTTGTCACGAAACACTCATACAGCATCATCAAGGTGTGGAGATAAAGTGCTTAGCACAGCTAGCTCCATTTCACTCCAGCCCAGATTAAGAAAAGCCCCAGCTCCTCTTTACAATAGAGCATTACCATATGAATGTGGCCCAGAGAACACTAGTCTTTTTAGCCCATCAATCTCCTCCGCCTCGTGCAGGAGATCCAGATAACCTCCAGAATATCCCCTCTTAACCTCCATTTGGTGGGATGTATTAAGAAATCGCTGTGAGACAGGGTGTTTGAGCAGCACGCCAGCACTGCCATTATTCTTCCCAAAACGAGTTATAATGCAATTAATCTTGTCCAGGAGGAAAAATATGGCACCTAAGTGAATTTTACATGAAGATCCACCCACTGCTTATCCACCGCGGGCCCTGACTGGTTGTGCAGTAATTGCGTTGTGACACAGAGGATGACTGGGGCTGGGGGTGAGCTGAAGTAATGCCATGTTCATAGACGGCCATGGTTCAGAAGTTTAAAAAAATACATACTGAGGAGACCGTCTTATAGTCCAAAATGACAAAGAAAGGGTAAACTATAGTCAAATAAGAGAGTCAAATAGTACAAAATGAAGAAAAACACACACATCTTGATTCGTTTTAATATGATGATATACATGCAGACTTTTGTTACAGGCCTAAATATCCTTACATTGAGGTGCATGTATGATCTTATTTTCCCCCTGACATCTTTTTCCCTCTCCTATATCCCAGAGGATTTCAGCCCATATTCCTGTCCTAGTCGTCTGAGATGCTGCTGACCATGACTTTCTAAGGTGTCTGCAGTCAGACAGAGAACCAGCCAGCTGCCCTCCTGCTCCATACGGGATGGAGCTGTTTGCACAGTGGCGTTTCCCGTCTGTCTCCGAGCAGACAGGAAGTGATGATGACTCACTTCCTGCCAACACGGTGCAGGAGACACCAGCTGTATCATGGCATTCTATGTACTCTATTCTATCTATTCAACGACAATAAGACTATTACCGCTATAAGCACAAACATGACATCATGTCAAACTCCCTGGGTCAAGGAAACAATGAATGTGATGTCAGCTTCTTTTACTGTAAAATCCTTTTTTTTAAATGATTTGTAGTAGGTGTGGAAACAAATGTCTAATTACTGTAACACAAACATAATGTATTATCTAACTGAATTCTATTGAAGTATACAATGGTAATCGTTTTCTTGTTTCATAAAAACAACATTACTTACTCTAAAATCAGTGAAATGTATCGAATGTTTTTTTTTTGTCTAATGAAATGTGTTTCATGAGGGTATGGATTAATCTCCTAGAACAAATATATATTGTTATCCTTACAGGTGCTGGCTTGGCTTACCAATTTTACAGATATATAAAAGTATTAAAGACTATTTAAATGCTCACATAATCATGAGCAATATAATACATCATCAGTACATCGCATAACGTACAGTAACTGTCAGTGAAAGTCATAGGTAGATACATTCCCTAAAAGAACCAGGAGTAGTATTCTGTGGCAGAGGGTGATAGAGAACACATGTGAAATTGATTCCTGGTGTCTATATTTCATGTTGAAAATTGGCTCGTACATCCAGTGGTTTGATCTATGGGGCCGTCGTCTTAAGAAAAAACCTTAGTAAATGTGTAATTTCTCCCTTGATGGAACACAGGCGAGAGCCGATCATTCTTATTCCTCTGCCTTTCTCTCTCCTTCTCTCTCCCTCACCCTCTCCATCTCTCTCGCTCCCTTTCTCTTTCTATGGACAGCTCCGTTGCTGCCGGTTTACTGCCCCCTCCCCTCCCTCTCACCTTTTCTCCTCTCCTTTTCATGCTCCTTGATGTCTCCATTTTATTACTGCCCCTCCATTTATCAACCCATTTTCTTCTTTCTTTTAGGGAATGACTTTCCTCATGCACAATTTGGGGGGGACTGTGATGGTGTGACTATCTGCCTGGTAGTGGGGGGGGGGGGGGGGTGATGGGTTGCTGGTATAGGTGATGGGCTGGAGGAGGGAGATGGGCTACCCTCTATGCAGACTGGAGGATGTGAATAGAAACAGACTAGCATAGGTATAAATGAAAAAAAAAGGAGTCAAAATAAATGGGGCAAGTCATTGCCACTGATGTGTAAATGATAAAGGAGCCACGGCATCTATCTGCGGCCAAGAGAGGAAAGGAAGAGCCGAGGAAAAAGAAAAGAGGGAAGGAGAATGAGTGCATTATAATCAAGAGATGGTGATAATAATAGTAATGTGAAATTAGTTCTCTCTATCAATGGCAGAGTAGGCAGGCCTTTTAATCATGGTCTAAAAGGTGTGAATACTCTTTATCATCATTGAACTGTGTCCGGGGCTAATTGTGGCCATATTTCACTGTCCGGGAGCCCGGGTGGCGAACGATTTGGCCTGCTGGAGCTGCAGCGTGATTGAACACAGATAAAGTCAAGTCACAGGGAGGGCTCAGCTGGGAGCGAGGGAAGAGACAGACACTAAGTGAAACAGAGGGTCCCCCTCTCCTCCTCCACCTCTGCACCCCTTACCCCCTTCCCAAACCGGGTTGGATCTCCCTGCTGTTCAGGCCTGGGCTGTGTACATCAGATGAGGATGTTACGTCCCTTAGCTTAGCAGGATGGGATGGTCACATCTATACTGTATGTAGGCATAAGAATGCATATCAAAGGAATGATTGTTGTTGATTGTTGGCCAAATTCATTAACATAGAAAAGCACAACTAGCCTCACATCATGAGTAGCCTTACCTGAGAGCTGGAGAGTCAGCAATCGTCCAGAGATTCATGGCCTAGCAGTATGTATGTCTGTTTGATTTTAACATAGGGTTAAACTGCAATGTGAAATGTAAATCTTCAACACGGTTATAAACTGTGTGATTTTATGTCACATGCATGTACTTCAACTGCACCATAGTTTGTTTATTCATGCAGGAAGTACAGTGAACTCAAAGTATTGAGTTAGGGACCATTTCTGTTGGTTTTGGATCTGGACTCCCGCACTTTGGATTTGAAATGATACAATGACTGAGGTTAAAGTGGTTCAAATAATGTAGTGTCATTTTGGAGTCACTTTTATTGTAAATAAGAATAGAATATGTCTCTAAACAATTCTATATTATTGTGGATTGTACCATGATTATGGATATTCGTGAATGAATCGTGAATAATGATGAGTGAGAAAGTCACAAACTCACAAATATCATACCCCTCCAAAAAATGATGGGGCATGAGAGGGTAGCATGTCTTGTGGGTATGATATTTGTGCGTCTGTAACTGTATTAGAAACATATTCTATTCTAATTTACAATAAGAAACTCCAAAATGAAACAAAACCAAACATAAAGCAAATGCATCCAACAAATGTGTAGTCACAAGCTTAATGTAGCCATTGTGTGATATGAATATGGGTCCAAATACTTAACTTTTTACTACTTTAATACACTTATAACTGAATTTGTCTCAATACTTTTGGTCCCCTAAAATGGGGGGACTATGTACAAAAATTGCTGTAATTTCTAAATGGTTCACCCGATATGGATGAAAACAAATTAAAGCTGACAGTCTGCACTTTAACCTCACAGTCAGTGTATAATTTAAAATCCAAAGTGCGGGAGTACAGAGCCAAAACAACAACAAAGTTGTCACTGTCCCAATACTTTCGGAGCTCACTGTAAAAGCTGGTGGACTCAAACATCCAAATGTACAAAAACATTTATTTATTACAAAAGAGGGACGCATTTCCATAAGTCCCTGCAGAACGCCTGCCTATCCAACGATCCTTCCCTTTCACTCATTTCATTCATTTCCTCCCGTCCCTCTTCTCTAATCAGTTCTGTCAACTTTCCTGACTCTCACTCACCTTGGCAGAGAACATAAGTCACCTAGAAGGAAATAAACTTTTAATTAAACTTAAAGCTTCAGCAGCGGCTTGAAACCTCGGGACGAGGCCGGAGGTAGAATGGATAGGGGTTAGTTGTGCCACTGCCCCTCTCCACTAACCTCCTCTACCCAATCTGGGCCCTAACATCACGGAAGAGAGGAGGTAATTTCCATGAATTTTACCTAATGGACGAGGTTATGTCCTTAATAACCAACAATGGATTGATGCCGGCAAAAGTGAGAGTGCTTTTCCCCTCCGCAAACCTCCACCTATCCACTTGGTAAATGTCTCTCTCTGCCCCCCCGTGCGGCTGACACAATGATATGTACAGTGGTCTTGCTTGTTTGTGGAAGCTTAACCATGTTTGTGGCAAGGTAATGTATAATCCTGTCTGGGTCCATAGTGTTCTCTAGTTATGAGTCATTAAGCAGCAATTGTGTACATCGTCTACTCTGGAGGGAAAACAATTTTACACAGGCAAACAGTCATCTTACCTAAAAGCATTTTACACACCGAATCCAAATGTCCTTTGAGCGTGCCTGCTATCCGATAGCCCTGTGGCTGTCAATGATTCTCTGTGATGTGCTGGAGAGCTGGGAGGGCCGGGTGGTGGTTAAAGACACCGCGGCTGAGGATGAGTGTGTGCCTCTTATGATGTTCAACTGCAACTGTCTCCCTGAGGTGGATCTGGTTTCACACACACTACAGGGCCCAGGCACCTGATACCAGGAACATGCTGCAAACATTGGCTCCCAAAGTAAAATGCATCATCCAAAGAGCCACATAACACTATTAAGTAGAGGAGCTGTTAGCTAGTTGCTGAGAACCAGGCTGACTGGATCAGTGGTCCTGGTGTGAAATGACAGCTATTTAAGGGAAAAAACTATCAGAAAGGGGCATCCATCTTAAAATGGAACTCAATCTAATTTCAGTGATGGACATATCATCGAATCAAATTTGAGGGTCGAACATGGCTCCGGGTAGGTAAAAAAATAGAATATAATAACATTTCGGGAAATTTGGGTTTTGATAGTAATTTTACAACAACAAATATAAGCCAAAATCCATACTCATATTTAGATTATCCATATCAAATATTTACAGTCAGAGCAGGCCAAAGATTTACCAGGGCAGCTGTGATAACCAGGCCCCAGAGACAATGCATTGTTAAAGTGGTGTACATGTGCGATACAGGCAGGCAGGCATTAGCTGTAGAGCACCCTGGATGGCTGGGACCCCCGGAAGCATTCTGTATGGAGATGGATGAAGGCAATCCATGGCAAGCATCAACAACCCCATTAAGCCTGCTCCATAAATATGTATCATCAGGGGCAGCTGTCATAACTCACTTTACTACATTGATTTTAATCATATGAAATGTAAACATACGTATTATCAATATCTATGCAGAAAATAACTTTGTAATATGCAATTACAGGGCGGCATTGATTTGTTCCTCTCAATGTAATCATCCCCAATTGATTTAATAGGGCCATTGCATGGGCAGGGCTTGGTGAATATTAGAAATGCAATTTTCATAAATTTCTATCCACATGGAGATGGCTGTATTTCCTTCAGGGGGGAAACCTAAACAAAGCAGCAGGACTCCATAGGATGTTTGTGGGGGTTATCACAGACTGCATGCTCACTAAATCAATCTGTCACCACTTGTCACTGACCAATATCTACCGTTGTGTGTGTGTGTGTGTGTGTCCAGTGCTCTCAAATAACCCTTGACAGGTGTATTGAAGACGCAGTGGACCACATTGCACATGACTAGATCTTCAAAAGCCACACTATGATTGTGTTCTCCTGTTTATACATCAAACAGGGTTGAGTCCACAGGGAGAATAAAGGGAGAAAAGACAGAAGGGTGGGTAGTCGAATAAAAATGTTTTTCCATTTCACGTACAGTAGCCTACAACAGTATTGGGCAAAACACACACTTGAATTATTTGCAACGCTTGGCCAAGCATATTTTGTTACAGATCTCTATGCAATAAGTATTGGAGAAAATGAAGAGGATATCTACTTGAGTCAATGATTAACAGTTTCGCTAACCCTTTTTCTAACATGAATTCATCTACAGTGATATAGTCTATATATCCTACATTATGTATTCCGCATTTATAAAATTTGCCCAATCAATAACAATAATGACAGCAAGAAAACATGAACTTATGTATATCAGGATACGGCGCTGTATGATAATGCTCATAGCGGCTACATATCACTGATGTGGTGTCGTGATAACCTCAGTATTCACTGTGGAGAGAGATGATTCACAGCTCTCTCGCGTTCCCTATCTCATTCTCTCTCTCTTGTTGTACTCTCTCTCCTCTCTCTCTCCCTCCATCTCTCTCTCTCCACACGGTGAAGAAGACATACATTCCTGACTCATCCCGCAACGCGAAAGCAATTTCTCCACACATTTCCACTGTCAGAGCCTCTGCAGATAGATTTTTCACTCTGCACAGCGCTGTGTTATCAGATGTGTCCGACAACACGTAGACTAGTCCTATTCTATTCTCCTATTCAGAGGTGGTTCTAATGAGGACAAACTACCACCATGACACCACTATGGATCCTCACCATCCTCACGACAAAATGGCAGCATTGAAATGAGAGGACAAAGAGGTCAGCTGACTGCATAAATTCTCATATTACCACACGCGTCTCGCCAAATGACTTGAGGTGTTATAATAGCCTGGTGGATGGTGGTTGAGGCCCATTGGCACATAAACATGGCAGTAGCCATCTCTCAAACTATCACTTCTCTAATATAATCAGTTTAATAGCTAGCCGGGCCTGATGGGAAACACTGCCATGGATCACATTATAGAAATATTTATTTGGAACCTCGAATAACTGACCGGTAAGATAATTAAGATGTCTACTAATTCATTTCAGCTGACAAGCTGGGTGTGTAGTGGGGGGAGTGTTTTTACTGGGCTTGACAGGGGAAGAGCCCCGGCTGTACAACAATATAGCAGACAATGCCTGTAGGGAAGAGACAGCTTGGTTATCTACTGTCTGTCTGTCCAGGGGTCTCTGGGACCTCAGGCTTGTTGCAGGAAAACATCTCCAAGGTATTCATATAAGTCACCTGGGGACCGGCAGGAGTGTTATTCTGCTTTCTGATTAATGCAGCTGACTAGAATGCGTGAATTGAAATGTGAGACAAAGTTAAAGACCAACGGAAGCTGTAAAGTGGGCTGAGTAGATAGATGAAAATGGCAGCCAAATTGAGCTTTTACTGATAATATTGTTTTTATTCATAGAGTATGGTTACAGTATAGTTACTGAAAATAGTAGAGTAAGAGCGGTACTGTTTATGTAATCTCGTTGCCTGAACAAATGTAGCTAAATACATTGTTTGCATTCCAGCTTAAGGTGTAATGGAGTATAAACACTACTTTAGCTACCGCATTGCTGTGTTCTCAAACTCAAACTGAACCCAGACATATTCTGCCTTTACTCCCTGGGGCCCACTCCAGCCTTGTGGTTTCTATTGCCTCCTCTCCCCTCCAGTGTCTCTGTATCATCACCATGCTGTCGGCCAGCCACTCCAGTGCTGCTGTCTCCTCTCCTCTCCCACTGCCTGCCAGCTATTGACCCACTAGGAATCATAGAGCCATCAAAGGTGCCGGCTGCTGGAAATGTGTTCATTTGCGGCGCGCTGGCGTGGCACCTGAGACTCTGGGGTAGTGACGGAGGGGGGAGGGCAGGATGGGGGTCGGGAGACGGATAGCCAGTCAGCCCCAGCATAGCAGGTCCATATTGAAATTGTAGCCTGGGATGTGAATCAGTGGCTCAGCTACCAGGGGGCCATACATCAGTGTTAAAATAGCAGATTACTGTTAATGAATGATATTTGTGTTCAGCGTGTATGTCATGAGAGACCCCTCCTCTCCTCACCCCGATTCTGTCTGCACACTCGCAATGCACCCTCCCTGCTCCCCTCGATCAGTTTTTTATATGACAGTGTTGAGAGTGGATTTCATTTAGTGAGTGATATTTAACTGTGCTTAATAACTGCCGGGCTAGCCGGGACACTCAGGCTATAGGCTGTGGAACCCTATAATCCACTCCCCACAACTTCTTATGAGGGAACATTCAAATGCACACTAGTCCTAGCCAGATTGTAATGATAGAGTGCCTGATGATGTAGGAATAAGAGAAACGGGAGGTTTTCCTTCCTACAGGGCAGGGGAAGAAAAGGGACTTGGCTGTTCGAAATACATTTCCCACTGTTGATACAGTAACTAACCTGTCATTAATGGTACACATGCATAAATAACAAAACATTTTTACACTTAAATACATGTTTTCATCATCCCCACCATCCTGCACATATCCCATCTCCTTACCGTGCCAAAATAACTACATTTTTTGGTTTCGTCCTCTTGGTTTGACCAATCCAGACCCAGATGTGGTTCTCTAAACTCAAAGTGTGTCAGGGAGAGTGATAGGGCTCCCTCATAAAAGTCCCCAGCAGATGTCACTCACCCATAAGCAAATGTGCCAGGCGATTTATACAGCTATGGTCCTTTCAGCCATCAGCCCGTGACAGGAGGGAAGACCTCCCTTCTCACTACTGAGAAGGCACAAACAGCAAAATACAATAGATCATACACAAACATTTCCAAAGGTTGAGTAAAGTAAATTATAGACCAAATAAACAATGAACACTTCTTTCTTGTAAGTCAGTGATAGACAATACAACTCTGTTTTACGCATGCTCATCATACTGAATATGAATTCCCTCTATGTACGTACAGCAGATCTCATTCCCTTTGACCAGCGTCAACATCATATTAATCGCTCAGGAAGCAGCATTACCTCACTGTGATGGAATTTCCTTTGACCGCACTGCGCTTTAATGAGACGAGAGGAGGTTACATTAGACACAAACATCCTCCCATGTGATGTCTCATCATCAAACAACTCTGAAATGACTTCCAAACCACTCCACACACACACACACACACACACACTCACAGTTCCACTCACTGTTCCATCCAGCCCTCCTGCTACCTGCTCCCTGACTCTTTGAGCCGGATGGGGGGAATGTGTGGGGGGAGAGGGGGGTCTGTCTGTGTGTTTTTATGGGCATAGCTCCACGTGGCCCAGAGGGTGGACGCTGCTTGGACCAGGGAGCAGGACGCACCAGGACGCACCAGGGCAACAGGAAGTGCCTGACTCTCAGTTTATTGACCACATGATGGACTTTTAGCTCATGTCATGACAACACTCTCCCTTCACCTGCACATCCACACTGAGGGAGTGACTCACCAGAGGGCTTTCCAAAAGACATCTCTTTTAACGTGGTGCTACACAAGATCTCTGCCTTTGTGTGTAGTCGCTCCCTAATTCACCCACTGTGGCAGTGTCCTACACTGTATGAGTCGCATGTCTATTGTCTACATCTGCTTGACTCATGTTTGGGCTGACTGTCAGAGAGTGACCACATGGCATTGCTGACAATGTTCTTTTCCTGACTGACACTGACCAATGACAATAAGACACTCTCTCTCCTGCTATGTGCGTGCTCATGCCGGACTGCCGGCGTGGACCCTGGCACTCCTCCGTTGCGGAAGCACCTGGCTGAAGAGCAGTCTAATTAGGAAGTTGTGAGCGGACTCCACCACCATGCTCCAGAGCCCCTGCTACAAGGCAGCAGCAGGCACCTGTTTCCTCTGGAACACTGTTGTTTGTATCCCTGTTGGCCTGTTGGCTCTGGCCTGCTTCCTGTAGTCACGGGACCCAGCTGTCTAGCCCTGTAGAGGCTCTTCTTAAGGGCCTACCACTACTACTAATCTGATATCTTCTACTGAGCCTACTAGTCTGTTTCTTCAACTGGGCCTAGAATCTGATCTCTTCTAATGTGCCTACTGGTCTCGTCTATATTACTGGGCCTACTAGGCTGATCTCTTTTGCTGGGCCTACTAGTCTGATCTCTTCCACTGGGCCTAATAGTCTCATCTCTTCTACTGGGCCGACTAAAATGATCTCTTCTACTGGGCCTATTAGCCTGATATTATCAACTGAGCCTACTAGGCTAATCTCTTCTAATGGGCCTATCACTACTAGTCTGATCGCTTCTACTGTGTCTTCTAGTCTAATCTCTTTTACTGGGCCTACTAGTGTGATCTTATCTACTGAGCATACGAGTCTACTCTATTCTACTGGTCCTACTAGTCAAATATTTTCTACTAGTCCTATCACTACCAGCCTGATCTCTTCTACTGGGCATACCAGACTGATCTCTTCCACTGGGCCTACTAGTCTCATATCTTCCACTTGGCCTAATAGTCTCATCTCTTCTACTGGGCCTACTAGTCTGATCTCTTCTACTGGGCCTATTAGTCTGTTTCTTCATCTGGGCCTACTAGTCTGATCGCTTCTACTGTGCTTACTAGTCTGATCTCTTTTATTGGGCTTACTAGTCTGATCTCTTCTACTGGGCCTACTGGTCTAATATTTTATACTAGTCCTATCACTACCCGCCTGATTTATTCTACTGGGCATACCAGACTGATCTATTCCACTGGGCCTACAAACCTAATCTCTTCAACTGAGCCAACTAGGCTAATCTCTTCTACTGGACCTATCACTACTAGTCTGATCGCTTCTTCTGTGTCTGCTTGTCTGATCTCTTTTACTGGGCCTACTAGTCTGATCGCTTCTACTTGGCCTACTAGCCTGATCTTATCTACTGAGCCTACTAGTCTAATCTATTCTACTGGGCCTACTAGTCTAATATTTTATACTAGTCCTATCACTACCAGCCTGATCTCTTCTACTGGACATACCAGACTGATCTCTTCCCCTGGGCCTACAAGTCTCATCTGTTCTACTGGGTCTACTAGTCTGATATCTTCAACTAGGCCTAATAGTCTCATCTGTTCTACCGGGCCTACTAATCTGATCTCTTCTACTGGGCCTAGTAATCTGATCTCTTCAACTGGGCCTATCACTACTAGTCCAAACTCTTCTACTGGGCATACTAGTCGGTTTCTTCATCTGGGCATACAAGACTAATCTCTTCTACTGGGCCTACAAGTCTCATCTCTTCTACTGAGCCTAATAGTCTCATCTGTTCTACTGGGCCTAGTAATCTG
The DNA here is from genome assembly GCF_016432855.1 of Salvelinus namaycush. Classification (NCBI taxonomy): domain Eukaryota; kingdom Metazoa; phylum Chordata; class Actinopteri; order Salmoniformes; family Salmonidae; genus Salvelinus; species Salvelinus namaycush. Next base: position 18,433,426 of record NC_052317.1, on the reverse strand, counting down.
ATCTCTTCAACTGGGCCTATCACTACTAGTCCAAACTCTTCAACTGGCCTACTAGTCGGTTTCTTCAACTGGGCATACAAGACTAATCTCTTCAACTGGGCCTATCACTACTAGTCTGATCTGTTCTACTGGGTATATCAATACTAATCCAATCTCTTCTACTGTGACTACTAGTCTGATCTCTTCCACTGGGCCTAATAGTCTCATCTCTTCTACTGGGCCCACTAAAATGATCTATTTTACTGGGCCTACTAGTCTGATGTTATCTGCTGACTACTAGTCTGATCTCTTTTACTGGGCCTACTAGTCTGATCTCTTCCACTGGGCCTACTAGGCTGATCTCTTCTACTGGGCCTATCACTACTAGCCTGATCGCTTCTTCTGTTCCTACTAGTCTGATCTCTTTTATTTGGCCTACTAGTGTGATCTCTTCTACTGTGCCTACTAGGCTGATCTCTTCTACTGGGCCTATCACTACTAGCCTGATCGCTTCTTCTGTTCCTACTAGTCTGATCTCTTCTACTGGGCCTACTAGTCTGTTCTCTTCCACTGGGTTCTCCTGTCCTCTCCCTCCTCCATCCCTACCAGCCGGATGTCTTCCACTGGGCCTATTAGTCTGATGTCTTCCACTGGGCCTATTAGTCTGATCTCTTCTACTGGGCCTATTAGTCTGATCCCTTCCACTGGGTTCTCCTGTCCTCTCCCCCCTCCATCCCTACCAGCCGGATGTCTTCCACTGGGCCTATTAGTCTGATGTCTTCCACTGGGCCTATTAGTCTGATCTCTTCTACTGGGCCTATTAGTCTGATCTCTTCTACTGGGCCTACCAGCCTGATCTCTTCCAATGGGCCTATTAGTCTGATCTCTTCTACTGGGCCTACCAGCCTGATCTCTTCCACTGGGCCTATTAGTCTGATATCTTCCACTGGGCCTATTCGTCTGATCTCTTCTACTGGGCCTATTAGTCTGATCTCTTCTACTGGGCCTACCAGCCTGATCTCTTCCAATGGGCCTATTAGTCTGATCTCTTCTACTGGGCCTACCTGCCTGATCTCTTCTACTAGGCCTACCAGCCTGATCTCTTCCACTGGGCCTACCTGCTTGATCTCTTCCACTGGGCCTACCAGCCTGATCTCTTCTACTGGGCCTACCTGCCTGATCTCTTCCACTGGGCCTACAAGTTAAATCTCTTCTACTGGGCCGAGTAGTCTGTTCTCTTCCACTGGGCTCTCCTCTCCTCTGCCTCCTCCATCCCCATAAGCCTGATCATTTTAATTGAAAGTCAGAGGAGGGCACTCTTGCGGTTTCATTATTAATTTAACACTCAGGGTAACTTAAAGTGCAATTTTCACCCACATGTGAAACAGAAAAATCAATGGAAACAACAGCACTAAGCATCAAGGTTGATTACAGATGCAGAAGCTGTAGGTGGCAGTGCAGAAGGTGTTTTTTAACCGTTTGTCTCCCCCTCACCGAGAATGTTTTGGCACGGTCTCTGTAACACAATGCACTGGGTAAACAGTACCAAGTTGATCGCCCAGGCGACTGATTAAAAATTACATTTGGTTGTTGTGGCTTATTACTGGAGTTTGCACTCCTCCATTACATGGTAAGGATTAAATTGAAGGTATATATTGCTCTATAATGCAATCTGTCCAGCAGTGAGAGATGAGAAGCATGCCCTTTGTGCTAAGCAGAGTCAGAGATGATTTAGGTGGAGCAGATGGGAAATTATAATCGGTTAGCCTAACCCTGAACGGCTAAAAGCTAATTTATTTGAAACCCCACTCAAGAATTACATTTTCCTCCCATGTTTTTAAACCCTGGTCACTAAAATTGATAATAGTGAAAGCTTTAAGATTTCTGAATAGGTGACATTTCCATGAATGGAAACACACCATTTTAGCTAGCTCCTTTTTTCAAACTTCTGACTGAATCTTTATACTAAACATTCAAATATTTCACAATTTCATAATACATTACATTTGCTTTTCTTTAGAATATCAATTGAGATAGCAACAACATCAAATTAACCATTTTCGTATCATTTTAAGCTTAAGAATTATGACCAGAGCCAGATCCATTTTGTCATATAAAGATATTTCCGGCAGACTTCCAGGCAGTTAGTAAATAAGGAAAGCTGAAGAAAAAGCAGGATATTATTTTGGTCCAAGTCATTTGGGTATAGGGGAAGTACGGTGACGTTCTACTTGAACCAATAGTCACAGCTGTGGGCTGTGCAAAAACAATCCTACGGATCGAGGAAGGCAGGTTGTCAACAGCATTCCCTCACTGGCGGTAGTGGAGGAAAGAACTGAATACACATGCCCAAAAACCAAGACAGATCTATTGAAAATGATAGATACTGTATTTTGTCATGATGAAATAATAGTAGAGGTGAATATTTATGTTCAGATTAAAACATTTTTAATTAGTGGTCTTGGATATTCTAATCTAACTGTTTTCAATTGTTCTCTCATAATGGATACAATAATATTGACCTTTTAGGAAGTCAATTTATGAATGACGATAAACATAAACAAGCCCTGAGTCTGTCCTCTATCCAAATAATGGAAGATAGAATAATGGTTGATCAAGACACTGTGGCCAAACATGTCTCAATGGTGTCTGGCTGCTTACAGGCTTGGAGTGCAGCTAGGCCAGCCACTCATTGTAATTAGTACAACATTTCTGCCAAGCACTGCCCCACACTCTCACACAATTAGTGTGTTTTACGTGATAATGAAATTATGGAAATGGAAGACACTTATTGAAACAGGTCCGGCATTACCATATTTTGAAATATTTGACTTAATTATGGTCCCGGAACTGGCGTTAAGAGACAAAGACTTTTAAAGCAGAGAGGCTCATAAAGTCCTTATTAAGAGAGGAGAGCGAGCTGGACCTAATGATGTGTTTGGAAATTTGGCCGATCAAACAGTTAATCCAAAGTCCTCCTTCCTGTAGGCAAAAAGCATCCAAATGAGACAATTAGACAGCCATTATTCTCACTGCTGGGCTACAAGTGGAGGCTGATATGCATAAAGTGTTTATCAAGACAGACAATGTCCACTTAGAAAGGATCCACTAAAATGCTGAGCCACTTCACTGTAAACAGGGGTAGAACAAAAACAGCTCTGTAGCTAAGATTTGGGGGGTTGGTAAGGAGTGTTATTAGTGGTCCTCAATCAAGAAGTAATTCAGTATTGTCTGCATAATGTTGTATCATAAATTACAGCAACTGAATTAACGGGCAAAGCTCTCAGAATACAGTACATACATAGATCTAGATAAGAGGAATGATGAGCCAGGAAGATGTACTTAGTGTATTTTATTTCCTATGCTTTTACCTTTATAAGCTAAGAGGAGAGAAGTACTGTATATATTCAGTTAATTGCCACAACCTTAAAAAGAACACTTGATTTCAATAAAATACACAAATTCTCTATAGGGAGCTCTACAGTTTTTGTTCTTTCATCACATATATTTTTTAATGTACCCACAATTAACAATCTCTTTCACAGAATCCAGAGGACACACACCTTCATTCATTACACCCCTTAAATATTTATTTACCCTGCCTGTCTAGGTCGAACCTGAACACCAAAACACCCATACCTCCTCCCCATCTCCATCTCCATCCCTATATCAATCCCTGTCTCCATCCCCATCTCCATCTCTATCTCAATCCCTGTCCCCATCCCCATCCCCATCCCCATCCCCATCCTCATCCCCATCCCCATCCCCATCCCCATCTCCATCCCCATCTCCATCCCCATCCCCATCCCCATCTCCATCTCCATCCCCATCTCCATCCCCATCCCCATCCCCATCTCCATCCCTATCTTAATCCCTGTCCCCATCTCCATCTCCATCTCCATCTCCATCCCCATCCCCATCCCCATCTTCATCTCAATCCCCATCTCCATCCCCATCTCCATCTCCATCTCCATCTCCATCTCCATCCCCATCCCCATCCCCATCCCCATCTCCATCTCCATCTCCATCCCCATCCCCATCCCCATCCCCATCCCCATCCCCATCTCCATCTCCATCCCCATCCCCATCTCCATCCCGATCTCAATCCCTGTCCCCATCTCCATCCCCATCTTCATCTCAATCCCCATCTCCATCCCCATCTCCATCCCCATCCCATCCCCATCTCTATCTCAATCCCTGTCCCCATCTCCATCTCCATCCCCATCTCCATCTCCATCCCTATCTCATTCATTACACCCCTTAAATCTTTATTTACCCTGCCTGTCTAGGTCGAACCTGAACACCAAAACACCCATACCTCCTCCCCATCTCCATCTCCATCCCTATATCAATCCCTGTCTCCATCCCCATCTCCATCCCTATCTCAGTCCCTGTCCCCATCCCCATCCCCATCCCCATCCCCATCCCCATCTCAATCCCTGTCCCCATCTCCATCTCCATCCCCATCTCCATCCCATCCCCATCCCCATCCCCATCCCCATCTCAATCCCTGTCCCCATCTCCATCTCCATCCCCATCTCCATCCCATCCCCATCTCCATCTCCATCCCCATCTCCATCCCCATCCCCATCCCCATCCCCATCTCCATCCCTATCTCAATCCCTGTCCCCATCTCCATCTCCATCTCCATCTCCATCTCCATCTCCATCTCCATCTCCATCCCCATCCCCACCCCCATCCCATCCCCATCTCCATCCCCATCTCCATCCCCATCCCATCCCCATCTCTATCTCAATCCCTGTCCCCATCTCCATCTCCATCCCCATCCCCATCTCCATCTCCATCCCTATCTCAATCCCTGTCCCTATCCTTGTATACAGGTAAATGGGTATATGTGAGCCTGTGAAGGGGTGGCTGTGGTGGTGTGCAGGAGGAGGATGCAGGATAGGGATAGCTGTTACATGTCTGCCATTTGCAAATGGTTATTAATTGCATGGCGGGATGAAGTGTGGGGTGGCGGGCAGGCGGGCGGGCGGTGACGGTGGCGGCAGCAGGGCGACAGGGCGGCCGGTCTCCGCGGCCAGGCTCCGGCACATAGCTCTTCATCAGCCCCCAGCCGTCAAAGCTGCACAGACAATTACAGCCCTCTGATTGCTATCAGACAGGGAGGGGATTTTTACAAATTAGGGGATAAATAGAATTTTCCACATGCCTAATGGCAGGGGCTGGGGAACCGTAATGAAAAACTATACATCACAATCAGGCCGACAATCCTATTCATAGCAATGCATTATGCTCACTATTCATAATAATAGCGCGGTGACAGAGACTGTGCTGGCCCAGGCCACCACAATGGCGTAATAGGGGGATTCTGCCAATCCTACATAGGCTCCCTAAAGCTGGGCCATTTCTGGAAAGATCACCCGTCCATACAGACTGTATTTCATTGCATCATGCATTTTTCTACAGATTTTCTTATCTTTTTTTTTTATTCATGTTGGTTTTTCCGTAATTCAAGGATAGTTTATTATTTCAATACTGTTCAGCTCAAGCAGTCCATTCATTCAAAAGAAGAAAATACAAAAAAAGGGTACAGAAAAAGGGTTCCAAAAGGGTTCTTTGGCTGTTCTCATAGGAGAACCCTTTTTGGTTCCAGGTAGAACCCTTTTTGGTTCTAGGTAGAACCCTTTTGGGATCCATGTAGAACCCTCTGTGGAAAGGGTTTTACATGGACTCCTAAAGGGTTCTACCTGGAACCAAAAAGGGTTCTTCAAAGGGTTCTCCTGTGGGGACAACCGAAGGAAGTACCTTTTTTTTCTAAGAGTTTACTAAGTCTCACAGTCAAGGGTTATTGCAGTCATTCTTTGCAGTACTGTCTCATGAGTGAAGATCTAACAAGACTTTGACCAATAAGCTTTCTTTCTATGAAACATTTATCCAGAATAGTTTTGATCATTCTCTCTATATTGAAAGTCACATAGAAATCTGGAGCTGCTATAAGATCATTGCAAAGTAAAAAAAATAAATAAATAAAAAAATAAATGAAAAAGTTTCTGCACACTTTAAATTGAAACTGGATGAATTATTCTAACTGCAGGCTACTACCATCCCTTCAGACAGTCAGAACACACACTGAACACACACTGAACACACACACACACACACACACACACACTGAAGACACACACACACAGCAAATTCCCACACACAAACCTAACTCACATTCTTCCATTTACCAGCACAATCAGGCCAGAGAGATCCAATTTTCTTCTGAACTACACATGCGGTGAGCCCGGACACTCTTCATCTAAAACGCTACAGGCAACTCCTTACCAGGGTAGCCAAAGTTATTGCACAAAGCTAACAATATAAACCAGCCAACCCTCACTATCCAAGACCTGGCAAGACTCAACGAGACATGTACTATAAGTAAAAAAAGAGAAACTCTCAACCAAAATCCTATTCCAGTCATTAGGTTTAATTTGCTTGTTTGGCAGCTCCTACGCAGACCCAGTCCTTATTCCTCTCCTTCCCTGTCCCCATCCTAAGGACACTGTAAATGGTGTCTGTACTACAGTGGTTTCCCAACAGTGGTGACAGTCAGTGAGCTAAGGTCTCGCAACACATCCTCATCCTGGTCCAGTCTGGCATGTTTGGGTCTCCCCTCAGAGCAGGAAGAGGACAGGGTTGGAGTCAGAGATCAAGGAGTGTTGTGTGTGCTGTAGCTACAATGTAAAGATCCTCAAGGCATCAGGTACACAAAGACACACACACACACACACACACACACACACACACACACACACACACACACACACACACACACACACACACACACACACACACACACACACACACACACACACACACACACACACACACACACACACACACACACACACACACATACACACGAGTACAGCCTCATTAGTCCAGCAGTAGCGAGATTAACAACAGCACTGACATTTGGTGCCTTGTAAGTCTATAAAAACAGCCAAACGAGGTGTTTGGGGTGGTGTGTCTATATGTAGGTTTGTGTGTGTATGTGTGTGCATTTGTGCCTGTTTGCGTGAGTGTGACTGTGGCCGCATGCACTTCCTCCACCCTCCTCACCTTCGCCCACGTCTCATTCCGTCTCATTAAATATGGATATCTCATCACACACCCTCAGCAGGCAGGAGCTCGCTAGAGCCTATTTGCATGCAGTAAATTCCTGCCAGCGACAGGGATAGAACAGGGAGGGGACAGGGAGGGCTGAGGTGTTCACAGGGATAGGACTGGCCTGCTAATGGGCTGCCATGCGTGGCCAGGCTGGGCTGCGAGAGAGAGCGAGAGAGCGATAGAGAGAGACATAAAGAGAGAGAGCGAGAGAGCGATAGAGAGAGACATAAAGAGAGAGAGCGAGAGAGCGAGAGAGAGAGAGACATAAAGCGAGAGAGCGAACTCCCCTGGACCTGGAATGGAACACCCGCAGAGGCCTCCCAAATAATAAAAGAGGACAACGTACAGTATGTCTTCATTGACTCGTCCCTAATGAGAATGATCTTCCCTGCTGATAAAAAGACAAGCGTTTATTGTAAAATGTAGCATCCTAACAATAATTATTGACTTGGTTCCTGTTGCCCGGGGCTTTGCAGGGAAAACATTAGGCTAGCATCCTGCTCATTAATCATTGCTGCAGAGGCATAACTACGCTGTTATGGCTCAGATATTCTAGTTATAGACCAGCTCCACAGGATCACACTACACAGGCAGCGGAAAATAGATTCCATGCAAAGCCAGACAGGTTTAAATCACACAGATATCAAGTATTATTATACATTCCCTGTTGTTGGATGCAAATGAGCTTGTTAGGAAAAATATAGTGTACCATCTGCGGTAGGGGAACCTGTTGAGTTCTGGGTTTAGGGGCAGAGGAGGCTGGTGAGGGGAGGAATGGTATCAAACACAAGGAAACCATGTTTTGTTTGATACACTTGTTTGATACAATTCCTTTCGTTCTGTTCCAGCCATTACTATGAGCCTGTTGCCCGATTTAAAGTGCCAACAGCCACCACTGGTTCTGGGTCCTTGGTGCCCATTGGGAGGTGTAGTCTCAGAGCGGGTAACCCTGGTAATTGAGCGTCAGTGGGTGCGTGGCACAGCACATTGTGTCTGTCCTCAGGCTCACTTGTCTGCCTTTGTTCAGTGGACCCCGAGATCAATCACTTTGGATCAAGTTTAAAGGAAGTGTGGGAGGTGAGCTCTAAGATACACACACACACACACGTGCATGGGTACGCAGAAACACACATACACACAAACACACACCAAGGTGACAAGCAGCCGGCCGAAGCCACGATCGATAGCAGACCAGGGAATCAGCAACAGGGAGAGGGGAAAAACAATCACCTATCAGATTGAAACTGACTTCTCCTTGTATCTTTAGGGTCCTGTGACAATAGATTGGACAGGAAATCCAATGGCAAGCAGAGACAAAAAAAAATGCTCTAGCCGGGGCCATTTTAATCTGTGACAGTGCAGGGATCTGGTGAAAACCATTATCACGTACTCCCTGTCTCCGATAAGAGGCCTCTAATCTGTTTGCTGGAGGTATTGAACAAATGCATTTGTGCCACTGACAGAGGGAGGGGGGGATGGAGGGATAGGGACTGATGAAAAATGAGAGGATGAGGATGTTGGAAAAACTCGTGTGGAGATGATGGCCTTTTCATGACAGAAAAAAGAGAGAGTGAGGAGAATGAAGAGGTGTCTGGGTGTACTAACAAGAAATGTTTGCTTCCAAGGTAGGCAGTAGTTTGAGATTTTAGACGAAAGATCCAACATGTTTAAACTTTACAACATAGGTCTAGTGTACTGCTACCATATAATGGTAAATTCAGAGCCATTATTAGCCATTTGAAATAGTTAGCAGGTTCAGGATAAAATGTTTCAGATAATGATTTAACCTACAATGAGAAGAGCATAACATGGCCTCCCGAGTAGTGCAGCGGCCTGAGGCACTGCATCACAGTGCTAGTGACATCGCTATAGACCCAAGTTTGATCCCAGGCTGTGTTGCTGCCGGTCGTGACTGGGAGACCCATGAGATGCATGGGTGCACGCTGACTCGTGTGGCCAGTTGTACGGTGTTTCCTCTGAACCATTGGTGCAGCTGGCTTCTGGGTTAAGCGAGCAGTGGGTCAAGTACCAGTGAGACTTGACATGGTCGTGTTTCGGAGGATGCATGGCTCTCGACCTTCGCATCTCCTTAGTCTGTATGGGAGTTGCAGCGATGGGACAAGGCTGTAACTACCAATTGGAAATCCCGAAAAAGGGGTAAAAAAAATACAAAAATAAAGAGCATAACATAACAACACTTAAATCATGTAGTAAGTCAAGGTGGTAGATAGATACAGTGGCAATAAAAAGTATGTGAACCCTTTGGAATTACCTGCATAAATTGGTAATCAAATTTGATCTGATCTTCATCTAATAGACGAACATAGTGTGCTTAAACTAATAACACACAAATTATTGAATTTTTCTTGTCTATATTGATACATCATATAAACATTCACAGTGTAGGTTGGAAAAAGTATGTGAACCCCTAGGCTAATGATTTCTCCAAAAGCTAATTGGAGTCAGGTGTCAGCCAACCTGGAGTCCAATCAATGAGATGAGATTGGAGATGTTGGTTAGAGCTGCCTTGCCCTATAAAAAACACTCGCAAAATTTGAGTTTGCTATTCACAGGAAGCATTGCCTAATGTGAACCATGCCTCGAACAAAAAATATCTCAGAAGACCAAAGAGTAAGAATAGTTGACTTGCATAAAGCTGGAAAGGGTTACAAAACTATCTCTTAAAGCCTTGATGTTCATCAGTTCACGGTAAGACAAATTCTTTATAAATGGAGAAAGTTCAGCACTGTTGCTGCTCTCCCTAGGAGTGGCCGTCCTGCAAAGATGACTGCAAGAGCACAGCGCAGAATTCTCAATGAGGTTAAGAAGAATCCTAGAGTGTCAGCTAAAGACTTACAGAAATCTCTGGAACATGCTAACATCTTTGTTGATGAGTCTACTTTTCGTAAAACACTCAATAAGAATGGTGTTCATGGGTGGACACCACAGAAGAAGACACTGCTGTCCAAAAAAACCCATTGCTGCACGTCTGAAGTTTGCAAAAGTGCCCCTGGATGTTCCACAGCGCTACTGGCAAAATATTCTGTGGACAGATGAAACTACAGTTGAGTTGTTTGGAAAGAACACACAACACTATGTGTGGAGAAAAAAATGCACAGCACACCAACATCAAAACCTCATCCCAACTGTAAAGTATGGTGGAGGGAGCATCATGGTTTGGGGCTGCTTTGCTGCCTCAGGGCCTGGACAGCTTGCTATCATCGACCGAACCATGAATTCCCAAATTTATCAAGACATTTTGCAGGAGAATGTTAGGCTATCTGTCCGCCAATTGAAGCTCAACAGAAGTTGAGTGGTGCAATGGACAATGACACAAAACACAGAAGTAAATCAACAACAGAATGGCTTCGACAGAAGAAAATATGCCTTCTGGAGTGGCCCAGTCAGAGTCCTGACCTCAACCAAATTGAGATGCTGTGACATGACCTCAAGAGAGCAGTTCACACCAGACATCCTAAGAATATTGCTGAACTGAAACAGTTTTGTAAAGTGGAATGGTCCAAAATTCCTCCTGACCGTTGTGCAGGTCTGATCTGCAACTACAGAAAACGTTTGGTTGAGGTTATTGCTGCCAAAGGAGGGTCAACCAGTTATTAAATCCAATGGTTCACATACTTTGTCCACCCTGCACTGTGAATGTTAATACGGTGTGTTCAATAAAGACTTGAAAACGTATAATTGTGTGTGTGTTTGTCTATTGTTGTGACCTAGATGAAGATCAGATCAAATTTTATGACAAATATATGCAGAAATCCAGGTATTTCCAAAGGGTTCACATACTTTTTCTTGCCACTGTATCTGTAGTATACTAGTCTGTTTACTGTGTTCACTGGCAGTCAGCGAGGCAGTGCCGCCTCTGCCTGTATGCAGACTATGGGGGCCCCGGACCAAAACAGTAAACGTACTGTTGAGTGATAAAAGTAGAATACACAAGGTGCAATTTCAACATTTGGTAGTGCATTAGCAGTTATCCACTTGTTGTCAGTCACTGACAGTCATTCAATTAGCCCATGTCAGCTACCTTTTTTTTATTGATACTGTAGGTAAGGTTGTCTAGCCAGCTATCTAAACTTTGTAGCAATCATCACCAAATTACCAACCAGGCTCGCAGGGCCCCCATTGATTTTGTTAGTCACTGACTTTGATATTATATGACTGCTTACAAGATCCTAGGCTTACAGACTCATAATTTCACAATGGTATATCATACACTGTAATTGGAGAAAGTAATGGAAAAGTAATGCTGTTATTAAAGTTGATATACATCTTATCATAAGTGTTCATCCCCCTTAGATTACTTCACGTTTTATTGTGTTACAAAGTGGGATTAAAATGGATTTCATGCAACAACAAAAAATTGTCAACGATCTATACAAAATACTCTAAATTCTTCAAGCTCTGTCAAGGTGTTGGGGATCATGGCTAGACAGCAATTTTTAAGTCTTGATATAGATTTTCAAGCAGATTTAAGTCAAAACTGTAACTTTTCCACTCAGGACAATTCACAGTCTTCTGGATAAGCAACTCCAGTATGGATTTGGCCCGGTGTTTTGGGTTATTGTCCTGCTGAAAGGTGAATTCCTCTCCCAGTGTTTGGTGTAAAGCAAACTGAAGTAGGTTTTCCTTTAGGATTTTGTCTGTGCTTAGCTCCAACCCATTTATTTTTATCCTGAAACACTCCCCAGTCTTTGCCGATGTCAAGCATACCCATACTATGATGCAGCCACCACCATGCTTGAAAATAAGGAAGCAGTTACTCAGTGATGGATTTGCCACAAACAAACAAAAGGCTTTGCATTTTGGTCAAAGAGTGTATTTCTTTGCCGGGTTTTTTCCCCTCAATATTATTTTAGTGCCTTGTCAGGATACATGTAAAAAATAAAATAAATAAAAAATCTGTGTATTTGTCATGATCGTCGTTACGTGAAAGAGAGGAGGACCAAGGCGCAGCGTGAAATGAACACATATTTAAACAACGAAGACGAAGAACACTTACAAACTAAACAAAACAACAAACCGACGAACGTGAAGCTATATAAACAATAAGTGCAGACACAGGCTACTTACACATAGACATAGACAATCACCCACAAACTACCTAATGACTATGGTTGCCTAAATATGGCTCCCAATCAGAGACAACGATAGACAGCTGTCTCTAATTGAGAACCAATCTAGGCAACCATAGACATACATACACCTAGACTAAATATTGCCCCATAAACATACAAAAAACCCTAGACAATACAAAACACATACATCCCCCATGTCACACCCTGACCTAACTAAAATAATAAAGAAAACAAAGATAACTAAGGCCAGGGCGTGACAGTACCCCCCCCCCCCCCCCCCCCAAAGGTGCGGACTCCGGCCGCAAAACCTGACATAGAAGGGGAGGGTCCGGGTGGGCCTTCTTACGGCGGCGGCTCGGGTGCGGGACGTGGCCCCCACTCCACCATAGTCAATACCCGCTTTGGTGGCGCCTCTGGAGCGAGGACCCTTACAGCGAATCCCGAACTGAAGACCATCCTAGAGGGCGCCACTGGACGGAGGGGCAGCTCCGGACTGAGGGGCAGCTCCGGACTGAGGGGCAGCTCCGGACTGAGGGGCAGCTCCGGACTGAGGGGCAGCTCCGGACTGGAGGGCAGCTCATGACTGGAGGGCAGCTCATGACTGGAGGGCAGCTCATGACTGGAAGGCAGCTCATGACTGGCGGGCAGCTCATGACTGGATGGCAGCTCCTGACTGGATGGCGGCTCTGGCAGCTCCTGGCTGACTGGCGGCTCTGGCAGGTCCTGGCTGACTGACGACTCTGGCAGGTCCTGGCTGACTGACGACTCTGGCAGGTCCTGGCTGACTGACGACTCTGGCAGGTCCTGGTTGACTGGCGGCTCTGGCAGCTCCTGGCTGACTGGCGGCTCTGGCAGCTCCTGGCTGACTGGCGGCTCTGGCAGCTCCTGGCTGACTGGCGGCTCTGGCAGCTCCTGGCTGACTGGCGGCTCTGGCAGCTCCTGGCTGACTGGCGGCTCTGGCAGCCTCTGACTGGCGGGCGGCACTGGCAGCTCCTGACTGGCGGGCGGCTTTGGCGGCTCCTGACTGACGGACGGCTCTAGCGGCTCCTGACTGACGTACGGCTCTAGTGGCTCAGGACAGACGGGCGGCTTTGACGGCTCAGGACAGACGGGCGGCTCTGACGGCGCTGGGCAGACGGGCAGCGCAGGCGGCGCTGGGCAGACGGACAGCTCAGATGGCGCTTGGCAGACGGGCAGCGCAGGCAGCGCTGGGCAGACGGGTAGCTCAGACGGCGCTGGGCAGACGGGTAGCTCAGACGGCGCTGGGCAGGCGGACAGTGCAGATGGCGCTGGGCAGACGGCAGACTCTGGCCGGCTGAGGTGCACAGTAGGCCTGGTGCGTGGTGCCGGAACTGGTGGTACCGGGCTGGGGACACGCATCTCAGGGCTAGTGCGTGGAGGCGGAACAGGGCGTACTGGACTGTCGAGGCGCACTATAGGCCTGGTACGTGGTGCCGGAACTGGTGGTACCGGGCTGGGGACACGCACCTCAAGGCTAGTGCGGGGAGGAGGAACAGGGCGTACTGGACTCTGGAGACGCACAGGAAGCTTGGTGCGTGGTATTGGCACTGGTGGTACTGGGCCGAGGACACGCACCTCAGGGCGAGTGCGGGGAAGAGGAACAGGGCGTACTGGACTGCCGAGGCGCACTATAGGCCTGGTACGTGGTGCCGGAACTGGTGGTACCGGGCTGGGGACACGCACCTCAAGGCTAGTGCGGGGAGCAGGAACAGGGCGTATTGGACTGTCGAGGTGCACTATAGGCCTGGTGCGTGGTACCGGAACCGGAGGACTGGTACGAGGGGCTGCCACAGGAGAGCTAGTACGTGGAGCTGCTACAGGAGGTGCAGGACTAGGGAGGCGCACAGGAGGCCTGGTTCGTGGGACTGGCACTGTCATTCCCAGACGGTTAGCACGCACCTCAGGACGAGTATGGAGAGCTGACTCAGGTTTCATCACATCCCGCACACGCTCTGTCGGGTGGATGTTGTGCCTCAAGCACCAACACAGCAACTCCCTCATTTCACTCTCCTCCAAACCCCATTAAATCCTTTACAGTCTCTGTATCATTCCCATTGCTCACCTCCAATATCAGCCCGACTGGCTCTGGTTCCTTCTTCGGCTCCTCACTGTAAGCACGGGAAGTTGACGCAGGTCTCCTATCTGAACTCGCCACACTCCCCATGTGCCCCTCCCCAAGAAACTTTTGGCGTTTCCTCGAGGGTTTCCTACCGCGCCGTCGTGCTCCTTTCTCCAACTCCATTATCCTGTAACCCTCCTCGCACTGCTCCAGCGAATCCCAGGCAGGCTCCGGCACTTTCTCTGGATCGATCGCCCACCTGTCTATCTCTTCCCAGGTTGTTCTCCACTCATCCTTTTCCCGGGTCCATTCCTCCAAAAAGCGCTGTTCCCTCCTTTCACGCTGCTTGGTCCAATTTTGGTGGGTGATTCTGTCACGATCATCGTTACGTGAAAGAGAAGAGGACCAAGGTGCAGCGTGAAATGAACACATATTTAATCAACGAAGACGAAGAACACTTACAAACTAAACAAAACAACAAACCTACCAACGTGAAGCTATATAATGACAAGTGCAGACACAGGCAACTTACACATAGACATAGACAATCACCCACAAACTACCTAATGACTATGGTTGCCTAAATATGGCTCCCAATCAGAGACAACGATAGACAGCTGTCTCTAATTGAGAACCAATCTAGGCAACCATAGATATACATACACCTAGACTAAACATTGCCCCATAAACATACAAAAAACCCTAGACAATACAAAACACATACATCCCCCATGTCACACCCTGACCTAACTAAAATAATAAAGAAAACAAAGATAACTAAGGCCAGGGCGTGACAGTATTCTTCTTTTCACTTTGTAATTTAGGTCATTATTGTGGAGTCACTACAATGTTCTTGATCCATCCTCAGTTTTCTCCCATCACAGCCACTGAACTGTTTTAAAATCACCGATGGCCTCATGATGAGCAGTTGACTTCCTCTCCTGCAGCTCAGTTCAGAAGGACGACTGTATCTTTGATGCGTCTGGGTGGTTTAATACAAAATCCACAGCATAATTATTAATTTGACCATGCTTAAAGAGATATTCAATGTCTGATTTGTTATTGTTACCCATCTACCAATCACTGGCATTTTTTAAGAGGCTTTTGAAAAGCTCCCTGTTCTCAGTAGTTGAATCTGTGCTTGAAATGCAATACTTGACTGAGGGACGTTACAGATGTTGTATGTATGGGGGACAGAGAAATGGGTAGCCATTCAAAAATCATGCCAACCCCTACACTCACAAAAGCTTGGATTTCTTTCGCTGTAAAATATATTTTCAAAATCTGACACGATAGGTGGATTAACAACAAGCTAAGCTGTGTTTTGCTATATTTCACTTGTGATTGCATGATTATAAATATTTATAGGATGCTTTTGAATTTGGCGCGCCTGCAATTCAGCGGTTGTTTAGGAAAGTGCTCCCGGATGCGGTATGGGTATTAAGTAGAGGTTAAAGCTGACCTACCCCCTAAAATAAATATAGAACAATTATTGTAATAATTCACAGAATTGCAGAAAATGTGCTTTAAAACGGTAGCATTTTCTCTACCCCATGGCGAAATGTGTAGAATTGCAGGATATTACCGATGAAACTGCAACATTTTCTCTCCACCCCATGTTAAAATTAGTTGAATTGCATGAGATTAGTTTTGAAACTGCAAAATGTTCTCCGCTCCATGACAAAATGTGAAGAATTGCAGAACATTTGCTTTAAAACTGCAACACTTTCTCTACACCCCATGGCAAAATGTGTAGAAATACAGGAAATGCACTTCAACACTGAAGGAAAAAAATCCACTTCCAAGAGGAGCATCCCAACCAAATATCACTTAGGGCCCACAAAAGGCTAGGGCCTAGGAACTGATAGTGCAGTCGGCAGGCTGTGTCATTTGGGTGCAGTGGTTGCAATAAAAAATCACATTGCCTGGTGCCCTGATGGACCTTAGAACTCCAGCCATTGACCTCTGACCCTGACGGAGCATCCATGTTCCTTACCTACCTGGTTAAAGCTTTGCAAACAGAGAGATTTATCTGACTCTTTCAACCCCCTGCCTCCCTCCCTCCTCCAGCTCCACCCCCCTCTACAACCGACCACTGATCAGCCCACTCCATTTCCCCTGGACCCCCCCTCCACCTCCTCCTCAGCCCTCTTCTACCCCCCTCCACTTCCCCATTCCAATTGACTGTCCCATTTGTCACACAGAATTCTTTTGGCCCCTGGCTACTAGTTAACCTGCACTCGGAGACCCTTCTGTGAAATGCTAAAGATTGCAGAACCGTAAAAGAGGGGCGACATGATGTGCAATATGTCAAACAGAAGGACATTTTCACTCTTTCTCTCTCCCCTGCCAATGCACAGTGGAGGCCCAAGGGCATCATCCACCTCCGATCACTAGCCCTTGTATAAGTTTCCAATTCCAGAGAGCTGGGATTATGGTGCCTTTTTATTATTTATTTTATTTTATTGTCAAATTATTACAACGCTGATAAGATGGAGATGATGATGTCCCAGTGTGTCGGACCTTGACCTCTCTTCTGGTAACAGAGATCCCTCTCCACGGCTACTCTGGCTCACCCACACAGAGACCCGTAGACACACATATCAGGCAGGGCGCAAATACAAAGCACGCAAACGGACATTTATATACTTGAGCTATACACAAGCGTAAACACGCACCCTGCATACACCATGCACAGATATATCATGTACTGTATACACATAGTCACAAACAGACGCAAGCACGCTCTCATCCAGCACACAGCATGGCACAGCAGCCCTCCGGTAAGGGCCTCCACTCATAGACATGGAGATTGGTTTTAAGTTAAATGTCAGTGGAGGTGAAAGGACAGCCCAGGGGTAGTGCTCTCTCTCCTCTCTCCTGTCTGACTGCTGTCACAACTGCTACCGTTGTGTCAGTGTGAGGGCTCTGGGAGGGCTCTGGGTCACTCTGATTACACTTAATTAGGGTGGGGCTGAGCATCAGGGCTTTCATTACACACTCAGACCTATAGCTACATATCCCTGTTGTTGCTCAATATTAATGTTCTAACTCAATATTAAATAAAAATGTCTGAAGAGATATGAAATTTTAATCTGCACTACAAATGAAAAGAATAAGGACATGTTTATCATACTTTTTATCCTAATTATCTGACTAAATAATGTAGCAACTGAAGTCTTGTATGTTGCTTGTATTGAGCTATAAATACCTTCTGTGTGTGTCCAAGACTGAGCATTATCATGTATTTGTGTGTGACAGGATTCAGGCTGTCCTAACCCAGACGTACAGCTGTCAATCAGCCCCGGGTGACGCCCGTCATGCTGGTATTCAAGAAACCATGTCTGTAGGTTTTCCTTCCTTCCTCCCTCCCCTGCCTTAGCCTGGCCATCCTCCATCCGTCCTTCCATCCTGCCATTAGATCACACGGCCCGCTAATTCTTAACACTTGTGACAGTTTCTCCCCCCACTGGCAGCAGTGAGGGCAGAGGCCGCATGAGTGGCAGGTGCCATTAGCTGTGTGCTGACCGTGGGCTGGGCCGCTTGACAGTGAAAAGGTCAGCCTCTTACCCACGCCAGCTGATTTACAGACAGACTAAATGCTCCAGATGGAGGGAGGAGGACCTCAGAGAAACCATCAACCAGCCAGGGTTTTATAATGAGTTGATGTATAAATGAGGACTACTAAAGACCTTGGCATAGCATCATTAAGTTATGAAACACACATGGCATAAACAATCAATGAAAAATGTGTGCTGAATTTGATTGTATTTATTTGGAGTATTTCTTCCCTACAGGCCCATACACTATTCACTATAAGTGTTCTACAAGGAAGTGGGCGAAATCAAATCCTTGGCAGTAAGCGGAGATGCTCATGTTGTTGTTGTGAGTGGGGTTGCCAGGGGTTTTAATCAAACAGAGCAGAGCAGCATGCTCCAGGATCACCCCTGGTCCTCTCCTCACAGCCAACCCTCCTCTCTTCTCTGCTCCTTTCTGTTCCACCTGGCAGCACAGTCTGATAAATGGATCTCCCCATACACATAAACAACATCCCACATAGGGCCCTTCCCTTCTCCACTCTTCCCCACTAATTCCTATTCATTTAAACGCCACATGGGCAAGCGCCACAGCCAAAGACATTTATTATTTAGCTGTTTTGTTTATGAATAGCTTACAGGTGGACGCCCGAGACCAAATGCAACGGCACTCGTAAATCACAACACCGAGTCGTTTCTCTAAGCCGGGGGAGTGTACGATTATATGTAAGTGTGTCTCAGAGGGTATGTGTTTTAGTGTGTGTGTGTGTGTGTGTGCGCGCAGGCATGCATGCGTGCATGTGCGCTTGGGTGTGTAGTCGTCAATTACCCTCCGTGCTCTTCCTCTCCCTGTTTAATTAGTAATGAGGACAAATATTTGTTTGTTTCACAGGAGAGCGAGAGAGAGGAGGGCTTGAAGCCCCTCTGGACAAAATTAAAGCTAGCACTCTCTGTCAGAGGCTGCCTGCCCATTCCCCACTGTAGGCCCCACTGTTCTAGCTTTGTGGAAAGGCAGTAAGAAGCCCATGGTGGGGGGTAAACATGTAGGAACATCAACAACAGCAAGCAGGAAACTACCACAGCCACCGCCCGCCCGCCAACCACTACTGCTACCACTTCACTTCCCCTGGGCTTATTTATCACTGCCCTGCCAGAAGATTTACTTCTGTCGTTTTTGAAAAGGAGAAAGTACACAGAACAAACATAGTCTCTGTTCTAAATAATATCTCACCTTGTACATTTGTCAATGTGACACTTTCACCTTGATTGAGTTACACTCCGGGGATTCGCCTCTCTCTCTCCTTCCAGTCAGAGCAGACTGAAGAGCTTTTGTCCTGTCCTGTAAAAGCAGTGCGCTGGAACTCTTCTCTATGACCTGGTGGGAGTTTCCCCCCGTAGATAAGATAACAGTTGTTCTATCTCTAAAGGTAGACCCCTCCACTCTTCTCACCTGGATGGGTGTTGAGAGTCCTCCTCGCGTAGTCGGCCTGTGCCTCTGGGTTCGTTTTTGTGAGTAGCTGCGCTGAGGGTAGCAGAGCTTTGACAGTCAGTCAGTGCTGCTGTCCAGGGTGCTGAAAACAAATAAGGAACCTGCCTCTCAAACAAAAAGCTGGAGCTCTCTTCTGTAGTTGCAGCAGAGCAGGCCACAGGGGAATGAGGAGAGAGTACCAGAGGTGATGAACTAGGCTGTGTCCCAAATGGCACCTTATGGGGTCTGGTCAAAAGTAGTGCACTAAATAGGAAATAGGGTTCCATTTGGGTTAAAGGCCTAGTTTGCTCTGGTCTGGTGTGCCTGTGGACCCAGAGGTTTGGGGTCCAGGCTTAGCCAGCGGAGTGAGGGGATCTCATCAGGGCTCAGTGAGTAGAGCGGTCGGAGCGTTAGCAAAATGATTGATGTGCCCTTCTCCTGGGCACAACTGCTTCCGCTCTGCTTGTCTTTCATCTGGGGGCTTTGATTCTGTTTCCAGTCCGTCAGGCACGCAACTTATACCGATATGACAACAATGTGTGACACTGCATTGAGAGGCATTCTCAGACAGCCAGGCACCTTTGTTTTTTCAAACCGACCTCTTACAGAGAAGACGGCATATCTGCGTGTTTTCCTTTCAGGTGGTCAGATCTATCAAGCTGTGGGTCAGCGGGTTTTTGTTAACACAGTAGAAACCTGTGCATTATGCAACAACATACAGTATATAGGTACATTTGTAATTCCTTAATTGAAGAAAGAACTTAATTTAGGGATGTACTATGGTGAAAGTACATGCAAATGTACTGAGTTTTTTTCTCTAAACACTATTTACAGCATTTACAGTTTGATGTCGACTCTCTGATCAGTCCTCACCCTCTTCTACTGTCACATGACTTTGTCTGGCCATTTTAACATTGTTTGAATGGCCTGATTGTAGCATCCAATAGCTTTCTGTTGTTAAGTAGTCTCCAGCTAGCATGGTTAACTAAACCCTGTAAACCCAGTGAGCAGTACAGACCTGTTAACCAGCCAGCACCACCTGAGTTTTTCTCAACCTTTGAATCATCCCGCCTGCTGTGTAACATATTATGCATACTCCACATGGCATGATTCACAACCTACACTGCTGCCTTCTGACACAGAGCAATACAAACAACAAACTCTAGCCTGGGTATTTTATTTCATTCAATTTGTCTTGCTTAAAAAACCAACAGGCCGTGAGCTGATGAATAACTCAGAGCAGGAGAATGGATGGTGGTGGTAGTGTAACGCTGAGAGGGGTAGCAGGTTCCGGCAGGTCTGCCACGGTAAGGTAGGGCCCAGAGGTCCCTGGGCTATCTATAGGCATGGTGTTCATCATGGTGTCTACCCAGAGAGGGGAGCCATCCATCAGGCCACATGCATCACAGATCAGGACCAGAAAGGGTGGCTGGACTAGAGAGGGTCTTATTCTGGAGAACTCTCGGTGATGTTGCAGGGACACTTTTAGGAGCTCTGCAGAACACTGGACGGGTGCTCTTGTTGTCTGGGGCACTTCCCCGGGTAGGTTGGTGAGGGAGAATAGAAGAATGTAACAGGGTGAAGCCAGATCTGTGTTGGAGCCTGGTGGGGTCCACCACCACTCTCACCTGGTCCAGAAAAAGTCAAGTAAGATGCAATCTTACAAAAAAAAGGTGCTTTCTAGAACCTTAAAAGGTTCTTTGGCTGTCCCTAAAGGAGAACCCTTTGAAGAACCCTTTCTACCTGGAACCAAAAAGGGTTATCCTATGGGGCCAGCTGAAGAATACTTTTGGAACTCATTTTCCTAAGCGTGTAGGAAGTTTTGAAGTATGAGTAATTTGAAGTCACACGGTCCCGTGTGGCTCAGTTGGTAGAGCATGGCGCTTGCAACGCCAGGGTTGTGGGTTCAATTCCCACGGGGGGACCAGGGTTCAATTCCCACGGGGGGACCAGGATGAATATGTATGAACTTTCCAATTTGTAAGTCGCTCTGGATAAGAGCATCTGCTAAATGACTTAAATGTAAATGAAGTTGTGGGTAAAATTAACCTCGGATATACAAAATGATATGTTGTAGTGACAAATTACATTTTCTACACTAGATAAAGTGTTGTAGGTGGTAGACCGAAGGGAAATAGCTTATTACTGTAATAAATGCTGGTAGATTGACATTTTAGATTTAAAATAATAATTTAGCCAAGATCAGCGAAGAGGACCTAGTGCAATGAGATGATAAGAAATGAAGATCATGCTGATAAAGCAGATCAGAGCAGCGTTTAGAGGCTAAGAATAGCAGAAGAACCTGAACCATGGGTCATTGGAGGAAGGGAATAGTGTCTTCTCACAGCATCCTGAGTCCAGAGAGAGAGAATAACTTAAAAGGAAGCATGCCATTATTCTATTGTATATGTAGCTACTCTATCAGTAGAAAATGCATGTGGCATATTCAAACAAATGGCAAACTCCTAGAGCGAACTGAGAGAGACAAAATAAAGCTAGCATTACATTCTCTACACCTACTTTATATTGCCTCTCCATCACTAGAAAACCCCATCTATTTATTGAGTATGTCTTTCCCGCAGGCGTTAACTGTCTTAGAATGAACTAAGAGTTACTCACAATGAGTTAAGGCAATTAATGAAAATATAGGCCAAAAAGAGGTCTATTGATTGACAATATGCTAATAGATCGATGGTCTATCTTTCCCTTCTCTATAGTGTGTGTTCAAATCCCTTTATGGCCTATGCCTCTCCTCAACACTTTGAGGTGTAGTTAGGGACTCCATCATATCCCTGTGCTGTCATAATACTCAACATAACAAAACCTGCTGACTAAATAACCCTTTACCAGTCAATCCACATGGATCCATACCCCAGCCCTCTCCCAAATGGGAAGGGAAAATGATATAAGTCCAGGGGTGAGTCAAGTGTCTGAGTTGAGTGTATAGTAAAGTGTTGAAGGTGATGGGAATAGGAATTGTACTCAAGGGTCACTGGAGCAGACCCTCTAAATTCTACCACTCAGTCCCCCAGCCCCCTGTAGTTTAAATACACACATCCCTGACAAGCATTGATCCTGTTCCCCGCTCTGCAGTAGCAGCTATCCTGCATGTCAAAGCCCAGGAGATTGCTCTTAGCACTGGATTAAAGACAACTGGATACAGAGAGGAGAGAGAGAGAGGGTGGGAGAGGGTGAGAGAGTGTGCGAAAGGGGGAAGAGAGTGCTGCTGGGCTCAATAAAGAAGACTTGCTTTATGACAGGCAAAATGCCTTATAACGGCTTGTCTCATTCTCACAGCTCAATACCTAATCTCACACAAATTGTGCTTTGTCGACGACGCAGGGAACAATATCCCGCTCTAAACAAATAACCACACTTACTTTCAAACAAGCATTGATAAAAGCGAAGGAGAAATTAGTGCAAGTGCACGGGAGAGGCGAAGTCTGAGTCCCATATGGCACCCTATTGCACATAGCGCACTACTTCTGAGCAGATCATCATGGGCCCTGGTCAAAATTAGTGCACTATATAGGAATAGGGTGCCATTTGGGACAAATCCAAATGCAGGGGAAGAGATGCCACTGTAGTGGTCTAGTCTCCTGGCTGCTCTGCTCCTGATCAGATGTCTCTATCAGTCTGTCTATAACGGTGGGCCACAGTGCTGTCGGCAGCTCTATTGTGTTTCCTCCTCATCCCTTGTTTAGGCTGTAATTAAACAGCACAATGACTGGCGGCCTGGGAGACAGCAGCGCTAATTGCTAGCAGGATGAGATGGTTTTAGCTATCAGGCTAGCAGCCCTCTCTGCCACAGCTGACTGCACCAGAGAGAACCTATAGCTGCCACCATAGCTTAGGCCTTACCCACTGGGCAAAAACTGGTTCAATCAATGTTGTTTCCACGTCATTTCAACCAAAAACATATATGTGATGACGTTGTATCAACACGGGAAACTGAATAGATTTGCACTTGTGCACGTGGCATTAAAACTTGAAAAAGTCATCAAAGTAAGGGAATGTGGTCTTTTTTTCACCCAACTTTTAACCTAAATCAAATGTTGATTTTGGGGGGGGATTTCACGTTGAAATCCCGTTACTCTTCAACTCAACCAAATGTAAATCAAAACTAGACATTGAAATGACATCTGTGCCCAGTGGGTAGGCTCTACACCTTGAGTCCTGAGAGCCAAAGGTTCTGTGGGATGGATAGCTCTAACCATCAACATTCTGGGTTGTGATGAACAAACATTTCAGATGTGAGTGGGTTGAAACACAAACTTTCTTTTTTAGAATGAGACAAAAATAATCAATGCAGCCGTTAAACTTTTTTTGTTAATGGTGTCAGAAATCAGAAAGTGGCATTGTCATGATGGTCATTGTTTTCCTCCCTATGTAAACTCAGCCTGACAAAACTCTCTTTTGATAAGAAAAATAATGGCCTATGTACGTGCGTCTCGTTTGCACTTTCTCCCTATTTTTACAGCTAGCGACTCCAACTCGTTTCCACCATGCATTATATCCTGAACGTGAACTTTGTCTGTTTTGAATCGCTCCCTAACCGATGCCGCCGCCAGGTCTTGGCAGGAGAGAGAAACATAAAGGCCTTTGCCTCAGCAATTAGAAATGTACAGTTGTTTCGCCCTGGCCTGATGGCTTCATCGTGAAAACGACATGCTCCAATTAACACCCCCTTAATGCTGCAGCCACAGACCCCCTACGCCCAGCCAGCCCTTTAGAACTGAGGAATCAAAGAGCCAGCAGGCGCTCTCGCCGAGGACGTAATTGGACCGACCTCTGACCCTGTACCTTAAATCAGCCCATTTGGAACTGCCCAAACACTCCCCCTTGCTAACTAGCTGTAGCTTCAAGCTCTCATTAGAAACAAATACCAGAGACAGCGAAGTAGGCACCGCCGCCACCGAGGGGCACAAATGACTCCGACTGGAGCTTCATCTATTTCTATAACGCGTCAGAGAAATCTAATAGGATGGTACACAATCAGAAAATAAATAATAATAATAACATTTTGGTTAATGCTTGTCATTTGCTTGAATGCATGTATTGGAGCTGCTCCAATTAATGTGAGAGGAAGAATCAAGTCTGAGTCTGGGAAGCAGGACAATGGCTCATTCAAATCTGACCACAGGGCATAGAGACTGACACTGGATGAACAAAACTTTAGCCATGAGGGGAAAGAGGCATATGGATTTAAATATGGTTTTCATTACGGAAACAGCGACTTGTTTTAAGGGAGGCTACTGCTGGGTAGGCAATGAAAAGTATGTGACACAAGGAGAAATGATAGCATGGCGGCCATTACTGTAACTCATTCAATGTTAATGAGACAACTTTGTTTACTTGAGGTAAAAAAGCTGTGGAATGACGTTATTGTTTACACTACTACTCAGGTATAAATAGTTGAGTGTGGAGTGAATAGTTGAAGGACACCAGAACTTAATTTAATATCACTATGCATTAGAATGACTAGGTTTTTTCATGAGGATGAATATCATAAAAATGCTGTTGGTTAATCACATGGGAGAGAGCACAATGTTACATTATGCTAATCTCACTGCCTTTCCAGAGCAAACATATTCATAGCTTTATTATTCAGCCATTTCTGTAATTTACATAAAGAATGTATAATTAGATCATCCTCCAATGAATAAAGGGAAGAGAGAGAGACATAACATAAGCACATTTCAGCAGGTTACTCTCTGTATGTATCACTGCATCATGATAGGTGTTGGTTGGTTGTGCTGCGTGCCCATTGATGATGTTGCATTATGGAGAAGAACAACCCAGCTCAATGAGTTCTGGTCCAGAGGGAGTCATTCGTTAGGACACCAGTGGCCAGGCAGACACACACAGGGAGAGAACCAACCAGAGCTGCTCCCACAGGGCTACAGGGAGACAGACAGTATTTATGGTGACATTTACTTTTCCTACCTGGGCGTTTTCTTTAAATCATTCTCGGCCGGGGAGGGCAGGTGACTTGTTCCATGGAAACACTTGCCTGGGAGGAACGGGATACGAAGGGAAGCCCAGTGTTTTTTATTATGGATTTCCTTCCATTAGCAAAGATAAATGATTCCTAGGTCAGTGAAGTTATCCAAAGAGGTTTATGTGAGTCTCAATTGGCACCCTATTGCCTATAGTGTACTACTTTTGACCAGAGCTCTATGGGAGCTCTATGAGCCCCGGTCAAAGGTAGTACACTAAATAGGGAATAAGGTGCCATTTGGGACGATGAGGTAATGGAGCCGTGGGTACAGCCTACAGGAGGAGGTAGCAGCTAGCCAAGGTGAAGGAGGCGAGGAGGAGAGGAGAAGGAAGCCATGGAAAAGTGCTTTGTCAAGCCCAGTGGCAGGTGCTTTATTGCAGGAGGCATGATAATGAAGCTGGCCTACTTTAACCAGGCAGCATTTTTCTTCTTGCTGAAGTAGCTCTTCTTCTCCCTCTCCCTCTCTCTCGTCCTCTCTCTCTCTCTCTCTCTCTCTCTCGCTCTCTCCCTCCCTCCCTCCCTCCCACCCCACTCTCTTTCTTCCACCCCCACCCCCACTCTCTCTCTCTCTCTCTCTCTCTCTCTCTCTCTCTCTCTCTCTCTCCCTCTCTTTTGCCCTCTCTCTCTCTCGCCCGCTCTCACCCTCTCTCTCTCTCGCCCTCTCTCTCTCTCGCCCTCTCTCTCCCTCTCTTACTCTCTCGCTCTCTCTCAGCCCCACTGACTTCCAGTACCCAATAGCACACTCAGGGTAAATTGCCCTAAATGGGCTCACTCTCTCAGAGTGGTGGAGGGCTGGTGAGGGCTGGGTGTCAACCCAGAGCAGGGCACTCTCCAGGTGCTGGATGGACCACTCTAACTCTCTGCAGCTGTACCCAGGGCACCAGCACTGGCACAGAGGGGAAGGGGACGGGCATGGCCACTTGGCCAGACTGTACTGTACCAACACTGGGGTGGCTGTGGTCCTACTCCCCTGGCGGATGTTATAGTACACCAGTTAACTGTTTGATCATCTGTTTGGATCAAGATCAGTGAAGATGTGCTTGCTATCTCATGGGTTAATACTGTGGATGATATCAGAAATAGACAGATACTGCTTATCAACACACCTATCCCAATGCTTTTCTGTATGTAAATATACATACTTTCACTCTCCTGGTCTGTCTTAGTACGAGGCGTCTTAGAAGATGAGTGAATGATGAAGTATATATGTATGGATTGGGAGCACATGAATGAATGATCATTACCATAACCAGTAGGACAATGTCAAATGATTTATGCTAATTCATTAACATTTACATCAACAACTTGTCAATATCACAAAGAAAAGTTGTCAGCGACATCATATGAGCTTTACCTGTATGTGCAGAATTTCAGTTCAAACCCAGACATATCGGACTAATCCTCATTTGGCGACATGACCTCTTCTTTAGCCTCTAAATGTTTAAATATTTACTTAGGCTTTCATCTCTGGGTTTTAGTCTGGCGTGATACATGTTCATCAGAGAGACAGATCAGAAAAAGACTGGCTGTGGAAAACGATCCGGCATATTCGTCTCATTAGCGAGCCCATCAGAGTCATCCCCCTCCCAGATCCAACTTAACTGGGATTTTAATTTGCCTTTTCCATCATTGTGTTATTGCCAAGCCTTTATCTTCTCCTGGTTGTGTGACTTTCTAGCTAACCTTGAACTGACCACCCCTTTGCTAATGACTTGAGTCTGTTGAGGAGAAAGAAAGGGGTGGTGCAGAGGACATGACACATGTACAAATTAAAAGAGAGCGAGGGCGAAGGAAGAAAAACCTTTAGATGGGGTTCAATTGTCTTCTATCTCTTCTCCAGCCTCTGTCCTCTTAATCCTTATGCCCAAGCACAAATGAATCTCAGGAACGTCACCTTATCTGGGCTTGCCTTTCAGATATCCCCCCACCGTCGCTGCTTCCTCCACTTTCTATGTCTTTCACACACACACACGCGAGCGCATGCACACACACAAACCCACATGCACACAACACACACACACCATTACTCCATGGGTCTGGCTGCCTGTGTCTCTAGGCAGAGTGATTAACATAATGTGGCCAGCGCTCTCCCCAGAGATCAGACAGGGTCATGGAGGCAGGGTCCACTCGTGTGAGTGTTAATTCAACCCGTGTTGATCTCACCTCTTGATTTCCCTGTCAGTATGTCAGCCCCACGCTTGATTTCAGACATGCAGATTGGGGAGAGAGAGAGAGAGTGGGGAGAGAGAGAGTGGGGAGAGAGAGAGAGAGAGAGTGGGGAGAGAGAGAGAGAGAGTGGGGAGAGAGAGAGTGGGGGGAGAGAGAGAGAGTGGGGGGAGAGAGAGAGAGTGGGGGAGAGAGAGAGAGTGAGAGAGAGAGAGAGAGAGTGAGAGAGAGAGTGAGAGAGAGTGAGAGAGAGAGAGAGAGTGAGAGAGAGAGAGAGAGAGAGAGAGAGAGACTACCACAGGGGTTGGGCTTGTTAATTCAACCCGTGTTGATCTCACCTCTTGATTTCCCTGTCATTATGTCGGCCCCACGTTTGATTTCAGACATGCAGAGGGGGGAGAGAGAGAAACTACCACAGGGGTTGGGCTTGCACTATCGATGTCGAAGCATGGCCAAAGACTGATCTAAGAACATGACTCTGAAGGAAGTTTTAATGATCTGGTCCCATTGGTGGAGAAATATGGTGTCTGAATCTCTCATCATGTCTATATCCTGTTGGCACAATATCTTTCAACAATGTGAAACTGTCTGCAGTCAGATGAAGATTACAGCAAACGTACAGTACACTATAGACTCTCCAAATGAAAATGGCATCATAAGCTGTTAAGTGTGAATTAGAGATCGACCGATTACGATTATTCAACGCCGATACCGATACCAATTTTTGGAGGACCAAAAAAAGCCGATACCGATTAATCGGCCGATTTTTTAAAATGTATTTGTAATAATGACAATTACAACAATACTGAATGAACACTTATTTTAACTTAATATAATACATCAATAAAATCAATTTAGCCTCAAATAAATAATGAAACATGTTCAATTTGGTTTAAATAATGCAAAAACAAAGTGTTACAAAGAAACAAAGAAATTAAAAGTGCAATATGTGCCATGTAAGAAATCTATTTAAGTCATTTAAGTTCCTTGCTCAGAACATGAGAACATATGAAAGCAGGTGGTTCCTTTTACCATGAGTCTTCAATATTCCCAGGTAAGAAGTTTTAGGTCGTAGTTATTATAGGAATTATAGGACTATTTCTCTCTAAACCATTTGTATTTCATTAACCTTTGACTATTGGATGTTCTCATAGGCACTTTAGTATTGCCAGTGTAACAGTATAGCTTCCGTCCATCTCCTCGATTCTACCTGGACTCGAACCAGGAACACATCGACAACAGCCACCCACCCTCGAAGCAGCGTTACCCATGCAGAGCAAGGGGAACAACCACTCCAAGTTTCAGAGCGAGTGACGTTTGAAACACTATTAGCGCACACCCCGCTAACTAGCTAGCCATTTCACATCGGTTACACCAGCCTAATCTTGGGAGTTGATAGGCTTGAAGTCATAAACAGAGCAATGCTTGAAGCACAACGAAGAGCTGCTGGCAAAACACACGAAAGTGCTGTTTGAATGAATGCTTACCAGCCTGCTGCTGCCTACCACCGCTCAGTCAGACTGCTCTATCAAATCATAGACTTAGTTATAACATAATAACACACAGAAATACGAGCCTTAGGTCATTATATGGTCGAATCCGGAAACTATCATCTCGAAAACAAGACGTTTATTCTTTCAGTGAAATACGGAACCGTTCCGTATTTTATCTAACGGGTGGCAACCCTAAGTCTAAATATTCCTGTTACATTGCACAACCTTCAATGTTATGTCATAATTACGTAAAATTCTGGCAAATTAGGCGGCCCAAACTGTTGCATATACACTGACTCTGCGTGCAATGGACGCAAGAGAAGTGACACAATTTCACCTGGTTAATATTGCCTGCTAACCTGGATTTCTTTTAGCTAAATATGCAGGTTTAAAAATATATACTTCTGTGTATTGATTTTAAGAAAGGCATTGATGTTTATGGTTAGGTACACATTGGAGCAACGATACGCACCGCATCGATTATATGCAACGCAGGACACGCTAGATAAACTAGTAATATCATCAACCATGTGTAGTTAACTAGTGATTATGATTGATTGATTGATTGTTTTTTATAAGATAAGTTTAATGCTAGCTAGCAACTTACCTTGGCTTACTGCATTCGCGTAACAGGCAGGCTCCTCGTGGAGTGCAATGTAATCAGGTGGTTAGAGCGTTGGACTAGTTAACTGTAAGGTTGCAAGATTGACAAGGTAAAAATCTGTCGTTCTGCCCCTGAACGAGGCAGTTAACCCACCGTTCCTGGGCCGTCATTGAAAATAAGAATGTGTTCTTAACTGACTTGCCTAGTTAAATAAAGATTAAATAAAGATTTTTTAAAATATCGGTGTCCAAAAATACCGATTTTTGATTGTTATGAAAACTTGAAATCGGCCCTAATTAATCGGCCATTCCGATTAATCGGTCGACCTCTAGTGTGAATTGACAATGTGAGATCTGAAGTCACACGTACACCAACGGCTTTACAACAATGAAAAAGCGATAACATTCTGCCATCATGATCGTGAAGATGATCCAACCATCAATGATACTCGATTCAATCTGTAGCGCAGAAGGTCAGCATTGTAGCAGGGTTGAAATGTAAAAGTAATTTACGATTGAGCCGACATACTGTAGCCTATGCAGCGTTTACCATGAATGCAGTCTCCGCGAACGCAGAAACATTGCCTTTAAAGTTGCTCTCGCCGTAACCTGCGCGACCTCGATATTTACACGCTGAGCGTGAGGAGCACGGGCAACTACAGGAGATCTGCCGGTCGGATTTCTTCACTTTGACACCCTAATGCACCAACCCCGACGAGCTAGACTGTTCTACGTTTTATAGGCTGCGCATCAGCCGTTAAATGTAAATCACGCTATAACGCTGATCTTCTGCTGTCATGCCCTGACCATAGAGAGCCTTTTATTCTCTATGTTGGTTAGGTCGGGGTGTGACTAGGGTGGGTTATCTAGGTTATTGTATGTCTATGTTGGCCTGGTATGGTTCCCAATCAGAGGCAGCTGTTTATCATTGTCTCTGATTGGGGATCATATTTAGGCAGCCATTTCCCCACTGGGTTTTTATGGGATCTTGTTTTGAGTTAGTACATTTAGCACCTCTTATGTTACGGTTCGTTGTTTGTTTCCTTTTGTTTTTGTAAGTTTCACTAAAATAAAGATGTGGAACTCAGAGCACGCTGCGCCTTGGTCCGACATTCATTCTAACGAACGTGACATCTGCGCTACTGATTGAATCAAGCCTCTACTTCCAACAACAATAACAATTGCCAAACAGATCATTTAGCTAAGGGGCAAGACAAGGCAATCTCTCGACATAAG
The DNA here is from genome assembly GCF_016432855.1 of Salvelinus namaycush. Lineage (NCBI taxonomy): Eukaryota > Metazoa > Chordata > Actinopteri > Salmoniformes > Salmonidae > Salvelinus > Salvelinus namaycush. The sequence continues at coordinate 18,402,649 of NC_052317.1, read as the reverse complement.
TGAGTAGAAGATCAAAAATGGTCCACCCAGCCATCCAGCCAGGCAGAATTAGTCATTCAGTGCTCCATGGCCCGACGCTCCCGACGCGTGGCCCAGTCTGTGGGGTGCAGCGACATACCAGCACCACTTAATTACAATTGTGCTGTGACCCGGCTGCTGCCAGCCAACGCTGTCTCCACTGCTATGCTTGACCCTTTTTAACTGCTCCTGGAGGAGACCCTTGACAGGCCTTCCCCCTGCCTGGCTGAGCTGAGTCGAGTGTGGGGGCGGAAGGAAAGGATGGAAGGAGAGGGAGCAGACATGGACCAGAGGAGGATCAGGGCAATAGAGCCCTTGTCTCTCCTCGCCTGGCTAGGCTCTCCTCCTCTCCTCCTGGAGGGCCCTCCAGTCCTGCTCCAGGGGCTTGGACCGTCCAGGTACTGCCGACATGCCATCGACATCCCACTCCTGAGCTATGGTAATGGGGCCAGGATGAACTCTTCAAGTGGCTTAAAAGCCTCTCTTGGCCAGGGCTTTTCACTGTACCGAGGGCTGGAGATGGAGTGGAACAGTCAGTTTGGATGGAGAGGTAAATAGTGGAGACAGAGGGTGTCAGAGAGGGGACCCCTGGGGCTTTTAACTGGGGGCTTCCAGTTATTAGGGCCCTCCTCTGGGGCCCCAGGTTACTGTTTCAAGGGCAGACAAGTGTGTGGCTCTCATTCTCTACTGCATGATCTCCAGCTCAACACTCAACAAAGATTATCAAAAGAGAAACGCTGGGCAGGCTGGAGAGGAGTGAGTGACGTAAAAGATGCATCCCTAGATGGCTAAATGTCAGGATGAAGTGTTGTAGTGTCAAGTCCTGATGTGCAAGTTTAGGAGCACTTAGATTGTATCTCCAATTATAGGCTGCATTGTGATAAAAAATTGTTATAAAAGGAATTCAACACCCTGCGTAGAGAATGACTCACAGAACCACAGAACCATTGGACCTGGAACCCAAAATGAGTTTTATGAGTCAGCTCTTTGACCATGGTCACGATAAGCTCAGTGGTTGAAGTACTGAATGGTAAAACTGAATGCAACAAAACTATGACAAAATAGTATCCCAAAGAGAACGTTGTTCCGGTCGAATGTGAGTCTATTTCCTTACAGGAGGGGGAGTTAACCCCACCCTGTCACTTCGCACCTCTCCCTCACCACCCACCCACCACCCTGCTCACCAAACTCCCTCTTTCCCCCTGTCCCCCTCTCTCCCTCTCAATCTGGTGACACCATTGTAACCACTAATTAGAATTCTGTCACTAAGTAAATGCATTGTGACCGGCGGGTGACAGCTGTGCCTGGCCTAGCTTTTGGGGGGGGGGGGGCAATCAACAGAGTGGCAGGCAGGCAGGCTGGTGACGACGGTGGCAGGATCCCTTTTAACGGGAGAGGTGCTGCTCTCGCCACTGACCTGACAGTCATTTAAATTACACAGAAGAGTAGGGGAGGCCAGCCAAGCACTGGGGAATAATGCACTGACTGACTGACTGACTGACTGACTGATTCCTGTTTGCCCTGACAACTAGCCGCACTCTCTTCCCTTTCAATTAGAACAAGGAGAGGAGCGTGGGCCTGCATCGCCCTGCCTCAACCTTCACTAATCGCCCAGCAGGGAGAAAGGCAAGCAGGGAGGGAGGCAGGCTAGCAGGGAGGGAGGCATGGAGGGATGGAGGATGGAAGGCAGGGAGGTAGTGAGGAAGGGAGGGATGGAGGCAGGGAGGGATGGATGCAGGGAGGGATGGAGACGGGGAAGCAGGCAGACAGGCAGGCAGGGAAGCAGGTAGGGAGCTGACAGATAAGTGGCCCCTCTCTCCTCTCCTCTCGCCTGTCCTTGTCCCTCGTCTCTCTCGGCAGTGTAAGGTATCCAGGCTCCATCCCCTCGTCAAGGGAGAGGACAGAGGAGGTATCCAGGCTTGTTTGTCTGTCTAGCTAACGAGCATACTAACCACGGTTTGAGTTCATCATTATTGTTAGTCACACAGTAGTGGTGGTGGATTGTGCCATGGAGACCTCTTTGGAATACTTCTGTGTTTTACACTCTCCAACAAGTTGATATTCTAGCATAGGGCGAGCGCAAACTGGAGAGAAAACAACATACAGGACTTGTAGAGACTCACGTACTGTAGCTAGCTACTGTCTTGGCCTTTCTTCAGTACACTCCGCAGTCCCACTGTTACTAGCACCATGCTTGACTCTCTCTCTCCCTTAGCTTGTTGCTACTATTGTATGCCATCGATAAACAACACTCAAAGTCCAGATGATATACAGTAGCTACTCATTAGACATTCCATCTGAACGCTCCACACAGGGTTTTAGAATTCTTCTACCATTCAGAGAAAATTGTCACATTAAACCTTTTTGTGCATGAGAAATCCTTAAGAAATAGCTTTCCCGACTAAATGTCATCCTTTACACCGAAGCAGGCACCCTTTCCCAAAAATCAATGAGAGGAAAGTGAGGAAAGGGGGAGCGAGGCCATTGGCCGGGCGGGCTGAGGAGTGTTTTATATGCAGAGAGCTGAGGACAGGGACCAGGAGGAAGAGATGGGGAAATGTCTTCCATTGATTTACACTGACAGTCCCACAAATCCATCTGCTCCACACCAGTACAGTTACTGACAGACTGACTGACTGACTGACCGACAGAGGGGATAGCTGATGGTTATCACATGGAAGGGAAGGGGCACCAACGACCAACCAATCCATTACTTATTTTTGATTCTTGATACTAGGGTGTAAAACGGTGTTACCACTTCTGATTATGCCAGGCAAGCTGAGAATAGAAGCACGTTTATCGATATCATTAGCATACTTCTAAACTGGGGACAAATATTTTGAGTGAGGGGATTGGTTGTGGTTGTTTCTGGGGCAAGGGTATTGGTTGTGGTTTATGTGTTCATGTCCTGGTTCCTGTTTGACTAGTCCTGGCTGATCTGGGCTGATCTGTTGGCACACCAGGCCTTGGCTGCATTTCAGGTCTGAACTGGGTCTGTGTCCCAAATGGCACCCTATTCCCTATATGGTGGTCTAAAGCAGTGCACTATGTAGGCAATAGAGTGCCATTTGGGATACAACCTGTGCCCTAATATAGGGTGATGGGGGACATGGTGCTCCAAGCCAAGACTTAGCAGCACCTCTGGGTCTGGTGTGGCAGTGGATTAATGTATATCAGCAGCTTGTGTTTCCTTTTCTTCCCTCGCTGTGCACTGACATGCAGATGTCCTCACTCACTAAAGCCTGTCATCAGGATGGAAGGTCTCGCTCGCCGCTCAAAACCCTGACCCTTCTGAGAACTCAGAGACAGAGAGAGAGAGTGGGGGTGGAAGAAAGAGAGTGGGGAGGGAGGGAGGGAGGGAGGGAGGGAGGGAGGGGCAGCACCACAGCCAAACCAGAGAGTATCCCCAGTGGAGCTAACAAGTGCTATTGGCACAGCCCAGAGAGCCACCACAATAACAACAGCAGACTGGAATTGTTAAACAGATCTAATGCATGCATTTCACCTGCTTCTCATGTATCACACACACCAGATAGCAAGTGGGGGGATATCTACTGATCCACCATACTACTCCTCCAGCTGCAAGCTTTGCCTTTCACCCTCAGATGGTTGTAGCTGTGTGGAGAGAGAGAAGCAGAAGAGTTACCAGAGTGGACGTGAGTGACATATGATTGGGCTCTTCCTTCTGAAATATTCATGGCTTTTCCAGGGGAGAGGAGGGGAGGAAGTTAATTTAGCCCTTTCGCTATGCTGAGGGTAATTAAAAGAGATGATCGATAGTCTCTCCCCCTGTGTCTGATAACAACTACCCCCCCAACACCACACACACCCCCTCTAAACCCCCACCCACAGACAAAAATCAGAGAGGTGTGGAAGAGAGGTGTGGAAGAGAGGTGTGGAAGAGAGGGATGGGAGAGAGGGACGAGAGAGGGATGGAAGAGAGGGATGGAAGAGAGGGATGGGAGAGAGCGACGAGAGAGGGATGGAAGAGAGGGACAGGAGAGAGGGACGAACGGGCAAGTGGGACGTGAAAGAGGGATGGGAGAGAGGGATGGGAGAGAGGGAAACTGAGAAGGATAGGCTTGGGTCTCATTCAAATTCTTACTGGAGTGTTTACATATGTGAAATAGATAAGAGCATGCCAACTCTATTTTGAAAAATGCACATTACAAGCATTGGAACTGTAAGTATTTGTTACTGAAATATTAAATTCTCAGTTAATTTTAGTTTAGTGAGGGAAAAAATATTAATTTGGTGTACTATATTTGTGTACAATCATGGCACTAAACAGGCTTTTAGAAATAATAACTTTCTCATCATAATTCTCCCAGTCATTTATCTTCGAATGTTGGTTTCCGGCTAAAATGTTGATTTGTATTCTGTGAGAAAGTGAGTTCCTGCAACAGAAGAAGAGAAAGCTCAAATCTTTCCATAAACTGGACTCCATCATCAATATTGTAGAGGAATCCATAGTTCAGGAATACCTAACTAATTAGAGTTGGCTTTAAATAATTTATCTCCTTAACTTTTATTGATTTGTCAGTTCTGCGGTGTGAGTTGAGCTGTAAAATTGACTATCCTCAAACAGACATGCTCGTCTGCGGCTTTACGGGCGGGCACACACACACACACGCACACGCACACGCACACATGCACACATGCACACATGCACACATGCACACATGCACACACGCACACACGCACACACGCACACACGCACACACGCACACGCACACACACACACACACACACACACACACACACACACACACACACACACACACACACACACACACACACACACACACACACACACACACACACTTCTTAATGAAGACGCAGCAGCAGCATGTCATGACAGCACAGCCGGAGAGGAGAGGAGACTATCACTGTAAACCATAAGGATCAAGTATTAACAGCCTGGCCTAATTAACAATGTCTCAATTAAACATCTCCCTCGTTATGGACACTAACCTGCTGGGACCCGTTAAACACCTGTAACGCATATTTCATCCCTTCAATAAACCCAGTCATCAATGATGGGAACTTCAATCAGGAGTTCACTATGCAAATAATCCAGTTCACTACAGTCAATTGGCCAATTTGTTTGATATTTGGTTAAAAGGTAATTGCTTAATTGATGAGGGATTATTTTCAGATGGCTAGGAATCAATGGGCCAGTCATGCTACATTAGTTCAGTTGACTGACAGGAGGGTGAATGATCATAGACTACTAGCAGGGGGAATGGGGAGAGTGATGATCCAATCAGCAATAGGGATAAACATTACTGTAGCAACAGTGAAGATGGCATCTATTTGCATTCATCAAATAAGTGTCAAATGACATGTTTAAACTGCATCCTCGTGTATATCTATTGAGTTACAGTAAGTATGGTTTGCATGGAAAAATAATAAGCTCTGGATGCTGTTGGTGGAATATGTTTGTTTTTAAAAAGACAATAGTTGATGAGAGTCTGACAAAGTGCTACAGGATACAACCGCTAGCTTTGGTATATTTTATATAACATTCTATCTATCATCACCTAGTCCACAATTCTGCACAGGGCCAGGTTATCTTATCTGGTGTCTGCATCTGCTGTACCTCTGCACTATCTACCCTGGGTCTGTCTGTCCATGTACTGACTGCACACCTGATGCACTAGTGAGGAGGAGGAGGGTTCTGGGGTCAGAGGTCAGGATATGACCTTACACATCTGGTTAGCACCGAGCTCTATCCCCAGCTGTGTCTGTGGGGATGATGGCTTCTCACGGTGGCTCAGCTGCTGCTGCACTGGACTGTGGGAGGAATGGAGAGGTCTGCCACTGTTGTCCAGATGTGGCCCTCTGCCTGCCTACTTGCACTCTGGGAAAAGGACAGCAGACTGAAAAAGGACAGTTTAGCACAACAAATTGACAGTTTCACATGTCTGGGACAAAAAGATGACACAGACAGGAATAAAGAATGAAAGAAAGATAGCCAAACAGACAGACAGACAGACAGACAGACAGACAGACAGACAGACAGACAGACAGACAGACAGACAGACAGACAGACAGACAGACAGACAGACAGACAGACAGACAGACAGACAGACAGACAGACAGACAGACAGACAGACAGACAGACAGACAGACAGACAGACAGACAGACAGACAAATGAATAATGTGACCCATTTGTATTCACTTTGTATCGCAAAACCAAGTCATACTGGCTTTTTTGTATTTTTGTGTATTTTCCATAAACACCAGAACACAAATTGACACAAAAAATGTAATAGATGACAGACGTTGTCGGATCACTCCACTTGGCCTAGAGAGCAGAGCCGTATGGGAAAATATATTTAGAAATCCACATTGATGTGGATACGTTTGGGAACTATTCGTGTGATGTGTTCAATTTGTACATTTCCACCAATATTGAATGGTGCGTCACTCCAGGCTCGGCCGGCTGGTGCAGAATAAGAATGGGCTGACCTATGGCACTTGAGAAGAAATTGCCTCACAATGAGCATTGACATACATGGATTATACCTGCTGGTGTTTACTGCGTCACTCCCGAGTTTTCTTTAAACAAGTGGAGCGCTCTGCATGACTGTCGCCAGGGCCACGTTGTGAAAGGCGGCCTCGTTAGACCGACCAGGACGCCGTTTGACATGAATTAGATGTGTCGGCGAGTTGACTGACCGGCCGACTGCCCCCCCGTGCTGGCTCCAGACCCCAGATGATTCTTTAATAGGTTAAACACTGTAGACCACCGATGTAGATTCTCTCTCCGACTCTCTCCTCCGTAACACCATGGGATCACAAGTACTGGGATTGAACCGTGTAATAATCTTGTTCCAAACTGAACAGAACAACATGATGACTCTTATGATATTTTAATGTCACACCAATCCAGGTTTAGATACTTAATGATACAGGGGTAGCTGGGGAGCTGTTTGATTATCCTTCATGACTGGAAAATAATAAAAGAAAAGAGTAATTTCATGGCGTGAAAGTGGTGCATTCAAGAATAATGATCTTGCTCTCGCTCTCTCTCTCTCTCTCGCTCTCTCTCTCGCTCTCTCTCTATCTCCCCTCCCTCCCTCTCTCTTAAATTCTCAATGTCTCATTCTCCTCTCTCCAAGCCTAAAAGGAAAAGAGCAACATTATTCATACTCCGAGAGACACCTACACTATAATACCATGCTGATCAGAACAAGGGCCTAAAATATCACACATTTGCTCTCAGCTTGGGATACAGGTGTGCCCTGCAGTAATTATTGATACCTATCAATCAACCTCCAATCATTTATCAATGTCTTCAGACATAAAGTAAACCAGCGGACCCTATAGCCCACCTGGACCAAACCTAGACACCACTGACAGCAACCATCAGGAACCCAACCAAGACGTTGAATGAAACCATAAAACCACACCAAAAACCCCGTCTGGGGCAGCAAAACAACCTATCCAGAAACACAAAAGAATTTCATTTTAGCCCTGTGTCAATCAAGAGCAAAAAGGGTGCAACAATTTTTCAAGAGGCCCCGGTCGGCAGTCAGGGCCCAATAAACACAGATTAGTGTTGGCGTGTAGACAGCACCCTCATTGAACATCCACCAGAGTGTGACTGCAGTCGCTCTCTATTACTGTCCCCGCGCCCTCCCCCCTTTCTTCCCTCCATCCCTCCCTCCCTCTCTCCACCTCCTGCCCACTGACAGAGCTGCCCGACACAATGGATGGACCGGGAGCAACCAAGCTGAAGAGATGCTAAGAAAACCTGATAAATGGCAGCTTGAGCCTCTCTCTCTCTCTCTCTGTCTCTCTCTCTCTGTCTCTCTCTCTCTCTCTCTCTCTCTCTCTCTGTCTCTCTCTCTCTCGCCACACAGCTGCAGCATGTCTCTTCACATGCCGGCAACGGACAGATACGCTGGCCGAGAGGACACCCTGTCACATTGGCTTAGAGAGGGGGAGGCCAGCCTGTCCCTGTCCCTGGCTGGCACCACCATGGTGACACAGTCACTCAGTCAGTTAGCATGGGCAAGAGGTGCCAAGTCTATACAAGCCATCACTAACTAACTTACTACCGCAGTATGGGCAGGCAGTGCACGCAGTCTCTCCCCAACCCTCCCCACATCACATCACCATGCTGTCCTTGTTGTCCAGTGATTCATTCCACCTTCACTGATAAACAAATCTTCAGGATACTCTCAGGAGTCCACATAGAAGGACAGTAGAGCATTGTTCTCTCTCTCTCTCTCTCTCTCTCTCTCTCTCTCTCTCTCTCTCTCTCTCTCTCTCTCGCTCTCTCTCTCTCTCTCTCTCTCTCTCTTCTCTCTTTTTTTCTCTCTCTCTCTTTCTCTTTCTCCCTCTCTCTCTTTTCATCTCTCTCTCCCTCTCTCTCTCCATCTCTCTCTTTCTCTCTCTATCCCTCTCTCTCTCTCACTCTCTCTCTGTTCTGAGTTAATGTTCTTAAACATACATCACAGGAGGATAATGAAGCATGGATACCAGTGGCATTTGTTGACAAAATCAATAAATGTGAATTTAGATATAGGCCTACATTGCACATAATTATGTTGACAATTGAACATACACATTTTTTCTTCTCCATACTGAAGATGAATGTCTTAGATTTGTGTCCACACTCGTAACAATCCCCCTCCAGCCATCTAAATAGTTGTGTCCTTTAACAGTTCACACACATCTCCGATGTTGATGTGTGTTTAGCCCAACAACAATTAGCATGTCGTCTGCAGTCAAAGCAGACACCAATGTCACATGTCGCATGCAAAAGGAACACACTACACCACGCGCGCTGTCAACATGACAAAGAAACTCAATAAAAAAGGAACCGAACCTCCACATGCAAGAGTCAAGACAGCAAAACGAGATAGATATACTACAGAGCTTTAAAATATGAAAAATACGGAGATACAAAGAAGAGTGTATTGAGGAGGGGGTTGTCGTAGCTAGCTAGTCATGCATCACCAATATCTTGATGGAACCCGGATGCTAGTAGTGGCAATAACATGAAGAATGAAGTCACCTGGCTTTCCAAAGCTTTGAAGGTCAAGGAGAGCCTCTTGCATATTCATTGCGGGGGCCAGTGCAGGATCGATGGGTTTTAATTGTTTTTTCCCGGCCTGGTAGAGGGAAGTGCCAGCCGCCATCGATCCGCTGGAGACGAGGCCACTTACATGTCAGACCGTGTGTGGGCCATCGCATCACCATCACCCAGCCATCACTCGCGTGGCAGACAAGAAGGAAATGTGACAAGACAGTGTGGCGACATGAAACACAACAGCAGTGACTAGCGGGGGGCCGCAAGGGGCCATGGGGGGGGGGGTTCTGATCCTCACTCCCTCCGCACCCTAATCTCACATCAGGACCACACTCACAGGATGCATTATGGAGTGTGTGTGAGTGTATAATTGAACACTCACTCAATTGAGCCTGTCTGTCCTGCTCTGCAACCAAGTGTTAACCGTTCTGATCATGGCTTCCACTGCTCCGCTAACCATTAACCACACGCTGCTCAGAGGGACACGTGTTCAATGTAAAATATACCCTTTGTTGTCACTAAATGTCCAGGCCTCATTATATAGATATGTTTCACAGTGAGATGCCTCATACTGATGTTGTCACACTTCAGACATTTGGTATTTATTTTCTGTATTATTGTCATCATAATATTCCAATGCATTCATCACAAATTCCATTCATATCCCAAATGTCAAGGGCATCAGTTAACCCTCGACCCCTCGTTCTCTTTCTCCCAAACTATTACAGACTATTACAGCTTTGGATCGACCACATCAGATCTGCTAAAAGCTGTTTACTCTCCACGTCTAGTTGATAAGTTGTTTGAGGCCTGGACCTGTAGCTCCGTCCCTCTGGGCACTGACGTCAATACAACATCTATTCCACGTTGGTTCAACTTAATTTCGCTAAAAATGACGTGGAAACAACGTTGATTCAACCAGTGTGTGCCCAGTGGGTTTGAACAAATTGTTTCCAGTGGCTAAAGGGCAGCAATAACCCGGGACTTTGTCTGAGAGAGCTCATATTGACATAGAGCAGGCAGAAATTGGAGTCAATGGTAGCAGTCAACTCTGACCCTGTAAGAGCCATGGCTGTTTGACTAAAAGGTAACACCTCCAATCTCCAATACTGTGGTCTCATTTCAGGGAGGTAAGAGTGGACCCTGCCCCTGAATCAATCTAACACAGTAACACAGAGGCTGTGTTTCAAATCTGCCAAGGGTGAGAAGCGAAATTCATTGTATTGTTTGTTGTCAAATGATATTAAGAAGTGTACTGATGAACTGATTAAAAATATGGAAAAATTATGAAGAATGTAAGGAAGGGAGATCATTTTTATTAGAATCATCCAATATGTCAAACCCATGACATTTTTTCATACACATATATTGTGTTAGATTTGGTGATTTTTCTGAAAAATAGAATGTTTACAAACAGAGGAGTCATGCCCCCTCAGATTTGCCCCGTAAAATAATAATTATATATATATTTTTTTTTAAATGTCTGTAATACTACTAGCCACCTAGCAATTTTATGAAGTTGGCTTTAGCTACCCCAGATCTATTTCAGGCTATCGATCAAGTTAGAGTAGCTAGCTTGTCTAACTATCTTAGCTGGCATGCCTGCTGGCAAGGTTGGTAGACTTTAGAAATGCAAGCAGTTACTAAATGTACTGGATAAGACTCACATTCCTTTAATCTTTTACCCAGATTTTAGCAGGGATGCAGAGAAGCATATTTCATTTAATTTAATTTAAAAGAACTACAGACAGCTGAAGAGGTATGCTTAGATATGCAGAAAATTAAACATATTTTTTACTTAGAATTAAGCATAACTATTATGACTCTAGATTGCAGGAGAAAGCTCTTTCAACTGTTTGAAAAATGCAAAATTCTCCAACTTGCACCCCCTAGGCATCCTCACCTACTTTGTGCCCCCATATATTTTTGGAGTGCATGACGCCCCTGTTTACAAACTAATTTTAAAAAATGCATGTCGCTATCCAATAACAAGAAATATCTTAATTTGGACAAGGCCTGTCTGCGGAGAAGTACAGTGCCTTTCTCTAAAGTACATTGTCAAAACCCTTGACAGGTAGATGTAGTGTTGCTAGTATTTCTGGTGAAAGAAGTGTTCCTTTTTCTCTGCCAATTCCACTCATCCCTTTCCTTTCTCCAGCAACCTCCATTGCCAAAGACGTAATAATCAGCGTTTACTGAAGCAAGGCAGAAAAACATTTAAGTGAAGAGGGGAAAAGGAGATTGCAGGAAGGCACAACTGAGGAATAACACACAAGACTGCTCTCTCCTCTCTCTTTCTCTCTCTCTCTCTCTTACTCTCTCTCTCTTTCTCTCTCTGCCTCTCTGCCACTGTCAAATCACACCAGATATTCCGTAATAGATTCTCCTCCAGATACTCAATTCCGTTCAAAGGCGATCCTCCTTTATCCCAGAGCATCAAATATTTAAACACTCGTATTAGTAGCAGTGTCATCTCCTCAACCTGGAGCTTATGGCACCAATCTCTTTACAACCTTTTTTCCTCCCTGTTCCCCTTCCCATTCCACTCTAATATCCACAATGTTATCTCCTGCAGACCCACATTTCCCCTCTTATCATTTTATATTTTCAATACTTAAATCTTTTTTTGGGATGGGGGGTGGCAGGTTTTTCCTCCATTCTTTTCTGGCTTTTTGTCGCCGGCTGGGCCTTTCAATTTTAAGAGGCGAGGGCTTACAGATTGCATGGGAAAAGGAGATGGAGAGAGAGGAGAGCAGGCGAAAGGAGGAGGAGGGAGAGAGAAAGAAGCCATAGCAACAGCGGCGCGCTTGAATGATGCCTTTCAAGAGGGGCATTCTAGCTTGTCAAATCGTCAGCTGCAAAATGAATTGGCATATCTATTCAGCTTACTGTGAGATGTCATGCAACACAGTTTCATATTCCTCGATAAGGCGCAATAAAGCAATTGTCAGAGTGACACGGAGAGAGGCTTTTCACTGCTCAGATTCTGTTTTCTTGTCGCTGTGGAGGCATGGCCGGCACAAGCCCCTCGTAGGCTGAGGCTGGGGCTTGCTTTACCAGTCTGACGGCTAGGGGCCCGTTTGTTGGAACTGGTTGGTGTGGGAGTCTTATGATGACTGAACTGAACAGTGTCTTCTGTCCGTTGCGTGTGATGAAGTTTTGAAGTATTGTGCTGTCTGGTGGAACAGTTTGATTTCTGTCACTGACTGGGTTTGTTTAAACAGTGTGCAGTGAAGGCTGAGGCCGGAGTGGAAGAGTAAGTAGAGGAGTGTGAAAGAGGAGTGAAATGGACACAGCTGTCTCTCTAACCTGTGGAGAGGGAACGGAGAGGATGAGGGAGCGAGTCCGTCGCCATGACTACCATGACCTTGTGTGTACAACAAATAGCAAACAATTCTAGCGGTGACACTCCTGCACAAAAATAGTAAACCGAAAGTTACTTCTAATGTCAGGTTATTACATGTAATGAACAGTCTTTAATATGAGCTTATAAATATGTCATAATATTTTCTGAGAAAGATGTGGGAAAAAAACTGTTTTTTAACGTATTTTCAATCATTTATTTTATAAAACATTGTAAATGTATTGCTCAGATATCGACTGGAGATATACAAGACCATTGTTTTCTCCATCCCTCTTTTACTGTTTTATTTTGGAGACTCTCGTTCCCCCTGTCTGTCCCTGTCCCCTCTCTTCCTCGTTGCCCCTGTCTCTGTTCTCTTTGGCTGCCCCATTAGTTTAGTGACCAGTGGACTGTGACAGGCCCAAATAATGCTGCTCACATCTGAATGGGGGGAGCTTTTCCATTAGCACCTCTAATGTTCTGACAACCTTGCACAGCCTACAGTCACATTCATACACTGAGAGCACAAAATGCTGGCCCCCACTATCACATACTGGAGAAGAGAGGAGAGGAGAGGGGGCCACATGTGGGATCTGGGGGAGGGGGGCACCTGTATAATCAGCACTAGCCATGCACTGTCACGACTGTCCTGCAACACCAGACCACATCACCAGACCACACCACCACCACACCACCACACCACACCACCACACCACCACCACACCAACACACCACCACCACACCACACCATCACCACACCATCACCACACCACATCACCAGACCACACCACCACCACACCACCACACCACACCACCACACCACCACCACACCAACACACCACCACCACACCACACCACCACCACACCATCACCACACCACATCACCAGACCACACCACCACCGCCATCACACCACCACACCATCACACCACCACATCACCACACCACCAACACACCACCACCCCACCACCACCACACCACCACCACACCAACACACCACTACCACACCACCACCACACCACACCACCACACCACACCACACCACACCACACCACACCACCACCACCACCACCACACCAACACACCACTACCACACCACCACCACACCACCACACCACACCACACCACCAACACACCACCACCCCACCACCACCACCACACCACCACCACACCAACACACCACTACCACACCACCACCACACCACCACCACACCAACACACCACTACCACACCACCACCACACCACCACACCACACCACACCACCACCACACCACCAACACACCACCACCCCACCACCACACCACCACCACACCAACACACCACCACCCCACCACCACCACACCACCACCACACCAACACACCACTACCACACCACTACCACACCACCACCACACCACCACACCACACCACACCACACCACCACCACACCAACACACCACTACCACACCACCACACCACACCACACCACCACCACACCACCAACACACCACCACCCCACCACCACCACACCACCACCACACCAACACACCACTACCACACCACCACCACACCACACCACCACACCAGACCACACCACACCACACCACACCACACCATACCACACCACACCACCACCACCACACCACCACCACCACACCAACACACCACCACCCCACCACCACCACACCACCACACCACCACACCACCACCACACCAACACACCAAACCCAGCCTAAAACCCCAAACAGCAAGCAATGCAGGTGTAGAAGCACGGTGGCTAGGAAAAACTCCCTAGAAAGGCCAAAACCTAGGAAGAAACCTAGAGAGGAACCAGGCTATGAGGGGTGGCCAGTCCTCTTCTGGCTGTGCCGGGTGGAGATTATAACAGAACATGGCCAAGATTTTCAAATGTTCATAAATTACCAGCATGGTCAAATAATAATAATCACAGTAGTTGTCGACACCACCACACCACCACCACACCACCACCCAAATATGGTTATAATGGATTCATTGTTATTCTCATGAATTTTTGTAGCTTTAAAAAAAAGAAAGTATCAGGGCACAATTAAAATAGGGAACATTGGGTGAAATGATTGCCAGGTGCATCTCGTCAATATTTTTTTGAAAGAAGGTATCGTTGCCTTTGAAACCAGATGAAATAAAGCCGTTGTTTGCTGTGATCAGAGGCCACGCATTCACAGGTTCTGTTTAGTCTTATGGCATCCCTTTCATTTGACATGGAGGTGCTTGTTAGGAGAGATCACAGCGGTCGATTCCGTTCCCAGGATGTCAACATCGTTCAAACAAGGTGCTTGAGATCTTTGGCTCAGGGGGAAAGTCTCAGGCAGGGAGAGATGTTCATGGACAAGGTGACTGATATTCAGTGCATAAAGTAACTTTTTGCTGCTGATGCTGAGGTATAGCCTCTTTAATGAAATGGGCAGTCACTTCCAAAGATAGTGCTTTTATCATGATGGAAGGCAGGTCGGGGATAAATTACAATGACACCTTAAGTTCCTGGGCAGCCCAATTCCTCAAAATAATTATTATGCTCCAGTTACTTAAAAAGCACAATGCTATTGGTTGCGATAAGTATTAGTCGGAATGGAAAGACGTATGGCTTCTTAAGTTAGAGAATCATCCAATAGATCTACAAGAGCCAAACCGAGCCACAGGAAGACAAGGCAGAAGGTAAAATATCACAGTACAAACCTGCAGAAGTCATGTAGGATATAGCGAAGAGAGTGATAAAGGGAAGGGAGAGATGTAGGGAAACAGAGGGATATAGGGAAGATAGAGATGTAGGGAAACAGAGGGATATAGGGAAGATAGAGATGTAGGGAACAGAGGGATGTAGGGAAGAGAGAGATATAGGGAAGAGATGATACAGGAAAGATAAGTCATGTAGGAGGTAGGGAAGAGAGGGATATAGGGAAGATAGAGATATAGGGAAGAGAGGGATGTATGGAAGAGAGGGATATTGGTTGTGGGCAGTGAACACACATCATCCAGATGTCCACTAGGACCTCCTGCTGATTCTCTTGGTCTCAATCTATAAGTTTCCTCTGGTCTAAATCTATAAGTTTCCTCTGGTCTAAATCTATAAGTTTTCTCTGGTCTAAATCTATAAATTTCCTGTTCTAAATCTATACGTTTCCTGTTCTAAATCTATACGTTTCCTGTTCTAAATCTATACGTTTCCTTTTCTAAATCTATACGTTTCCTTTTCTAAATCTATACGTTTCCTGTTCTAAATCTATACGTTTCCTGTTCTAAATCTATACGTTTCCTGTTCTAAATCTATACGTTTCCTTTTCTAAATCTATACGTTTCCTGTTCTAAATCTATACGTTTCCTTTTCTAAATCTATACGTTTCCTTTTCTAAATCTATACGTTTCCTTTTCTAAATCTATACGTTTCCTACTGCTATTAGCCCTCTGGACCATGATGTTTAGCCTGGTATGTTTCCTTCTGTAGGGTATTTGTGACTGAATGAAACACACCCACTGCTCTAATAAGTGTTTTTCAATTAGACCTGTCACAGGATAATACTATAATGAGATATAGAGGGATATTAGAGCTATGCTAATCGTGTTGCTTTATTTTTGTTTCAAGAGAGGAGGCGGAGGCAATGACATATTTTTGGTGAGTCTGAGTTGATTGCTAATTGTTCTCCAATAATCACATTTGCTCTCATAGTACAATGTTGGGATTTGCTTGTATTGTAACTTTTTATTTGATTTATGAAAGGCCTGCGTTGACATACAAGTCTCAGTGCAATTTCCGCAATTAATTATCACAAGTGTAAAACAAGCGCATGTGGGATTTTCATTAGATTAAAGACATAAAAAAAACAGGTTGAGAATTCTTCTGTAACAACCAGTAGGTTTTCAGGGAATGTGAGAATTGTCTTCCTGTGTTGGAGTGCTCTTGCTTCTGCCTCTGCCTTAGTGGAGCTGCTTTACGGAGATGACACTTAGAGTAATAGAGCTGGCTTGATTGGGTTGTGGCATTGTCAGGCCTGTCATCGTCTGCAGCACGGCACGTCACTGCATGACCGTGTGCTTAAAAGGCCAGAGTATTCAACCATCAAGTCCTCCTGCAGGAATTTGTCAAGTGGCTCAACATCTGAACAACTTGACTATGAAGACTACACTGTTTAACTGACATTTATAAATAATGCATGTTTATATCATCTAAACAGTTTCATACCAATACACTTTTGCCAAGCAGTTATATCTGTCATTTTTATTTACCAAATCTAATAATAATAATAATAATAATTTGTGGTAATCAAACATGTATCAAAAGTTTTTCATTTTTCAAAACTGATCATCTAATTTAATTTGTTTTGCATTCTTTTCCTGATAACAAGCCTAAGTGACCTGAGGGTATATTTAGTCAATGTTTCCCCATTTCTAATGAAAATATTATCACTGGCATTATGTACATAGTAGATATTATGCAACATTCAAATTGTCACTAAATCTCCATCTAGAGCTAATCCCAAAAATATTTTGTGTCATTTTGTCAAAATGACATATTGTCGCTATGTAAATGCTTCAAGACATCATGTGACCGCTAACTTCTACACTGTAATGTCTGAACTCTCATGGTGATGACTTATGAGTACTATACTTCACAAGGTTGGAGATTAGTCAGGAGAAAGAAATGGAAGAAAGAACTGAGATATATTGAGAAATCGGGAGAGAAAGAGAGCAAGAGAGAGGAGAGAGATAGATTGGAGAGCGAAAGAGAGAGAGAGAGAGAGACTTGAAGTAAGTGAAAGAGAGAGACACTGGATGAAGGTACAAATCACAAGAGAGAAAGGAAGTAGGTACCTCTAAGAGTTAGGGGAAGGAGTATTTCCTCTCCTCACTTTACCCTTGGTGCCGGTGCTGGGGCGGGACGAGGGACGGGTGCCAGGTGGGTGGGTGTTACGATGGAGGGGGGGGGGGGGTATTGCATGGCCCAGTGGGCCGCCACCCAGCACCACTCACTTTGCCCTGCTCCCCATTCATCAAGCCAGCACAGGCCACTGGCCAAGCACGTCTCCCTATCATTACCCCTTTCACAATGCGATCCATGCTGCTAACCCTGCCTTCATCTGCAGGATTAATAATATCTCTTTCAACCTTCACACTGTGATAAATAGGCTCCAGGAGAACAAAAGGAAAGAAGGAGAGGGACAGAAATAGAGAGAAAAGGAACTGAGGAAAAGTGTGAGAATTTAAGAAAGAGAGAATCAAAGATGGAAGTTCCGATCTGGAATCAGCCTTTTGGAGTCAGATTGTCGTCAAGTTAACACAAGGACCATGCTGGACTGATTGGTTGCCTATGTTGGAATAGGGAGGTGTATCTGTGGAAATCATTTACACTCAGCTAAAGCAGTCATAATTATCGAAGCAGTTTGTATCAAATCTGGCATCTGATTAATATTCACACTTTGAATGTGAATTTTATTTGAATAGTTTGTAACATGCAGCTTGCCTTTGAGAAGAAAACAAATGGAACAATCCAATACATTATTAGTTCACTTTTCCACCATGGTTAGAGGGCATTGCATGTGTTTTGTGTGCTCAATTTGGCCACAGTGGGCAGTGCTCTGGTATTACTATAGGTAATCACAGCTTCCTGGTTCTCTGTCCTCTCTCCCCTCTTCAAGGCTATTAGATAGAAATACCCAATGACTGCTCCTTACAGCAGCTCTAACCACAATGGCTGATGATAGTAATTTGTTACTGGAAAAATTAACACCAGGCTTTAAACAACGGGCTACCAACCTAACCCCCCAAAAAATGAAATTATTATGCAAATTCCCAGAATCACAATGTATGAGTTTGATGTTTAGCTTTAATTAAAAACTGTCTCTCTGCAGCCTGTCTTGATCTGGAGTCTTATGGTGTTAACGTGATTTATTAGGCAAGCTAAGAATTATGGGTATGTTTTTTTTCTTATTATTATTCTGCTTCTGCTATCTGTTATATTACATTTTACCAATTTTAACTGCAATTGTTTTGAATGTTTATTTCTTTATTTAATCTCTGACATCCTTTTATTACATTGGTAAATATATTTATGGAACGTAACCACTGCAGTTCTGTCTTCCTGTTTTGCAACTTAAAGTCATCAAATAGAAATTAAATAAAACAAATGTTATTTCTTAAATGTATGCTAGTGCTCAAAGTCTGCACCTTTAAATGTATGTCATTGTTCCAATTGGCTTAGACCTGTGATCAATGAGGAACCACCTTTCCTCTCAGAGACCTTCAAGTTGAACCCTGGGCCTCGTACCAATCGCCTGTTGATCTTAATCCTTGTGGATTTATTGATGAGAGATGTCCTGTCTTGACAAGTCCTCTCAGGCTCTTTGTGTACAATAAGGCGGATTCTCTCTTCTCTGACACAAGGCCTAACTAGGAGAGGAATCAGAAATGGTGTGTAAGGTGTATGGAGAGAAGGAGGATGAGGAGGGGAAGAGGGGGAAGGTGTGGCAGGGAACAAAAGGACATCCGCCACTAATGAAAGTTTTTGCTAAAGAGCATCACGGAGCTCCTTTGGCCTGCCTCGCTCTCAATTTCCTCCATCGCTTTCTTCTCTTCCTGGCTTGATTTAAGAGTTACTCTTCTAGCTGTGACAATAGGGTATTTCTATCACACAGATTATAACTCAGCGTGATTATTCAACTCCAATAGCTCTGCTGGCCCCAACTGCATCTAGCCCAAACTAATATCCTTCATGCATACATTATCCATCTTGCTTATTATCCTGAATCATTTCAGAATTAAATTCCAGGCCTCCAATATGGGTACAGCGGAGTCGACTGCTTTATAGTCAAAGGTTAAGATAGCAATCAAAGTAACCCTAGTAATGTAGCCAGACACTTTAATATTCACAAAGCTGATAATGGGACGAGGACATCATATTTTCTGCCTTTGCCCTGATTACCCCAAAGGCAACACATGCTACACTGTGACAGCAGCACAAGGAGAAACTGGGGAAGAGGAGATAGATATTGGAGGCATGGGAGAGAGAGAGAGAGAGAGAGAGGGAGAGAGAGAATGAGAAAGCGAGAGAGCGAGAGAGAGAGCGAGAGAGATAGGAGAGAGATAGGAGAGAGCGTTAGAGAAAGAGAGAGGGGGGGGGAGAGAGAAAGAGAGAGAGAGATAGGATATCATGATAGATAGATATTGAATATGGGGGTCAAGCGAGTGGTATTGATAGGTCAAAGGTGAGATACAGTATGTTATGTGTTCTATAGTATAGTCGTTTATCAAATCATGGATGTAAAATACATATATAATGCTATTTCTGTTTAATTTCTGTGATTTACACTAATTTCACTTTGAAACTGGACCTTATTCCCACTAGCCAACAAGCCGGATCTTCCAGATAATCCAAATATGGTAACACATGACTACTAGCTATTCTTGGTTTACTTTGGAACTAAGACACAACAGAGCTTGAAAAATAATTTATGCTGCAAAGTGTTGGTGTTGCATGCATACATCCAAGCTGTTATGCATCAAACTATCAGAGGACCTCATCAGCATTCAGATTGGCACCGCAGGCAGAGGGGAACTTTATGAAGACACGGTCCCATCTATGACCTTTTCAATCCAACATGGACACTTACTAAATCCATCGTATGAATTGGCTTGATGTGTAATTCTGATCTGGTCAACCCTAGTTGAGATCCCCCCAAGGACACTTACATGTAGAGTCACTTTGTAAAATTATCAAGTTGTGTTCTGTTTGTGTCAAGGAACTGTGCTAGTGGTTATTTGAATACAAACAGACACAAACACACACACACACACACACACACACACACACACACACACACACACACACACACACACACACACACACACACACACACACACACACACACACACACACACAACATAACCCCAACCCAAACACACACACACACACACACACACAACATAACCCCACCCCAAACACATACACACACACACACACACACACACACACACACACACACACACACACACACATACACACACACACACACACACACACACACACACACACACACACACACACACACACAACATAACCCCAACCCAAACACACACACACACACACAACATAACCCCACCCCACCCCAAACACATACATATACACACACACACACAAACTCCCGGCAGGTAGCCTAGTGGTTAGAGCGTTGGGCCAGTAACCGAAAGGTGACAAGGTAAAAAGCCCGAGCTGACAAGGTAAAAATCAGTCGTTCGGCCTATGAGCAAGGCAGTTAACCCACTGTTCCCCAGGCGCCGAAGACGTGGATGTCTATTAAGGCAGCCCCCTGCACCTCTCTGATTCAGAGGGGTTGGGTTAAATGCAGAAGACACATTTCAGTTGAATGCATTCAGTTGTACAACTAACTAGGTATCCGGCTTTCCCTTTCCCCCAGTCCCGCTGTGCTCCAGTGTGTCCCAATGCCGGCTGCTGCTCTGTCATGCGTCTAAACACATTGCTTCTTAATTACTCACACCATTAGCTTATTGCTTTTATATATTTGTTGCCTATTAGCTCCAATCCCAGTTAAAGTCCACCCAGCGGAGAGCTTAATTACTACAATCAGTGGATACACCCGGGGCCCTGGCCGGAGCCAGGGAGCTAGATGATAATAGCCCAACACGCACATTGATGTGACACCACACTGTTATCATGATGCTAGGATGCCATACATTGTCCTGGGAATATTATGGGGTTTGTTATACAGTTTTTTACAATCCCTTTGGCACTAATTTCAGAACCTTGTGGTCATTTTTCAAAACTCTAGACACAAAACTCATAACGGCCATCACTTGTAACACAGGCTGTCCAATGTTCAAAACATTGCATTGTGCATTCATATCTTTAAAGAAACCTTGCAGTTGCAGAATCATTGGTTCATATAACTAATTTATCATGAAATACCATAGGAAGATTCATTTAGATCACCCACACACAATATACCGATAGTTTCACTGTGTAGTTGTTCATTCAATCATTAGATATTGTAGTACAAAATATGTGATACATGTTTCATTATGCTACTACACGTAAATACATCACTGTAAAAGGACTAGTAAAGAGGCTCCAACCAACACATCTAAAGGAAAGGAAGAGGGAAGGAAATAGGAAAGTGTCCTCTCTCTCTCTCTCTCTCTCTCTCTCTCTCTCTCTCTCTCTCTCTCTCTCTCTCTCTCTCTCTCTCTCTCTCTCTCTCTCTCTCTCTCTCTCTCTCTCTCTCTCTCTCTCTCATAGTGTAAACCTCCTATGTGGTCTGTGTGTAGCAGAGTGACTGCCTGGCCACAGCCACCCCGTGCTGTGACCTGCCTGCACCAGTTTGATGTTATCGGCCGTTGAGGAGCTGCTCTACAGTCTCTTTACCTCGTTAAGTGGATTGTACGGCTTCTCTTAGTGTTGATCAGCAGTATTATAATATGCTACTGTACCCACCATCCACCACAGGCAGAATTAGATTGTAGAGGACGCAGGAGGAGAGAGGAGAGAGGAACTGGGTCACTTATAGAGAGAGTCTTGGACTTAAATGCTCTCGCAGGGGACACACACACACAGACACATAGACAATACTTACGCATGCTTGAACACACCAAAACGCACTTTAGTAGACCTTAATAACATGGCCTTCTGTGGCCATAATGCATGAAGAAGATATAGAGTAGCCCCATTCAATTGAAACCACCTGTCTTTTCCTACAACTTAAAGTCAATTCAGATGTGGATACCTTATGCTTGCCTGTGTCGATTTCCATCTATATATGTGTTTACCAGCAACTGCCCGTCTGGAAATGAAGTGATTGGAAGGCCGGTGAGAGGGTCAGGGTGCTGACAGGGTTCTGAAGCGCGGACGTTTTCCATCAGGTCTTTTAGCGTGGGTGTCCTGACTCCTGACATACTGGACAGGTGCAAAATCAGTGTCTGGCACAGTCACTACTGGCTCAATGACTCAATGACCACTGAGCTCCTTTTAGACAGGCACTTGACTGGCCCGCCCACCTGGGTCCTCCCATCCCTATCCCTGCTCATCTCTGCTATCAAACAATGACACGTGTGCCATCAGTCACCGGGCTGGGCACTATCTTCCCCAATCACAATAGGGAGACTCACACAAAAAGTCACCCAAACACTGAAAGGGGGGTATAAAAAACAAGAACTTAATAGCGGGACCAGACAATGCCTGAATAGAAAGAGTGAAATCATTTCAATGCAAATGAGACAGAGCGATTAACATGTGTGAGAGATATTTTAGACTAGAGACAGACGTGATGAAAGAGGGAAAGACAGGGAGAGAATTAGAAAGAGAAATTAGGTCATCTCTCCTTTCACTATGCTGCAGCTTTGGAAGTACTGGAAAAGCTGCTTTAGTTTTAGGACAGTTAAACAGCACAATTCATTCTACAATAAGCAATACTTTTACACAAGCTCATCCCAAATAGCCCTCCACCTAAAAAACACATGTATTTTAAAAGAGTTTTGCAATTATGGGCCTCTAAAATGTAATATTATCAAATGAGCTTCCTGGCTAGTATTAGCATAATTATGATCTACTGAAACCACACTGCATTCTAAATGAACCTTATGAGTGTGTAATTAATTAGGGATCATGTAAGTATATTCAAGATTAATAGGGGGACTAAACATGTAAAAAAAAATATTCAGCAACTCAATCGCATATATAATGAACATATTTTAAATTATATTTTACTGTATAAACTGCCAAGTAGCACCGTAATAAGAATACTATACTAATATAATACTGTCAAGAGAAGAAGACTATTCACTGACAACTCCATGTTTCACAATTTCTCTTTAGGTGATAGTTAATAATGATCTTAATTAGTGTGCATAATACAGTGAGGTATATGAACCAAGGTCACTGTGTATCCAGAATAATGAACTTGATACTAACAGATTTGGAGTAGTGTATGTATCTGCTTGACAGTGACATGTTATATAACGTAGCCTATAGTGAAATAAAAGTCCAAATGAAAAAACAAGCCCAATTCTCTTCAAATCATGAGGATTTTAGTATAATACACTGACACTTGCCAAACATTTCATAACTTCAACCATTTCATAACTTGAACCACTACCACACACAGCTTTGAACACACAGCAAAAAAAAGGCAAGCGGAATCTAACCCTAGTCTCCAGTGATAAACAGTGTGTAGCCAGCTTTAGGAGCAGGACTAGTGTGTGTCCACAGGGACTGGTATAGAGGCTGGGAGGGACCACCATGATGGATGAGGGGCTGTGAAGAAGATAGAGCCAGAGCTGTTTTAGCTGTTTTCTCTAACCCTTCACACAGCCAGATAGCCTAACTGGCCTAGCAGACTGGTAAAGACCATGCGTAGCCTTTTCCTGCACTCAGTGGCCTCTAGGGTGGAATGTCTGGTGTTTCTATGTCAAACAGTTTTGCTATATTTCAGTCTTCTGTGATGGACACTATCGGTCAAAAGTTTTAGAACACCTACTCATTCAAGGGTTTTTCTTTTTTTTTACTATTTTCTACATTGTTTAATAATAGTGAAGACATCAAAACTATGAAATAACACATATGGAATCATGCAGTAACCAAAAAAGTGTTAAACAAATCCAAATATATTTTATATTTGAGATTCTTCAAATAGCCACCCTTTGCCTTGATGACAGCTTTGCACACTCTTGGTATTCTCTCAACCAGCTTATTGAGGTGCCTTCTTAAAAGTTAATTTGAGGAATTTCTTTCCTTCTTAATGCGTTTGAGCGAATCAGTTGTGTTGTGACAAGATAGGTTTCATATATAGAAGTTAGCCCTATTTGGTAAAAGACCAAGTCCATATTATGGCAAGAACAGCTCAAATAAGCAAAGAGAAATGACAGTCCATCATTACTTTAAGACATGAAGGTCAGTCAATAAGGAACATTCCAAGAACTTTGAACGTTTCTTCAAGTGCAGTCGCAAAAACCATCAAAAACCATCACGAAACTGGCTCTCATGAGAACTGCCACAGGACTGGAAGACCCAGAGTTACTTCTGCTGTAGAGGATAAGTTCATTAGAGATACCAGCCTCAGAAATTGCAGCCCAAATAAATGCTTCACGGAGTTCAAGTAACATAAACTGTTCAGAGGACACTGTGTGAATCAGGCCTTCATGGTCGAATTGCTGCAAAGAAACCACAACTAAAAAGCACCAATAATAAGAAGAGACTTGCTTGGGCCAAGAAACACGAGCAATGGACATTAGACCAGTGGAAATTTGTGGTTTCAACAGCCGTGTCTTTGTGAAACGTGATGTGGGTGAACAGATGATCTCCACATGTGTATTTCCTACCGTAAAGCATGGAGGAGGAGGAGGTGTGATGGTGTGGGGGTGCTTTGCTGGTGACACTGTCAGTGATTTATTTAGAATTCAAGGCACACTTAACCAGCATAGCTACCCGAGCATTCTGCAGCAATATGCCATCCCATCTGGTTTGGGCTTAGTGGGACTATCATTTGTTTTTCAACAGGACAATGACCCAACACACCTCCAGGCAGTGTAAGGGCTATTTTACCAAGAAGGAGAGTGATGGAGTGCTGCATCAGATGACCTGGCCTCCACAATCCCCTGACCTCAACCAAATTGAGATGATTTGGGATGAGTCGGACCACAGAGTGAAGGAAAAGCAGCCAACAAGTGCTCAGCATATGTGGGAACTCCTTCAAGACTGCATTCCAGGTGAAGCAGGTTGAGAGAATGCCAAGAGTGTGCAAAGCTGTCATCGAGGCAAAGGGTGACTATTTGAAGAATCTCAAATATAAAATATATTTGGATTTGTTTAACACTTTTTTGGTTACTACATGATTCCAAATGTGTTACTTCATAGTGTTGATGTCTTCACTATTATTTTACAATGTAGAAAATAGTACAAATAAAGAAAAACCCTTGAATGAGTAAGTGTTCTAAAACTATTGACCGGTAGTGTATATAAAGTGTAATATTGGGATGCAAACTCAAAATGTAATACATTTCAATTTTATATCTGACATTGTGCAGGTGTCTTTTTTTTAAAGGCTTAACCATGTGTGTGAGGTGTATACTTCTGTTTCAAAGTAGATTTGTTTAAGACTACCAAGAAACACTCTGTGTGACCCTGATTTAGCCCACTGCAGTAAAAGGTTAAAGAAGGTTCTGGGTGTAGGCTATACTACATGGTGTTTTACTCAACAGATTTCACACATCATACAGTTTGACATTTGACTGTCTCTACGTGTTCGTGGTGTTTTTCTGTAGCGAATTGATCAAAATATGATTTCCATATCTCTATTTTCAAGTCAAACGACAACTGGATTAGTCATCCCACGACAGGGAAGTCAAACATTTGACTAACGCAAGGCCTTGGCTATTTCACTTTGAGGATCTCAAAAAAAGAGAGGGTGACATTAGAAAACTGACACAGAAAAAGAGAGAGAGAGAAATAGAGAGATAGGGAGAATAAAGTTTGGGAGGCTGTGTGGCAGTGGTAGATGACGTTGTTAGCACTTGGCAGCCATGTTGAGTCAGAGAAGTGGTCAATGTGCCACCAGCAGTGTTAACATTCTACTACAGCCCTGGCCCCTGTTGAGCCCCCTTTGAGCCCAGTGAAGCCCAGTGCTCACTGCCATGGAAATGGAAGTGTGCTCCAGTTAATTGGCTGACCCCTAAGGCCATGCTACTGATGCTCATTCTGGGACATCAATATTGCATGAACCCTTCAAAGCTGAACTGTCACCCTGTCACCCCGCCTGTCACCCCGCCTGTGCCATCCTCCCAATAGCCAGGCCTGCCCATGTTCAAACATTCCACCCCCCTCAGTTGGAGTCGGAGTGAAGTGAAGCTAGAGGAGTATGCATTAAAACACACATACGCTCATTCCATACATACACTGACATGTCTGCGCGAACACACACACGCACTCACACACACACGAGACACAGCACCTGACATCTCAGAACACATAAAGGATCCCATCTAGAATCTGTCACCTGGACTCCAGGCAGAGCTCTTGATACCTAGAAAAATAGCCTTTTTAATGCACAAATAAATGTAGTGGATATGGTAAAGCCAAATAGAAAGTCAAATATCCTAGCGAACATCCATTTGAACCATAAAAAATACTATTTTATTTGTGTTTTCACTCTCAGGGCCATTTTGTTTGTCTTAGGCGCTGGCTATCCTGGTGTCCATAAATTCCCTCTCTCTATCCTGTTCTGTGAGTGTTTCATGGTTGATCATCTTAGATTTATTTTCAAATATACTGCTGTGAAATGTACTGTCCACTCAGAGCGGCATGTTGTTTTTCTGGGATTTACTCTCTGTTAAGAAGAGTTATGTACATTCAGCATTTTACGCCCCGTGTCTTGGAAACAAAGCGTTTCCCTCATATTTCAAAGGGAGGTTCCAAATCCACTGATCAATCTAAGCCCTGACTCACAAATGTGCTCTAGCAGGAAAAGGAGCCATCCAACCAATGTCCTATTTGATTGAGGTCTTTCTTTTCGCGGAAGTGTTTTTCATTTAAACCTTTAGATGCAGGATTCTGTTCATAGTATTTATCTTTCTATAGTAATAGACAAACAAATAATTTCATAAGCCAAATAATTAACAACAAATGAAGCCAAGAAAATACACAACAAAGCTGCAAATATTGGAAGTACTATGTAACATGACAGTCTTATTACCATGTAACCACACACACACAAACACACACACATGCATAGATCCCCAAG
The DNA here is from genome assembly GCF_016432855.1 of Salvelinus namaycush. Taxonomy (NCBI): domain Eukaryota; kingdom Metazoa; phylum Chordata; class Actinopteri; order Salmoniformes; family Salmonidae; genus Salvelinus; species Salvelinus namaycush. The sequence continues at coordinate 18,375,488 of NC_052317.1, read as the reverse complement.
CGCACACACACACACGCTGCTGCTCCTCACATCTGACCTTTGGTATTTGGTGGGGAAAGGGCAGAGCCCACACATTAGGGCCGGGCGCCCATGGTGCTGTTTTCTCATGGCCCGGGGGACATAATGCCGCATGATGGAGGAGGGCAGAAGCAGGGCATATGTCTCCTAACAGCAGGCGACAGATACAGGTGTCACTTTCCTCTGTTTACTCCCCTATGTCCAGGGGCTCCTTCAGTGCATTCATCCCCTCTGCACTGAACTTCCTAGCTTAAACCTTCTATCCTTATCTAGCTTTACCTTCTCTATCTATCCCTGTTTTATCTGTCAGGCTTCTCCTTTTTTCTGTCTCTTTTTCTTTCCCCTCTTCTATCGTTTACTCTCTCTGGACCCTGTCTTTATTGCCATTATTTATTTTCTCTCATTCTTCTTCTTCCCTCCTTCTCTCTGTCTCCCGCCACCCCTCCCTCTCCCTCACTCTCTCTCTCTCTCTGCGGTGGCAATGGCAGGGCCCATGCTAATCACGGGTGACACATCATTGAGGGGAGCGGGCTGTTTGCTGTCAGCAGTGTTTTTGCTTCATAATTATTTCACGAGTGTCACGTCAGTGTCAGCCTCTCGGCTAACAGAGAGACAGGCGAGCCCACGGAGGAGCATGGCGGGGGGGGGGGGGGGGGGGGGGGGAGGGGGGGGGGCTGGCAGGGGAACCGAGCCTGTCACTAAACCTCACTGTTAGCCACTTCCTGCCAACAACAGCCAGTCCGCCACCGACGCTAGACGGTCTCAAGCTCTGCGCTATGGCAACAAAACAGGGTGGGGTGAGGTTGTCTATGGGACAGGGTGGGGTGGGGTTGTCTATGGGACAGTGTTTCTGATTTATGACCAACAGATTTGGAAAATTGCTATGTTGTTGGATCGGGTGTTGTTCAATATACTGTATTAAACACAAGACACACAGGCATTCACAAGCATACAAGAGCGCAAGCAAGAACACATACGAATTCTGTCTTTTGCTAAATATGATATATTTTCTAACATGGATATATTGGAACTTTATACTGTACAGAAATGCTATGAAATGCTATCCTGTATTGTAAACAAGCTAACCACTACGTCCCTATCATATCAAGCCTATGAAAATATTCCCGTGTCCACACAACCATCGTCTCTCTACGCTACAGAATCCTATTTGAACAGAGAATAAGCTGCCAAAACATAAAGGAGTTGAGAGGAAAAATCAATCCCTTTGACTAGACAACTATAATACTGTGTCTGACCGATTATCTTCAGAAATAAGCTCACTGAAACCCCTGGCAAAGACATGACCCTTTATCCAATAGTAATTGTCAAAACGGCAGCTTTTTGCATGGCTCAGCTTTAAAAGACAGATCCCACTCAGGCTTCTCAAATCAAAATCAAATCAAATGTTCTCCTTTCCTTTCCCAGACTGAAACAAACATCTGCTCCTCTATTTGATATCCTCCAATGTTCATTACCTTGTGAGACGTCTAATGTCCCTCACCTGTCTGCTGCTGTTCTAAACCCCCTTCAACATCCACGGCAGGGCCTTTGAATACACTAGAATAGCGCACTTTGTGATGGGAGGTTAAATAGCATGCATTGTGAAAGAACAGAAAGAAAAACAATGGTGGTGGTTGGTGACTGGTGAGGCACAAAGCATCAGAAAGTGAATACAGAGGAATGGAGCAACAACAAAGGGCTGGTAACTGGATTTGGTCCCTGTTTTTCTTCGCTTTTCTGGTTTCAGAAGCATCTGTGCTGAGAGGAAGGGAAGCAATCAATGATTTAAACAATAATGCCGCTCTCTGTATTCCCCGTCACACTCCCGCCCGCTCGCTGCTTCGAGGACTGTCACACACTGTCTCCGTGCCGACAGCTTATCTTGCGCATGCTGCTACTCCATCTTGTAGCTGTCTGCGGGTGCCCTCGCACTTGCTTATGCTCCCTCTTTCTCTCTCTCTCTCTCTCTCTCTCAGACTCTGTTACCCACACCATGCCTTCACTCCTAGTTAATACACTGTGTCCTTCTCTAACTCCTTCTTCCTCGCTAACTCTCCATCTCTCAAGAACAACAGCGATATACAATTGGCATTGTTGGCTGCCCCCAGATTTTCCTCAGATTCTTTTTTAGATTGTATGAGTCAAAGTTGTTTGACAGGGCAGAGCACAGTGGTATTCTCCCAACAACATTTCCTAAACCAATCAGAAGGCATGGAGAGTGAAGAACTGTCGGGTAACATGACTCTCTCCCTCTCCTCTCCTCAATGAACCCCAACCTCAGACTCATTTCCTACTGCCGTTCCACAGAATTTGGCTCACGCTTAAAGGTATCAGGTTTAATTAAGCCAACGTGACAAACAAATTAAATCTGTCACGTCTTGTTTGCATAGACCAGACAGGAATTCAATAGAGGCAGCTATGTTTGTTTGGTGGGACTTCTTATCACACTTCAACCTTGGCAACTTCATTGAAGCGCCGAGACGGAACACACAAGAGCAGTGACAAGCTGCAGTGACAAGATGCAGGCCGGTAAAGTTCAAAAGTCACCAGAGTCTACTTGTCTTTACCTTCTGTAGAAAGGTGAAAGCTGTGAAATCAATGTTTCAATAGTGACCGCGGGCTGGGCTGTAGGCTCTAGTGGAAGGACGTGAGCCGTCCAGTCCCCACGATCCCCATGGAGCGGTAATCTCAGTGTCATCAGTCAGGACACTGGGACACTGGGACCAGGTCAAGGGTCATGGGTTAGGGGTCAGGCCCACCTGCAGGGCAGGGCTTGCTTTAACCATCTCCCTACCACCTCCACCACCATCATCCCCACCACCAGCTCATCAACCCCCAGCCGCTACTCTCTCTGTGGGCTGATGGCTGTCAGCGCTGGGGCTCTAGTGGGGCTCTAGCTGGGCGCAGAGCTCATTATGCCTGTCGGCTGGGACTCGGCCTGCTACTGGGATGGGCGGCTGATAAAGAGTGCAGGCAGGGCTCAGGGCTCAGGGGCTGTCACCTTGGCAGCTGTGGTGGTGGCTGCTGGCTGTGTCTGGCTGGCTGTGTGACATAGTGCTCAGTGGGAACAGTGGGGGGCCATGGCACTGAGCCTAGTACACTCAGAAAGGAGGAGAGAGAGGCAGCTCCATGCTGGTATTCTGATGGTCCAGAGTATCTCTCATACTGACTGAACTAGTATGATCCAAAGAATATAAAATAGGCAAAATAGTAATACAAAGATTGTTTAAGCTACAGTATATTAGTTTGTATCACTGTGAGGACCTTCATAACACAATGTATAAATGAAAACCAACTGACATCAAAAATACTTCAAGAATATAATAAGTAGCTGTGTAGCAGCCTCCTGGCTGTCTTTAAGTGAGACAGTCCATCTATGTGTCTGGTAGTACAGTGGTTTTGTTGTAATGACGTGCCTTAGCGCCCCACACTGACAGACCTACTAGACTATGTAACCGTCTCTCATCAGAACATAGAGCAGACCAATCAGAGAAACGAAGGTCTCCCTCGGGGCGAGGCCCCACTGAACGTTCAGGTTCAAGGGTCGCCTGACGGGAACAGAAAGCCATGCCGTAGTCACACCGCCTCACAGCTCACTGTCATAATGCCATAAATATGGAATGACTGAAAACAGAGAATCTAGTGAAATGTGTTGATGGACCAATTCAATTAATATTGTTTGACCAAAAATGGAACTTGGATGTTTTGGTCAACAAACATTAAAATATAGGCTAATGATGACTATAGTGATCTATAGCCGCCATCAAAATGTAAAGTCAGCCGCCAACTCAGGCTCAACCCTTATCTGCTCTCTCTGACTTCCCATATTATCAAACCACCACCTCTTTCCCTAGGTCAAATCATGTTTACTTATTTCACCCTGCAGGTTCCCTCCTAAAAAATACATGAACAATAAATAAGAATGCCCCCATCCCTCCCTCTCTCCTCCTAACCCTCGGTCCACCTGGTGTCCGCTCAATACGGCCTCATCTGCCCGTGTTTTGAGAGAGAGGGGAAATGGAAATCAAACTGCGTCAAACGTCAAGTCACCTCGTTGTCCACGGTGACTAATATCCTGTGTGTCAACATCGAGGCTTTCTCCAAGCAGGGCCCTATCAGGAAGTCCATCTTCCCCAGGCACAATGTTGCTGGCCTGATAAGACACAGGGGCAGAGAGAAAGGCAGAGTGAGAGGGAGAGACTGGGGGAAGGCGGAGATAGAGACTGAGGCAGAGATAGAGCTTGAGGCAAAGACTGAGGCAAGGTCAGAGGAAAAGGGAGTGGCAGAGGAAGAGGACGAGGCAGAGGGAGAAGCAAAGGCAGAGGCAGAGAAAGAGGTAGAGGGAGAGACAGAGGGAGAGGCAGAGGAAGATAGAGAGGAAGAGAAAGCAGGAGAGGCAGAGAAAGCGGCAGAGGCAGAGGCAGAGGGAGAGGGAGAGGGAGAGGGAGAGGGAGAGGGAGAAGCAGAGACAGAGGTAGAGGTAGAGGTAGAGGAAGAGGCAGAGAATGAAACAGAGGCAGCTAACATTAGCGCTATCTTGGCTGGTAATAATCACAACCCCACTGTCAGTAGGAGGTAATGGGGGGCCAATAGAGGCAGTCCCTTTAAGTGATATCTCCTGTCTGTCTTCCAATAGGCAGAGAGGAGCCCGTGTGTACACATTTTGTCAATGGCAGTTAGGTCCGTCCAGGGACATCCATGGTCAGTGCACAGCATACAGCTGCTTTAGGACTGGGCTTGATTAGGGATGTGCTGTGACAGCTTGTTATTATATGGGTGGTAGAGAATATTTAATTGTCTTGATTTGACCATTTTGATTTAGGATGAGCAATTTATACAGGGTGGCATTTTAGTATTATAAAAGGCTATGGTCTTCAAGTGTATTCTATAGCTATCATGTTGCTTTATATAAGTGCTACATCGCTATAGTGTTACATCAATGTTACGAGACAAATGTCAGATTGTGTAACTAAAGTGAAGGTGAAATTAAGATTTCAACATTTGGTAAGTTTGTTCAATGTGACATTTACACATGAATGACAAATAAGACACAATTGCGTCATTAAACAATGACTTGAAACAAGGACAAACCATTCCACAGGACATCCATCAATCTTCTAGATCCATTTTCAAAGGGCAACACATCAGGAATAAAGGCAAAGCGGGGTTAATCTCTGGAAATTACATTGTTATTAATAATCATTTCTCAGATATTAATGCCTGTGGAAGAGTAACTAAAACATTAATCAAATCTGATGGGGAAGTCTGTCTTTTAGAGTAAAACATGTCCTCCATTGATTGCATTGAGTGGTATAATGTATCTGTCTCAATGTATTTATTCACTTTCAGTAATACCTCTGTTTGGAGGTATCTACTAAATGTATTATAATTTCATAATAGCTGTTGGGATAATTAGGTTAGTAATAAAAATACATTTTGTAAATATTGAAGTTTATTTTGAGAGCATAATGATAACCAAACAGCAGTCCACTTAATTTATTTGTAACTTCTCTAGCAAGGAATTATTGTTCATTTGCACCCCCAAGAAAACAGTGAAACCATGTGTTGACTTGCTCTTACTCAATGTGAGAATATTCATGCCTTTTCCACACTTAGAAGATAATTATTGTTATTACCATCACGCTTGAAATCACTCGACAAGGACATGTCAAGACAGTTAAAATGCACACACTTTTCATTGCTGTGAAAAGAGAAAAGAGAAAAACATTTCTCATGATCACGTTGAAAATGCTAATAAAATGTGTTCCATATCTTTTTCCATATAGTAATATGTTTCCCTCCAAAACGAATTATCTTTCCCCCTGTATTGCAATAATGTGTTTAAAGCTGGGGGGATAATATTGATTTAGTCATAACACGACATCATTCCCTATATCATAAACAGACCAGGGCTGTTTAAAAACATGTCATGCTGAACAATAAGATTTAGTTGAAAAAATACCCATCTTGACTAAATATATTATTAGCCTTGGTAAGAGGGAAGAGAAAAATATTCCCCATCTCACACAGAGACAGCATTTCACTTTGAGAGAGACATTAAGAGACATAAACTGGACAGCCGGGGGTGTCTCTGTGATGTGTTGGTGACCACTCTTTGTAGGTCACGTGGTAATTAATCCGGCCCCACGACCAGCACCACAACCACTGTGGTGGGAAGACGCCCATGCATCAAAACATCACAGGGTCTACGGCCCAAATGGCACCCTATTCCCTACATGGTGCACTACTTTTGACCAGAGCCCATCCTGGAACATGTACACTGTTGTAAACACTTCACACTACACTCAGAGTACACTCCGCTGAGAAACGTCTCAACAAGGTCTGGATCACAGGAGAGGAGAAACAGGGGATTATTATACATTATAAACCAGGAAGTTTGGGTCCTGGATGCTGATTGGCTGAAACAACATTCTCGCCGAGTGTTTATCAGACAATATACCACTGTTATGACGCTAAACTTCTTGTTTACTGTTATATGTACAGTGCATTCAGAAAGTATTCAGACCCCTTGACTTTTTCCACATTTTGTTATGTTACAGCCTTATTCTAAAATTGATTAAATTGTTTTTTTCCCTCATCAATCTACACACAATACCCCATAATGACAAAGCAAAACCAGTTTTTTAAAATACTGAAATATAACATTCACATAAGTATTGAGACCCTTTACTCAGTACTTTGTTGAAGCATATTTGGCAGTGATTAATTACAGCCTCGAGTCTTCTTGGTTATGATGCTACAAGCTTGAGACACCTGTATTTGGAGAGTTTCTCCCATTCTTCTCTGCAGATCCTCTCAAGCTTTTTCAGGTTGGGTGGGGAGTGTCGCTACATGGCTATTTTCAGGTCTCTCCAGACATGTTCAATTGTGTTCTGGCTGGGCCACTCAAGGACACTCAGAGACTTGTCCCGAAGCCACTCCTGCATTGTCTTGGCTGTGTGCTTAGGGTTGTTGTCCTGTTGGAGGCTGAACCTTTACCCCAGGCTGAGGTTCTGAGCTCTCTGGAGCAGGTTTTCATCAATGATCTCTCTGTACTTTGCTCTGTTCATCTTTCCCTCGATCTTGACTAGTCTCCCAGTCACTGCCGCTGAAAAATATCCCCACAACATTTATTCTTATTTATTTTTATTTCACCTTTATTTAACTAGGCAAGTCAGTAAGGAACAAATTCTTATTTACAATGACGGCCTACCAAAAGACAAAATGCCTCCTGAGGGGAAGGGGGCTGAGATAAAAAAATATGTTGCCACCACCGCGCTTCACCATAGGGATAGTGCCAGGTTTCCTCCAGACGGGACGCTTGGCATTCAGGCCAAGGAGTTCAATCTTGGTTTCATCAGACCAGATAATCGTGTTTCTTATGGTCTGAGAGTACTTTAGGTACGTACCTTTTTTCAAACTCCAAACGGGCTGTCATGTGTCTTTGACTGAGTGGCTTCCGTCTGGCCACTCTATCATAATGTGCTACAGAGATGGTTGTCCTTCCACAGAGGAACTCTGGAGCTCTGTCAGAGTGACCATCGGGTTCTTGGTCACCTCCCTGACCCAGGCCCTTCTCCCCTGATTGCTCAGTTTGGCCAGGCGGCCAGTTCTAGGAAGAGTCTTGGTGGTTCCAAACTTCTTCCATTTAAGAATGATTGAGGCCGCTGTGTTCTTGGGGACCGCCAATGCTGCAGACATTTTTTGCTACCCTTCCCCAGATCTGTGCCTCGACATAATCCTGTCTCGGAGCTCTACGGACAATTCCTTCGACCTCATGGCTTGGTTTTTGCTCTGACATGCACTGTCAACTGTGGGACCTTATATAGACAGGTGTGTGCCTTTACAAATCATGTCCAATCACTTGAATTTACCACAGGTGGACTCCAATCAAGTTGAAGAAACATCTCAACAATGATCAATGGAAACAGGATGGACCTGAGCTCAATTTCGAGTCTCATAGCAAAGGGTATGAATACTTATGTAAATAAGGTATTTCAGTTTTTTTGTTCGAAAAAACAGTTTTGCTTTCATTATGGGGTATTATGTGTAGATTTATGAGAGGGAAAAAATGATGTAACCCATTTTAGAATAAGGCTGTAACGTAACAAAATGTGTAAAAAGGCAACGGGTCTGAATACTTTCCGAATGCATTGTATCTTAGTGACCGGTTTATAATAGCAATAAGGTACCTCGGGGGGGTTGCGGTATATGACCAATACACCATGCCTAAGGTCTGTTCTTAAGCACGACATGAAGCGGAGTCAATTTACAACCTCCTTGGACCTTATTGCTTAGATAATCGCTTACACAAACCTCTTCAACATTGTGTCTTTATCTTCTAATGTTTAAGGAAATTGCTCACTTACGCAGATATTAGATGGCACGTCAGTGCATGTAGATTAGGAAGCCTCCAGGGGGTTGTTTTGTTTAGCGACCTCAAGTGTAGGCTAATACGACATTTTGACATGTACACTGATTCATCATCACAATGATTCTCTCCAAGTTTCTATAAATTACCGTCTGGAATAGCTGAGAGTATACAGTATGTCTAAGAGGAGAGCATCAGACAGAGGCTACGGTCTGTCATTAAAGGCATCGTCCTTGTGTCTCCTCTGTAAACACCCCTCCAAAATGGCAGCTGATAATCCAAATGCAATGTGACAGGAGCGGATAGGGCTGTTTTGGCACATAACGCTTTCACTTCTACTTAGTTTCTTTACTCTTTAACTTTGTTTGGGGGATGTTGTGGTGGACTGAGGCTTACAGAGGTGACAAGATATTGTTGTCGGTGTTGCTTTTTTTAGCGAGGGAAAAACAGAAGAATCTCCCTACTGGAAGATTCTCACGTTGAGTGTTTTACACGAAGGATAAATAAATTAAGATGTGATATATGGTACACGAAGGAAGTTATTCCTTAAACAAAACGTGTTTATTTTGATTTACACCCAGGGCTGTTTCTTTAATAATTTACAGCTGCGGGAATTGATGGTCCTGAACTGGGCATGCTGCTAAATCTGTATTGCCAAATAATGAGATTTTAGCACATGAGCTTATAAATTATCTTCTGATTTGTCTCTGGCTGTTTGTCAGTTGCCTTGTGCTCCCGGTCATGGATGGCATTTGCCTGTGTGCTCTAATGGCTGAGTTACACTTCGATAGATGAGTCTTGATGCCTTCTAGTTCTCTATGCTGCTGGGTAGAGGAGAGGGAGGGAGGAGGGGGGATATTGTCTATGGCTATGAAACATAACATCTGTATCCTGCTAGCAGCTATACCCCAATCTGTGAATAATTGTGACCTATCCAGATTTAACTCTATGTCCAACATCTTGCGTGAGGGAGTAGTTTTTAAAGCAACTTATCAACACAAATCTTAGATCTGTTTAGCAAATCAATGCAGCTGTTTTATTCGTAGAGAAATTTAAATGAAAGCATATCATAATGAAGGTAGAACACATTTTTTCATGATGAAATAATAGAAACTATTATGTGTCTTATGTGTTTGTCATCATCAAATAACTGCTGTGCGTGTTTAGCCATTTCATTCCAATATCTACATGTTGTGTTTATTTTTTATGACAAAGAAGGCCTCGGGCAGATGTCATTTAATGTTTAAGATAATTATACATTGTCTCACAAATAGCCTTAGAATTGACAAAGGCGTGATTTATTTTTCTTTGAGGGCTGTATTTGTGTACATTTATTTTAGTGGAAAATGAGGAGATGGGTATATCATCTGTTTTCAGCTTTGTCTGTCTGTATCAACAGAGACTTGAGGAGAGAGAGAGGGCACACAGACAGTAGGTGGATGAGTGGCATGTGACATCAACTAGGAAGTAAACCTATCCTATTTCACAGTCCCCCTTACTGCTGCTGCCACTGAATCAGCCATGGTCCTGTAATATCTCTCTTTCTCTATCTCCCAATACTCCAAATAATGCATTCCTCTTTCTCCCTAGGAAATGTTGAAAAAAGTGACAGTATCTCTATTCTCTATGGCAATGCATGATAATATATAGGGCAAATAGACAGTATCCATCCAGGCCTAATAGTTACCTAAAAATAATGTTTATGCCTTTTCCACCAAGTAATGGAGCGGCAAATGGGATAACAAGGGCTCTTGATTTGTGGGCCCCCTTTGCAATTACCACATTTCCTGGCCCTGTTTAAATTAAACAAGCCATTGATTTTATGTTGAATATTATTGTGCCATATTCCTCAAGAGCGGTTTTGATGGAGCTCCAGAGTGATAGGAGTTCCAAGCCCCCCTCCCGAAGCCCATCCTAATAAAAAAGACAGGGAAAATATCCAACGCTCCCACCCAGGTGCCTCATTCCCGATAGCAAGCAGACAAAGTTTGCACCACAAACGAGCCCTGCCCCATGTTGGAGTATGACACACACCTGGCCCGGCCTTTAGTTCCATTTGAAAACCTCTGTATCAAGTAGTTTCTGCCAAGACTCAGAGAATCAGCTGGTGAACCATTTTTAGAGCCCTGATTCTGCTCAGTTCCCCAGAGCCTTTCATCGTCTCGCTGTGCTGCTGTCCTCACTCTATCCTGTGTGTGTGTGTGTGTGTGTGTGTGTGTGTGTGTGTGTGTGTGTGTGTGTGTGTGTGTGTGTGTGTGTGTGTGTGTGTGTGTGTGTGTGTGTGTGTGTGTGTGTGTGTGTGTGTGTGTGTGTGTGTGTGTGTGTGTGTGTGTGTGTGTGTGTGTGTGCGTGTGTGTGTCCATGTGCACACGATCCCTTGCAGACCGACGCAGCAGACCCTGGTGATCCAGTGTGAACGGGGTGTCTACACGTCCAGATTGAAATAGGAAGAACTGTACTTAATGTCATTTCTGTGGAGAAAGTTGCTCTCTCTCTCTCTGCTTTGTCCAGCTCCCATCCTGTGCTCCAGTTCCTTTAATGCAGCATGGCCTCTAAAGTGGACTGTTACAGAAAGACGTTGGTAGAAAGGAAGGAGGGGGAGAACAAATGAGTGAGTCTGCTAGCTGGCTGCATTGACTTGCACCCAAACACATTCAATCCACCCTTCTTCCTTCTCTACACACTTATCTGGCATTGTCAGTACAGATCTGTACTCCAAGTCTCTAGTTTACTTTGTTTTGTATGTGTGTGTGTGTGTGTGCGTACGTGCGTGCGTGCGCGTGCGTGCGTGTGTGTGATCGTATATGTGTTTGGGTTGGGGGCAAATCTTTTGTACTTTTTTCGCAATAGAGAATCCTCATATGATCATGATGTGAGATGAAGCCTTCTAGCACCATGAATTATTCAATCAAGCGTGGATGGGGATTTTTTATTGATAGGTCTTTAATGCTTTCATAGTCATGATAGCAGTACTTTGTTGGTTTAATGATCTCTCTATTAGAGATGGCTTCAAATAGGAGCAGAAACGGCTAAGCTGCTACTGCTAAGTTACAGATACTCAGTGACAAAGGGACCAATTCAAGTGTGCAGAAAAATAGCAATTAATTTAGCACCTTTCAACACAACTGCTCTCTAAAGATAACTGACAAAAAACGAATAAGCATCTCAAACACAGTGACAGTTGCATTAATGTCAGAGTAAGGACTGTTAATGTATCTAGCACAGTTCCTTTTGTATGAGATGTTATAGTCACAGACTCTGCAATGTCGCCATGTGTCAGTATAATGAATAATTAAGACCAGAAATTAAGTGTATGTCATTGAGGCAGTGCTGTTGAAAGACACAATGGGCATTAATCTCTCTAGAGACAGCAAGAGCGGTAGAGATACTCTCAATGATCGGCTATGAAAAGCCAACTGACATTTACTCCTGAGGTGCTGACTTGTTGCACCCTCGACAACTACTGTGATTATTATTATTTGACCATGCTGGTCATTTATGAACATTTTGTCACGCCCTGACCTTAGAGAGCCTTTTTATTCTCTATTTTGGTTAGGTCAGGGTGTGACTAGGGTGGGTACTCTAGTTTTTGTATTTCTATGTTGGCCTGGTATGGTTCCCAATCAAAGGCAGCTGTCTATCGTTGTCTCTGATTGGGGATCATATTTAGGCAGCCTTTTCCCCACTGTGGTTGTGGGATCTTGTTTTTGTATTGTAGCCTTTTGCACTACAAAGCTGCACGTTCGTTTTGTTACTCTTTATTGTTTTGTTGCTGGTTCACATTAATAAACATGATGAACGCCTTCCACGCTACACCTTGGTCCAATCCTTCCAACAATGAGCGTTACACATTTGAAAATCTTTCCCATGTTCTGTTATAATCTCCACCCGGCACAGCCAGAAGAGGACTGGCCACCCCTCATAGCCTGGTTCCTCTCTAGGTTTCTTCCTAGGTTTTGGCCTTTCTAGGGAGTTTTTCCTAGCCACCGTGCTTCTACACCTGCATTGCTTGCAGTTTGGGGTTTTAGGCTGGGTTTCTGTACAGCACTTTGATATATCAGCTGATGTAAGAAGGGCTATATAAATACATTTGATTTGATTAATTGCTCTACACTGTGCAAAGAGTCATGATGGACTGAACTACCTAGTAATTCAAATATTGTTGGAAAGGTTGCGAGTTAAACTCATATTATAGTTGTTTGGTGTTGTCTTAATAGTGAATTTGATCTAATAAACAGTAGTTTGTACACGCCAGGTAGGATGTGTACACACACTAATTTGTTGCCTGTGCTGTGGGATAAGTAAATGCAACATGAAATGTCTTTGCATTTGCATTTATTTGCCACTGGGCAAAAACTGGTTGAATCAAAGTTGTTTAAACCTCAATTCAACAAAACAATTCAAATTGATGACGTTGAATCAACATGGAAAACTGATTAGATTTGTAAAAAGTAATCAATGTAAAGGAATTGAGTCTTTTTTTCAATCAAATTAACCTAAACCAATGACATGGTGACCTTTTTTCTTGATTTCACATTAGTTGACATCTCAAACAAATGTAAATCTAAACTAGAAGTTGAAATGATGACTGTGCCCAGTGGGTTATTTATCTATTTTAACAGTGCAGTCGAGTGAATGTGTCGATGTCCTCTGTGTGTTTGTGTATGCAGTGTGCTGGACTAATGGTTTCAATGGGGGTGTGATCCTTTTTGTATGTTGATGTGAAAAGAACATGTCCATCCTGGATGGACAATAACATTTTATTCTATTCAGTTCCAGTTTAAAAAGTCAACATCACCTTCAGTTTGACCCCAACCCTCATCCCTTAACTAATGGTATATATTACTGTACTCCTACTGTACCGCTAATCCCAACACCTCAGCACCACATAAGAAAAGAGTACATATGTTTAGGAGTGTTAGGAAATTTGGTGCTCCAGTCCTGTGAAAGAGGTTATATCAAAGGTATTAAGTCAATACACACCAGTCCATTTAGAAACATTAGAGGTTGAGCTAAGCCATTTGATTTTGAATTGAGAGAGACCTGGGACACAGATAGGCCTCTTCCCCGTTCCCTCTAGTCACACTCAAATATAGGTCATTAGCAACACAACTAAGTGATAATGTGCATGCATGCAGCCCATATGCAAGGCTACTGAATCCCCCTCCCACATTTTCCACTTTAGGGATTATACGGTCACAGATAACCTTGGCAGCATGGCTGTGGACTAGTCTTCACATAACACTACACTCAGAGACAAAGTAATTAAACAAAATAAGAGTTACATTTACTATTGAAATACACTTTAAATATGATATTGTCCATCTACTTTACAGCATAGTTTAATAACAATGCATAGTTGTTATATTAAGTATGTGATACTAGTTTCAGACACATTTCTCTACTATTTGATGGACAATACATGCAATTCAATATCTTTCCAGCAGGTGGATAATATCTGAACAGCCCATTTACTGGAACAGGCATGCAAGACCGATGCAATTGTTTTCCTACGTTGTTGACACCAACCCACAATAGACAATGATTTAAACTATCTGTATAAGCAACGTAGCACGGTTACATCCTTAGAAATGTTATTATGGTCACTAAGAATTTTACGGATTGCAACAAAAAACAAACAAAAATAATATACATATATATATATGTTTAAATAAAGTTATGCTAAATGGTAGGCTAATTACTTGGCATAAGCAGCCTGTTTTGAGAGGTTCACCACGTATGGAGCTTTGTCGTTTTACTGCTAGGCCTACTGTAACTAGGCCTACTGTAACTAGGCCTACTGTAATCTTTGTCTTTGAATGGAAATAGTCTCCAGTTAAGATGTACCTTTTGTTTAGAAGTGGACTTAATTTCTAGGGCGAAGATAGAAGAAAATGCATTCACTGTTCACAAAGCGCACTGAAACCCACCCTGGGGAAGATGGATGGGTGGAGAGGGGGGGCTGGGGAACTGCGAAGGGAGGAAAGTGGAAAGGGAGAGAAAGTCAGTCATTGAGCAAACCAAGCGCTGAGCGGCAGCACTGCACCTAAAACACTGTTTGCGAGCGGCTCGTCTACCTTTTAGATCCAATCTCTGCCTTTTCTTCGTTATTCTTCGACTCCACGCAGATTCCCTTTCTCTCAGCGGTACATGCAACTCACACCACTCTGATCACAAGAGCTGGGGACAGCTTGGCTCTCCACACCGCAACATTGCAGCGAGGTGTTACTACTTTTCTTCCCATGCGACTCCGTTATCTCCGGTGCTTTCGCCAGCCTGCCATTGAAAAGTTTCGGTTGTGAGGATAAACGAATATCTAGGACCTTCAAAGGGATTGTTTATAACAACGTAAGTACTCCGAATGTTTTGACAGTGATTGCATTGTGTTGTGCTCTACTACCTATTGAGATTTTGTTGTTGTCCAACTTTAACGCACAACGAATCTGGCTGTAGGCTATCCGACTATTCAAGCGTGAACTCAAGTATCAAATGTCTTAGCAGGCTACTGATTGTGTGGTCGTCACCCATGCCTATTGAAATGTGAATGTTGTTCACAATCAGTGTTCAGAATTGTAAGTGTTTTTCTTAGACTGGAGTTTGGCATTTTATCATCAACCCATATGACGCATGCATTAGACTACCCTACCTTTCCCAGCGCACTGTTTCCAAAAATATGCATTCTAACTTCTGAACCCGTTCTGGGTAAGCTTGGTTTGAAACATTAGCAGTGTTTCCACAAGTTTCAAAGTAACTGTTAAACTTGACCTCTTTGAGCTTTTACCTCCTGTTTTGAACGTTGTTTTATGCGCTCCTGTAGCGCTCTGTTCAGGTTTGGTCGGAAAAGGCATAGGCTATCCATCACATGTGTAAAGGATCACCTGACATATAGCCGACCTATAACACCAGAAGTTTTACTTTAAATCGAGGTAGGCCTATAAGTAGTTCTGAGTAGTTGCGTCCACTATCTGGATAATGGCCTACAGTGGGGGACATGGCCAAGAAGTTACAACATTGTTCCATCTAATGCGCGTGAACTACTTTTAGTCACCCAAAGAATGCCGTGGAGAAATGTTACTCGTCACAGATTAAAAGTGAACGTTTTGGTGTCTTTGTGTAAAACCTCAATTAGGCTACCGTGTAATAAGGTGCTTGTAACCATACTTGACTGTGACTATTTTAAATACACCGATTATATCTCGTAGCCGTTAACTCTTTTTAAACCTAAAAAATATGTATTTTAAGTTAATGACTGAACAGTGGTCATAACATGTTCTGCACAGCACCCATACACAAGAAACTAAGGTATTTGGAAAAGTGTAAGTGAAGTATAGTGTACATTTAGCCTTTTCTCTGGACTTGGTAGCCTAATGTTTGCTCTCTCTGTGTGTATGTGTGTGTGTGAGCGTACTTGAATAGCCTATATTTAAAGACAGACAGAGCAAATAGCCTACTTGTTGACTAAGGTTGCGTAACAACCATCAATTATGTTAACTTTTATCCTCGGAAAGAAAAATCGAAAACTAGTCAAGAAGTGGGCTGAGAGTGAGCCGATAGAAAGGAGAGGGAAACACCTGTTTACTACGGACCACTACAATTTACATCCTGCCCCAAATGACTTGCTACAAGCTGGAAGGTTTCCGCCAACCGACGATTGTAAACTAGTTGCTCCAAAGTATAAAGAGTCGAGGTTAATTCACAGTTTATGAAAAAAATGAAAAGAGCCTATAACATTCATGAGCAGTGTTTGTAAAATCTCACTCACTAATTGAATTTAATAAAACATTTTATAATTGTGCAATGATGTTATAGTCTAAAGTTTTAGATAGGCCTATTAGTTTTTTTCCCAATAGATAGAATAATTGTTTACCTTTTAATATGGAATGGACGAGTGAACAAAGACTTTGTTAGCAAGTTGCCTTGTGTCTTTTAACAGTATGCTATTTTTCATCCGTGATAAACATCTTAAATGTTTGCTTTCAAAAATGTAATAAATTGCCTGTTTACATGCCATATCATTTTTTTATAGCTGTTATAACGGAGGGCTGCAATTAACCCATTTTTTTTATCAACTGGAAAGATTAGAGTCGTACAAGTCATATCCCCCAGTCGACGCAGACAAAAGTTTCCATATTTTTTAATTAAATTAAATTGGCCCAAATGATATGTGTGTAAGCTAATTGACTATAGCCTATTGTTTAAAAAATAAAAACTTTAAAGTCTTATTTCACAAACATTACGTGAAAAAAAACGAAATCTATTATTCAGAAATTGTCAAATGATTATTGCCTAATTTAGGCCTAGGCTAGATAAAGAAATATATAACAATTTAACACTAAAACACAATTTCGTCGCTTCAGGTGATTTATCAGCATTGTTTATCAGCATAGTCTCAGACTTCCTATTTTTTTATTACCCAATGTTCACTTGAATTTTACATAAATGAAGTTATATGTAGCCTATAGGCCTAAAGTGCTCTCTCACATGCGTCTCATATTTCTCGGATTATTTCTGCGTCTGATTATTTTTCTAATCATGGTAGGTTTTCAACAAGTAAAAAAAGTTACGTTTTGGCGTATGGTCTAGTAGGCTAATTGATACATCATCATTAAAATGTTATGCCAGTTATATGATAACATTTTAAATATTAAATTATGTGCAGACAAATACGGATATTTTGGGTCTTCTAAATGCGTTGAGCAGGTGAAACATCCGACTGATCTTTTCACAGCGCAACAATTTGTGGAGATGAAGGACATTTCCATTTAGAAAGATATATTTTATCCTTATTTTTTGGCTAATTAGGCCTACTTCTAATGGGCAATGTTAGGTGAATTAATCACCTACGTGTAGAACATTTGGTATTAGTTCTCCCTTAGCCTATTCAAGCGATTGGTTACTCCGTATTTGTTTTGCGTGGGAAGAGTCAGGCAAAAAGAAAGTCTAGGTCGGGAAGAAAAGTAAAAGATGATTTATTTGTCAGGTTTCGATTTGTATCCCCAGTCCTTCTTTTCTATCCCTCCCAGCAGCGATGTCAGCTGTTATTGCTTCCCATTGATCCTCTTGCAAAGTGAGAACTGAACTAAAATGTATGTCGATTCCAGTGGCCGAATCAATATCTAGAGTTATTTTAATCTGGATTTGAGCGTTGTGGAATTAAAAAACTGGAGAGGAGAGCAAGCAGGCGGAATGAAACACTATCCGTTCTCAATTTGGAGAGAGCGTCTTCTTCTCTGTGTGTGGTTCGAAAGCTGAACTAATGGGAGGGAAAGGAGAGACAGAATCTAAGATTTTGCTGCTAAAAGTAGGCTATATTTCATATTTGATCAATAGAGAATTATTAACGTCATGATATGCACAATAATATATTTACTTACTAGGCTACTGATAATCCGTTTTATTCAGATTTACACAGATGACATAGATAGTAAATGAACTATGGATTACTCTATCGCATCGTCTTGATGACGCTTGGTCTATTAGTTCTTTCAATATCGAGGCTACTTATTCGTTCTTTATTAAAAGCAGAAGGGTCCGCCCACCACATCCCCTCCAACCAGTCCCTATCATGTTTATATTTTGATTTGCTACAAACACTTGACTGAAAGGTAATTTGTCATGCAGATGGTGGCATGGTATGGTAATTAAAATGAACCTCTGTCGGTAAATAACAAGTGTTTGAACATAGGGTTTAGGATAAATATATCGCCCATGCACCCACGGTTTCACCGTGTGCATTTTACATTTGTTTAAAAAAATATTTATTCATCAGTTGGAATAATTGTACGTTAGTCAATGCGTTGTGTGGAATATTTAATCAAACGAATATGTTTTATTTTCACCCAAATGTCATTATTCTGACCGCTGTCGTTTAGAACTGGTTGCGTTTCAAAAGTCATTTTTAGCCAGAGCAAATATTTGAAATGTTGTTTCAAATAAGGTTGTCTGGTTTTCTTTGTTGTGCTCTGGGGCTGGAAAATGCTGAGAACATTGTTGTGGCTATTGGCTAATTCGTTTCATATTGCAATATTCGATCTGAATAATCATACAATACATCCGTTTTATTATTTCCTGTTTGTATGATATTGTTTTCAGTCATCCGTTTCATAGAAATATCGGCATCACGTTTTGAGTAACCTTCATTTTTCACACATTTTTTTCCCTTGTGATTTGGAGTCTATTTTGGTCAGTCTTGAGGAAATTATATGCTGTTTATGTCTGTAGGCGACTTAATGTCCATATTATATTCACTTTTCAGATTTTTTCTGTCATCAGTGCTTTTTGAATAGAGGGTACAAATCTGAGGGAGATGAAGACAGGGAGATGAAGAGTCTAGGATATGTAGCACTGGAACTGGTTAGACCTATAACTGCAAAAACGTTTACTTTTATTCCTTTTTACAGTGTACACATGAGTAGGAAATTACTATTATGATATTTGAAAGTAATGCATTTTATTGAAAAATAACTGCAAATGATATTGAATAATGTTCCGTTTTGATGAATGTTGCTTGTTTCCATTTAGTAGCATATTGCCAGATATTTCCAAAAGCCTTTTGTAACGGTTTGACTGAATTCTACACAGCAGAATTATCTCTTCTCCATGAGAGGCATTGAGAACAGGAGACAGTTCAGGGTTAGCCTGACTAATTGGATGAGTTTTGTTCAATATAATTATCAGATATTTTCTTTCTCAGATTTCCCCATTTGTCAATTATCTGGACCAAAATTTAAGAGCTTGGAAATAAGTAAATTTTCTTCCCAGAAGGCATTATCAGTGCATTTGCTTCAATCGATTGTAGACAGATATCTTTGTTTACTTATTATTGTCCTACAGTCATGGCTTGGGAGTAAAAAGGCACCGATTGATGCACACACACACACACACACACACACACACACACACACACACACACACACACACACACACACACACACACACACACACACACACACACACACTGTGTACTATACCCATGGATTATGAAAGCGTAGTTACTTTGTGTAAAGACTGCTTGGAAGTCTTCTAAATGTCAGTTTCATCCACAGCAACCAAATCTTCCCTTCAATATCCCATGGCACTGCTCCTGTAGTAAATAGCAGTTGTGTTGGTTGAATTAGTGTGTGGTGTTTTAAATTTTGAGCTGGCCAACAAGTTGTCATAAGGCTTTGAGGCATGCTATCACTGTGCTGCTCACTGTTTGTTATTGAACATCCAGTGACTTGCCAGCTAGGCCAGTGGTGTTCTCACTCCTCAGCCCAGTCCAGGGCTCACTGTCCCCAGGCTCAGCCCAATGCAGGGAGCTGGGAGCGTGGAGGCTCATAGAGGAGAAAAGCGACACAACTCTCACTCCTCTCCCCTCTCTCTCGCTCTCTCTCTCTCTCTCTCGCTCTCTCTATTTACAAATAGGTTGTACTGCTTCAGTGAGTGAGATGGTCAGTGGTGAGAGACAGAGAGAGAAAGAGGGTTCTCTTTGTATTCCACGGCTGGCTTTGGCGATTTGGGAGCTAGACACGACACCTTGCAAATAATCTGGGTTTAGCGAGGAATTAGTTGGCTCAGGTGGGTTGTGTGAGGCAAGCAGTCCATCGTCCCCTGAAATGAATAGCCTCGGCAGGTCAGGAAACCCCAAAAATATTTTGTCTGCCATGAATCAATGTGTTTCACTTTCCTTTTAGCTCACAACGGCTTATTTGGAAAATAAATCCCATTCTCCTTTTGGCAGTTAGAGCTGAATGTCACTTTGGGTGGGTCACACACCGAGCCAATGGTTAAAATATAAACAAAAAGAAAGAGAGTGCTAGGATTTATTAATATTTTTAAAGACTGATTGCTAGATATTTCATTAGTATTCACCACTCTGTGTCGTACACTCCAGTAAAATGTATTAGTTGTTAGTGAACTGCCATACGAGCAGTGTGGCACAGATTGTCCAATCCTTATTGATTTTGTAGCTGAATATGCCAAAGTGTCATTATTTCTCAGCACTGTAGCATATTTTGTACAACAGCAACTGCTGCTGCTACATTGTATTGAATAACTCCCTGTATAGATTTCATATTGGCGAGTACACCGGATTTTGATTCAGAAGGAACATTTGAGCTATGTTGTGTACAGAGTCACAGAGGCAGACATGAATGACTATATTTGAATAGTATTGACTGTCCTCCGGACATCAACCACAACCATCTGTCTAGAATACTGAGTGAGATGTCCAGTGCGACGCAAACACACCCAGCCAACCCTTCCACCACACAGACAGTTGACTCTGCCTGTTTGTGTCATAATGGCAAATATTTGATGCCAAATTTCCTGTGTCAGACGGCTTAAATCGATTTGACTTTTACCTAGACGATCATGTTTTACCATTTTAAGTGACGTCTCATGAACTGTCACCTGTATTAAAAAATATCTTCCATAATGTCTAGAGGTTTTGTCCCCTTTTAGCCTGAGTTGTTTTACGGTGCCTATAAAAGGACGTTTGGCTAGTTTGTGTGAAATCCAGTGTAATTAGCTGCTCTGAGATGTGCCAACATCTTCTCACTATGTGTATTAGAATCACATGCAGATGATGAGAGAAGAAACACCTCCTCTAATGTTTCGTAGGTTTGCCAGGTTTGGTAGAGCAGTTTAAAAGTATATTTATTACTGTATTATATATGCACATGTAAATGTGTCTGGTTCCTATATTATCGATAAGCTATTTTTACATTTTGAGAAATAAACTTTTTTTTGGAACTTGTGTATTTTGAAAATGATCTGTGCTGTTACAGTGATGTTTGTCTATTGATTAAATAATGGATTGTGATTGGGTTTGTCCTGTGCATTTGTCTTGAATTAAAGGAAGTAATTCATTTTAATGTCATTATATTATTTAGATAGTGTTAAAAAGTAAATGATGATCTCTGTGTCCATGTCCCTTCATATACATTCAGAGAGATCTAAGTTTGAGTCATCTACCAAATTACCACAACATCAACTTGCAAATCGTCTAAATATGTCCTCCACATAGATAATGTGCCTATGTGTACAAGTGTGTGTGTTTGTGTCTGTGTGTGTGTGTGTGTTCTCTGCCTCCCCAGAGTAGTTGAATGACACCTTCTGCCCTGTCCTGTAATAAAATGTAAGAGTGGCACTTTCACGGTTGTCAACAATCTCTAAATATACTGACAGACAGGGAAAGTACGGGAGCTGTGGTCTGAATGACGCTCTCTAAGGAAACTTAAGCCGCTTGGGTCTCCTATTCTTGGCCAGCAGTCATAGTTGACAGTCCATTTTTATATGTAAATTGGATTCATCTGCGTTTCTCTCCTGAAACAACCAGACGGAAACTATGTTTGACATCCCAACTTTTTACCTTTATGGAGGGTTATAGCTTATTTTACACCCGTGCCTTTCTGATAGGAATGATATTATACTTCATTGTTGTTGACATTGCAATTTCTCAAGATATCATAACATTGTCACTTACAACTAAAATAATATGTTGTGTTTAATATTTCACTGACAGCTGCACCAGTCTACCTGTAGTAATCCAATTATGACAACATGGAAATGACATCTATGACATTTCTATTATAAATGCAGATGAATCCTGTCAGTATATTTATATTTTTGAGCTATTCTCAGTAGATTCTGACATCTACTATATATGTATTTTAGGTCATTACAATGTTATTACAATGTTATTACAATGTTATTACAGTGTTAATACAACTATTGCTCATCATTAGTGATAAGGATAATACATCCTCACTTGTGATCATTCGGTTGTCAGACGTTGATTTTCAACTTTGGCTGAACTTCTACTACTCAGTCTTATCATATACATATTTAAAACTACGTAGTATATTATAAGACAAACATGTAGTAATGAGATAGAAGCGTCTCAAGACCTCCCTTCGGTATCAGTCTCCCGACGGCTCGGCATGGTGTGGAGCGGTGCAGAGGAGTGTGTGTGTCAGTGTATGTCAGGCTCCAGTCCCGTGGGCTGACTCAAGTACCCTGGGAGCACAAGATTTGTTCCTGTAGCTCCGGCACCAGGCAGCTCGGTTCTTCTCTCGGCTCTGCTCCCTCGTCTGCCGGAGAAGAGAGAAATGATTAGCACGCCGGTACAACACTCAGCCTACATCTGCTTTTGCCGGCTCTCGCCATAAGGGGATATCCTGTGTCCTTTTATTGGATTGTCAGTTTCACTCTGAGTCCACGGCTCTGCGAGCTGATGGTTATGATAATAAAATTGAAATATCCAGGTACTTATCACTGTATTACCTGGCTATCAACACCTACATGGTGTCATACTTTAGAGGTTATCCCAGGGTAGAGATCTGATACTCAGGGAAAGACTCGATGATGAAAGGGGGCATGAATGGGGCTTTAGTTATTGGTACATTTTCAAGGTGCTATTTTCCTGGATAGATTAGGGGGAAAGACAGAGTGTAATGTGATGCTTGGGCATCTGGCCAGACCTGAGCGCTGTAGTATAACCCATTTTCAACAGAAATTCCCCTGACACTGTAAGGTTGCGTCCCAAATGGCACCCTATTCCCCATATAGTGCACTACTTTTGACCAGGTCCCATAGGCACTGTGTGATAATGTAAAGGGATTTTTTTCTGAGGGAGGCTGCATGTGTGTGCAATGTGCCAAAGCTCAGATCAGGTTTTAAATCAATTTGAATGGGTGTTCAGGACAGCTGATATCTATAAAAGATTTCTCAGCTAATTCTCATGGAGAGCCTGATGTGGGCAGATATTCTGTGTGGCTTTGAAGAGCTACAGCAGGGGGGTGTACACGATGCTGCAGGTTTGACCTTATCCACATGAATTGGTTCAACATTTGAGGACTTAGATAAATCAATGGTGACTTTATGATAGCATATCAACATAACTTAAATGTTTTCTGTGTGTGATATGAATGTAAATCTATGGAATATTAATACAAATATGGATTTATGAAATGCAGATTTATAAAACCCTGAATGTAGCTTCCGTTTTGTTTTGGGTTGTTAGAGATGAGGCCACTTCTTTTGAGCTGATGTTATACCCTTACTTATGACCACCTTCAAATTGCCCTTTGGGATAAAAATCTTTGAAACGTTTTTTTGCCAGCGTTTCATTAAATCACCTCACACACTTTGTCCAATCTGACCATCTAATCCTCCTGAGAGTCTCAGTCTGTTTCACTGCTCCAGAGGTCAAGAGGTGAAGTGCAGCTAATTTATTCATTCAGTCAAATTTCCTGGCTGTGCAGATGGCAGCCTGATATGATATCACTATCACAATCCCATTGGAGTATGCAGGCTGGGTACCCGGGACGAGTGTTCACATGAGCAGGCCCAGCCTTATCAGATTGACGAGCGCTGCCCTTATCTGTGACAGACGGTTCTGGTCCCGCTGCAGGCAGGGGAGGGAGAGATGGAGAGATGGAGAGATGGAGAAATAAGCCGCTTAGATAGACTTGATCCAAACCCAGATCTCTCTCTGAGGAAAAGTTTGTGACTCTTCTTCAAAGAGGCTCTGTCATGTTGTTTGAAATAGTTTGATGGCTGGTGCTGAATGAAAATGACACTTCTTGTGTGTCCTGTTACAGAAGGTGACCTGAGGAGGATGACCCCACAGTGAGACTGGACCCTTCCGTGAGGACCCACCTTCCCCTGACCTGCGTGTCCAGAGCCTCCTCCCGCACCCCGGACACCCTGCCCCATTCCTTCTTCTCTCAGCCCCTCCTCTGGGCCCAGGAACCCCCCTCCCCAGGTACCAGGATGGACTTGCACCGGGCCGCATTCAAGATGGAGTCGTCCTCCTACCTGCCCAACCCTCTGGCATCCCCAGCCCTCATGGTGCTGGCTTCCACCGCAGAGGCCAGCCGCGACGCCTCCATCCCCTGCCAGCAGCCCCGCCCCTTCGGCGTGCCCGTCTCCATGGGGGAAAAGGACATGCACCTGCCGTTCAACAACGGCTCCTACACCTTCGCCTCCATGTACCACCGTCAGGGAGCCGTTCCCGGGGGCTTCCCCAACCGGGACTTCCCCTCCTCCCTGCTGCACCTGCATCACCAGTTCGCCCCCCCAAACCTGGACTGCTCCCCCATCAGCATGCTGAACCACAGCGGGGTGGGGGCCTTCCGACCCTTCGCCTCCCCCCCAGAGGACCGCGACGGGGCAGGGGGCTATCAGTCAGCCTTCACCCCAGCTAAGCGCCTCAAAGGCTGCCTGGATGCAGACGCCTCTCCCCACCTGCGCTACACGGACGCTGAGGGTAAAGAGTATGACTTTGGGGCACAGATCCCCTCCAGGTCCCCAAGCGCCCTCAAAGCAGTTGAGGACGCTGGGAAAAAGATTTTTGCAGTGTCAGGCTTATTGTCCGACCGCGAGACGTCATCAAGTCCAGAAGACCGCATCGAACGCTGTGAGTACATTTACCTTTATCTAATGTTTCACAAAGGTCTGATTAGTCTGTAAAGTAAAGAAACATAAAACGTGTGTAATGATTTGTTATCTTTATTATCAAATCATGCCTCACAAACAACATGATTTTGATATTAATTTACAAGAAAACATTTATCTAAAAACAGCACATACTATATACTGTGATTTAGTAGAGACTGCAGCACCCATTCTATGTGAGAAGTGTATTCAACTACCAGAGAATGTTAAGATAGTGTTTCACAGAGCACATTACAAGGAACTCCACAGGTCTAATTCATAAATGAGATGGAGGTTTCTCTTGGGTAAGTGCAAGTGAAAGAATTGGGGAAATTCAAATGATGGCATAACCTTTCCTGAACAGGGCGTGCTCAGAAGAATAAGTATGCTGCTGAGTGAGAGTCCAGTAATATAACTGGACGTAATTCACCCTGTGAACCTTAACTCCAAATACAGCAGCCTGTGAAAACCAAAGACATTTCCATAGGCCTTAAACTCACACACACAGACGCTGTCCTCTCCTCTCACTGTGGTCTGTGGTGAACGCATACACACACACACTCATGTGCGAGTACGCGCTCTCTCTCTCTCACACACACACACACACACACACACACACACACACACACACACACACACACACACACACACACACACACACACACACACACACACACACACACACACACACACACACATACTCCTACCAATAATGTCCTCTGTCACCACCACAGCACACTACACTGATTTTCTGGTCCCTTCTTTCTGCCTTTTCCCCCGTCCCTCCCTGTCCCTGTCACTCCGACTCCCACAAGAGCATTGGTCAATGAGCAGAGGCCATTTGGCTCTCTGTTTGAATCTGATTACTTGGGAAGTGACTCGCTACAAGATGGGGCACAGTCCTGTCATCAGCATTCATCATACCACTGCACTCACCCAACCAGTGTGGCAAATTAACAGGGGATTACCCAGCTTTCCAAACTTTGGCAGGAGACATGTCTCTAACAGAAGGGGCGTTCAATCGGAGTACCCACTACCCCTGTCTCCCCCTACCCTCCTCTCTCTCTGCACAAGTACTAACAACTCCTACACATGTCAACACAATCCATCTGATCTTGTGACAGATTGGTGGGAGGGAGAGAGACAGAGAGACAGAGAGCGAGCGAGATAGAGAGAGCGAGAGAGAGAGTGGGGGTCTCTCTGGATGAGCAGGGGATTGAGGCCTCATTATGATGGTGGGTAATTCCCTGTGCTCTTTTGCCATCTTTCTGTCTCTGTCTCAGTCCATCTTTCTGTCTCTGTCTCAGTCCATCTTTCTCTCTCTGTCTCAGTCCATCTTTCTCTCTCTGTCTCAGTCCATCTTTCTCTCTCTGTCTCAGTCCATCTTTCTCTCTCTGTCTCAGTCCATCTTTCTGTCTCTGTCTCAGTCCATCTTTCTGTCTCTGTCTCAGTCCATCTTTCTCTCTCTGTCTCAGTCCATCTTTCTCTCTCTGTCTCAGTCCCGCTTTCTCTCTTTTTCTCCCCCATTTCCTCTCCCTCTCATTGGGAGGGCTAGAGTGCGAGAGATCGAACCACCCTTGATCAAAAACATGAGAGACAAGGGCGGCGAGCTGAGACTGATCCGATAAAAAAAACACCGGAGGAGCAGGGAAGGCTGTGAATGACACACCCAGTCAGAAGAAAGAGAGGGAGAGAGAAGTAGGGAAGAAAAGAGAGAGAGAAAGAGAGAGAAGTAGGGAAGGGAGAGAGAGAAAGAGGGAGAGAACTGAAAGAAATAGCACTTCTCATAAAGGATTACTTCTCATATGAGTCCTGTTTAAAGCCACTTTGGTGGTTTTGAGGAACTGTAAATGTCAGCCCAACTGTAGAACCAGAGAGATGCATTTCGATTTCTACTTTGTAACGTGTAGTGTAGATGGAAGAAGTGAAATAGATAGAATTACATGTCCTTCATTTTGAGGCATTGGGAGATTGCAAAATGCAGCTACATGAATTCTCCCGGAGAAAGGCTTATGAATGTTACCAATAGCATCCAGATCTACTGCTACTGTGCCGTAAGCTGATATTGGTGTCATTTGATTACGATATGGCCTGGTTCATCCTCACTGATATAGAGGAGATTATGATGGAAGGGGACCAGTGGACTAGGGGACCGGGGGTTTGGCATCCCCACTGAGGAGCAAGGCGGCATGGGCGTAGGGTATGGTGAGGACTGGGAGTGGGGAAATTAGTTTGAGAGCTGGAAGCTGTTTTCTGTTTTGGAGTCTTGTCTAATTCGATTAAACCTGGGCCCACCAAGGGCTCTAATGCAATTGAATTTCCAGCACTTTTATATAAGAGACTTAAATTGGGTTCCCCTTGACTGGATAGCTAGCTGCTTGCTGTCACTCCTGGAACAGTGTCCCCTCAGTGTTAAGCCCACCAAATCTTCCCAGTACAGTCACTGGCACGTTTTTAATACGCTATGCTGTCAACCATTAAACCTCCACATAAAGGTCCCATCATGGCATAATATATATATGCATAATATACGCATGTCACATTATAAGCTATTACCAGTCAGTGTATTCATACTACATATTTATCCTTTGAAATCAGGAATAAAAAGGTTTTTCCTTCTATACTGTATTATTCACAGGCATCAGGAGTCATTTGCCTGTTTAAAATTCACATGAATATTTACACTGAAACAGTCACATGCAGAAGCTCAGTGAAGACAGAAGAACACTTGTTTGTTTGTGAGAGTGATTTTATATTTGTGTATCTCTGTGTGTTTTGTGTGTGTGCCATTTATTTTTATGGATATAGTGTGTGTGTGTGTGTGTGTGTGTTTGTTCCTGTGTGTGTATGTGTGTGTTTTGTGAGAGTCTACATCTCCCTGTGTGAGTGTGTGACAGCTGGAGATTGTTTGTTTGTTTTTCCCCCACCACACAATTGCACGGCAGAGCTGAGCATTGAACATGACCCTGAACAGCTAACCCACTTCCACAATTCCATTCCTCAAAGCACCCCAACTAGCCTGACTTTGGGGAGGAGCGAGAGAGAGAGAGAGAGAGAGAGAGAGAGAGAGAGAGAGAGAGAACGAGAGAACGAGAGAGAGAAGTAAAGACTGTGTGTGTGAGAGCGAGAGAAAGAGAGAGAGAGAGAAGTAAAGACTGTGTGTGTGTGTGAGCGAGTGAGAGAGAGCAAGAAAAAGTGAGATAAAAGGAGAGATCAAATAAATAATAAAAAAGGAGGATGAGCAATCAGTGTGGTTTAGAGCTGAAACACAGACCCCAGCTGACTTCCTGAGCAGCTGAAATAAAAGAGAAGAATCCTTAAGACAACAGTGTAGCCACGCGGGCTTCCTTCCTGATGTGACCAAGCTGTGAGCCGTACAGGCCTGTCTCCATAAATCCCCGCTGATTTACGGGGAACTGGGTGCCTGGCAGGGCCACAGTTAACCCCCACCAGCCCGGTCAGGACTGGGGTTAGCCACTGACCGACCCACCGCCTAGTCAGTCAGACGACAGGCCAGTAAGACTAGGCTAGATATCCCATCTAATGTCTGTCTGTCTTGGAGAATCAGGATTCAGAATGAGGATTCAGTTCCTCCCACATTGTATTCAAGACCACCTGAGTTTTGGGTTTAGGTTTGGGGTTCAATTACTTGGTGATGATTCTGAATATTATCAGCTAGGTTGTTGTGATATTAAAATGAATGCAGTACAGTATGTAGTTCCATCTCCATACCTGGTTCTGTGACACCGGTTGCCAGGCAGATTGTTCAGCTGGTGACTTTAATGATTTACTGGCCCATACCTTTCCCTCTCCGTCCCTGTCACCATGATTGATGCAGATTTTCATGTTTGTCATTCCTGCCTTGTATATCTGTCACCCAACTTGCAGTTATTCCACCGTTCTTCACATCCAATGTTCAAAAGAGCAACGTGCGCTGACAGCTGTTAAAACACACAGTCAGTCAGATGAGGAGGTGTTTTCTTTCTTTCAAAGAGCAGATGTCATCAGTGTGGTTATTATTCCCAGGGAAATATTACAAACTTTGGGAAACAGTTGCAGGAAAAGGAGACAATCACCGAGAGGATCCTCAAAGAGTAAGGATGATAGTGATGATGGTGATAAGAATAGAAAATGCCTTTATATTTGAATTCCTGTCATCTCACGAGGCTCTTGAATTTTTTGTTTAGTTACAACAACCCCTATTCATTTCATTCTGGCAGGTGAAGACTTAAATAACCAAGGAGACATTGTCATCCCCACAAAAATCTGCTCCCTGCTTCCCCCTCCTCTTGCCCTGATCTCATCCCCTCTCCCTCCCTCGCTCTCCTCTCCCTGTCACGGTCTAGTGGCGAGGTTAAGTTAAGTAAGAGTGTTCTAATAATTAGGCTGCAGCCCGGGTGCTCGTCTGTGTTACCCAGATGTTAAAAGGCTTGTCCTCTCATGTTGCCTCCCTGTCAGTCCCCCCCCCCCCCCCACCTCCCCACCTCCTCTCCCGCCCAGCTCCTGGGTGCTGTGGCCCTCTGGCCTCCATTTCTTTGTTAAGTCTCTTTCTGTCTCTCTCGTTGGGTGGTTGTTGGCAGTAGACAGCAGGTGTCTACCCACCACAACGCTGTGTTAAAGAGAAGAGCAGTGGGCTGTGCCATTGTCGCAGCGCAATACAGATCAAGGATTAGCGCTTCCTGCCTGGGCTTTGTTGGATCGGCCACTTGAATTGAACACAGATTGGTGTGCGGCCTCGATTATTGAAACGAGCCGCTGGATCCACTGTTAGGGAAATGAACGGGGGGAAATTAGATGAGCGGCGCCACCCTCCTCCAAGGAACAGCTGGGTTCTCTGGACTAGTAAACAGCTCCTTGTAGTGCTCAGTTAAAGGAGGGACACATTGAACACAAGCCCACAACTTTTTTATCTGTTTTTCTCATATTGCCGAGCTAGAAAGAGAACTTGTTTCAGCTCCAGACAATATGAGAACATAAGTCTCAAAAGAAGGGACGATTGAAGTCGTAATGTAAAACTAATAAACGAATATTTATATAGCTAGTAATATTGTGGTGGTATGTTTTCCCTGACAATGGGCTTTATTCTTTTTTCTGTGTGTGCCTGTGTGCAAGCTCGTTATTTATGCTGTGTGTGTGTGTGTGTGTGGGTGTGTGGGTGTGTGTGTGTGTGTGTGTGTGTGTGTGTGTGTGTGTGTGTGTGTGTGTGTGTGTGTGTGTGTGTGTGTGTGTGTGTGTGTGTGTGTGTGTGTGTGTGTGCCTCAGCAGTATGGGGGGCCCAGTCTCCGTCCGTTCCACTTGGCCCCCTCTATTTCATCTCCCAGGCCCCGGGTCAGCTACATTCCCATGGTCCGGATTCCAGCTCTGCGCTGATGTCACTCAGCCTCTATAAACCCCAGTGAAACCAGCCCGCTGAGTCCAGTAGAACTTCCACAGCTGGCACTCAGTTCCGTTCCTCCGTTACACAAGGGTCAGGCTGCTAGACAGGGCACCAGGAGGGCAGAACACCCTGGAGGTCCAGTCCTCCATCCCCTCTTTCCTCTCCTCCCTTTTATTAAACAGGTTTGGAACATATTCTTTAGTTGTCACTGACTGACTCACAGAGTCCAGAGCTGTTGGGTTTATTTCTCCGGAGAGCCTGTATTCCACGGCCCTCGGGCCTGCCCATGTTAATGCAGACGTATTGAAAGGTCTGTCCCCAACAGAACACCCTTAAAGAGCCAGGGGCTGAAGCCGCGCTCCTGCTAACAGGTCCCCCACCTAGAGCAAGGCTAGACAGACCCCCACGACAGCTGGCATGTAGTCTTCTATCGCTTTTATTCCCCCTTTTCTTTTTATCTTCATGTTTCCTATGTTCCTCTCCTTTCCTCTTTTTCTTCCCTCCTTCCCTCTCTTTCTCCTCCCTCCCTCTCTCCTCGATAGCTCTGGCCCCTTCTTCTCATCTCTGTAATCTAATCTTCTCACAGTTTGTGGATGCAGTCTTCTGTGACAGGCTTGTTTCCAAAAAGCCCACTTGGCAAAAGGACACATATATGTTACGCCCTTAATTTAGAATAATTCATCGTCAAATGATTGAGGCCTCTGAAGCGCTGCTGTGAGAGGCTGCGTTTGGGATCGTTACCTGTTTTAACACACGGTTGCACAATGTTTCACAGTGTTGCAGACTGGAGCTGTGCCACAATAACACTCCTTTTTCAGACCATTACCTCACAACCACATGAAATGCACCTGTAGCTTTTGTTTCGGTGATATTTAGTCTTCACTGAAAATACACTAGAGTGGTTTTTCAGTAGGTAAATCTGGAGAAACAAAAACTAGAAAACGTAACAATTGGATGTATGGGTATTACAGTGAATTACCAGCAAACTAAATAGGCATGTTTCAAACCGTTCAAGTGGGCATTTCCTTGTTATTCGCACCATCAGATGCAGAAACATTGTATAATCACAGTCTCAGCTGCTAATCACGGAACCACCATGAATAAAGAAAGGCCTCCATACTGCCACATGTTCAATCCAATCTGCATGGTCCTTCACACTGACCCACAATGCAGTGGTGCATTTGTGACAGGTGACGGCCATTAGGAAAGTGTTGCCATTCTCCCCTAGCTACCTTCATGTCACTCACCCTCCGTCCAATCCTCCTCTCACTAGCCCCAATTAATTATTTATCAGCATGTATCATCTATTTACCTTTGTAATCCATCTGTCAGCAGGCCTATTGATTCAATCCTGCATTCTAATTGTGCGTCCTCTACTCAGCAGCTATCTCATATTGAAATCCAATAGCTGTCACCCACCCAGCCTCTCTCTGTATTAGTTACCCAGCCTCTATCTGTATTAGTTACCCAGCCTCTATCTGTATTAGTTACCCAGTCTCTATCTGTATTAGTTACCCAGTCTCTATCTGTATTAGTTACCCAGCCTCTATCTGTATTAGTTACCCAGTCTCTATCTGTATTAGTTACCCAGCCTCTATCTGTATTAGTTACCCAGCCTCTCTCTGTATTAGTTACCCAGTCTCTATCTGTATTGGTTACCCAGTCTCTCTCTGTATTAGTTACCCAGCCTCTCTCTGTATTAGTTACCCAGCCTCTATCTGTATTAGTTACCCAGCCTCTCTCTGTATTAGTTACCCAGTCTCTATCTGTATTAGTTACCCAGCCTCTATCTGTATTAGTTACCCAGCATCTATCTGTCTGTAGCGGTGATTTTGTTAATCATTGGAGTCATAGTAGCTATTCTAAATTATTCTTAGGGCGGCAGGTAGTCTAGTGGTTTGGGCCAGTAATGTCACTGGTTTGAATACCTGAGCAGACAAGGTGAAAAATCTGTCGATGAGCCCTTGAGCCCTTGAGCGAAACACATTTCACTCACTGCACCTATCTGGTATATGTGACAATGAAACTTTAGCTTTTCTTGTTTTTTCTGAAGGAAGATGGATTTCAAACACCGAACTTCTTTACTCTCGTTCTATTCAGTTTCAATTCTCTAGTTCTTCTTTCTTTCATTCTTTTTTTCTATATTTTTTCTTAGCTAGTTCTGTTGACATTGAGGTGTCGGGTAGAGATGTGTAGCAGGCTGTCTGTCTGATCGTGTGGAGTGTACCACACCACATACCACACTACCCTGCACCACAGCACACTACCCTGCACCACACCACATACCACACTACCACCACACTACCCTGCACCACAGCACACCACACTGCACCACACCACATACCACACTACCCTGCACCACAGCACACCACACTGCACCACACCAAACCACACCGCCTGTCCGTGTCCAGGCGCCTGCAGCCGGTGCTTTTATAAGCCAGTAAATAGGTCCATAGGGGGGTAGTAACCAAGCAGCCGGGAGGAAATTGTTCAAGTAGGCACTTAACCAGCAGCCCCACCAGTCTCCCTCCCTCCCACTCTCTTATCATGATGGCTTATACTGTTGTTCTCAGTTGTCTTCTAACAAGGCTTTTGACATAATTGAATACAGTAGCCCTGCAGAGTGCCGATAAGTATGTGCGTTTGCGTGTTTGAGTGTGTGTAAGCTATGTGTGTGTGTGTGTGTGGGAAGATGAATGACTACGTGTGTGCGAGCATTCGTACATGCGCGTGTGTGTCACGTTCCTGACCTATTTCTGTTAGTTTGTTGTATGTGTTAGTTGGTCAGGACGTGAGTTTGGGTGGGCATTCTATGTTTTCTGTTTCTATGTTGGTTTAAGGGTTGCCTGGTATGGCTCTCAATTAGAGGCAGGTGTTTGGCGTTTCCTCTAATTGAGAGTCATATTTAGGTAGGTTGTTTCACAGTGTTCGTTGTGGGTGGTTGTCTCCTGTTTCAGTGTTTGTTCGCACCATATGGGACTGTTCGGTTTGTTTGTACATCGTTCCTTTTGTGTAGTCTATTTTCCCTGTTCGTGCGTTCTTAGTGTTATATGTAAGTTCGTATAGTTCAGGTTTGTCTACATTTGTTTTGTTATTTTGTTAATTATTTCAAGTGGTTTCGTTTCGTGTTTTTCCCGTCTTGTTTTATTAAAATTATGTCATATCAACCCGCTGCGCCTTGGTTCAATCACTACTCCTCCTCTTCGGTTGTAGAGGAGGAGGAATACCCCTACAGAACCACCCACCAAATAACCAGAACCAAGCAGCGGTGTAACGGGAGGTACGGACAGCGCACGAAGCAGGATTTATGGTCTTGGGAGGAGATCATGGAAGGAAAAGGACCATGGGCTAAAGTGGAGGTGAATCGCCGCCCATGGGAACAGCTGGAGGCAGCTCGGAGAGCGGAGGAAACAGGAGAGAGGAACCGGCATTATGAGGGGACACATCTGGCACGGAAGCCCGAAAAGCCCGTGAGTACTACCCAAAAATTTCTTGGGGGGGGGGCTAAGAGGTAGTGGGCCAAGGGCAGGTAGGAGACCTGCGCCCACTTCCCAGGCTAACCGTGGAGAGCGGGAGTACGGGCAGACACCGTGTTACGCAGTAGAGCGCACGGTGTCTCCTGTACGTGTGCATAGCCCAGTGCGGGTTATTCCACCTCCCCGCACTGGTAGGGCTAGATTGGGCATTGAGCCAAATGTCATGAAGCCGGCCCTTCATATCTGGCCACCAGTACGTCTCCTCGGGCCGGCTTACATGGCACCAGCCTTACGCATGGTGTCCCCGGTTCGCCTACATAGCCCGGTGCGGGTTATTCCACCTCCCCGCACTGGTCGGGCGACGGGGAGCATTCAACCAGGTAGGGTTGGGCAGGCTCAATGCTCAAGGGAGCCAGTACGCTTGCACGGTCCGGTATTTCCGGCACTACCTCCCCGCCCCAGCCCAGTACCACCAGTGCCTACACTACGCACCAGGCTTCCAGTGCGTCTCCAGAGCCCTGTTCCTCCTCCACGCACTCTCCCTATGGTGCGTGTCTCCAGCCCAGTGCCTCCAGTTCTGGCACCACGCACTAAGCCACCTGTGCGTCTCCAGAGCCCTGTACACACTGTTCCTTCTCCCCGTACTCGTCCTGATGTGCGTGCCCTCAGCCCGGTGCCACCAGTGCCGGTACCACGCACCAGGCAAATAGTACGTTTTGAGAGTCCAGTGTGCCCTGTCCCTGCTCCCCGCACTAGGCTTGAAGTGCGTGTCTCCAGTCCGGTGCCTCCAGTTCCGGCACCACGCACCAGGCCTTCAGTGCGTCTCAGCCGGCCAGAGTCTGCCGTCTGCCCAACGGCGCCTGAACTGTCCGTCTGCCAAGCGCCGCATGAACTGCCCGTCTGCCATGAGCCTGCAAAGCCGCCCGTCTGCCATGAGCCTACAGAGCCTTCCGCCAGACTGGAGCCGCTAGAGCCTTCCGCCAGACAGGAGCAGCCAAAGCCTTCCGCTAGACAGGATCAGTCTGAGCCATCCGTCTCCGCAGCGCCATCTGAGCCATCCGTCTCCTCAGCGCCATCTGAGCCATCCGTCTCCCCAGCGCCGTCTGAGCCGCCCGTCTGTCCCGAGCCGTCAGAGCCGTTAGTCAGTCAGGAGCCGCTAGAGCCATTTGCCAGACAGGATCTGCCAGAGCCGCCAACCAGACAGGATCTGCCAGAGCCGCCAACCAGACAGGATCTGCCAGAGCCGCCAACCAGACAGGATCTGCCAGAGCCGCCAACCAGACAGGATCTGCCAGAGCCGCCAGCGAGCCATGAGCGTCCAGAGCCGTCAGCTAGCCATGAGCGTCCAGAGCCGTCAGCTAGCCATGAGCGTCCAGAGCCGTCAGCCAGCCATGAGCGTCCAGAGCCGTCAGCCAGCCATGAGCGTCCAGAGCCGTCAGCCAGCCATGAGCGTCCAGAGCCGTCAGCCAGCCATGAGCGTCCAGAGCTGTCAGCGAGCCATGAGCGTCCAGAGCCGTCAGCGAGCCATGAGCGTCCAGAGCCGTCAGCCAGCCATGAGCGTCCAGAGCCGTCAGCCAGCCATGAGCGTCCAGAGCCGTCAGCCAGCCATGAGCGTCCAGAGCCGTCAGCCAGCCATGAGCGTCCAGAGCCGTCAGCCAGCCATGAGCGTCCAGAGCTGTCAGCTAGCCATGAGCGTCCAGAGCCGTCAGCCAGTCATGAGCTGCCCCTCAGCCCAGAGCGGCCATTAATCCAGAACTGCCCCTCAGTCCAGAGCTGTCTCTCTGTCCGGAGCTGCCTTTCAGTCCGGAGTTGCCCCTCTATCCTGAGCTACCTCTCTATCTACCTCTCTATTCTCACCTACCTCTATGTCCTGAGCTACCTTGTCCCGGAGCTGTACCTTTATTTTGTGTTGCCTATATTAGGTGGGTGGAAGAGAGGGGTGGTCATTCTGAGGGGGATTAGCAAGCTGGGATTGACTATGGTGGGGTGGGGACCTCGTCCTGAGCCTGAGCCACCACCGTGGTCAGATGCCCACCCAGACCCTCCCCTAAACTTTGTGCTGGTGCGCCCGGAGTTCGCACCTTAGGGGGGGGGTTATGTCACGTTCCTGACCTATTTCTGTTAGTTTGTTGTATGTGTTAGTTGGTCAGGACGTGAGTTTGGGTGGGCATTCTATGTTTTCTGTTTCTATGTTGGTTTAAGGGTTGCCTGGTATGGCTCTCAATTAGAGGCAGGTGTTTGGCGTTTCCTCTAATTGAGAGTCATATTTAGGTAGGTTGTTTCACAGTGTTCGTTGTGGGTGGTTGTCTCCTGTTTCAGTGTTTGTTCGCACCATACGGGACTGTTCGGTTTGTTTGTACATCGTTCCTTTTGTGTAGTCTATTTTCCCTGTTCGTGCGTTCTTAGTGTTATATGTAAGTTCGTATAGTTCAGGTTTGTCTACATTTGTTTTGTTATTTTGTTAATTATTTCAAGTGGTTTCGTTTCGTGTTTTTCCCGTCTTGTTTTATTAAAATTATGTCATATCAACCCGCTGCGCCTTGGTTCAATCACTACTCCTCCTCTTCGGTTGTAGAGGAGGAGGAATACCCCTACAGTGTGTGTATATAAATGTGTGTGTGTGCGTGCGTGATGTCTGTCTGTAGGGTTTATATATGCACATTGGTATACAGGTATACACATTGGTATACATGTAAACTTATTGCTCACTTCGTGCCCGCCTCCTCCTTCTCTTAGTCTCCTGGGCGAATCAGAGGCTACGTGTGAGAGCCCAGCATGAGTAAACGCTGAAATGCAGCAATCAGTAAACACTCACTGAGCTAATGACATCAATCAATGGCCTTTTAAAACAGCAATTTGATAATTACAATCATCAATGCTCCCCGCAGTATTCATTACCAAGCAAGGACTGATCTCAATAGGGCCCCCCTCCATTTCTCTCTCTCTCTTTCTCTGTTTTACTGGTTAAATCAAGGTTAAATAAAAAATTAAGTATTGTCTCGTCAACTGGCCTGAGGTGTTTAGATAAAGCTTATAGAGATGGATTTATTTAGATATGTTTTAGAATGATCCTGTTTTGTAATATTAAGATTAGGAGCATTATCTATGTTGAGTCCTGTCGGGTTGTTAAATGCTAAACCCGCTGCTCAATTTGTGTGTTTCCATTTCTTATGTAAAAAAGAGGAAAAGGGGGATACCTAGTCAGTTGTACAACTAAATGCATTCAACCAAAATGTGTCTTGCACATTTAACCCAACCCCTCTGAATCAGAGTGGTGCGGGGGGGCTGCCTTAATTGACAATTAATGATTAAAAGGATTACTTAATCACAATGTAATATATTTGTCTTTAGTATCGTTTGGTCAGTTTCCAATAATACACTACTGTTATTTCTCAACAACAACACAAATGACTATTTTAAACAACCTCTGTTTAATTTTGAGAATTGATATAATACATTTACACATCTTAGTAACTCAAAGTGTGAGACAATTCCAATGGTTCATTTGGTGATGTGCAGCCTGGTGCAGACAGCAGGTTAATTTTCATTATGATGGATTAGCAACAATTATTCCACAGCTGTAGAAAATCAATTTAATTCTTCACTTGTCTCTCCTTTCAAAATACTTTCTTAGATGAAACCATGGTGTCAGAAGTAGGAGACACGGTCCTTATGTTTCATCTTGTTCGGTGATCAGTGATTCCGCTGTCTGGTCTGAGAGTCTCTGAGAGTCGTGATGCTTGTCGTTACTGCGGGGGCGCGGGGAATTGCGCAGAACTTTATTTATGTGACACATCAAAGGGAAACAGCGGCCGTTTGACTAACCCTCTCAGCGTGGGGTCCACAATCGTCTCAACCAGTGCCTCCCCCTTCCACCCCAACCACCCCTACAATCAAAGATGAAAACTGCCCCTGGGTTCCTCCTCAGTGGGTCATTTTCATCACATTTGTTGTGTGTACCAGCCAGCCAAACAGAGACAATTTTGAGATACAGAGCTGAAAATTGTTGCTTTTGAAAATGACACCTGAAAGTGGTGAGTTTGGGGCTAATCTGGGGTCCTAGCTCTCTTCTCTTTATAGAGTGGTCCTGTTTGGCTACACGTGGCTGACTGTGGCTCTGTCTGAGTTAAGCCCCGTAACCCACCTGGCGAGGTGTAATCCTGTAGTCATGTCAGACTGCGGCAGGCTCCAGCACTCTACGGGTTCCATTTCGATGTTGGATGTCTAATATCGCATCCCCGTGGTAAAATGCTCGGAATTCTGCCCTCCTGGAAGGGGGAGGGTGGGGGGGTGCTGAAGGGTTGAGGAGTGGGGGGAGGGGAGAGATAGAAGGGAGGCAGGGGGCTTAGAGGAGCAGAAGAGAGAAAATCTGTCACTTCTCCCAAAGCAGCCACCCTTCTGACCTCCATTCAAAGATATATTGATTTTCCAGTGCTCCCTCCAAGAGCAGGAGTGGTGTGTGGTGGAGAGACGGAGCGTCAGGAGCAACACAGTATGGCTCCTCTTCTCTACAAGTTAAACACAGATCCCTCGCTACCTCACTAGCAGAAAAATATAATAAGCACAAAGACATGAATAGAACAGAATGTATAAAAGACAGCAACATCTCTGTGTGTGTACCAGTAGGACGTGTGTGTGTGTGTGTGTGTGTGTGTGTGTGTGTGTGTGTGTGTGTGTGTGTGTGTGTGTGTGTGTGTGTGTGTGTGTGTGTGTGTGTGTGTGTGTGTGTGTGGAAAGCCAGTGTTTCAATCTATTTCTGGCATATGGTGTTGTCTTGTTGTTCTCAGACAAGCTGATCCAAGCTCTCAGTTCAGAACTCCCTCTAGTTTTCTTTATTGAAATCCCTCCGATAGCCAGGCTGCAGGGAGCCACCTGAGGAGATCCAAGGATCCTTCAGAAGAGGACAAAACAAAGCTAGCATGTAGAAACAAGTAGAGCCAAGGGGAAAGCGCTCCCAGCATCTCTCTCTCTCAGTGCTCCTGTCTTATTGGTCGTAAGCCCTCTCTCTCTTCTCTCTCTGACACTGGACAGGGACAGTGTAGCAGTAGGAGAGACTGATCCTGGTGAGGAAACTGTTTGTTTAGTACACCCTGACAAACCTACCACCAATGACGCACAACGTTTTAGAAAATGTTTCAATATTCCAGTTTGTTTCCTTTCGATCTGTTGAGATTCTGTTCAATAATGTAAAGAAGAATGGAGGAATTCCATGATTTGCTTGCCAAAAGATAGTGGTTTCAGTATTTTCCATACACACTACATTAGGTTTTTTACAAATCAAACTGTTATCATTGGTAGTTGATACTGTGAAGCCTCATATAAACATTGCATAAATACCATGATTATAATACCCAGTTTTCCTTTAAAAGGGAGTGTAGCTAAGGCTCCTTAGCTCCTAAAGCTATGGCCCACAGTGTGTCTTCCAGCAGATGTAAACCCAACATTCACTTATAAAAAATACTGACTTTGCAGCAATGTCACAGCAACAAACATTGTTGAATCATGATCAGTGGAGAGAAGAGGTCAGGTGTTCACTGGGAGGTGACCTTACACGGCAGCATGGTGCAAGGTCCTTGGTATCCGTGGTAATGGCTGACTGCTGGGGCTGCTGGGGCAGAGCTGGACACGCCAGGTCATCTCGGACATTGGTGGTTCACAGATAGCAGAGTGCATGCTGGGGAGAGGTCCTGCTGGGTTGTAGCCCACTGTTAGTGCTCTAGTTAAATGACCGCCAGCTCAGACCAGGTAATGATGATCTGATGGGATCTGAGAACATACTGTGATAATATGAAGTGAACACCGGTGCCCTGGGGGTTTTACTGAAAAGCAAACAGAGAAGACAAAAGTGCATTTGAAAGTGAAATAGATGTAAAAGGGAGAAACTATGGGCCCGGCTGGTTTGAGTGTGGACTTTAATTTGTGTTGTACAGTGGAGTGAGTGCATTCGTGTATACATGTGTGTGTGTTAATCTGACTTGTCCTCTGTGTTGGTAATGCTTGTAGCCCCTCAGGCCTCTTCCTCCTGTATTAATACTATTCCATCGATATGGCCAGCGATGTGGTTGGGGCTGTCTGGTTTTGGGTGTCCTGCAGCAGGCATCCATCATCCAGCCGACAGAGCCCCCCTGGCAGTCAATAACCCAACAGAATGCTAATGGTGACATTTAACCATGGCTACTCAACAAGGGTTAAATATTCAGCATCCATTCCTAACCTCCTCAACTGGTCTGGCCTGGCTACACAACTGCCTACTGGTTTGTATAGGCTGAGCATGGGGCTGGAGCATGGAGTCCATAGAAATATATAATAATAGTAAAGAGGGTAGAGGCCTAGCCAGGGGAAGTAGGGGTGCTGACGATGCTGCAGAACCCCCTGATATTATATCGATTTTTATATTTATATTAAAATTCCACAAAATTATTGAACTAGGCCTTCCTGTGTGAGCAGAGAGAAATACTTGTCAGCAGAGCAGAGAAAAATACTCCCGTCGACAGCAGCCCCACCCCAAAACATCTTCCTGCGGCCATGGGTATAAGCATAAACCTTCAGAACTCTAACCTAGAATGTGCTTTATCCCATAAAGATATATAATACTAGAGCGGTTATGTCATAAACCTTTGTAAGTAGCGCATTTGTTCTCTATGTTCTATTTAATTCTATGATGAATCCCTTTAAAGCCAACCCACAGAGGGAGGGGATACTGGCCTTTCAGCTTGCCATTATTCACTTGACCATAAAATAAGATATGTTAGCATGTTAGAGAGGGGTTAGTGAATAGTGATGATACATAGGCATGGTCCCAGTGTTCACCTTTAAGAATAGTCATGCAGTGGATTTCAAGGGGGATTATGTTCATGCACACACAGGGTTAGAGGAGCTGATCGCTGATCACTTCCCCCACCTCCTCCTCCTCTACTCTCTCTCTGATCACAGATGGCAAATGTGTCAGGAGGGAGAGGGTTGGTTACGATCAAAGCCCCCAGCCAATACCCCTCCCTATCCAACCCAGGCCCACCACCCTCTCTTCCTCTCTGGACTGGTCCATGGCTAGGCCGAGGGTAGGATCAGGGATGGAGCAGCAGGCACTAAGTGTGTCTGCCACATGAAAGTCTCCCTCGGCCTCCACTGTCCTCCCCTCATAGCTAGACCGACCAGCAGCCCAGCTCTCCTGCCCCCTCCTATTTCCCTTTCTCTCTCTCTCCCTCCCTTTCTCTTTCTTTTTCAGCCTGTCCATCAGTGGCCTTATAAATAATTCATTGCTCTTTCCCTGATGCCTTGTCACCTTGCCTTCTTATTCGCCACCTTGTCTCCTTCCTCTCAGTTCCCCTCCTCTGTTCTCAGTGTAGTGGAACACCCCAGGAGCCCGCTTGTCCGGGACCACACACTCTCTCATCCTCACCCCCCTCTCTTCCACCTCCTCCTCCTCTTCTTCTTCTCTTTCTAGACTTCTGTCTCAGTCAATGGTCATTAAGTCAGAGATGGGGGTCCTGGTGGGCTCCATTTGTAGTCTGCTGTGTTTGTGGCTGGTAATTAATAGCATGCCCTTTTAACTGGACAGTTCCTTCTAGATTCATGTTGTTTTCTACCAAGGGCCCCCGGAATTGGGAGGGTGGCAACAGCTTTTTGTTTGATCTCCGCATTCCTTATCATATTTTGACTTCCTGTTCAGTGGGGAGATGTTGTGTATGGATCAGCTTTAAGAGGTGTGGCTTGTTTCTTTAATATTCTCCTCTCGGATGCCTATAAGGAGGGAGAGTTGAGTTGTCCTTTTTGAACTTCTCGGGTGTTGAAGAAGTCACTTGATTTAATGCAAAGCGCTCCATAGATGAAGGCAAATCGAACTTCATTGCCCTCTGGAGAGCCTTGTGGCTACCAGGCTGTGCAGCACTGTGCTGTCTGCAGACAGGCAGGCAGGCACACAGACCTGCAGCAGGCTGGAAAAATAGAGGGAGAAGAAGGAGTTGTTTCCCCACTAATTTTACTGAGCAGAACCACAGACTTCCTGAACATTCTCCTCTCCTCGCTCCTCACGTCTCCTCTTGTCCTCCCAAGGGGCAGCTCTCTGCAAGAGAACATTGGAAAACACTGAAAGCAAGGCAATTGGAGAGCTTTAATCTGGTCACTAATCCATCTCTTCTCTCAACAATTTAACACTGAATTAGAATCAGAATTAGTTCAGAACTTCTTCTAAACATCAAAATATAAGTTTGCATTGAAACCCATTAATCATATGAATGATTAATGGTTCCCTCTGTAGAGTTTGGTGTAGTGAGAAATGGATTGTGGGCATCAGAGGGCTGTGTCCTGGCTGATGCAGTAGGGCCGGCGGTGGAGCACTTGTGCAGGACCCCTGGGACATTGATATGCATCACATGGAGGTGTGTGTGTGTGTGTGTGTGTGTGTGTGTGTGTGTGTGTGTGTGTGTGTGTGTGTGTGTGTGTGTGTGTGTGTGTGTGTGTGTGTGTGTGTGTGAGAGAGAGAGAGAGAGAGACCGGTGGGACAGCCCATACTCTGGGATGCATACAGTAAGCAGGACCTCTCGTTGTGTGTCCCTTCGAGCATATGTTTGTCCACCAAGCCCTCGCCGGCTCCACGACCTCAGATGGGTCTGTCTGCGTTACTCACAGCAATCCTGTCAGGCGACTAAAAAAATGTCCCTTTCACTTTCGCAGCCAGCCACACAACTGCTATTCTTTATTCAGCTGAGGCCCTGCTCGGTTAGTGCAAAATCAGCAGCGGCGCCCCGGCCCATAAGAAGCAGATCAATCAGGGAGCTGGGTGATGAATTAGAGGTATCAGCAGCATGGAGGATGCTAAATTGAGCCGGCAGGATGCCACTCTGCTGCTGGCTTGCTCTGGGGAGCAGGGAGCTGACACCATACAGACACAGCCTGAGTTGTCCTTGTATACCCCCCCATCCCCTCCACGCCGCTAGCCGCTTCCCTCCTCTGTACACACCCACAGATTGTCTCTCGCTCACAAAAACAAATACACAGATTTAGACATACACACATAAAACCCAGACACACAGCACAAATGTCTGATGCCAAGTACAAAGTCCTTTCAAAAGAAGTTGGAAGAGGCCAGACTGAGCGTCTGTAGAAGTTTCTATAAGGGTCTAACAAAACAGAATGACAATAACAGTAGTTCACCTCTTTATTTGATAGCGTTACATGGGCCATTTCTTTCATAGAATATATTTTGTGATAGTCTAGCTTCAGTTATGAGTTTATGACCTATAGGACCTTGGAGACATAAAATAAGGAATAAATAATATTTAAACTCTATTTATTATAAGTGACAAGAGGATTCAAATCCGTATGAATTAAAAAGAGATATAATATTGTAAGGTTGAATAGGAGTCTTTGTATCACTGAGGGGAAATTGTTTCATAAAATGTTAAACAGGTTGAACTGTGAGGAATGTGGTGTCTTGGCTCTAAAGGCCCTAAGGTTAGCAGGGGGCCTGTGGCTCTATCTCTCCCAAGGCACCTTGTATTGCAGTTACCGGTTCCACAACAAGACCTGTAGGCTATAGGCTGGATGTAGCAGAGAAACTGGGCTCCACATACATACCAGATTAAATCCCTCTCTCTCTCTCCCTCTCTCTCTCTCTCTTACTCTCACTCTCTCTCATATCCTCTCTTTCTCTATCCGGCACTCAGCTCGTGTGATAAATTAATCGTAACGATGACAGCTTCGTTACTACACCGCCCGCCTTGTTTTGGTGTAATTCAAACGACAGCTTTAGGACTTTTTATTTTATTTAAGACGTCCTGTAATTACATGGGTTTTAGCATATGTAGGGAGAGAGAAATGATTCATTTGCAGAGTGACTGGGGAGCCCGGGTGAGAGGGAGATAAAGCACGACTGAGAATAGAAAAAAAGAAAGAAAGCGAGAGGGGGAAAGGAGCGAGGGAGAGGAGAGATATGGTTTGGCAAATAAAAGAGGAGCGCCGTGTTGCTACAAACTGTTCCCCTTATTATGTCTCATTAAAGTGTGGGCCGAGATAAGACTACACGAGGCCATGAATAAGATCTATGGCCTCACTGTTCTGTTAGCAGGCAGGGAGGCAGGCAGAGCAATGGGAGCTGATACTGCCTGGGAGCCGTGAGTGGCTCTTTGTGAGCCGCCACTAAAATAATGTCTCCTTTTCTCCAGCGCTGACCCCGGGGATGGGCCTGAGCGATAGCAGATAGCGGAGAGCCCCTCTGCGCTAATTAGGGGAGCTTTTTAACGAGGACAAAAAGATGTGTAGCGCCGGGGAAACTGACAGGGCCCGTTAATCCAGCTCTATTGTCAGCGCAACAGGGAAA
Organism: Salvelinus namaycush; assembly: GCF_016432855.1. Lineage (NCBI taxonomy): Eukaryota > Metazoa > Chordata > Actinopteri > Salmoniformes > Salmonidae > Salvelinus > Salvelinus namaycush. The sequence continues at coordinate 18,331,506 of NC_052317.1, read as the reverse complement.
CCATGTTGGACAATCACCCTGGGAGACTAGTCATAAATCCTATACAGGCCCCGTTAGCTTACCTTCTTCTTTCCCTTCCCTCGCACACACGTACACGCACACACACACACACACACATACACGCCTGCACACACACACATACATACACGCCTGCACACACACACACATACACGCCTGCCCACACACACATACATACACGCCTGCACACACACACACACACATACACGCCTGCACACACACTCACACAAACACAAACACGGACCGACCACATTGGTTAGATTCTATAAAACAGGGCCCAGATGATGACTGATGCCTTTCATCACAGATGCCAAACAAATCAACAGCCAATCACACGCAGCGGCATAAGTAGTAATTTGGTCCTAATTACCCAGAGTGCTAAATTACTACCTGGAGTTGTTGTGCTGATTATTGAGGAGGGCCAATCTAATTGTGTGGTGGCATGACACTGGCCAGCTCTGTTCTGTGGTAGAGAGAGTCGTTATTTGGCTGTCCTGTCCAAGCTCCTCACCTGGTGCCTCTGTAAATCACTATTACAGCACTATTACATGCTAATGAGACCACATTGTCATTTCCAAAGGGGCTGCTCTAGTCTACTCCGGGTCTGGGCCTGTCTGCTGAAGATATTAACAGAGTTTTGAGAGTAAGGCGTTGCCCCTCCATGATAGAGTAGGCATAGGAGACCTCTATGTTATCCTCCATGCAAACACAGTAACACACACAGCTCCGGACCTGGCCGCCTCACCCCTGCTGGTCACTTGTCATTCCTCTGTCTGGCGTGCCTCGCTCTAACAGGCATGTATATAGGCCACCTGCAGTTAGAACAGTGGCCTAGTGGTTAGAGCTGTGGCCCACCGAAGGGCCTAAACATGCATCTTTCCTGATAAGCACCATGATTTCCCTAACTACCACTTACGTCCTCTAAAGCATTGCCTTTTCACCCCTGATGATAGTGATGATGGGGCTGGACAGCATGAGAGTTGATGGTGGGCGCCCAACAGGCAGCTCTTGATCCCATAGCCAGAGAGGAGCTGGCTGGCAGTATATTTCCATCCTTCCTGACTGAGACGATCCAACAGGCACCTGGGTGAAATGTCTGTTCTTCCTCTTCTTAATGGGCCCTATTGACTGTTTACACAATGAAGTCCATCACCACGTACAGTAGATTAGTAGGTTGGACTGCAGCTGGGAAGTAACAACGCCTGCCGCCACATCTTCTTCATTGCTGATAAATAACTCAGTATGATTCAGTGCTGTAGCCTCCTGCCGACTGGTAATTTGCTGAAATTAAAACTTAATCAAGCATACTGCAGCATTGGTCCTGAATAATTTAGTAGGGATGTTGAGAAGAGAGGAGGAGAGGTGAGGAGGAGAGGAGGAGAGGCATCAGGGATACGGGAGGGAGAGGATGAGCAAGTGATAGAGAGAGGAGGAGAGGAGGAGAGGAGGAGAGGAGGAGAGGCATCAGGGATACGGGAGGGAGAGGATGAGCAAGTGATAGAGAGAGGAGGAGAGGAAAGGGGGATGATGTGGTGCGGAGGGAAACTCTCGGGGGTCATTTTTCTCTCTCTGGGAACCTTGAACTAAACTAAAGCAATGTTTATTAGCAAGCGTCAGTGGATTCATGGTAGGGGGTGCTGCAGTAGGCTTGTTCTTTGCCTCTAAACAGTAGCTTTCAATATATTAGGGATAGACACTACACTTGTGTGCAGACTGTGTGTTGATGCTATTGGGATCAGTTGGTACTGTATCTGCAGCACTGAATGCCTTCTGAGTTTATCTTAGTCGAATCATTTGGGAGCTTAATTACTTAGCTCCCCTTAACTTTTAATATCTTCTTTCAATTTTCCCATCTTTGATTAATTTCACATCTCCGCAAGTGTTTCATTAATACAAAACCCATTAGTCATTGTTTAATGAAATAAATTTTTGCAGCAGTTTTTTTTTTTTTACAATTGGAATTTCTAATCAATGGCTGATGAGGATGAATAGAATAAATATTATTCTTCTTCTGTTCACTTTTTCTCCAGGCTTTGACAGGGTGGGCTGGGCTGGAATTGACCCTAAGATAACGTTACCCCCTGATAGTGAGCGCTCTGGCCGAGAGGCGTCTGCTGAACTGCCTGACTTGTGTCTGTTAACTGTCTGAGGTATTACAGAGTATACCACCAGGCTGGACCCAACACCACCAGGCTGGACCCAACACCACCAGGCTGGACCCAACACCACCATGTTTTGTTTTTCAGCCGTAGAGGCTTGGTTGTATGAGTGTATGTTTGTGTGCTTGTCTCAATCTCCATCAGAACACCCCCCTCTCCTCTATCCTCCTCCTCCCTCTCTTCTCCTCTCCCCCCTCCCTCCCTCCGCGGTCTTCCTCCCCTCCTCCCGACCTGTACTCTGGCAGATTGGCGAGAATGAACTCCTGGTCCAGACATTTTGTGTGAAAGCTCGGGCCTCTCTAATGAAAATGAAGCAGCAGTGACGTGCTGTCCCTTTGTGATGGCCTGCAGACTCACATTTTATTAAGTTCTCTTTAGAGAGAGGGGGAAACACAAGAGGGGAAAAGTCACCCGGCTGCATGTTAATTACACCACTCCAAGACACCGAGAAGAGAGGGGAGTTTGTTAAAGGAGAAAAGGGGGACATTTTCAGGCGCTTTTAAAGGACGGGAAACTTTACACACAAACAAAAAAGCATTGAAAGTAAGAAAGAGAGAGAGCTGGTGTTCACTGATTCCCTTCTTTCTGCCCCCATTCCATCCATTCCATCCATTCCATCCATTCCCACTGGGCACACACTGGTTGAATCAACGTTGTTTCCATTTCATTTTAAATTACATTGAACCAATGTGGAATAGACGTTGAATTGACGTCTGTGCCCAAAGGGTACTCTCTCTGTGGGTTGTCTCTGAACATTATCATCCACTCTCAGCCTGCGGTACCCTTACAGAACACTAAAGTTCTCACTTAATAGCAACGTAATGTCATTAAAGACTGAAATAAAAATTGATCCAATTGATTCCTGGTAGTGGACAGAAGGACCGATGATACATTTCATGGTAAAATTACAATATTTAGTCTCACATTGTGAAAGTGTGGGAGACATTGGGAAGTGAAAAGCTCAGAATTATGTGGAACGAGTGAGCTGAGAAGGTAGTCTGAAGAGGCTAGAAATTGCAGGGTGAGAGGTGCACTTGTTTAGGCCAGCTGAGGAGAGGGGTGCAGGGGGTAAGATGGTTAAAATGAGAGAGCAGAGCTGTCGACTGGTGGATGGAGCTGGTGGGTGGGTGGCTGTGGTCGAGGAGGAGGAGGGTGGAGGAGGGGGTAACGTTGTCTGAAAGGCTGAAAGGGAGCATGATGACTGCTCAATGGCACCACCCAGCCTGCCGTGAAATCGGAAACCCCTGCCAACAACCAGGGTGGAACAATCCCCCGCATGCACCCGTCCCTGTCCCCCTGTCCCTCTCCTAGCCAAGCAGAGGGGTTGGGGGGGGGGGGGCACGTCCTCTGGGGGGAGCGCAGTCATGGAAGGTAGGCTACAGCTCTGCCCAAATCCTCCCTCCTCCCTACCACTATCTCACCCATCCATTCCCCTCCCGCTCTCTCTCACCTTCTGGCCTCTGGCATAGGCTCCCAGTGGATTTTGTCACTGTAAAATACATCAGATGTCTAGGATGCTCATACCCAGCAACTGCATGGTGTTGTACACTACATAGCAGTTTAATAGTAGTTAGTTACTTTGTAGGCATGCATTACTGATGATGCCCAAGGCTGCTTTAATCTGTTAATGGCTACTGGCTGTGGAACTGCTGTTAAAAACCTCCTGCACTCCCTCCCATCCATTAGGCCTTGTTGTATGTGGCCCCAATGACAGCCTATTTCCTACATGGTGCATTCGACCAGGCCCTGGCCAGAAGTAGCACACTATACAGGGAATCAGGTGCCATTTGGGACACAGTCATTGTGTTGTGTTGCCATCAGCCCTGCATCCCGCTACCCCGCCCCCTTCCGTGCCAGCCAGCTGTTTCTAATGAAGTTTGCTGTGCATTATTATAGTCCAACCCTTCAGAGAGATAGGACAGTTGGCATGACTGGACTTCTCTGTATTAGCTAATTGGATGTATAATTTTTTATTTAAGTCTATTTGTCTCCTCATCACTCCTTGTATTCTATGTAACTTACCACAAGGATTAACACCTAACAGTGCTCGTGTGTGTGTGTTTGTGCGTGTGCGTGCGCGAGGGAGTAGTCCATTGGAGAGTTGAGCTGGTGAGGTGGGGGTCCAGTCATTTTAGGTCTGAGTAGGGTGGGCCCAGAGCCCAGGGAAGGCAACAGGCTAGCAGACCCAGGGCAGACCCCCAGGTCAGACCCCCAGGCCCAGCACCAGCCACCCCCGCCTAGGTCACACTGTCCCACACAGTCCCCAGGACCACACCACCTCTCCTCCTCACGTCTTTCTCCCTCCTCTCCTTTCTCACCCATTCACTGCTTTGTTCTGCCTAAGAATTTAGTGCTCAGCAAACTCTATTGGTCAATAACCCTCCTTAGGTTGTTACTTAACTCACTTCATAAGGCAGCCTCCTCATCCTCCAGTCCCAGGAACCCATTTAGACCGGGAAATCCAACGCCAAAAGTCTATCATTTGACATGGCATCAGAAAGGAGGAAAAATGATTATGCAACCAATTATACATAGATACTGTATATCTTTGATTATCACATTTGAAGTGACTTGTGAAAATGTTAACCCTTAACATTATTTTTGTTCTTAAATTAGGTTCTTTAGAATTAAAAGTAGACATTTTACTGAATATATTTGGATATATGCAGGGGTTATATATTATGTAGGCCTACACATGATGATCGTTCTGATACAATTCTCCAACACTTTGCAGTATTACAAGTTCTCCACAAACCATAAATACACAGTATTATTTTCTTGTATGCATGTATCAGTAGGCTACAGAAAATTGGAGGTTTGTTGGGCCAAGTAATTGAATAGCTTTTAGTAATGAATGACTTTAAGAGTATGTCCTGCTATCAAGTACCTTAAGAATATATTGGATCCAGATTATAACCACGGGGCCTACTTAACTTTTTCCCATTTACTCTAAAAGTAAATGATTATTTCGTCCTCTAGACGAACGATGTTCTAAGAGTCCTATGTGATTTAACGCTGCTCACAGGAACCAGTTAGCTGAAAAATTGGTTTCAAGAATTTAGTTTTAACACAATAAAACACTGTCGGTGAGCAATTAAAAACCATAGGGTTCTCTAGGAGTCGTTAACCTTCCGTGATACTTTTTGGAATTAAACCATAAAGTACTATTTTTAATGGGAACAAATCAAAGATGTTCCAGCAGTTTATTGAATTAAACTGCCATGAATGTGTCCCGCTCAGGTCCACATTTTGACAATAGCAATACTTTCCTCAAGTTGATTAAAATATGTGATATTTCACATTAGTTAGCTTTATGGGCGTCGAGGTAATTCATTGTCTCTAAATGGCTTCATGTCAATGTGCTTCAATGAATGATGTCATTTGAAAAGTCTATCATTTTAAACACCCTCCTGACTGCACAGATCGACTACTGGCCTGTATTTGATGATTGGGAGTTTTAAAACAATGTATCAGGTTCATAGATGATGTGATGATGAAACTGATCGCAAACTCAACTATGATCATTTGTATTATGTAATGTATGATAACAATAACAGATAAATAATAGTAATAATAATAATGATATTAAAATACGTAATTCGTTTTTTCAGAAGCCATATCAGTACCCTATTTTGCATGCCTATTGAACACGTTGGCCTAGTATAAAGGTAGACCTACCTCATTAACGCTCATTTAAATGACACTTAATGCAAATTAACGTGAACATCAAAGCATGTTGAAAAGAGAGAATAGCAACTGGAAAACAAGATAACTTATGCATATTTATTTCATGCTAATTGAGGTGTATGAATGCAGAAGCTGTTAATTCATTGAAAAGGATCGGATGTAAATTAATTGCTGCACTCAATCTGAAATGTGAACACTGAGCTA